>NC_090651.1:81170251-81770251 GCF_040937935.1 Hyperolius riggenbachi
CGCGCGTTAGTCGCCCCAGTGACAAGCGTGCCACCCTAACTACAACAAGTAATACAAATGAACACAAATAGACAGAGACAGACAGAAACAGCAAGAAAGGAATAGAGGAACACACAGTAAAATAACAAAGTAAGGAAAAAAAAACGCTAGCTAAACGCGAACTCCGCACTCATTCGCAACAGAGAACGCGTTTAAGACACGATCACTGTGTCGCGCGTTAGTCGCCCAGTGACAAGCGTGCCACCCTAACTACAACAAGTAATACAAATGAACACAAATAGACAGAGACAGACAGAAACAGCAAGAAAGGAATAGAGGAACACACAGTAAAATAACAAAGTAAGGAAAAAAACAAACGCTAGCTAAACGAGAACTCCGCACTCATTCGCAACAGAGAACGCGTTTAAGACACGATCACCGCGCGTTAGTCGCCCAGTGACAAGCGTGCCACCCTAACTACAACAAGTAATACAAATGAACACAAATAGACAGAGACAGACAGAAACAGCAAGAAAGGAATAGAGGAACACACAGTAAAATAACAAAGTAAGGAAAAAAAAAAACGCTAGCTAAACGCGAACTCCGCACTCATTCGCAACAGAGAACGCGTTTAAGACACGATCACCGCGCGTTAGTCGCCCAGTGACAAGCGTGCCACCCTAACTACAACAAGTAATACAAATGAACACAAATAGACAGAGACAGACAGAAACAGCAAGAAAGGAATAGAGGAACACACAGTAAAATAACAAAGTAAGGAAAAAAAAAACGCTAGCTAAACGCGAACTCCGCACTCATTCGCAACAGAGAACGCGTTTAAGACACGATCACCGCGCGTTAGTCGCCCAGTGACAAGCGTGCCACCCTAACTACAACAAGTAATACAAATGAACACAAATAGACAGAGACAGACAGAAACAGCAAGAAAGGAATAGAGGAACACACAGTAAAATAACAAAGTAAGGAAAAAAACAAACGCTAGCTAAAGGCGAACTCCGCACTCATTCGCAACAGAGAACGTGTTTAAGACACGATCACCGCGCGTTAGTCGCCCAGTGACAAGCGTGCCACCCTAACTACAACAAGTAATACAAATGAACACAAATAGACAGAGACAGACAGAAACAGCAAGAAAGGAATAGAGGAACACACAGTAAAATAACAAAGTAAGGAAAAAAACAAACGCTAGCTAAACGCGAACTCCGCACTCATTCGCAACAGAGAACGCGTTTAAGACACGATCACCGCGCGTTAGTCGCCCAGTGACAAGCGTGCCACCCTAACTACAACAAGTAATACAAATGAACACAAATAGACAGAGACAGACAGAAACAGCAAGAAAGGAATAGAGGAACACACAGTAAAATAACAAAGTAAGGAAAAAAACAAACGCTAGCTAAACGCGAACTCCGCACTCATTCGCAACAGAGAACGCGTTTAAGACACGATCACCGCGCGTTAGTCGCCCAGTGACAAGCGTGCCACCCTAACTACAACAAGTAATACAAATGAACACAAATAGACAGAGACAGACAGAAACAGCAAGAAAGGAATAGAGGAACACACAGTAAAATAACAAAGTAAGGAAAAAAAACAAACGCTAGCTAAACGCGAACTCCGCACTCATTCGCAACAGAGAACGCGTTTAAGACACGATCACCGCGCGTTAGTCGCCCAGTGACAAGCGTGCCACCATAACTACAACAAGTAATACAAATGAACACAAATAGACAGAGACAGACAGAAACAGCAAGAAAGGAATAGAGGAACACACAGTAAAATAACAAAGTAAGGAAAAAAACAAACGCTAGCTAAACGCGAACTCCGCACTCATTCGCAACAGAGAACGCGTTTAAGACACGATCACCGCGCGTTAGTCGCCCAGTGACAAGCGTGCCACCCTAACTACAACAAGTAATACAAATGAACACAAATAGACAGAGACAGACAGAAACAGCAAGAAAGGAATAGAGGAACACACAGTAAAATAACAAAGTAAGGAAAAAAACAAACGCTAGCTAAACGCGAACTCCGCACTCATTCGCAACAGAGAACGCGTTTAAGACACGATCACGGCGCGTTAGTCGCCCAGTGACAAGCGTGCCACCCTAACTACAACAAGTAATACAAATGAACACAAATAGACAGAGACAGACAGAATGAACGCTTGCGAGAGCAAGCGATCAACACAGACAAACAGATAGCGTAAACACTTGCTAATCGGTTGCCTAACACCAGGCAACAGCAAGCGCAGAAATATTGCGGCCAGCAGGATAAGTCACAAACATGATCATGACAGAACATGATCCTGACAGAAGGAGGAAGTGTTTGTAGTTACGTGATGTGCATGAACCGCATCGTTGGAGGCGCCAGGGATGGACAGAGAAGATGTCAGACAGGTAAGATTGAGCCCCCCGCCCACCCTGCACAGGTTTACTGGGAGATATCCAGATAGCAACTATCCGGGTGTCTCCGGGATCCAGATTTGAGCATCACTAACCGTCACCAAATGTGGCAACTTGCAGAAAACCACTGCGGGGCATATTTAAAATTATTTAAATATGCAACCTAAGAATGACCTCCTCCTCCCCTACAGCCATGCTTATCCTCACCAAATGTGGCAATCTGCAGAGTACCACTCGGGCGTAGTAAAAATGATTTAAACATACCGCCTAAGTATGGCCTCCTCCTCCCCAACAGCCATGCCAATCCTCACCAAATGTGGCAATCTGCAGAGTACCACTCAGGGGCGTATTTAAAATGATTTAAATATACCGCCCAAGTATGGCCTCCTCCTCCCCTACAGCCAAGCCAATCCTCACCAGTGATGCTCAAATCCGGATCCGGGAGACACACGGATAGTTGCTATCCAGATATCTCTTAGTAAACCTGTGCGCGGTGGGTGGGTGGATCAATATTACCTGTCTGACGTCTTCTTCGTCCGTCCCTGGCGCCTGCCATGATGCGGTGCTTGTGGCGGTCTCGAGAATACAAACATTTCCTCCTCCCGGGTTGAAGGAGGAAGTGTTTGTAGTCAAGTGATGCGCATGAACCGCATCATTGGAGGTGCCAGGGATGGACAAACAAGACGTCAGACAGGTAATATTGAGCCAACCGCCCACCCAGCACAGGTTTACTGGGAGATATCTGGATGGAAACTATACGGGTGTCTCCGGGATCCGGATTTGAGCATCACTAATTGTCACCAAATGTGGCAACTTGCAGAAAACTACTGCGGGGCATATTTAAAATTATTTAACTATGCCGCCTAAGTATGGCCTCCTCCTCCCCTACAGCCATGCCAATCCTCACCAGTGATGCTCAAATCCACATTCGGGAGACACCCGGATAGTTGCTGTCCGGATATCTCTTATTAAACCTGTGTGGGGTGGGAGCGGGGGTCAATCTTACCTGTCTGACATCTTCTTTGTCCGTCCTTGGCGCCTACCACGATGCAGTAAACGCGGCGGTCACGTGACTACATACACTTCCTCCTTCCGGGTTGAAGGTGTGACGCTTGCGGGATAATCTCCACAGTCAGTGTGCAATGCGCACGCTGACACAGAGGAGATCGTGCGCAAGCGCTGTACTGGGTGAATGTCCGCCAATCTAGTCGCCACCTATTCAAGAGCAGAACAGATAAAACGAGATAGCTAATCGCAAGAACCGCGATAGCAGACAGACAAACAGAACAGGACGAAACAGCAAGAAAGGAATAGAGGAACACACAGTAAAATAACAAAGTAAGGAAAAAAACAAACGCTAGCTAAACGCGAACTCCGCATTAATTCGCAACAGAGAACGCGTTTAAGACACGATCACCGCGCGTTAGTCGCCCAGTGACAAGCGTGCCACCCTAACTACAACAAGTAATACAAATGAACACAAATAGACAGAGACAGACAGAAACAGCAAGAAAGGAATAGAGGAACACACAGTAAAATAACAAAGTAAGGAAAAAAACAAACGCTAGCTAAACGCGAACTCCGCACTCATTCGCAACAGAGAACGCGTTTAAGACACGATCACCGCGCGTTAGTCGCCCAGTGACAAGCGTGCCACCCTAACTACAAGTAATACAAATGAACACAAATAGACAGAGACAGACAGAAACAGCAAGAAAGGAATAGAGGAACACACAGTAAAATAACAAAGTAAGGAAAAAAACAAACGCTAGCTAAACGCGAACTCCGCACTCATTCGCAACAGAGAACGCGTTTAAGACACGATCACCGCGCGTTAGTCGCCCAGTGACAAGCGTGCCACCCTAACTACAACAAGTAATACAAATGAACACAAATAGACAGAGACAGACAGAAACAGCAAGAAAGGAATAGAGGAACACACAGTAAAATAACAAAGTAAGGAAAAAAACAAACGCTAGCTAAACGCGAACTCCGCACTCATTCGCAACAGAGAACGCGTTTGAGACACGATCACCGCGCGTTAGTCGCCCAGTGACAAGCGTGCCACCCTAACTACAACAAGTAATACAAATGAACACAAATAGACAGAGACAGACAGAAACAGCAAGAAAGGAATAGAGGAACACACAGTAAAATAACAAAGTAAGGAAAAAAACAAACGCTGGCTAAACGCGAACTCCGCACTCATTCGCAACAGAGAACGCGTTTGAGACACGATCACCGCGCGTTAGTCGCCCAGTGACAAGCGTGCCACCCTAACTACAACAAGTAATACAAATGAACACAAATAGACAGAGACAGACAGAATGAACGCTTGCGAGAGCAAGCGATCAACACAGACAAACAGATAGCGTAAACACTTGCTAATCGGTTGCCTAACACCAGGCAACAGCAAGCGCAGAAATATCGCGGCCAGCAGGATAAGTCACAAACATGATCATGACAGGACATGATCCTGACAGAAGAAGGAAGTGTTTGTAGTTACGTGATGTGCATGGACCGCATAGTTGGAGGCACCAGGGATGGACAAAGAAGACGTGAGACAGGTAAGATTGAGGACCCCGCCCACCCTGCACAGGTTTACTGGGAGATATCCGGATAGCAAATATCCGGGTGTCTCCGGGATCCGGATTTGAGCATCACTAACCGTCACCAAATGTGGCAACTTGCAGAAAACCACTGCGGGGCATATTTAAAATTATTTAAATATGCCACTTAAGAATGATCTCCTCCTCCCCTACTACAGCCATGCTTATCCTCACCAAATGTGGCAACTTGCAGAAAACCACTGCGGGGCATATTTAAAATTATTTAAATATGCAACCTAAGAATGACCTCCTCCTCCCCTACAGCCATGCTTATCCTCACCAAATGTGGCAATCTGCAGAGTACCACTCGGGCGTAGTAAAAATGATTTAAACATACCGCCTAAGTATGGCCTCCTCCTCCCCAACAGCCATGCCAATCCTCACCAAATGTGGCAATCTGCAGAGTACCACTCAGGGGCGTATTTAAAATGATTTAAATATACCGCCCAAGTATGGCCTCCTCCTCCCCTACAGCCAAGCCAATCCTCACCAGTGATGCTCAAATCCGGATCCGGGAGACACACGGATAGTTGCTATCCAGATATCTCTTAGTAAACCTGTGCGCGGTGGGTGGGTGGATTAATATTACCTGTCTGACGTCTTCTTCGTCCGTCCCTGGCGCCTGCCATGATGCGGTGCTTGTGGCGGTCTCGAGACTACAAACACTTCCTCCTTCCGGGTTGAAGGAGGAAGTGTTTGTAGTCAAGTGATGCGCATGAACCGCATCATTGGAGGTGCCAGGGATGGACAAACAAGACGTCAGACAGGTAATATTGAGCCCACCGCCCACCCAGCACAGGTTTACTGGGAGATATCTGGATGGAAACTATACGGGTGTCTCCGGGATCCGGATTTGAGCATCACTAATCGTCACCAAATGTGGCAACTTGCAGAAAACTACTGCGGGGCATATTTAAAATTATTTAACTATGCCGCCTACAGCCATGCCAATCCTCACCAGTGATGCTCAAATCCACATTCGGGAGACACCCGGATAGTTGCTGTCCGGATATCTCTTATTAAACCTGTGTGGGGTGGGAGGGGGGGTCAATCTTACCTGTCTGACATCTTCTTTGTCCGTCCTTGGCGCCTACCACGATGCACACCACGCGGCGGTCACGTGACTACATACACTTCCTCCTTCCGGGTTGAAGGTGTGACGCTTGCGGGATAATCTCCACAGTCAGTGTGCAATGCGCACGCTGACACAGAGGAGATCGTGCGCAAGCGCTGTACTGGGTGAATGTCCGCCAATCTAGTCGCCACCCATTCAAGAGCAGAACAGATAAAACAAGATAGCTAATCGCAAGAACCGCGATAGCAGACAGATAAACAGAACAGGACGAAACAGCAAGAAAGGAATAGAGGAACACACAGTAAAATAACAAAGTAAGGAAAAAAACAAAACGCTAGCTAAACGCGAACTCCGCACTCATTCGCAACAGAGAACGCGTTTAAGACACGATCACCGCGCGTTAGTCGCCCAGTGACAAGCGTGCCACCCTAACTACAACAAGTAATACAAATGAACACAAATAGACGGAGACAGACAGAAACAGCAAGAAAGGAATAGAGGAACACACAGTAAAATAACAAAGTAAGGAAAAAAACAAACGCTAGCTAAACGCGAACTCCGCACTCATTCGCAACAGAGAACGCGTTTAAGACACGATCACCGCGCGTTAGTCGCCCAGTGACAAGCGTGCCACCCTAACTACAACAAGTAATACAAATGAACACAAATAGACAGAGACAGACAGAAACAGCAAGAAAGGAATAGAGGAACACACAGTAAAATAACAAAGTAAGGAAAAAAACAAACGCTAGCTAAACGCGAACTCCGCACTCATTCGCAACAGAGAACGCGTTTAAGACACGATCACCGCGCGTTAGTCGCCCAGTGACAAGCGTGCCACCCTAACTACAACAAGTAATACAAATGAACACAAATAGACAGAGACAGACAGAAACAGCAAGAAAGGAATAGAGGAACACACAGTAAAATAACAAAGTAAGGAAAAAAACAAACGCTAGCTAAACGCGAACTCCGCACTCATTCGCAACAGAGAACGCGTTTAAGACACGATCACCGCGCGTTAGTCGCCCAGTGACAAGCGTGCCACCCTAACTACAACAAGTAATACAAATGAACACAAATAGACAGAGACAGACAGAAACAGCAAGAAAGGAATAGAGGAACACACAGTAAAATAACAAAGTAAGGAAAAAAACAAACGCTAGCTAAACGCGAACTCCGCACTCATTCGCAACAGAGAACGCGTTTAAGACACGATCACCGCGCGTTAGTCGCCCAGTGACAAGCGTGCCACCCTAACTACAACAAGTAATACAAATGAACACAAATAGACAGAGACAGACAGAAACAGCAAGAAAGGAATAGAGGAACACACAGTAAAATAACAAAGTAAGGAAAAAAACAAACGCTAGCTAAACGCGAACTCCGCACTCATTCGCAACAGAGAACGCGTTTAAGACACGATCACCGCGCGTTAGTCGCCCAGTGACAAGCGTGCCACCCTAACTACAACAAGTAATACAAATGAACACAAATAGACAGAGACAGACAGAAACAGCAAGAAAGGAATAGAGGAACACACAGTAAAATAACAAAGTAAGGAAAAAAACAAACGCTAGCTAAACGCGAACTCCGCACTCATTCGCAACAGAGAACGCGTTTAAGACACGATCAACGCGCGTTAGTCGCCCAGTGACAAGCGTGCCACCCTAACTACAACAAGTAATACAAATGAACACAAATAGACAGAGACAGACAGAAACAGCAAGAAAGGAATAGAGGAACACACAGTAAAATAACAAAGTAAGGAAAAAAACAAACGCTAGCTAAACGCGAACTCCGCACTCATTCGCAACAGAGAACGCATTTAAGACACGATCACCGCGCGTTAGTCGCCCAGTGACAAGCGTGCCACCCTAACTACAACAAGTAATACAAATGAACACAAATAGACAGAGACAGACAGAAACAGCAAGTAAGGAATAGAGGAACACACAGTAAAATAACAAAGTAAGGAAAAAAACAAACGCTAGCTAAACGCGAACTCCGCACTCATTCGCAACAGAGAACGCGTTTAAGACACGATCACCGCGCGTTAGTCGCCCAGTGACAAGCGTGCAACCCTAACTACAGCAATTAATACAAATGAACACAAATAGACAGAGACAGACAGAAACAGCAAGAAAGGAATAGAGGAACACACAGTAAAATAACAAAGTAAGGAAAAAAACAAACGCTAGCTAAACGCGAACTCCGCACTCATTCGCAACAGAGAACGCGTTTAAGACACGATCACCGCGCGTTAGTCGCCCAGTGACAAGCGTGCCACCCTAACTACAACAAGTAATACAAATGAACACAAATAGACAGAGACAGACAGAAACAGCAAGAAAGGAATAGAGGAACACACAGTAAAATAACAAAGTAAGGAAAAAAACAAACGCTAGCTAAACGCGAACTCCGCACTCATTCGCAACAGAGAACGCGTTTAAGACACGATCACCGCGCGTTAGTCGCCCAGTGACAAGCGTGCCACCCTAACTACAACAAGTAATACAAATGAACACAAATAGACAGAGACAGACAGAAACAGCAAGAAAGGAATAGAGGAACACACAGTAAAATAACAAAGTAAGGAAAAAACAAACGCTAGCTAAACGCGAACTCCGCACTCATTCGCAACAGAGAACGCGTTTAAGACACGATCACCGCGCGTTAGTTGCCCAGTGACAAGCGTGCCACCCTAACTACAACAAGTAATACAAATGAACACAAATAGACAGAGACAGACAGAAACAGCAAGAAAGGAATAGAGGAACACACAGTAAAATAACAAAGTAAGGAAAAAAACAAACGCTAGCTAAACGCGAACTCCGCACTCATTCGCAACAGAGAACGCGCTTAAGACACGATCACCGCGCGTTAGTCGCCCAGTGACAAGCGTGCCACCCTAACTACAACAAGTAATACAAATGAACACAAATAGACAGAGACAGACAGAAACAGCAAGAAAGGAATAGAGGAACACACAGTAAAATAACAAAGTAAGGAAAAAAACAAACGCTAGCTAAACGCGAACTCCGCACTCATTCGCAACAGAGAACGCGTTTAAGACACGATCACCGCGCGTTAGTCGCCCAGTGACAAGCGTGCCACCCTAACTACAACAAGTAATACAAATGAACACAAATAGACAGAGACAGACAGAAACAGCAAGAAAGGAATAGAGGAACACACAGTAAAATAACAAAGTAAGGAAAAAAACAAACGCTAGCTAAACGCGAACTCCGCACTCATTCGCAACAGAGAACGCGTTTAAGACACGATCACCGTGCGTTAGTCGCCCAGTGACAAGCGTGCCACATTAACTACAACAAGTAATACAAATGAACACAAATAGACAGAGACAGACAGAAACAGCAAGAAAGGAATAGAGGAACACACAGTAAAATAACAAAGTAAGGAAAAAAACAAACGCTAGCTAAACGCGAACTCCGCACTCATTCGCAACAAAGAACGCGTTTAAGACACGATCACCGCGCGTTAGTCGCCCAGTGACAAGCGTGCCACCCTAACTACAACAAGTAATACAAATGAACACAAATAGACAGAGACAGACAGAAACAGCAAGAAAGGAATAGAGGAACACACAGTAAAATAACAAAGTAAGGAAAAAAAAACAAACGCTAGCTAAACGCGAACTCCGCACTTAGTAAACCTGTGCGCGGTGGGTGGGTGGATCAATATTACCTGTCTGACGTCTTCTTCGTCAGTCCCTGGCGCCTGCCATGATGCGGTGCTTGTGGCGGTCTCGAGACTACAAACACTTCCTCCTTCCGGGTTGAAGGAGGAAGTGTTTGTAGTCAAGTGATGCGCATGAACCGCATCATTGGAGGTGCCAGGGATGGACAAACAAGACGTCAGACAGGTAATATTGAGCCCACCGCCCACCCAGCACAGGTTTACTGGGAGATATCTGGATGGAAACTATACGGGTGTCTCCGGGATCCGGATTTGAGCATCACTAATCGTCACCAAATGTGGCAACTTGCAGAAAACTACTGCAGGGCATATTTAAAATTATTTAACTATGCCGCCTAAGTATGGCCTCCTCCTCCCCTACAGCCATGCCAATCCTCACCAGTGATGCTCAAATCCACATTCGGGAGACACCCGGATAGTTGCTGTCCGGATATCTCTTATTAAAAGTGTGTGGGGTGGGTGGGGGGGCAATCTTACCTGTCTGACATCTTCTTTGCCCGTCCTTGGCGCCTACCACGATGCGGTCCACGCGGCGGTCACGTGACTACCTACACTTCCTCCTTCCGGGTTGAAGGTGTGACGCTTGCGGGATAATCTCCACAGTCAGTGTGCAATGCGCACGCTGACACAGAGGCGATCGTTCGCAAGCGCTGTACTGGGTGAATGTCCGTCAATCTAGTCGACACCCATTCAAGAGCAGAACAGATAAAACGAGATAGCTAATCGCAAGAACCGTAATAGCAGACAGATAAACAGAACAGGACGAAACAGAAAGAAAGGAATAGAGGAACACACAGTAAAATAACAAAGTAAGGAAAAAAACAAACGCTAGCTAAACGCGAACTCCGCACTCATTCGCAACAGAGAACGCGTTTAAGACACGATCACCGCGCGTTAGTCGCCCAGTGACAAGCGTGCCACCCTAACTACAACAAGTAATACAAATGAACACAAATAGACAGAGACAGACAGAAACAGCAAGAAAGGAATAGAGGAACACACAGTAAAATAACAAAGTAAGGAAAAAAACCAACGCTAGCTAAACGCGAACTCCGCACTCATTCGCAACAGAGAACGCGTTTAAGACACGATCACCGCGCGTTAGTCGCCCAGTGACAAGCGTGCCACCCTAACTACAACAAGTAATACAAATGAACACAAATAGACAGAGACAGACAGAAACAGCAAGAAAGGAATAGAGGAACACACAGTAAAATAACAAAGTAAGGAAAAAAACAAACGCTAGCTAAACGCGAACTCCGCACTCATTCGCAACAGAGAACGCGTTTAAGACACGATCACCGCGCGTTAGTCGCCCAGTGACAAGCGTGCCACCCTAACTACAACAAGTAATACAAATGAACACAAATAGACAGAGACAGACAGAAACAGCAAGAAAGGAATAGAGGAACACACAGTAAAATAACAAAGTAAGGAAAAAAACAAACGCTAGCTAAACGCGAACTCCGCACTCATTCGCAACAGAGAACGCGTTTAAGACACGATCACCGCGCGTTAGTCGCCCAGTGACAAGCGTGCCACCCTAACTACAACAAGTAATACAAATGAACACAAATAGACAGAGACAGACAGAAACAGCAAGAAAGGAATAGAGGAACACACAGTAAAATAACAAAGTAAGGAAAAAAACAAACGCTAGCTAAACGCGAACTCCGCACTCATTCGCAACAGAGAACGCGTTTAAGACACGATCACCGCGCGTTAGTCGCCCAGTGACAAGCGTGCCACCCTAACTACAAGTAATACAAATGAACACAAATAGACAGAGACAGACAGAAACAGCAAGAAAGGAATAGAGGAACACACAGTAAAATAACAAAGTAAGGAAAAAAACAAACGCTAGCTAAACGCGAACTCCGCACTCATTCGCAACAGAGAACGCGTTTAAGACACGATCACCGCGCGTTAGTCGCCCAGTGACAAGCGTGCCACCCTAACTACAACAAGTAATACAAATGAACACAAATAGACAGAGACAGACAGAAACAGCAAGAAAGGAATAGAGGAACACACAGTAAAATAACAAAGTAAGGAAAAAAACAAACGCTAGCTAAACGCGAACTCCGCACTCATTCGCAACAGAGAACGCGTTTGAGACACGATCACCGCGCGTTAGTCGCCCAGTGACAAGCGTGCCACCCTAACTACAACAAGTAATACAAATGAACACAAATAGACAGAGACAGACAGAAACAGCAAGAAAGGAATAGAGGAACACACAGTAAAATAACAAAGTAAGGAAAAAAACAAACGCTAGCTAAACGCGAACTCCGCACTCATTCGCAACAGAGAACGCGTTTGAGACACGATCACCGCGCGTTAGTCGCCCAGTGACAAGCGTGCCACCCTAACTACAACAAGTAATACAAATGAACACAAATAGACAGAGACAGACAGAATGAACGCTTGCGAGAGCAAGCGATCAACACAGACAAACAGATAGCGTAAACACTTGCTAATCGGTTGCCTAACACCAGGCAACAGCAAGCGCAGAAATATCGCGGCCAGCAGGATAAGTCACAAACATGATCATGACAGGACATGATCCTGACAGAAGAAGGAAGTGTTTGTAGTTACGTGATGTGCATGGACCGCATAGTTGGAGGCACCAGGGATGGACAAAGAAGACGTGAGACAGGTAAGATTGAGGACCCCGCCCACCCTGCACAGGTTTACTGGGAGATATCCGGATAGCAAATATCCGGGTGTCTCCGGGATCCGGATTTGAGCATCACTAACCGTCACCAAATGTGGCAACTTGCAGAAAACCACTGCGGGGCATATTTAAAATTATTTAAATATGCCACTTAAGAATGATCTCCTCCTCCCCTACTACAGCCATGCTTATCCTCACCAAATGTGGCAACTTGCAGAAAACCACTGCGGGGCATATTTAAAATTATTTAAATATGCAACCTAAGAATGACCTCCTCCTCCCCTACAGCCATGCTTATCCTCACCAAATGTGGCAATCTGCAGAGTACCACTCGGGCGTAGTAAAAATGATTTAAACATACCGCCTAAGTATGGCCTCCTCCTCCCCAACAGCCATGCCAATCCTCACCAAATGTGGCAATCTGCAGAGTACCACTCAGGGGCGTATTTAAAATGATTTAAATATACCGCCCAAGTATGGCCTCCTCCTCCCCTACAGCCAAGCCAATCCTCACCAGTGATGCTCAAATCCGGATCCGGGAGACACACGGATAGTTGCTATCCAGATATCTCTTAGTAAACCTGTGCGCGGTGGGTGGGTGGATTAATATTACCTGTCTGACGTCTTCTTTGTCCGTCCCTGGCGCCTGCCATGATGCGGTGCTTGTGGCGGTCTCGAGACTACAAACACTTCCTCCTTCCGGGTTGAAGGAGGAAGTGTTTGTAGTCAAGTGATGCGCATGAACCGCATCATTGGAGGTGCCAGGGATGGACAAACAAGACGTCAGACAGGTAATATTGAGCCCACCGCCCACCCAGCACAGGTTTACTGGGAGATATCTGGATGGAAACTATACGGGTGTCTCCGGGATCCGGATTTGAGCATCACTAATCGTCACCAAATGTGGCAACTTGCAGAAAACTACTGCGGGGCATATTTAAAATTATTTAACTATGCCGCCTACAGCCATGCCAATCCTCACCAGTGATGCTCAAATCCACATTCGGGAGACACCCGGATAGTTGCTGTCCGGATATCTCTTATTAAACCTGTGTGGGGTGGGAGGGGGGGTCAATCTTACCTGTCTGACATCTTCTTTGTCCGTCCTTGGCGCCTACCACGATGCACACCACGCGGCGGTCACGTGACTACATACACTTCCTCCTTCCGGGTTGAAGGTGTGACGCTTGCGGGATAATCTCCACAGTCAGTGTGCAATGCGCACGCTGACACAGAGGAGATCGTGCGCAAGCGCTGTACTGGGTGAATGTCCGCCAATCTAGTCGCCACCCATTCAAGAGCAGAACAAATAAAACAAGATAGCTAATCGCAAGAACCGCGATAGCAGACAGATAAACAGAACAGGACGAAACAGCAAGAAAGGAATAGAGGAACACACAGTAAAATAACAAAGTAAGGAAAAAAACAAAACGCTAGCTAAACGCGAACTCCGCACTCATTCGCAACAGAGAACGTGTTTAAGACACGATCACCGCGCGTTAGTCGCCCAGTGACAAGCGTGCCACCCTAACTACAACAAGTAATACAAATGAACACAAATAGACGGAGACAGACAGAAACAGCAAGAAAGGAATAGAGGAACACACAGTAAAATAACAAAGTAAGGAAAAAAACAAACGCTAGCTAAACGCGAACTCCGCACTCATTCGCAACAGAGAACGCGTTTAAGACACGATCACCGCGCGTTAGTCGCCCAGTGACAAGCGTGCCACCCTAACTACAACAAGTAATACAAATGAACACAAATAGACAGAGACAGACAGAAACAGCAAGAAAGGAATAGAGGAACACACAGTAAAATAACAAAGTAAGGAAAAAAACAAACGCTAGCTAAACGCGAACTCCGCACTCATTCGCAACAGAGAACGCGTTTAAGACACGATCACCGCGCGTTAGTCGCCCAGTGACAAGCGTGCCACCCTAACTACAACAAGTAATACAAATGAACACAAATAGACAGAGACAGACAGAAACAGCAAGAAAGGAATAGAGGAACACACAGTAAAATAACAAAGTAAGGAAAAAAACAAACGCTAGCTAAACGCGAACTCCGCACTCATTCGCAACAGAGAACGCGTTTAAGACACGATCACCGCGCGTTAGTCGCCCAGTGACAAGCGTGCCACCCTAACTACAACAAGTAATACAAATGAACACAAATAGACAGAGACAGACAGAAACAGCAAGAAAGGAATAGAGGAACACACAGTAAAATAACAAAGTAAGGAAAAAAACAAACGCTAGCTAAACGCGAACTCCGCACTCATTCGCAACAGAGAACGCGTTTAAGACACGATCACCGCGCGTTAGTCGCCCAGTGACAAGCGTGCCACCCTAACTACAACAAGTAATACAAATGAACACAAATAGACAGAGACAGACAGAAACAGCAAGAAAGGAATAGAGGAACACACAGTAAAATAACAAAGTAAGGAAAAAAACCAACGCTAGCTAAACGCGAACTCCGCACTCATTCGCAACAGAGAACGCGTTTAAGACACGATCACCGCGCGTTAGTCGCCCAGTGACAAGCGTGCCACCCTAACTACAACAAGTAATACAAATGAACACAAATAGACAGAGACAGACAGAAACAGCAAGAAAGGAATAGAGGAACACACAGTAAAATAACAAAGTAAGGAAAAAAACAAACGCTAGCTAAACGCGAACTCCGCACTCATTCGCAACAGAGAACGCGTTTAAGACACGATCACCGCGCGTTAGTCGCCCAGTGACAAGCGTGCCACCCTAACTACAACAAGTAATACAAATGAACACAAATAGACAGAGACAGACAGAAACAGCAAGAAAGGAATAGAGGAACACACAGTAAAATAACAAAGTAAGGAAAAAAACAAACGCTAGCTAAACGCGAACTCCGCACTCATTCGCAACAGAGAACGCGTTTAAGACACGATCACCGCGCGTTAGTCGCCCAGTGACAAGCGTGCCACCCTAACTACAACAAGTAATACAAATGAACACAAATAGACAGAGACAGACAGAAACAGCAAGAAAGGAATAGAGGAACACACAGTAAAATAACAAAGTAAGGAAAAAAACAAACGCTAGCTAAACGCGAACTCCGCACTCATTCGCAACAGAGAACGCGTTTAAGACACGATCACCGCGCGTTAGTCGCCCAGTGACAAGCGTGCCACCCTAACTACAAGTAATACAAATGAACACAAATAGACAGAGACAGACAGAAACAGCAAGAAAGGAATAGAGGAACACACAGTAAAATAACAAAGTAAGGAAAAAAACAAACGCTAGCTAAACGCGAACTCCGCACTCATTCGCAACAGAGAACGCGTTTAAGACACGATCACCGCGCGTTAGTCGCCCAGTGACAAGCGTGCCACCCTAACTACAACAAGTAATACAAATGAACACAAATAGACAGAGACAGACAGAAACAGCAAGAAAGGAATAGAGGAACACACAGTAAAATAACAAAGTAAGGAAAAAAACAAACGCTAGCTAAACGCAAACTCCGCACTCATTCGCAACAGAGAACGCGTTTGAGACACGATCACCGCGCGTTAGTCGCCCAGTGACAAGCGTGCCACCCTAACTACAACAAGTAATACAAATGAACACAAATAGACAGAGACAGACAGAAACAGCAAGAAAGGAATAGAGGAACACACAGTAAAATAACAAAGTAAGGAAAAAAACAAACGCTAGCTAAACGCGAACTCCGCACTCATTCGCAACAGAGAACGCGTTTGAGACACGATCACCGCGCGTTAGTCGCCCAGTGACAAGCGTGCCACCCTAACTACAACAAGTAATACAAATGAACACAAATAGACAGAGACAGACAGAATGAACGCTTGCGAGAGCAAGCGATCAACACAGACAAACAGATAGCGTAAACACTTGCTAATCGGTTGCCTAACACCAGGCAACAGCAAGCGCAGAAATATCGCGGCCAGCAGGATAAGTCACAAACATGATCATGACAGGACATGATCCTGACAGAAGAAGGAAGTGTTTGTAGTTACGTGATGTGCATGGACCGCATAGTTGGAGGCACCAGGGATGGACAAAGAAGACGTGAGACAGGTAAGATTGAGGACCCCGCCCACCCTGCACAGGTTTACTGGGAGATATCCGGATAGCAAATATCCGGGTGTCTCCGGGATCCGGATTTGAGCATCACTAACCGTCACCAAATGTGGCAACTTGCAGAAAACCACTGCGGGGCATATTTAAAATTATTTAAATATGCCACTTAAGAATGATCTCCTCCTCCCCTACTACAGCCATGCTTATCCTCACCAAATGTGGCAACTTGCAGAAAACCACTGCGGGGCATATTTAAAATTATTTAAATATGCAACCTAAGAATGACCTCCTCCTCCCCTACAGCCATGCTTATCCTCACCAAATGTGGCAATCTGCAGAGTACCACTCGGGCGTAGTAAAAATGATTTAAACATACCGCCTAAGTATGGCCTCCTCCTCCCCAACAGCCATGCCAATCCTCACCAAATGTGGCAATCTGCAGAGTACCACTCAGGGGCGTATTTAAAATGATTTAAATATACCGCCCAAGTATGGCCTCCTCCTCCCCTACAGCCAAGCCAATCCTCACCAGTGATGCTCAAATCCGGATCCGGGAGACACACGGATAGTTGCTATCCAGATATCTCTTAGTAAACCTGTGCGCGGTGGGTGGGTGGATTAATATTACCTGTCTGACGTCTTCTTCGTCCGTCCCTGGCGCCTGCCATGATGCGGTGCTTGTGGCGGTCTCGAGACTACAAACACTTCCTCCTTCCGGGTTGAAGGAGGAAGTGTTTGTAGTCAAGTGATGCGCATGAACCGCATCATTGGAGGTGCCAGGGATGGACAAACAAGACGTCAGACAGGTAATATTGAGCCCACCGCCCACCCAGCACAGGTTTACTGGGAGATATCTGGATGGAAACTATACGGGTGTCTCCGGGATCCGGATTTGAGCATCACTAATCGTCACCAAATGTGGCAACTTGCAGAAAACTACTGCGGGGCATATTTAAAATTATTTAACTATGCCGCCTACAGCCATGCCAATCCTCACCAGTGATGCTCAAATCCACATTCGGGAGACACCCGGATAGTTGCTGTCCGGATATCTCTTATTAAACCTGTGTGGGGTGGGAGGGGGGGTCAATCTTACCTGTCTGACATCTTCTTTGTCCGTCCTTGGCGCCTACCACGATGCACACCACGCGGCGGTCACGTGACTACATACACTTCCTCCTTCCGGGTTGAAGGTGTGACGCTTGCGGGATAATCTCCACAGTCAGTGTGCAATGCGCACGCTGACACAGAGGAGATCGTGCGCAAGCGCTGTACTGGGTGAATGTCCGCCAATCTAGTCGCCACCCATTCAAGAGCAGAACAAATAAAACAAGATAGCTAATCGCAAGAACCGCGATAGCAGACAGATAAACAGAACAGGACGAAACAGCAAGAAAGGAATAGAGGAACACACAGTAAAATAACAAAGTAAGGAAAAAAACAAAACGCTAGCTAAACGCGAACTCCGCACTCATTCGCAACAGAGAACGTGTTTAAGACACGATCACCGCGCGTTAGTCGCCCAGTGACAAGCGTGCCACCCTAACTACAACAAGTAATACAAATGAACACAAATAGACGGAGACAGACAGAAACAGCAAGAAAGGAATAGAGGAACACACAGTAAAATAACAAAGTAAGGAAAAAAACAAACGCTAGCTAAACGCGAACTCCGCACTCATTCGCAACAGAGAACGCGTTTAAGACACGATCACCGCGCGTTAGTCGCCCAGTGACAAGCGTGCCACCCTAACTACAACAAGTAATACAAATGAACACAAATAGACAGAGACAGACAGAAACAGCAAGAAAGGAATAGAGGAACACACAGTAAAATAACAAAGTAAGGAAAAAAACAAACGCTAGCTAAACGCGAACTCCGCACTCATTCGCAACAGAGAACGCGTTTAAGACACGATCACCGCGCGTTAGTCGCCCAGTGACAAGCGTGCCACCCTAACTACAACAAGTAATACAAATGAACACAAATAGACAGAGACAGACAGAAACAGCAAGAAAGGAATAGAGGAACACACAGTAAAATAACAAAGTAAGGAAAAAAACAAACGCTAGCTAAACGCGAACTCCGCACTCATTCGCAACAGAGAACGCGTTTAAGACACGATCACCGCGCGTTAGTCGCCCAGTGACAAGCGTGCCACCCTAACTACAACAAGTAATACAAATGAACACAAATAGACAGAGACAGACAGAAACAGCAAGAAAGGAATAGAGGAACACACAGTAAAATAACAAAGTAAGGAAAAAAACAAACGCTAGCTAAACGCGAACTCCGCACTCATTCGCAACAGAGAACGCGTTTAAGACACGATCACCGCGCGTTAGTCGCCCAGTGACAAGCGTGCCACCCTAACTACAACAAGTAATACAAATGAACACAAATAGACAGAGACAGACAGAAACAGCAAGAAAGGAATAGAGGAACACACAGTAAAATAACAAAGTAAGGAAAAAAACAAACGCTAGCTAAACGCGAACTCCGCACTCATTCGCAACAGAGAACGCGTTTAAGACACGATCACCGCGCGTTAGTCGCCCAGTGACAAGCGTGCCACCCTAACTACAACAAGTAATACAAATGAACACAAATAGACAGAGACAGACAGAAACAGCAAGAAAGGAATAGAGGAACACACAGTAAAATAACAAAGTAAGGAAAAAAACAAACGCTAGCTAAACGCGAACTCCGCACTCATTCGCAACAGAGAACGCGTTTAAGACACGATCAACGCGCGTTAGTCGCCCAGTGACAAGCGTGCCACCCTAACTACAACAAGTAATACAAATGAACACAAATAGACAGAGACAGACAGAAACAGCAAGAAAGGAATAGAGGAACACACAGTAAAATAACAAAGTAAGGAAAAAAACAAACGCTAGCTAAACGCGAACTCCGCACTCATTCGCAACAGAGAACGCATTTAAGACACGATCACCGCGCGTTAGTCGCCCAGTGACAAGCGTGCCACCCTAACTACAACAAGTAATACAAATGAACACAAATAGACAGAGACAGACAGAAACAGCAAGTAAGGAATAGAGGAACACACAGTAAAATAACAAAGTAAGGAAAAAAACAAACGCTAGCTAAACGCGAACTCCGCACTCATTCGCAACAGAGAACGCGTTTAAGACACGATCACCGCGCGTTAGTCGCCCAGTGACAAGCGTGCAACCCTAACTACAGCAATTAATACAAATGAACACAAATAGACAGAGACAGACAGAAACAGCAAGAAAGGAATAGAGGAACACACAGTAAAATAACAAAGTAAGGAAAAAAACAAACGCTAGCTAAACGCGAACTCCGCACTCATTCGCAACAGAGAACGCGTTTAAGACACGATCACCGCGCGTTAGTCGCCCAGTGACAAGCGTGCCACCCTAACTACAACAAGTAATACAAATGAACACAAATAGACAGAGACAGACAGAAACAGCAAGAAAGGAATAGAGGAACACACAGTAAAATAACAAAGTAAGGAAAAAAACAAACGCTAGCTAAACGCGAACTCCGCACTCATTCGCAACAGAGAACGCGTTTAAGACACGATCACCGCGCGTTAGTCGCCCAGTGACAAGCGTGCCACCCTAACTACAACAAGTAATACAAATGAACACAAATAGACAGAGACAGACAGAAACAGCAAGAAAGGAATAGAGGAACACACAGTAAAATAACAAAGTAAGGAAAAAAACAAACGCTAGCTAAACGCGAACTCCGCACTCATTCGCAACAGAGAACGCGTTTAAGACACGATCACCGCGCGTTAGTCGCCCAGTGACAAGCGTGCCACCCTAACTACAACAAGTAATACAAATGAACACAAATAGACAGAGACAGACAGAAACAGCAAGAAAGGAATAGAGGAACACACAGTAAAATAACAAAGTAAGGAAAAAACAAACGCTAGCTAAACGCGAACTCCGCACTCATTCGCAACAGAGAACGCGTTTAAGACACGATCACCGCGCGTTAGTTGCCCAGTGACAAGCGTGCCACCCTAACTACAACAAGTAATACAAATGAACACAAATAGACAGAGACAGACAGAAACAGCAAGAAAGGAATAGAGGAACACACAGTAAAATAACAAAGTAAGGAAAAAAACAAACGCTAGCTAAACGCGAACTCCGCACTCATTCGCAACAGAGAACGCGTTTAAGACACGATCACCGCGCGTTAGTCGCCCAGTGACAAGCGTGCCACCC
This sequence comes from Hyperolius riggenbachi, assembly GCF_040937935.1. NCBI lineage: Eukaryota > Metazoa > Chordata > Amphibia > Anura > Hyperoliidae > Hyperolius > Hyperolius riggenbachi. Next base: position 81,191,069 of record NC_090651.1, read on the forward strand.
TAACTACAACAAGTAATACAAATGAACACAAATAGACAGAGACAGACAGAAACAGCAAGAAAGGAATAGAGGAACACACAGTAAAATAACAAAGTAAGGAAAAAAACCAACGCTAGCTAAACGCGAACTCCGCACTCATTCGCAACAGAGAACGCGTTTAAGACACGATCACCGCGCGTTAGTCGCCCAGTGACAAGCGTGCCACCCTAACTACAACAAGTAATACAAATGAACACAAATAGACAGAGACAGACAGAAACAGCAAGAAAGGAATAGAGGAACACACAGTAAAATAACAAAGTAAGGAAAAAAACAAACGCTAGCTAAACGCGAACTCCGCACTCATTCGCAACAGAGAACGCGTTTAAGACACGATCACCGCGCGTTAGTCGCCCAGTGACAAGCGTGCCACCCTAACTACAACAAGTAATACAAATGAACACAAATAGACAGAGACAGACAGAAACAGCAAGAAAGGAATAGAGGAACACACAGTAAAATAACAAAGTAAGGAAAAAAACAAACGCTAGCTAAACGCGAACTCCGCACTCATTCGCAACAGAGAACGCGTTTAAGACACGATCACCGCGCGTTAGTCGCCCAGTGACAAGCGTGCCACCCTAACTACAACAAGTAATACAAATGAACACAAATAGACAGAGACAGACAGAAACAGCAAGAAAGGAATAGAGGAACACACAGTAAAATAACAAAGTAAGGAAAAAAACAAACGCTAGCTAAACGCGAACTCCGCACTCATTCGCAACAGAGAACGCGTTTAAGACACGATCACCGCGCGTTAGTCGCCCAGTGACAAGCGTGCCACCCTAACTACAAGTAATACAAATGAACACAAATAGACAGAGACAGACAGAAACAGCAAGAAAGGAATAGAGGAACACACAGTAAAATAACAAAGTAAGGAAAAAAACAAACGCTAGCTAAACGCGAACTCCGCACTCATTCGCAACAGAGAACGCGTTTAAGACACGATCACCGCGCGTTAGTCGCCCAGTGACAAGCGTGCCACCCTAACTACAACAAGTAATACAAATGAACACAAATAGACAGAGACAGACAGAAACAGCAAGAAAGGAATAGAGGAACACACAGTAAAATAACAAAGTAAGGAAAAAAACAAACGCTAGCTAAACGCAAACTCCGCACTCATTCGCAACAGAGAACGCGTTTGAGACACGATCACCGCGCGTTAGTCGCCCAGTGACAAGCGTGCCACCCTAACTACAACAAGTAATACAAATGAACACAAATAGACAGAGACAGACAGAAACAGCAAGAAAGGAATAGAGGAACACACAGTAAAATAACAAAGTAAGGAAAAAAACAAACGCTAGCTAAACGCGAACTCCGCACTCATTCGCAACAGAGAACGCGTTTGAGACACGATCACCGCGCGTTAGTCGCCCAGTGACAAGCGTGCCACCCTAACTACAACAAGTAATACAAATGAACACAAATAGACAGAGACAGACAGAATGAACGCTTGCGAGAGCAAGCGATCAACACAGACAAACAGATAGCGTAAACACTTGCTAATCGGTTGCCTAACACCAGGCAACAGCAAGCGCAGAAATATCGCGGCCAGCAGGATAAGTCACAAACATGATCATGACAGGACATGATCCTGACAGAAGAAGGAAGTGTTTGTAGTTACGTGATGTGCATGGACCGCATAGTTGGAGGCACCAGGGATGGACAAAGAAGACGTGAGACAGGTAAGATTGAGGACCCCGCCCACCCTGCACAGGTTTACTGGGAGATATCCGGATAGCAAATATCCGGGTGTCTCCGGGATCCGGATTTGAGCATCACTAACCGTCACCAAATGTGGCAACTTGCAGAAAACCACTGCGGGGCATATTTAAAATTATTTAAATATGCCACTTAAGAATGATCTCCTCCTCCCCTACTACAGCCATGCTTATCCTCACCAAATGTGGCAACTTGCAGAAAACCACTGCGGGGCATATTTAAAATTATTTAAATATGCAACCTAAGAATGACCTCCTCCTCCCCTACAGCCATGCTTATCCTCACCAAATGTGGCAATCTGCAGAGTACCACTCGGGCGTAGTAAAAATGATTTAAACATACCGCCTAAGTATGGCCTCCTCCTCCCCAACAGCCATGCCAATCCTCACCAAATGTGGCAATCTGCAGAGTACCACTCAGGGGCGTATTTAAAATGATTTAAATATACCGCCCAAGTATGGCCTCCTCCTCCCCTACAGCCAAGCCAATCCTCACCAGTGATGCTCAAATCCGGATCCGGGAGACACACGGATAGTTGCTATCCAGATATCTCTTAGTAAACCTGTGCGCGGTGGGTGGGTGGATTAATATTACCTGTCTGACGTCTTCTTCGTCCGTCCCTGGCGCCTGCCATGATGCGGTGCTTGTGGCGGTCTCGAGACTACAAACACTTCCTCCTTCCGGGTTGAAGGAGGAAGTGTTTGTAGTCAAGTGATGCGCATGAACCGCATCATTGGAGGTGCCAGGGATGGACAAACAAGACGTCAGACAGGTAATATTGAGCCCACCGCCCACCCAGCACAGGTTTACTGGGAGATATCTGGATGGAAACTATACGGGTGTCTCCGGGATCCGGATTTGAGCATCACTAATCGTCACCAAATGTGGCAACTTGCAGAAAACTACTGCGGGGCATATTTAAAATTATTTAACTATGCCGCCTACAGCCATGCCAATCCTCACCAGTGATGCTCAAATCCACATTCGGGAGACACCCGGATAGTTGCTGTCCGGATATCTCTTATTAAACCTGTGTGGGGTGGGAGGGGGGGTCAATCTTACCTGTCTGACATCTTCTTTGTCCGTCCTTGGCGCCTACCACGATGCACACCACGCGGCGGTCACGTGACTACATACACTTCCTCCTTCCGGGTTGAAGGTGTGACGCTTGCGGGATAATCTCCACAGTCAGTGTGCAATGCGCACGCTGACACAGAGGAGATCGTGCGCAAGCGCTGTACTGGGTGAATGTCCGCCAATCTAGTCGCCACCCATTCAAGAGCAGAACAAATAAAACAAGATAGCTAATCGCAAGAACCGCGATAGCAGACAGATAAACAGAACAGGACGAAACAGCAAGAAAGGAATAGAGGAACACACAGTAAAATAACAAAGTAAGGAAAAAAACAAAACGCTAGCTAAACGCGAACTCCGCACTCATTCGCAACAGAGAACGTGTTTAAGACACGATCACCGCGCGTTAGTCGCCCAGTGACAAGCGTGCCACCCTAACTACAACAAGTAATACAAATGAACACAAATAGACGGAGACAGACAGAAACAGCAAGAAAGGAATAGAGGAACACACAGTAAAATAACAAAGTAAGGAAAAAAACAAACGCTAGCTAAACGCGAACTCCGCACTCATTCGCAACAGAGAACGCGTTTAAGACACGATCACCGCGCGTTAGTCGCCCAGTGACAAGCGTGCCACCCTAACTACAACAAGTAATACAAATGAACACAAATAGACAGAGACAGACAGAAACAGCAAGAAAGGAATAGAGGAACACACAGTAAAATAACAAAGTAAGGAAAAAAACAAACGCTAGCTAAACGCGAACTCCGCACTCATTCGCAACAGAGAACGCGTTTAAGACACGATCACCGCGCGTTAGTCGCCCAGTGACAAGCGTGCCACCCTAACTACAACAAGTAATACAAATGAACACAAATAGACAGAGACAGACAGAAACAGCAAGAAAGGAATAGAGGAACACACAGTAAAATAACAAAGTAAGGAAAAAAACAAACGCTAGCTAAACGCGAACTCCGCACTCATTCGCAACAGAGAACGCGTTTAAGACACGATCACCGCGCGTTAGTCGCCCAGTGACAAGCGTGCCACCCTAACTACAACAAGTAATACAAATGAACACAAATAGACAGAGACAGACAGAAACAGCAAGAAAGGAATAGAGGAACACACAGTAAAATAACAAAGTAAGGAAAAAAACAAACGCTAGCTAAACGCGAACTCCGCACTCATTCGCAACAGAGAACGCGTTTAAGACACGATCACCGCGCGTTAGTCGCCCAGTGACAAGCGTGCCACCCTAACTACAACAAGTAATACAAATGAACACAAATAGACAGAGACAGACAGAAACAGCAAGAAAGGAATAGAGGAACACACAGTAAAATAACAAAGTAAGGAAAAAAACAAACGCTAGCTAAACGCGAACTCCGCACTCATTCGCAACAGAGAACGCGTTTAAGACACGATCACCGCGCGTTAGTCGCCCAGTGACAAGCGTGCCACCCTAACTACAACAAGTAATACAAATGAACACAAATAGACAGAGACAGACAGAAACAGCAAGAAAGGAATAGAGGAACACACAGTAAAATAACAAAGTAAGGAAAAAAACAAACGCTAGCTAAACGCGAACTCCGCACTCATTCGCAACAGAGAACGCGTTTAAGACACGATCAACGCGCGTTAGTCGCCCAGTGACAAGCGTGCCACCCTAACTACAACAAGTAATACAAATGAACACAAATAGACAGAGACAGACAGAAACAGCAAGAAAGGAATAGAGGAACACACAGTAAAATAACAAAGTAAGGAAAAAAACAAACGCTAGCTAAACGCGAACTCCGCACTCATTCGCAACAGAGAACGCATTTAAGACACGATCACCGCGCGTTAGTCGCCCAGTGACAAGCGTGCCACCCTAACTACAACAAGTAATACAAATGAACACAAATAGACAGAGACAGACAGAAACAGCAAGTAAGGAATAGAGGAACACACAGTAAAATAACAAAGTAAGGAAAAAAACAAACGCTAGCTAAACGCGAACTCCGCACTCATTCGCAACAGAGAACGCGTTTAAGACACGATCACCGCGCGTTAGTCGCCCAGTGACAAGCGTGCAACCCTAACTACAGCAATTAATACAAATGAACACAAATAGACAGAGACAGACAGAAACAGCAAGAAAGGAATAGAGGAACACACAGTAAAATAACAAAGTAAGGAAAAAAACAAACGCTAGCTAAACGCGAACTCCGCACTCATTCGCAACAGAGAACGCGTTTAAGACACGATCACCGCGCGTTAGTCGCCCAGTGACAAGCGTGCCACCCTAACTACAACAAGTAATACAAATGAACACAAATAGACAGAGACAGACAGAAACAGCAAGAAAGGAATAGAGGAACACACAGTAAAATAACAAAGTAAGGAAAAAAACAAACGCTAGCTAAACGCGAACTCCGCACTCATTCGCAACAGAGAACGCGTTTAAGACACGATCACCGCGCGTTAGTCGCCCAGTGACAAGCGTGCCACCCTAACTACAACAAGTAATACAAATGAACACAAATAGACAGAGACAGACAGAAACAGCAAGAAAGGAATAGAGGAACACACAGTAAAATAACAAAGTAAGGAAAAAAACAAACGCTAGCTAAACGCGAACTCCGCACTCATTCGCAACAGAGAACGCGTTTAAGACACGATCACCGCGCGTTAGTCGCCCAGTGACAAGCGTGCCACCCTAACTACAACAAGTAATACAAATGAACACAAATAGACAGAGACAGACAGAAACAGCAAGAAAGGAATAGAGGAACACACAGTAAAATAACAAAGTAAGGAAAAAACAAACGCTAGCTAAACGCGAACTCCGCACTCATTCGCAACAGAGAACGCGTTTAAGACACGATCACCGCGCGTTAGTTGCCCAGTGACAAGCGTGCCACCCTAACTACAACAAGTAATACAAATGAACACAAATAGACAGAGACAGACAGAAACAGCAAGAAAGGAATAGAGGAACACACAGTAAAATAACAAAGTAAGGAAAAAAACAAACGCTAGCTAAACGCGAACTCCGCACTCATTCGCAACAGAGAACGCGCTTAAGACACGATCACCGCGCGTTAGTCGCCCAGTGACAAGCGTGCCACCCTAACTACAACAAGTAATACAAATGAACACAAATAGACAGAGACAGACAGAAACAGCAAGAAAGGAATAGAGGAACACACAGTAAAATAACAAAGTAAGGAAAAAAACAAACGCTAGCTAAACGCGAACTCCGCACTCATTCGCAACAGAGAACGCGTTTAAGACACGATCACCGCGCGTTAGTCGCCCAGTGACAAGCGTGCCACCCTAACTACAACAAGTAATACAAATGAACACAAATAGACAGAGACAGACAGAAACAGCAAGAAAGGAATAGAGGAACACACAGTAAAATAACAAAGTAAGGAAAAAAACAAACGCTAGCTAAACGCGAACTCCGCACTCATTCGCAACAGAGAACGCGTTTAAGACACGATCACCGTGCGTTAGTCGCCCAGTGACAAGCGTGCCACATTAACTACAACAAGTAATACAAATGAACACAAATAGACAGAGACAGACAGAAACAGCAAGAAAGGAATAGAGGAACACACAGTAAAATAACAAAGTAAGGAAAAAAACAAACGCTAGCTAAACGCGAACTCCGCACTCATTCGCAACAAAGAACGCGTTTAAGACACGATCACCGCGCGTTAGTCGCCCAGTGACAAGCGTGCCACCCTAACTACAACAAGTAATACAAATGAACACAAATAGACAGAGACAGACAGAAACAGCAAGAAAGGAATAGAGGAACACACAGTAAAATAACAAAGTAAGGAAAAAAAAACAAACGCTAGCTAAACGCGAACTCCGCACTTAGTAAACCTGTGCGCGGTGGGTGGGTGGATCAATATTACCTGTCTGACGTCTTCTTCGTCAGTCCCTGGCGCCTGCCATGATGCGGTGCTTGTGGCGGTCTCGAGACTACAAACACTTCCTCCTTCCGGGTTGAAGGAGGAAGTGTTTGTAGTCAAGTGATGCGCATGAACCGCATCATTGGAGGTGCCAGGGATGGACAAACAAGACGTCAGACAGGTAATATTGAGCCCACCGCCCACCCAGCACAGGTTTACTGGGAGATATCTGGATGGAAACTATACGGGTGTCTCCGGGATCCGGATTTGAGCATCACTAATCGTCACCAAATGTGGCAACTTGCAGAAAACTACTGCAGGGCATATTTAAAATTATTTAACTATGCCGCCTAAGTATGGCCTCCTCCTCCCCTACAGCCATGCCAATCCTCACCAGTGATGCTCAAATCCACATTCGGGAGACACCCGGATAGTTGCTGTCCGGATATCTCTTATTAAAAGTGTGTGGGGTGGGTGGGGGGGCAATCTTACCTGTCTGACATCTTCTTTGCCCGTCCTTGGCGCCTACCACGATGCGGTCCACGCGGCGGTCACGTGACTACCTACACTTCCTCCTTCCGGGTTGAAGGTGTGACGCTTGCGGGATAATCTCCACAGTCAGTGTGCAATGCGCACGCTGACACAGAGGCGATCGTGCGCAAGCGCTGTACTGGGTGAATGTCCGTCAATCTAGTCGCCACCCATTCAAGAGCAGAACAGATAAAACGAGATAGCTAATCGCAAGAACCGTAATAGCAGACAGATAAACAGAACAGGACGAAACAGAAAGAAAGGAATAGAGGAACACACAGTAAAATAACAAAGTAAGGAAAAAAACAAACGCTAGCTAAACGCGAACTCCGCACTCATTCGCAACAGAGAACGCGTTTAAGACACGATCACCGCGCGTTAGTCGCCCAGTGACAAGCGTGCCACCCTAACTACAACAAGTAATACAAATGAACACAAATAGACAGAGACAGACAGAAACAGCAAGAAAGGAATAGAGGAACACACAGTAAAATAACAAAGTAAGGAAAAAAACCAACGCTAGCTAAACGCGAACTCCGCACTCATTCGCAACAGAGAACGCGTTTAAGACACGATCACCGCGCGTTAGTCGCCCAGTGACAAGCGTGCCACCCTAACTACAACAAGTAATACAAATGAACACAAATAGACAGAGACAGACAGAAACAGCAAGAAAGAAATAGAGGAACACACAGTAAAATAACAAAGTAAGGAAAAAAACAAACGCTAGCTAAACGCGAACTCCGCACTCATTCGCAACAGAGAACGCACTTAAGACACGATCACCGCGCGTTAGTCGCCCAGTGACAAGCGTGCCACCCTAACTACAACAAGTAATACAAATGAACACAAATAGACAGAGACAGACAGAAACAGCAAGAAAGGAATAGAGGAACACACAGTAAAATAACAAAGTAAGGAAAAAAACAAACGCTAGCTAAACGCGAACTCCGCACTCATTCGCAACAGAGAACGCATTTAAGACACGATCACCGCGCGTTAGTCGCCCAGTGACAAGCGTGCCACCCTAACTACAACAAGTAATACAAATGAACACAAATAGACAGAGACAGACAGAAACAGCAAGAAAGGAATAGAGGAACACACAGTAAAATAACAAAGTAAGGAAAAAAACAAACGCTAGCTAAACGCGAACTCCGCACTCATTCGCAACAGAGAACGCGTTTAAGACACGATCACCGCGCGTTAGTCGCCCAGTGACAAGCGTGCCACCCTAACTACAACAAGTAATACAAATGAACACAAATAGACAGAGACAGACAGAAACAGCAAGAAAGGAATAGAGGAACACACAGTAAAATAACAAAGTAAGGAAAAAAAGAAACGCTAGCTAAACGCGAACTCCGCACTCATTCGCAGCAGAGAACGCGTTTAAGACACGATCACCGCGCGTTAGTCGCCCAGTGACAAGCGTGCCACCCTAACTACAACAAGTAATACAAATGAACACAAATAGACAGAGACAGACAGAAACAGCAAGAAAGGAATAGAGGAACACACAGTAAAATAACAAAGTAAGGAAAAGAACAAACGCTAGCTAAACGCGAACTCCGCACTCATTCGCAACAGAGAACGCGTTTAAGACACGATCACCGCGCGTTAGTCGCCCAGTGACAAGCGTGCCACCCTAACTACAACAAGTAATACAAATGAACACAAATAGACAGAGACAGACAGAAACAGCAAGAAAGGAATAGAGGAACACACAGTAAAATAACAAAGTAAGGAAAAAAACAAACGCTAGCTAAACGCGAACTCCGCACTCATTCGCAACAGAGAACGCATTTAAGACACGATCACCGCGCGTTAGTCGCCCAGTGACAAGCGTGCCACCCTAACTACAACAAGTAATACAAATGAACACAAATAGACAGAGACAGACAGAAACAGCAAGAAAGGAATAGAGGAACACACAGTAAAATAACAAAGTAAGGAAAAAAACAAACGCTAGCTAAACGCGAACTCCGCACTCATTCGCAACAGAGAACGCGTTTAAGACACGATCACCGCGCGTTAGTCGCCCAGTGACAAGCGTGCCACCCTAACTACAACAAGTAATACAAATGAACACAAATAGACAGAGACAGACAGAAACAGCAAGAAAGGAATAGAGGAACACACAGTAAAATAACAAAGTAAGGAAAAAAATAAACGCTAGCTAAACGCGAACTCCGCACTCATTCGCAACAGAGAACGCGTTTAAGACACGATCACCGCGCGTTAGTCGCCCAGTGACAAGCGTACCACCCTAACTACAACAAGTAATACAAATGAACACAAATAGACAGAGACAGACAGAAACAGCAAGAAAGGAATAGAGGAACACACAGTAAAATAACAAAGTAAGGAAAAAAAGAAACGCTAGCTAAACGCGAACTCCGCACTCATTCGCAACAGAGAACGCGTTTAAGACACGATCACCGCGCGTTAGTCGCCCAGTGACAAGCGTGCCACCCTAACTACAACAAGTAATACAAATGAACACAAATAGACAGAGACAGACAGAAACAGCAAGAAAGGAATAGAGGAACACACAGTAAAATAACAAAATAAGGAAAAAAACAAACGCTAGCTAAACCCGAACTCCGCACTCATTCGCAACAGAGAACGCGTTTAAGACACGATCACCGCGCGTTAGTCGCCCAGTGACAAGCGTGCCACCCTAACTACAACAAGTAATACAAATGAACACAAATAGACAGAGACAGACAGAAACAGCAAGAAAGGAATAGAGGAACACACAGTAAAATAACAAAGTAAGGAAAAAAACAAACGCTAGCTAAACGCGAACTCCGCACTCATTCGCAACAGAGAACGCGTTTAAGACACGATCACCGCGCGTTAGTCGCCCAGTGACAAGCGTGCCACCCTAACTACAACAAGTAATACAAATGAACACAAATAGACAGAGACAGACAGAAACAGCAAGAAAGGAATAGAGGAACACACAGTAAAATAACAAAGTAAGGAAAAAAACAAACGCTAGCTAAACGCGAACTCCGCACTCATTCGCAACAGAGAACGCGTTTAAGACACGATCACCGCGCGTTAGTCGCCCAGTGACAAGCGTGCCACCCTAACTACAACAAGTAATACAAATGAACACAAATAGACAGAGACAGACAGAAACAGCAAGAAAGGAATAGAGGAACACACAGTAAAATAACAAAGTAAGGAAAAAAACAAACGCTAGCTAAACGCGAACTCCGCACTCATTCGCAACAGAGAACGCGTTTAAGACACGATCAACGCGCGTTAGTCGCCCAGTGACAAGCGTGCCACCCTAACTACAACAAGTAATACAAATGAACACAAATAGACAGAGACAGACAGAAACAGCAAGAAAGGAATAGAGGAACACACAGTAAAATAACAAAGTAAGGAAAAAAACAAACGCTAGCTAAACGCGAACTCCGCACTCATTCGCAACAGAGAACGCATTTAAGACACGATCACCGCGCGTTAGTCGCCCAGTGACAAGCGTGCCACCCTAACTACAACAAGTAATACAAATGAACACAAATAGACAGAGACAGACAGAAACAGCAAGTAAGGAATAGAGGAACACACAGTAAAATAACAAAGTAAGGAAAAAAACAAACGCTAGCTAAACGCGAACTCCGCACTCATTCGCAACAGAGAACGCGTTTAAGACACGATCACCGCGCGTTAGTCGCCCAGTGACAAGCGTGCAACCCTAACTACAGCAATTAATACAAATGAACACAAATAGACAGAGACAGACAGAAACAGCAAGAAAGGAATAGAGGAACACACAGTAAAATAACAAAGTAAGGAAAAAAACAAACGCTAGCTAAACGCGAACTCCGCACTCATTCGCAACAGAGAACGCGTTTAAGACACGATCACCGCGCGTTAGTCGCCCAGTGACAAGCGTGCCACCCTAACTACAACAAGTAATACAAATGAACACAAATAGACAGAGACAGACAGAAACAGCAAGAAAGGAATAGAGGAACACACAGTAAAATAACAAAGTAAGGAAAAAAACAAACGCTAGCTAAACGCGAACTCCGCACTCATTCGCAACAGAGAACGCGTTTAAGACACGATCACCGCGCGTTAGTCGCCCAGTGACAAGCGTGCCACCCTAACTACAACAAGTAATACAAATGAACACAAATAGACAGAGACAGACAGAAACAGCAAGAAAGGAATAGAGGAACACACAGTAAAATAACAAAGTAAGGAAAAAAACAAACGCTAGCTAAACGCGAACTCCGCACTCATTCGCAACAGAGAACGCGTTTAAGACACGATCACCGCGCGTTAGTCGCCCAGTGACAAGCGTGCCACCCTAACTACAACAAGTAATACAAATGAACACAAATAGACAGAGACAGACAGAAACAGCAAGAAAGGAATAGAGGAACACACAGTAAAATAACAAAGTAAGGAAAAAACAAACGCTAGCTAAACGCGAACTCCGCACTCATTCGCAACAGAGAACGCGTTTAAGACACGATCACCGCGCGTTAGTTGCCCAGTGACAAGCGTGCCACCCTAACTACAACAAGTAATACAAATGAACACAAATAGACAGAGACAGACAGAAACAGCAAGAAAGGAATAGAGGAACACACAGTAAAATAACAAAGTAAGGAAAAAAACAAACGCTAGCTAAACGCGAACTCCGCACTCATTCGCAACAGAGAACGCGCTTAAGACACGATCACCGCGCGTTAGTCGCCCAGTGACAAGCGTGCCACCCTAACTACAACAAGTAATACAAATGAACACAAATAGACAGAGACAGACAGAAACAGCAAGAAAGGAATAGAGGAACACACAGTAAAATAACAAAGTAAGGAAAAAAACAAACGCTAGCTAAACGCGAACTCCGCACTCATTCGCAACAGAGAACGCGTTTAAGACACGATCACCGCGCGTTAGTCGCCCAGTGACAAGCGTGCCACCCTAACTACAACAAGTAATACAAATGAACACAAATAGACAGAGACAGACAGAAACAGCAAGAAAGGAATAGAGGAACACACAGTAAAATAACAAAGTAAGGAAAAAAACAAACGCTAGCTAAACGCGAACTCCGCACTCATTCGCAACAGAGAACGCGTTTAAGACACGATCACCGTGCGTTAGTCGCCCAGTGACAAGCGTGCCACATTAACTACAACAAGTAATACAAATGAACACAAATAGACAGAGACAGACAGAAACAGCAAGAAAGGAATAGAGGAACACACAGTAAAATAACAAAGTAAGGAAAAAAACAAACGCTAGCTAAACGCGAACTCCGCACTCATTCGCAACAAAGAACGCATTTAAGACACGATCACCGCGCGTTAGTCGCCCAGTGACAAGCGTGCCACCCTAACTACAACAAGTAATACAAATGAACACAAATAGACAGAGACAGACAGAAACAGCAAGAAAGGAATAGAGGAACACACAGTAAAATAACAAAGTAAGGAAAAAAAAACAAACGCTAGCTAAACGCGAACTCCGCACTTAGTAAACCTGTGCGCGGTGGGTGGGTGGATCAATATTACCTGTCTGACGTCTTCTTCGTCAGTCCCTGGCGCCTGCCATGATGCGGTGCTTGTGGCGGTCTCGAGACTACAAACACTTCCTCCTTCCGGGTTGAAGGAGGAAGTGTTTGTAGTCAAGTGATGCGCATGAACCGCATCATTGGAGGTGCCAGGGATGGACAAACAAGACGTCAGACAGGTAATATTGAGCCCACCGCCCACCCAGCACAGGTTTACTGGGAGATATCTGGATGGAAACTATACGGGTGTCTCCGGGATCCGGATTTGAGCATCACTAATCGTCACCAAATGTGGCAACTTGCAGAAAACTACTGCAGGGCATATTTAAAATTATTTAACTATGCTGCCTAAGTATGGCCTCCTCCTCCCCTACAGCCATGCCAATCCTCACCAGTGATGCTCAAATCCACATTCGGGAGACACCCGGATAGTTGCTGTCCGGATATCTCTTATTAAAAGTGTGTGGGGTGGGTGGGGGGGCAATCTTACCTGTCTGACATCTTCTTTGCCCGTCCTTGGCGCCTACCACGATGCGGTCCACGCGGCGGTCACGTGACTACCTACACTTCCTCCTTCCGGGTTGAAGGTGTGACGCTTGCGGGATAATCTCCACAGTCAGTGTGCAATGCGCACGCTGACACAGAGGCGATCGTGCGCAAGCGCTGTACTGGGTGAATGTCCGTCAATCTAGTCGCCACCCATTCAAGAGCAGAACAGATAAAACGAGATAGCTAATCGCAAGAACCGTAATAGCAGACAGATAAACAGAACAGGACGAAACAGAAAGAAAGGAATAGAGGAACACACAGTAAAATAACAAAGTAAGGAAAAAAACAAACGCTAGCTAAACGCGAACTCCGCACTCATTCGCAACAGAGAACGCGTTTAAGACACGATCACCGCGCGTTAGTCGCCCAGTGACAAGCGTGCCACCCTAACTACAACAAGTAATACAAATGAACACAAATAGACAGAGACAGACAGAAACAGCAAGAAAGGAATAGAGGAACACACAGTAAAATAACAAAGTAAGGAAAAAAACCAACGCTAGCTAAACGCGAACTCCGCACTCATTCGCAACAGAGAACGCGTTTAAGACACGATCACCGCGCGTTAGTCGCCCAGTGACAAGCGTGCCACCCTAACTACAACAAGTAATACAAATGAACACAAATAGACAGAGACAGACAGAAACAGCAAGAAAGAAATAGAGGAACACACAGTAAAATAACAAAGTAAGGAAAAAAACAAACGCTAGCTAAACGCGAACTCCGCACTCATTCGCAACAGAGAACGCACTTAAGACACGATCACCGCGCGTTAGTCGCCCAGTGACAAGCGTGCCACCCTAACTACAACAAGTAATACAAATGAACACAAATAGACAGAGACAGACAGAAACAGCAAGAAAGGAATAGAGGAACACACAGTAAAATAACAAAGTAAGGAAAAAAACAAACGCTAGCTAAACGCGAACTCCGCACTCATTCGCAACAGAGAACGCATTTAAGACACGATCACCGCGCGTTAGTCGCCCAGTGACAAGCGTGCCACCCTAACTACAACAAGTAATACAAATGAACACAAATAGACAGAGACAGACAGAAACAGCAAGAAAGGAATAGAGGAACACACAGTAAAATAACAAAGTAAGGAAAAAAACAAACGCTAGCTAAACGCGAACTCCGCACTCATTCGCAACAGAGAACGCGTTTAAGACACGATCACCGCGCGTTAGTCGCCCAGTGACAAGCGTGCCACCCTAACTACAACAAGTAATACAAATGAACACAAATAGACAGAGACAGACAGAAACAGCAAGAAAGGAATAGAGGAACACACAGTAAAATAACAAAGTAAGGAAAAAAAGAAACGCTAGCTAAACGCGAACTCCGCACTCATTCGCAGCAGAGAACGCGTTTAAGACACGATCACCGCGCGTTAGTCGCCCAGTGACAAGCGTGCCACCCTAACTACAACAAGTAATACAAATGAACACAAATAGACAGAGACAGACAGAAACAGCAAGAAAGGAATAGAGGAACACACAGTAAAATAACAAAGTAAGGAAAAGAACAAACGCTAGCTAAACGCGAACTCCGCACTCATTCGCAACAGAGAACGCGTTTAAGACACGATCACCGCGCGTTAGTCGCCCAGTGACAAGCGTGCCACCCTAACTACAACAAGTAATACAAATGAACACAAATAGACAGAGACAGACAGAAACAGCAAGAAAGGAATAGAGGAACACACAGTAAAATAACAAAGTAAGGAAAAAAACAAACGCTAGCTAAACGCGAACTCCGCACTCATTCGCAACAGAGAACGCATTTAAGACACGATCACCGCGCGTTAGTCGCCCAGTGACAAGCGTGCCACCCTAACTACAACAAGTAATACAAATGAACACAAATAGACAGAGACAGACAGAAACAGCAAGAAAGGAATAGAGGAACACACAGTAAAATAACAAAGTAAGGAAAAAAACAAACGCTAGCTAAACGCGAACTCCGCACTCATTCGCAACAGAGAACGCGTTTAAGACACGATCACCGCGCGTTAGTCGCCCAGTGACAAGCGTGCCACCCTAACTACAACAAGTAATACAAATGAACACAAATAGACAGAGACAGACAGAAACAGCAAGAAAGGAATAGAGGAACACACAGTAAAATAACAAAGTAAGGAAAAAAATAAACGCTAGCTAAACGCGAACTCCGCACTCATTCGCAACAGAGAACGCGTTTAAGACACGATCACCGCGCGTTAGTCGCCCAGTGACAAGCGTACCACCCTAACTACAACAAGTAATACAAATGAACACAAATAGACAGAGACAGACAGAAACAGCAAGAAAGGAATAGAGGAACACACAGTAAAATAA
Organism: Hyperolius riggenbachi; assembly: GCF_040937935.1. Taxonomy (NCBI): domain Eukaryota; kingdom Metazoa; phylum Chordata; class Amphibia; order Anura; family Hyperoliidae; genus Hyperolius; species Hyperolius riggenbachi. The sequence continues at coordinate 81,206,807 of NC_090651.1, forward strand.
CAAAGTAAGGAAAAAAAGAAACGCTAGCTAAACGCGAACTCCGCACTCATTCGCAACAGAGAACGCGTTTAAGACACGATCACCGCGCGTTAGTCGCCCAGTGACAAGCGTGCCACCCTAACTACAACAAGTAATACAAATGAACACAAATAGACAGAGACAGACAGAAACAGCAAGAAAGGAATAGAGGAACACACAGTAAAATAACAAAGTAAGGAAAAAAACAAACGCTAGCTAAACGCGAACTCCGCACTCATTCGCAACAGAGAACGCGTTTAAGACACGATCACCGCGCGTTAGTCACCCAGTGACAAGCGTGCCACCCTAACTACAACAAGTAATACAAATGAACACAAATAGACAGAGACAGACAGAAACAGCAAGAAAGGAATAGAGGAACACACAGTAAAATAACAAAGTAAGGAAAAAAACAAACGCTAGCTAAACGCGAACTCCGCACTCATTCGCAACAGAGAACGCGTTTAAGACACGATCACCGCGCGTTGGTCGCCCAGTGACAAGCGTGCCACCCTAACTACAACAAGTAATACAAATGAACACAAATAGACAGAGACAGACAGAAACAGCAAGAAAGGAATAGAGGAACACACAGTAAAATAACAAAGTAAGGAAGAAAACAAACGCTAGCTAAACGCGAACTCCGCACTCATTCGCAACAGAGAACGCGTTTAAGACACGATCACCACGCGTTAGGTGCCCAGTGAAAAGCGTGCCACCCTAACTACAACAAGTAATACAAATGAACACAAATAGACAGAGACAGACAGAAACAGCAAGAAAGGAATAGAGGAACACACAGTAAAATAACAAAGTAAGGAAAAAAACAAACGCTAGCTAAACGCGAACTCCGCACTCATTCGCAACACAGAACGCGTTTAAGACACGATCACCGCGCGTTAGTCGCCCAGTGACAAGCGTGCAACCCTAACTACAACAAGTAATACAAATGAACACAAATAGACAGAGACAGACAGAAACAGCAAGAAAGGAATAGAGGAACACACAGTAAAATAACAAAGTAAGGAAAAAAACAAACGCTAGCTAAACGCGAACTCCGCACTCATTCGCAACAGAGAACGCGTTTAAGACACGATCACCGCGCGTTAGTCGCCCAGTGACAATCGTGCCACCCTAACTACAACAAGTAATACAAATGAACACAAATAGACAGAGACAGACAGAAACAGCAAGAAAGGAATAGAGGAACACACAGTAAAATAACAAAGTAAGGAAAAAAACAAACGCTAGCTAAACGCGAACTCCGCACTCATTCGCAACAGAGAACGCGTTTAAGACACGATCACCGCGCGTTAGTCGCCCAGTGAAAAGCACGCCACCCTAACTACAACAAGTAATACAAATGAACACAAATAGACAGAGACAGACAGAAACAGCAAGAAAGGAATAGAGGAACACACAGTAAAATAACAAAGTAAGGAAAAAAACAAACGCTAGCTAAACGCGAACTCCGCACTCATTCGCAACAGAGAACGCGTTTAAGACACGATCACCGCGCGTTAGTCGCCCAGTGACAAGCGTGCCACCCTAACTACAACAAGTAATACAAATGAACACAAATAGACAGAGACAGACAGAAACAGCAAGAAAGGAATAGAGGAACACACAGTAAAATAAAAAAGTAAGGAAAAAAACAAACGCTAGCTAAACGCGAACTCCGCACTCATTCGCAACAGAGAACGCGTTTCAGACACGATCACCACGCGTTAGTCGCCCAGTGACAAGCGTGCCACCCTAACTACAACAAGTAATACAAATGAACACAAATAGACAGAGACAGACAGAAACAGCAAGAAAGGAATAGAGGAACACACAGTAAAATAACAAAGTAAGGAAAAAAACAAACGCTAGCTAAACGCGAACTCCGCACTCATTCGCAACAGAAAACGTGTTTAAGACACGATCACCGCGCGTTAGTCGCCCAGTGACAAGCGTGCCACCCTAACTACAACAAGTAATACAAATGAACACAAATAGACAGAGACAGACAGAAACAGCAAGAAAGGAATAGAGGAACACACAGTAAAATAACAAAGTAAGGAAAAAAACAAACGCTAGCTAAACGCGAACTCCGCACTCATTCGCAACAGAGAACGCGTTTAAGACACGATCACCGCGCGTTAGTCGCCCAGTGACAAGCGTGCCACCCTAACTACAACAAGTAATACAAATGAACACAAATAGACAGAGACAGACAGAAAAAGCAAGAAAGGAATAGAGGAACACAGAGTAAAATAACAAAGTAAGGAAAAAAACAAACGCTAGCTAAACGCGAACTCCACACTCATTCGCAACAGAGAACGCGTTTAAGACACGATAACCGCGCGTTAGTCGCCCAGTGACAAGCGTGCCACCCTAACTACAACAAGTAATACAAATGAACACAAATAGACAGAGACAGACAGAAACAGCAAGAAAGGAATAGAGGAACACACAGTAAAATAACAAAGTAAGGAAAAAAACAAACGCTAGTTAAACGCAAACTCCGCACTCATTCGCAACAGAGAACGCGTTTAAGACACGATCACCGCGCGTTAGTCGCCCAGTGACAAGCGTGCCACCCTAACTACAACAAGTAATACAAATGAACACAAATAGACAGAGACAGACAGAAACAGCAAGAAAGGAATAGAGGAACACACAGTAAAATAACAAAGTAAGGAAAAAAACAAACGCTAGCTAAACGCGAACTCCGCACTCATTCGCAACAGAGAACGCGTTTAAGACACATCCACCGCGCGATAGTCGCCCAGTGACAAGCGTGCCACCCTAACTACAACAAGTAATACAAATGAACACAAATAGACAGAGACAGACAGAAACAGCAAGAAAGGAATAGAGGAACACACAGTAAAATAACAAAGTAAGCAAAAAAAAAAGCTAGCTAAACGCGAACTCCGCACTCAATCGCAACAGAGAACGCGTTTAAGACACGATCACCGCGCGTTAGTCGCCCAGTGACAAGCGTGCCACCCTAACTACAACAAGTAATACAAATGAACACAAATAGACAGAGACAGACAGAAACAGCAAGAAAGGAATAGAGGAACACACAGTAAAATAACAAAGTAAGGAAAAAAACAAACGCTAGCTAAACGCGAACTCCGCACTCATTCGCAACAGAGAATGCGTTTAAGACACGATCACCGCGCGTTAGTCGCCCAGTGACAAGCGTGCCACCCTAACTACAACAAGTAATACAAATGAACACAAATAGACAGAGACAGACAAAAACAGCAAGAAAGGAATAGAGGAACACACAGTAAAATAACAAAGTAAGGAAAAAAACAAACGCTAGCTAAACGCGAACTCCGCACTCATTCGCAACAGAGAACGCGTTTAAGACACGATCACCGCGCGTTAGTCGCCCAGTGACAAGCGTGCCACCCTAACTACAACAAGTAATACAAATGAACACAAATAGACAGAGACAGACAGAAACAGCAAGAAAGGAATAGAGGAACACACAGTAAAATAACAAAGTAAGGAAAAAAACAAACGCTAGCTAAACGCGAACTCCGCACTCATTCGCAACAGAGAATGCGTTTAAGACACGATCACCGCGCGTTAGTCGCCCAGTGACAAGCGTGCCACCCTAACTACAACAAGTAATACAAATGAACACAAATAGACAGAGACAGACAAAAACAGCAAGAAAGGAATAGAGGAACACACAGTAAAATAACAAAGTAAAGAAAAAAACAAACGCTAGCTAAACGCGAACTCCGCACTCATTCGCAACAGAGAACGCGTTTAAGACACGATCACCGCGCGTTAGTCGCCCAGTGACAAGCGTGCCACCCTAACTACAACAAGTAATACAAATGAACACAAATAGACAGAGACAGACAGAAACAGCAAGAAAGGAATAGAGGAACACACAGTAAAATAACAAAGTAAGGAAAAAAACAAACGCTAGCTAAACGCGAACTCCGCACTCATTCGCAACAGAGAACGCGTTTAAGACACGATCACCGCGCGTTAGTCGCCCAGTGACAAGCGTGCCACCCTAACTACAACAAGTAATACAAATGAACACAAATAGACAGAGACAGACAGAAACAGCAAGAAAGGAATAGAGGAACACACTGTAAAAAAACAAAGTAAGGAAAAAAACAAACGCTAGCTAAACGCGAACTCCGCACTCATTCGCAACAGAGAACGCATTTAAGACACGATCACCGCGCGTTAGTCGCCCAGTGACAAGCGTGCCACCCTAACTACAAGTAATACAAATGAACACAAATAGACAGAGACAGACAGAAACAGCAAGAAAGAAATAGAGGAACACACAGTAAAATAACAAAGTAAGGAAAAAAACAAACGCTAGCTAAACGCGAACTCCGCACTCATTCGCAACAGAGAACGCATTTAAGACACGATCACCGCGCGTTAGTCGCCCAGTGACAAGCGTGCCACCCTAACTACAACAAGTAATACAAATGAACACAAATAGACAGAGACAGACAGAAACAGCAAGAAAGGAATAGAGGAACACACAGTAAAATAACAAAGTAAGGAAAAAAACAAACGCTAGCTAAACGCGAACTCCGCACTCATTCGCAACAGAGAACGCGTTTAAGACACGATCACCGCGCGTTAGTCGCCCAGTGACAAGCGTGCCACCCTAACTACAACAAGTAATACAAATGAACACAAATAGACAGAGACAGACAGAAACAGCAAGAAAGGAATAGAGGAACACACAGTAAAATAACAAAGTAAGGAAAAAAACAAACGCTAGCTAAACGCGAACTCCGCACTCATTCGCAACAGAGAACGCGTTTAAGACACGATCACCGCGCGTTAGTCGCCCAGTGACAAGCGTGCCACCCTAACTACAACAAGTAATACAAATGAACACAAATAGACAGAGACAGACAGAAACAGCAAGAAAGGAATAGAGGAACACACAGTAAAATAACAAAGTAAGGAAAAAAACAAACGCTAGCTAAACGCGAACTCCGCACTCATTCGCAACAGAGAACGCGTTTAAGACACGATCACCGCGCGTTAGTCGCCCAGTGACAAGCGTGCCACCCTAACTACAACAAGTAATACAAATGAACACAAATAGACAGAGACAGACAGAAACAGCAAGAAAGGAATAGAGGAACACACAGTAAAATAACAAAGTAAGGAAAAAAACAAACGCTAGCTAAACGCGAACTCCGCACTCATTCGCAACAGAAAACGTGTTTAAGACACAATCACCGCGCGTTAGTCGCCCAGTGACAAGCGTGCCACCCTAACTACAACAAGTAATACAAATGAACACAAATAGACAGAGACAGACAGAAACAGCAAGAAAGGAATAGAGGAACACACTGTAAAATAACAAAGTAAGGAAAAAAACAAACGCTAGCTAAACGCGAACTCCGCACTCATTCGCAACAGAGAACGCATTTAAGACACGATCACCGCGCGTTAGTCGCCCAGTGACAAGCGTGCCACCCTAACTACAAGTAATACAAATGAACACAAATAGACAGAGACAGACAGAAACAGCAAGAAAGAAATAGAGGAACACACAGTAAAATAACAAAGTAAGGAAAAAAACAAACGCTAGCTAAACGCGAACTCCGCACTCATTCGCAACAGAGAACGCATTTAAGACACGATCACCGCGCGTTAGTCGCCCAGTGACAAGCGTGCCACCCTAACTACAACAAGTAATACAAATGAACACAAATAGACAGAGACAGACAGAAACAGCAAGAAAGGAATAGAGGAACACACAGTAAAATAACAAAGTAAGGAAAAAAACAAACGCTAGCTAAACGCGAACTCCGCACTCATTCGCAACAGAGAACGCGTTTAAGACACGATCACCGCGCGTTAGTCGCCCAGTGACAAGCGTGTCACCCTAACTACAACAAGTAATACAAATGAACACAAATAGACAGAGACAGACAGAAACAGCAAGAAAGGAATAGAGGAACACACAGTAAAATAACAAAGTAAGGAAAAAAACAAACGCTAGCTAAACGCGAACTCCGCACTCATTCGCAACAGAGAACGCGTTTAAGACACGATCACCGCGCGTTAGTCGCCCAGTGACAAGCGTGCCACCCTAACTACAACAAGTAATACAAATGAACACAAATAGACAGAGACAGACAGAAACAGCAAGAAAGGAATAGAGGAACACACAGTAAAATAACAAAGTAAGGAAAAAAACAAACGCTAGCTAAACGCGAACTCCGCACTCATTCGCAACAGAGAACGCGTTTAAGACACGATCACCGCGCGTTAGTCGCCCAGTGACAAGCGTGCCACCCTAACTACAACAAGTAATACAAATGAACACAAATAGACAGAGACAGACAGAAACAGCAAGAAAGGAATAGAGGAACACACAGTAAAATAACAAAGTAAGGAAAAAAACAAACGCTAGCTAAACGCGAACTCCGCACTCATTCGCAACAGAAAACGTGTTTAAGACACGATCACCGCGCGTTAGTCGCCCAGTGACAAGCATGCCACCCTAACTACAACAAGTAATACAAATGAACACAAATAGACAGAGACAGACAGAAACAGCAAGAAAGGAATAGAGGAACACACTGTAAAATAACAAAGTAAGGAAAAAAACAAACGCTAGCTAAACGCGAACTCCGCACTCATTCGCAACAGAGAACGCATTTAAGACACGATCACCGCGCGTTAGTCGCCCAGTGACAAGCGTGCCACCCTAACTACAAGTAATACAAATGAACACAAATAGACAGAGACAGACAGAAACAGCAAGAAAGAAATAGAGGAACACACAGTAAAATAACAAAGTAAGGAAAAAAACAAACGCTAGCTAAACGCGAACTCCGCACTAATTCGCAACAGAGAACGCATTTAAGACACGATCACCGCGCGTTAATCGCCCAGTGACAAGCGTGCCACCCTAACTACAACAAGTAATACAAATGAACACAAATAGACAGAGACAGACAGAATGAACGCTTGCAAGAGCAAGCGATCAACACAGAGAAACAGATAGCGTAAACACTTGCTAATCGGTTGCCTTACACCAGGCAACAGCAGGCGCAGAAACATCGTTGACAGCAGGATAAGTCACAAACATGATCATGACAGGACATGATCCTGACAGAAGGAGGAAGTGTTTGTAGTTACGTGATGCGCATGGACCGCATCGTTGGAAGCGCCAGGGATGGACGAAGAAGACGTCAGGAAGGTAAGATTGACACCCCCCCCCCCCCTGCCCACCCCGCACAGGTTTACTGGGAGATATCCGGATATCAACTATACGGGTGTCTGCGGGATCCGGATTTGAGCATCACTAAGCCTCACCAAATGTGGCAACCTGCAGAGTACCACTCCGGTGCATATTTAAAATTATTTAAATATGCCACCTAAGAATGGCCTCCTCCTCCTCTACAGCCATGCCAATCCTCACCAAATGTGGCAATCTGCAGAGTACCACTCAGGGGCGTATTTAAAATGATTTAAATATGCCGCCCAAGTATGGCCTCCACCTCCCCTACAGCCAAGCCAATCCTCACCAGTGATGCTCAAATCCGAATCCGGGAGACGCACGGATAGTTGCTATCCAGATATCTCTTAGTAAACCTGTGCGCGGTGGGTGGGGGGGTCAATATTACCTGTCTGACGTCTTCTTCGTCCGTCCCTGGCGCCTCCCATGATGCGGTCCTTGTGGCGGTCACGTGACTACAAACACTTCCTCCTTATGGGTTGAAGGAGGAAGTGTTTGTAGTCAAGTGATGCGCATGAACCGCATCGTTGCAGGCGCCAGGGATGGACAAAGACGACGTCAGACAGGTACGATTGAGCTCCCCGCCCACCCCGCACAGGTTTACTGGGAGATATCTGGATAGCAACTATACGGATGTCTACGGGATCCGGATTTGAGCATCACTAATCGTCCCCAAATATAGTGGAGGAGCGGAAACAGACACAAGGGGGAGTTGTGGAGCACAGAGCAACCGTGCCTCTGTGCGACCCACAAATCCCAATGAACAATGGCTGCACGGTGCAAACACAGCGCAGCGCGTAACTTGCACAACTCAGAAAAGAGCAAGGACAGACTGGGTGAATGTCCGCCAATCTAGTCACCACCCATTCAAGAGCATGACAGATAGAATGAGATAGTTAATCGCAAGAACCGCGATAGCAGACAGATAAACAGAACAGGACGAAACAGCAAGAAAGGAATAGAGGAACACACAAGAAAATAACAACGTTAGGAAAAAAAAAAAAAGCTAGCTAAACGCGAACTCCGCACTCATTCGCAACAGAGAACGCGTTTATGACACGATCACCGCGCGTTAGTCGCCCAGTGACAAGCGTGCCACCCTTACTACAACAAGTAATACAAATGAACACAAATAGACAGAGACGGACAGAATGAACGCTTGCGAGAGCAAGCGATCAACACAGACAAACAGATAGCGTAAACACTTGCTAATCGGTTGCCTAACACCAGGCAACAGCAGGCGCAGAAATATCGCGGCCAGCAGGATAAGTCACAAACATGACCATGACAGGACATTATCCTGACAGAAGGAGGAAGTGTTTGTAGTTACGTGATGCGCATGGACCGCATCGTTGGAGGCGCCAGGGATGGACGAAGAAGACATCAGGCAGGTAAGATTGACACCCCCGCCCACACCGCACAGGTTTACTGGGAGATATCCGGATAGCAACTATACGGGTGTCTGCGGGATCCGGATTTGAGCATCATTAATCCTCACCAAATGTGGCAACCTGCAGAGTACCACTCCGGTGCATATTTAAAATTATTTAAATATACCACCTAAGAATGGCCTCCTCCTCCCCTACAGCCATGCCAATCCTCACCAAATGTGGAAATCTGCAGAGTACCACTCGGGCGTAGTTAAAATGATTTAAATATGCCGCCTAGGTATGGCCTCCTCCTCCCCTACAGCCATGCCAATCCTCACCAAATGTGGCAATCTGCAGAGTACCACTCAGGGGCGTATTTAAAATGATTTAAATATGCCGCCCAAGTATGGCCTCCTCCTCCTCCCCTACAGCCAAGCCAATCCTCACCAGTGATGCTCAAATCCGGATCCGGGAGACACACGGATAGTTGCTATCCAAATATCTCTTAGTAAACCTGTGCGCGGTGGGTGGGGGGGTCAATATTACCTTTCTGACGTCTTCTTCGTCCGTCCCTGGCGCCTGCCATGATGCGGTCCTTGTGACGGTCACGTGACTACAAACACTTCCTCCTTCCGGGTTGAAGGAGGAAGTGTTTGTAGTCAAGTGATGCGCATGAACCGCATCGTTGGAGGCGCCAGGGATGGACAAAGAAGACGTCAGACAGGTAAGATTGAGCCCCCCCGCCCACCCCGCACAGGTTTACTGGGAGATATCCGGATGGCAACTATACGGGTGTCTCTGGGATCCGGATTTGAGCATCACTAATCGTCACCAAATGTGGGAACTTGCAGACAACCACTGCGGGGCACATTTAAAATTATTTAAATATGCCACCTAAGAATGGCCTCCTCCTTCCCTACAGCCATGCCAATCCTCACCAAATGTGGCAATCTGCAGAGTACCACTCGGGCATAGTTAAAATGATTTAAATATGCCGCCTGAGTATGGCCTCCTTCTCCCCTACAGCCATGCCAATCCTCACCAAATGTGGCAATCTGCAGAGTACCACTCAGGGGCGTATTTAAAATGATTTAAATATGCCGCCCAAGTATGGCCTCCTCCTCCCCTACAGCCAAGCCAATCCTCACCAGTGATGCTCAAATCCGGATCCGGGAGACACACGGATAGTTTCTATCCAGATATCTCTTAGTAAAGCTGTGCGCGGTGAGTGGGGGGGGGTCAATATTACTTGTCTGACTTCTTCTTCGTCCATCCCTGGCGCCTCCCACGATGCGTTCCTTGTGGTGGTCACGTGACTACAAACACTTCCTCCTTCCGGGTTGAAGGAGGAAGTGTTTGTAGTCAAGTGATGCGCATGCACGGCATCGTTGGAGTACGCCAGGGATGGACAAAGAAGACGTCAGACAGGTAAGATTGAGCCCCCCGCCCACCCCGCACAGGTTTACTGGGAGATATCCGGATAGCAACTATACGGGTGTCTCCGGGATCCGGATTAGAGCATCACTAATCGTCACCAAATGTGGCAACTTGCAGAAAACCAGTGCGGGGAATATTTAAAATTATTTAAATATGCCACCTAAGTATGGCCTCCTCCTCCCCTACAGCCATGCCTATCCTCACCAAATGTGGCAATCTGCAGAGTAGTACTCAGGGGCGAATTTAAAATGATTTAAATATGCCGCCTAAGTATGGCCTCCTCCTCCCCTACAGCCATGCCAATCCTCACCAGTGATGCTCAAATCCAGATCCGGGAGACACCCTGACAGTTGCTATTCAGATATCTCTTGGTAAATCTGTGCAGGGTGGGAGGGGGGGGGTCAATCTTACCTGTCTGACGTCTTCTTCGTCCGTCCTTGGTGCCTTCTACGATGCAGTCCACGCGGCGGTCACGTGACTACATACACTTCCTTCTTCCAGGTTGAAGGAGGAAGTGTTTGTAGTCACGTGATGCGCATGGACTGCATCGTTGGAGGCGCCAGGGATGGACAAAGAAGACTGGTAAGATTGAGCCCCCCGCCCACCCCGCACAGGTTTACTGGGAGATATCCGGATAGCAACTATACGAGTGTCTCCCGGATCCGGATTTGAGCATCACTAGTCCTCACAAAATGTGGCAACCTGCAGAGTACCACTCCGGGGCATATTTAAAATTATTTAAATATGCCACCTAAGTATGGCCTCCTCCTCCCCTACAGCCATGCCAATCCTCGCCAATCATGGCAACCTGCAGAGTACCACTCCGGGCATATTTAAAAAAAGGATTTAAATATGCTGCCTAAGTATGGCCTCCTCCTCCCCTACATCCATGCCAATCCTCACCAGTGATGCTCAAATCCGGATTCGGAGACACCCGGATAGTTGCAATCCAGATATCTCTTAGTAAACCTGTGCGGGGTGGGCGAGGGGTCAATCTTACCTGTCTGATGTGTTCTTCGTCCGTCCCTGGCGCCTCCCATGATGCAGTCCACGTGGCGGTCACGTGACTACAAATACTTCCTCCTTCCGGATTGAAGGAGGAAGTGTTTGTAGTCACGCGATGCGCATGGACCGCATCGTTGGAGGCACCAGGGATGGACGAAGAAGTCATCAGACTGGTAAGATTGAGCCCCCAGCCCACCCCGCACGGGTTTACTGGGAGATATCCGGATAGCAACTATACGGGTGTCTCCAGGAACCGGATTTGAGAATCACTAATTGTCACCAAATGTGGCAATCTGCAGAGTACCACTCAGGGGCGTATTTAAAATGATTTAAATATGCCGCCTAAGTATGGCCTCCTCCTTCTGCCTACAGCCATGCCAATCCTGACTAAATGTGGCAAACTGCAGGGTACCACTCCGGGCATATTTAAAATGATTTAAATATGCCACCTAAGTATGGTTTCCTCCTCTAAAGCCATGCCAATCCTCACCAGTGAATCTCAAATAAGGATCCGGAGATACCCGGATAGTTGCTATCCGGATATCTCCCAGTAAACCTGTGTGGAGTGGACGGGGGGGGATAAATCTTACCTGTCTGACGTCTTCTTCGTCCGTCCCTGGCGCCTCCCACGATGCGGTCCACGTGGCGGTCACGTGACTACAAACACTTCCTCCTTCCGGGTTGAAGAAGGAAGTGTTTGTAGTCACGTGATGCGACTGGACCGCATAGTTGGAGGCGCCAGGGATGGACGAAGAAGACATCAGACAAGTAAGATTGAGCCCCCCGCCCACCCCGCACAGGTTTACTGGGAGATATCCGGATAGCAACTATATGGGTGTCTCCGGGAACCGGAATTGAGAATCACTGATCGTCACCAAATGTGGCAATCTGCAGAGTACCACTCAGAGGCGTATTTAAAATGTTTTAAATATGCCGCCTAAGTATGGCCTCCTCCTCCCCTACAGCCATGCCAATCCTCTCCAAATGTGGCAAACTGCATATTTAAAATTATTTAACTATGCCATATAAGTATGGGATCCTCCTCCCCTACAGCCATGCCAATCCTCGCCAATCATGGCAACCTGCAGAGTACCACTCCGAGCATATTTAAAAAAAGGATTTAAATATTCAGGTTGAAGGAGGAAGTGTTTGTAGTCACGTGATGTGCATAGAACGCATTGTGGGAGGCGCCAGGGACGGACGAAGAAGATGTCAGACCGGTATGATTAACCCCGCCCACCCCGCACAGGTTTACTGGAAGATATTTGGATTGCAACTATCCGGGTTTCTCCGGGATCCAGATTTGAGCATCACTAATCGTCACCAAACGTGTGACAACCACTGCGGGGCATATTTAAAATTATTTAAATATGCCACCTAAGTATGGCCTCCTCCTCCCCTACAGCCATGCCAATCCTCACCAAATGTGGCAATCTGCAGAGTAGTACTCAGGGGCGAATTTAAAATGATTTAAATATGCCGCCTAAGTATGGCCTCCTCCTCCCCTACAGCCATGCCAATCCTCACCAGTGATGCTCAAATCCAGATCCGGGAGACACCCTGACAGTTGCTATTCAGATATCTCTTGGTAAATCTGTGCAGGGTGGGAGGGGGGGGGGTCAATCTTACCTGTCTGACGTCTTCTTCGTCCGTCCTTGGTGCCTCCTACGATGCAGTCCACGCGGCGGTCACGTGACTACATACACTTCCTGCTTCCAGGTTGAAGGAGGAAGTGTTTGTAGTCACGTGATGCGCATGGACTGCATCGTTGGAGGCGCCAGGGATGGACAAAGAAGACTGGTAAGATTGAGCCCCCCGCCCACCCCGCACAGGTTTACTGGGAGATATCCGGATAGCAACTATACGAGTGTCTCCCGGATCCGGATTTGAGCATCACTAGTCCTCACAAAATGTGGCAACCTGCAGAGTACCACTCCGGGGCATATTTAAAATTATTTAAATATGCCACCTAAGTATGGCCTCCTCCTCCCCTACAGCCATGCCAATCCTCGCCAATCATGGCAACCTGCAGAGTACCACTCCGGGCATATTTAAAAAAAGGATTTAAATATGCTGCCTAAGTATGGCCTCCTCCTCCCCTACATCCATGCCAATCCTCACCAGTGATGCTCAAATCCGGATTCGGAGACACCCGGATAGTTGCAATCCAGATATCTCTTAGTAAACCTGTGCGGGGTGGGCGAGGGGTCAATCTTACCTGTCTGATGTGTTCTTCGTCCGTCCCTGGCGCCTCCCATGATGCGGTCCTTGTGGCGGTCACGTGACTACAAACACTTCCTCCTTATGGGTTGAAGGAGGAAGTGTTTGTAGTCAAGTGATGCGCATGAACCGCATCGTTGCAGGCGCCAGGGATGGACAAAGACGACGTCAGACAGGTACGATTGAGCTCCCCGCCCACCCCGCACAGGTTTACTGGGAGATATCTGGATAGCAACTATACGGATGTCTACGGGATCCGGATTTGAGCATCACTAATCGTCCCCAAATATAGTGGAGGAGCGGAAACAGACACAAGGGGGAGTTGTGGAGCACAGAGCAACCGTGCCTCTGTGCGACCCACAAATCCCAATGAACAATGGCTGCACGGTGCAAACACAGCGCAGCGCGTAACTTGCACAACTCAGAAAAGAGCAAGGACAGACTGGGTGAATGTCCGCCAATCTAGTCACCACCCATTCAAGAGCATGACAGATAGAATGAGATAGTTAATCGCAAGAACCGCGATAGCAGACAGATAAACAGAACAGGACGAAACAGCAAGAAAGGAATAGAGGAACACACAAGAAAATAACAACGTTAGGAAAAAAAAAAAAAGCTAGCTAAACGCGAACTCCGCACTCATTCGCAACAGAGAACGCGTTTATGACACGATCACCGCGCGTTAGTCGCCCAGTGACAAGCGTGCCACCCTTACTACAACAAGTAATACAAATGAACACAAATAGACAGAGACGGACAGAATGAACGCTTGCGAGAGCAAGCGATCAACACAGACAAACAGATAGCGTAAACACTTGCTAATCGGTTGCCTAACACCAGGCAACAGCAGGCGCAGAAATATCGCGGCCAGCAGGATAAGTCACAAACATGACCATGACAGGACATTATCCTGACAGAAGGAGGAAGTGTTTGTAGTTACGTGATGCGCATGGACCGCATCGTTGGAGGCGCCAGGGATGGACGAAGAAGACATCAGGCAGGTAAGATTGACACCCCCGCCCACACCGCACAGGTTTACTGGGAGATATCCGGATAGCAACTATACGGGTGTCTGCGGGATCCGGATTTGAGCATCATTAATCCTCACCAAATGTGGCAACCTGCAGAGTACCACTCCGGTGCATATTTAAAATTATTTAAATATACCACCTAAGAATGGCCTCCTCCTCCCCTACAGCCATGCCAATCCTCACCAAATGTGAAAATCTGCAGAGTACCACTCGGGCGTAGTTAAAATGATTTAAATATGCCGCCTAGGTATGGCCTCCTCCTCCCCTACAGCCATGCCAATCCTCACCAAATGTGGCAATCTGCAGAGTACCACTCAGGGGCGTATTTAAAATGATTTAAATATGCCGCCCAAGTATGGCCTCCTCCTCCCCTACAGCCAAGCCAATCCTCACCAGTGATGCTCAAATCCGGATCCGGGAGACACACGGATAGTTGCTATCCAAATATCTCTTAGTAAACCTGTGCGCGGTGGGTGGGGGGGTCAATATTACCTTTCTGACGTCTTCTTCGTCCGTCCCTGGCGCCTGCCATGATGCGGTCCTTGTGACGGTCACGTGACTACAAACACTTCCTCCTTCCGGGTTGAAGGAGGAAGTGTTTGTAGTCAAGTGATGCGCATGAACCGCATCGTTGGAGGCGCCAGGGATGGACAAAGAAGACGTCAGACAGGTAAGATTGAGCCCCCCCGCCCACCCCGCACAGGTTTACTGGGAGATATCCGGATGGCAACTATACGGGTGTCTCTGGGATCCGGATTTGAGCATCACTAATCGTCACCAAATGTGGGAACTTGCAGACAACCACTGCGGGGCACATTTAAAATTATTTAAATATGCCACCTAAGAATGGCCTCCTCCTTCCCTACAGCCATGCCAATCCTCACCAAATGTGGCAATCTGCAGAGTACCACTCGGGCATAGTTAAAATGATTTAAATATGCCGCCTGAGTATGGCCTCCTTCTCCCCTACAGCCATGCCAATCCTCACCAAATGTGGCAATCTGCAGAGTACCACTCAGGGGCGTATTTAAAATGATTTAAATATGCCGCCCAAGTATGGCCTCCTCCCCCCCTACAGCCAAGCCAATCCTCACCAGTGATGCTCAAATCCGGATCCGGGAGACACACGGATAGTTTCTATCCAGATATCTCTTAGTAAAGCTGTGCGCGGTGAGTGGGGGGGGGGTCAATATTACTTGTCTGACTTCTTCTTCGTCCATCCCTGGCGCCTCCCACGATGCGTTCCTTGTGGTGGTCACGTGACTACAAACACTTCCTCCTTCCGGGTTGAAGGAGGAAGTGTTTGTAGTCAAGTGATGCGCATGCACGGCATCGTTGGAGTACGCCAGGGATGGACAAAGAAGACGTCAGACAGGTAAGATTGAGCCCCCCGCCCACCCCGCACAGGTTTACTGGGAGATATCCGGATAGCAACTATACGGGTGTCTCCGGGATCCGGATTAGAGCATCACTAATCGTCACCAAATGTGGCAACTTGCAGAAAACCAGTGCGGGGAATATTTAAAATTATTTAAATATGCCACCTAAGTATGGCCTCCTCCTCCCCTACAGCCATGCCTATCCTCACCAAATGTGGCAATCTGCAGAGTAGTACTCAGGGGCGAATTTAAAATGATTTAAATATGCCGCCTAAGTATGGCCTCCTCCTCCCCTACAGCCATGCCAATCCTCACCAGTGATGCTCAAATCCAGATCCGGGAGACACCCTGACAGTTGCTATTCAGATATCTCTTGGTAAATCTGTGCAGGGTGGGAGGGGGGGGGGGTCAATCTTACCTGTCTGACGTCTTCTTCGTCCGTCCTTGGTGCCTCCTACGATGCAGTCCACGCGGCGGTCACGTGACTACATACACTTCCTTCTTCCAGGTTGAAGGAGGAAGTGTTTGTAGTCACGTGATGCGCATGGACTGCATCGTTGGAGGCGCCAGGGATGGACAAAGAAGACTGGTAAGATTGAGCCCCCCGCCCACCCCGCACAGGTTTACTGGGAGATATCCGGATAGCAACTATACGAGTGTCTCCCGGATCCGGATTTGAGCATCACTAGTCCTCACAAAATGTGGCAACCTGCAGAGTACCACTCCGGGGCATATTTAAAATTATTTAAATATGCCACCTAAGTATGGCCTCCTCCTCCCCTACAGCCATGCCAATCCTCGCCAATCATGGCAACCTGCAGAGTACCACTCCGGGCATATTTAAAAAAAGGATTTAAATATGCTGCCTAAGTATGGCCTCCTCCTCCCCTACATCCATGCCAATCCTCACCAGTGATGCTCAAATCCGGATTCGGAGACACCCGGATAGTTGCAATCCAGATATCTCTTAGTAAACCTGTGCGGGGTGGGCGAGGGGTCAATCTTACCTGTCTGATGTGTTCTTCGTCCGTCCCTGGCGCCTCCCATGATGCAGTCCACGTGGCGGTCACGTGACTACAAATACTTCCTCCTTCCGGATTGAAGGAGGAAGTGTTTGTAGTCACGCGATGCGCATGGACCGCATCGTTGGAGGCACCAGGGATGGACGAAGAAGTCATCAGACTGGTAAGATTGAGCCCCCAGCCCACCCCGCACGGGTTTACTGGGAGATATCCGGATAGCAACTATACGGGTGTCTCCAGGAACCGGATTTGAGAATCACTAATTGTCACCAAATGTGGCAATCTGCAGAGTACCACTCAGGGGCGTATTTAAAATGATTTAAATATGCCGCCTAAGTATGGCCTCCTCCTTCTGCCTACAGCCATGCCAATCCTGACTAAATGTGGCAAACTGCAGGGTACCACTCCGGGCATATTTAAAATGATTTAAATATGCCACCTAAGTATGGTTTCCTCCTCTAAAGCCATGCCAATCCTCACCAGTGAATCTCAAATAAGGATCCGGAGATACCCGGATAGTTGCTATCCGGATATCTCCCAGTAAACCTGTGTGGAGTGGACGGGGGGGGATAAATCTTACCTGTCTGACGTCTTCTTCGTCCGTCCCTGGCGCCTCCCACGATGCGGTCCACGTGGCGGTCACGTGACTACAAACACTTCCTCCTTCCGGGTTGAAGAAGGAAGTGTTTGTAGTCACGTGATGCGACTGGACCGCATAGTTGGAGGCGCCAGGGATGGACGAAGAAGACATCAGACAAGTAAGATTGAGCCCCCCGCCCACCCCGCACAGGTTTACTGGGAGATATCCGGATAGCAACTATATGGGTGTCTCCGGGAACCGGAATTGAGAATCACTGATCGTCACCAAATGTGGCAATCTGCAGAGTACCACTCAGAGGCGTATTTAAAATGTTTTAAATATGCCGCCTAAGTATGGCCTCCTCCTCCCCTACAGCCATGCCAATCCTCTCCAAATGTGGCAAACTGCATATTTAAAATTATTTAACTATGCCATATAAGTATGGGATCCTCCTCCCCTACAGCCATGCCAATCCTCGCCAATCATGGCAACCTGCAGAGTACCACTCCGAGCATATTTAAAAAAAGGATTTAAATATTCAGGTTGAAGGAGGAAGTGTTTGTAGTCACGTGATGTGCATAGAACGCATTGTGGGAGGCGCCAGGGACGGACGAAGAAGATGTCAGACCGGTATGATTAACCCCGCCCACCCCGCACAGGTTTACTGGAAGATATTTGGATTGCAACTATCCGGGTTTCTCCGGGATCCAGATTTGAGCATCACTAATCGTCACCAAACGTGTGACAACCACTGCGGGGCATATTTAAAATTATTTAAATATGCCACCTAAGTATGGCCTCCTCCTCCCCTACAGCCATGCCAATCCTCACCAAATGTGGCAATCTGCAGAGTAGTACTCAGGGGCGAATTTAAAATGATTTAAATATGCCGCCTAAGTATGGCCTCCTCCTCCCCTACAGCCATGCCAATCCTCACCAGTGATGCTCAAATCCAGATCCGGGAGACACCCTGACAGTTGCTATTCAGATATCTCTTGGTAAATCTGTGCAGGGTGGGAGGGGGGGGGTCAATCTTACCTGTCTGACGTCTTCTTCGTCCGTCCTTGGTGCCTCCTACGATGCAGTCCACGCGGCGGTCACGTGACTACATACACTTCCTGCTTCCAGGTTGAAGGAGGAAGTGTTTGTAGTCACGTGATGCGCATGGACTGCATCGTTGGAGGCGCCAGGGATGGACAAAGAAGACTGGTAAGATTGAGCCCCCCGCCCACCCCGCACAGGTTTACTGGGAGATATCCGGATAGCAACTATACGAGTGTCTCCCGGATCCGGATTTGAGCATCACTAGTCCTCACAAAATGTGGCAACCTGCAGAGTACCACTCCGGGGCATATTTAAAATTATTTAAATATGCCACCTAAGTATGGCCTCCTCCTCCCCTACAGCCATGCCAATCCTCGCCAATCATGGCAACCTGCAGAGTACCACTCCGGGCATATTTAAAAAAAGGATTTAAATATGCTGCCTAAGTATGGCCTCCTCCTCCCCTACATCCATGCCAATCCTCACCAGTGATGCTCAAATCCGGATTCGGAGACACCCGGATAGTTGCAATCCAGATATCTCTTAGTAAACCTGTGCGGGGTGGGCGAGGGGTCAATCTTACCTGTCTGATGTGTTCTTCGTCCGTCCCTGGCGCCTCCCATGATGCAGTCCACGTGGCGGTCACGTGACTACAAATACTTCCTCCTTCCGGATTGAAGGAGGAAGTGTTTGTAGTCACGCGATGCGCATGGACCGCATCGTTGGAGGCACCAGGGATGGACGAAGAAGTCATCAGACTGGTAAGATTGAGCCCCCAGCCCACCCCGCACGGGTTTACTGGGAGATATCCGGATAGCAACTATACGGGTGTCTCCAGGAACCGGATTTGAGAATCACTAATTGTCACCAAATGTGGCAATCTGCAGAGTACCACTCAGGGGCGTATTTAAAATGATTTAAATATGCCGCCTAAGTATGGCCTCCTCCTTCTGCCTACAGCCATGCCAATCCTGACTAAATGTGGCAAACTGCAGGGTACCACTCCGGGCATATTTAAAATGATTTAAATATGCCACCTAAGTATGGTTTCCTCCTCTAAAGCCATGCCAATCCTCACCAGTGAATCTCAAATAAGGATCCGGAGATACCCGGATAGTTGCTATCCGGATATCTCCCAGTAAACCTGTGTGGAGTGGACGGGGGGGGATAAATCTTACCTGTCTGACGTCTTCTTCGTCCGTCCCTGGCGCCTCCCACGATGCGGTCCACGTGGCGGTCACGTGACTACAAACACTTCCTCCTTCCGGGTTGAAGAAGGAAGTGTTTGTAGTCACGTGATGCGACTGGACCGCATAGTTGGAGGCGCCAGGGATGGACGAAGAAGACGTCAGACAAGTAAGATTGAGCCCCCCGCCCACCCCGCACAGGTTTACTGGGAGATATCCGGATAGCAACTTTATGGGTGTCTCCGGGAACCGGAATTGAGAATCACTGATCGTCACCAAATGTGGCAATCTGCAGAGTACCACTCAGAGGCGTATTTAAAATGTTTTAAATATGCCGCCTAAGTATGGCCTCCTCCTCCCCTACAGCCATGCCAATCCTCTCCAAATGTGGCAAACTGCATATTTAAAATTATTTAACTATGCCATATAAGTATGGGATCCTCCTCCCCTACAGCCATGCCAATCCTCGCCAATCATGGCAACCTGCAGAGTACCACTCCGAGCATATTTAAAAAAAGGATTTAAATATGCCGCCTAAGTATGGCCTTCTCCTCCCCTACAGCCATGCCAATCCTCACCAGTGATGCTCAAATCCAGATCCTGGAGACACCCGGAGAGTTTCTATTCGGATATCTCCTGGGGGGGGTCAATCTTACCTGTCTGACGTCTTTTTTGTCCGTCGTTGGTGCCTCCCACGATGCAGTCCACGTGGCGGTCACGTGACTACATACACTTCCTCCTCTCAGGTTGAAGGAGGAAGTGTTTGTAGTCACGTGATGCGCATAGAACGCATTGTGGGAGGCGCCAGGGACGGACGAAGAAGATGTGAGACCGGTATGATTAACCCCGCCCACCCCGCACAGGTTTACTGGAAGATATTTGGATTGCAACTATCCGGGTTTCTCCGGGATCCAGAATTGAGCATCACTAGTCCTCACCAAATGTGGCAACCTGCAGAGTACCACTCCGGGGCATATTTAAAATTATTTAAATATGCCGCCTAAGCATGGCCTCCTCCTCCCCTACAGCCATGCCAATCCTCGCGAATCGTGGCAATCTGCAGAGTACCACTCTGGGCATATTTAAAAAAAGGAATTCAATATGCCGGCTAAGTATGGCCTCCTCCTCCCCTACAGCCATGCCAATCCTCACCAGTGATGCTCAAATCTGGATTCGGGAGACACCCGGATAGTTGCTCTCCTGATACCTCTTAGTAAACCTGTGCGGGGTGGGCGAGGGGTCAATCTTACCTGTGTGATGTGTTCTTCGTCTGTTCCTGGCGCCTCCCACGCTGCAGTCCACGTGGCGGTCACGTGGCAACAAATACTTCCTCCTTCCGGGTTGAAGGAGGAAGTGTTTGTAGTCACGTGATGCGCATGGACCGCATCGTTGGAGGCGCCAGGGATGGACAAAGAAGACGTCAGACTGGTAAGATTGAGCCCCCAGCCCACCCCGCACAGGTTTACTGGGAGATATCCGGATAGCAACTATACGGGTGTCTCCGGATTTAAACATCACTAATCGTCACCAAATGTGGCAACCTGCAGAAACCACTACGGGGCATATTTAAAATTATTTAAATATGCCGCCTAAGTATGGCCTCCTCCTCCCCTACAGCCATGCCAATCCTCACCAAATGTGGCAATCTGAATAGTACCACTCAGGGGCGTATTTAAAATGATTTAAATATGCCACCTAAGTATGGCCTCCTCCTCCCCTACATCCATGCCAATCCTCGCCAATCGTGGGAACCTGCAGAGTACCACTCCGGGCATATTTAAAAAAAGGATTTAAATATGCCGCCTAAGTATTGCCACCTCCTCCCCTACAGCCATGCCAATCCTCACCAGTGATGCTCAAATCCAGATCCGGGAGACACCCGGATAGTTGCGATCCGGATATCGCTTAGTAAACCTGTGCCGGGTGGGGTCAATCTTACCTGTCTAACGTCTTCTTCGTCTATCCTTGGCGCCTCCCATGATGTGGTCCACGCGACGGTCACGTGACTTAATACACTTCCTCCCCTCGGGTTGAAGGAGGAAGTGTTTGTAGTCACGTGATGTGCATTGACCGCATCGTGGGAGGCGCCAGGGACGGACGAAGAAGACGTCAGACAGTTAAGATTGACCCCCTCCCGTCCACTCCGCACAGGTTTACTGGGAGATATCCGGATAGCAACTATCCAGGTGTCTCCCGGATCTGGATTTGAGCATCACTAATCCTCACCAAATGTGGCAACCTGCAGAGTACCACTCCGGGGCATATTTAAAATTATTTAAATATGGTGCCTAAGTATGACCTCCTCCTCCCCTACAGCCATGCCAATCCTCGCCAATCATGGCAGGGTACCACTCCGAGCATATTTAAAAAAAGATTTAAATATGTCGCCTAAGTATGGCCTCCTCCTCCCCTACAGCCATGGCAATCCTCACCAGTGATGCTCAAATCCAGATCCGGGAGACACCCGGAGAGTTTCTATTAGGATATGTCTTAGTAAACCTGTGCGGGGTGGGCAGGGGGGTCAATCTTACCTGTCTGATGTCTTCTTCGTCCGTCCTTGGTGCCTCCCACGATGCAGTCCATGCGGCGTTCACGTGACTACATACACTTCCTCCTTCCGGGTTGAAGGAGGAAGTGTTTGTAGTCACGTGATGCGCATAGACCTCATCACGCATAGATCACACACAAGGATTCAAGTTAAGCACCTCTTGAAGCCTTGTGCAGATCGCTTGATACTCCTCCCTGTATTGCCTGATGAAGCGGAATTGAGCCTGCGAAACCTGTTGAAAAAATTGTTTTGGGAGTTTCTAATAAATGTGTTTGATTGTCTGAATCACAGTCGTTGTCGTGTCTGCTTGAGGGAGGTAAGACCACCACTTCCTCCTTCATTTTTGCCATTTGAGTCGGTTTTTAAGCTCATTTAATGTAATTTTATACTTTTGGCGCCTCTGTTCACTGTATACAGTTTCGAGTCTACCCTTGGTGGAGGGTTGCTACCCTTTTGTCCTGTCCATAGAGAGCGACTTCTTAATCCTGAGTGGGGTCAGGAGAATCTCCCCACCTGCCTTTACAGTGGTTGCCTGCTGGGGACCCTGACTTGTATCTAGCAATACAAATTTATTGCCCGGTTATCCAGTACGTATTACACTATTGGGGCTCTTGGTGTTCCCTGTTTTTATCTCTTTGCAAGAACTTACCTGAGCATCAGCCTTGTGCTGCCTCATCCTGCCACTGCTGGCTGCACTGTGTCAAATGTTACAATTACCTCATTTATTTATAGTGTAAAGAGTACTATGACATCAGAGTGGGCGTGGCCAATGTTACCAGACAATAACAGCGGAAAACCCCAGACTTATTCCCCACAGAAAATGCTGGAACAGTCCCCAGACATGCCCCCACAAAACAAGCACACTCATCCCCCCACCCCGCACCCAATCAAAATGTAGCCATATTCTTGCCACTGCCACTTAATAAGTTTTGAAGCTACAGTCACCAAACCTGGACCAAATATTTTGGGAGTCAACCTGAAGTAAAATGTAAATTTATGGGGTTTACCCCAATGTAGGCGGAGCCTAAAACACCCAATGAAAAAATCATTTTAAAATGACTGCCACTGATACAGTTTTGAAGCTACAGTCACTAAAATTGGAGGAAATATTCTGGGAGTCAAACCTAATTAAAATGTGAATTTTGGGGGCTTACCCCAAAATGGGTGGAGCCTAAAACAGCTAATCACAAATTAGCTATTTTTCTATCACTGCCACTCATACTGTTTTGAAGCTATAGTCACAAAAAACTTGAAACAAATATTTTGGGAAACAACCAAAGACCTAGAGCTGCCAGGCCACAGGCCAGAACTTACCTGAGCAACAGCCTTGTGTTGCCTCATCCTGCCACTGCTGGCTACACTGTGTCAAATGTTACAAATACCTCATTTACTTATAGTGTGAATAGTACTATGACATCAGCAGGGGCAGTACTATGACATCAGAGGGGGCGTGGCCACCTTTACCAGACAACAACAACGGAAAAACCCCACACTTATCCCCCACAGAAAATTCTGGAACATTTCCAAGACATGCCCACAAAAAAACACTCACACACATCCCCCCACCCCAACCCCCCCCTCCCCCGCAGCCAATTAAAATGTAGCTATATTCTTATCATTGCCACTTATACAGTTTTGAAGCTATACTCACAAAAAACGTGAACAAAATATTTGGGGAACCAACCAAAGACCTAGAGCTGCCAGGCCATATTTTGCCTGAGCATCAGCCTTGTGCTGCCTCATCCTGCTACTGCTGGCTGCACTTACAAGTACCTCATTTACTTATAGTGTAAAGAGTATTATGACATCAGAGTGGGCGTGGGCAACATTACCAGGCAACAACAACAGAAAAACCCCAGACTTATCCCCCACAGAAAATTCTGGAACATTTCCAAGACATATCCCCCACAGAGCAGGCACGCATATCCCCTCCTCCCCCGCAGCCAATCAAAATGTAGCTGTATCACTGCCACTTATACATTTTTGAAGCTACAGTAACCAAACTTAGACCAAATATTTTGGCAGTTAAACCAAATTAAAATGTGAATTTTGGAGTGTGCAGAGAAAATCCACACAGACAAGGGGAAAACACACAAATCTCCTGCATATAGTGCCCTGGCTGGGATTCCCACCAAAGACCTAGAGCTGCCAGGCCAGAACTTAACTGAGCATCAGCCTTGTGCTGCCTCATCCTGCCACTGCTGGCTGCACTGTGTCACATGTTACAAGTACCTCAGTTACTTATAGTGTAAAGAGTACTATGACATCAGAGTGGGCGTGGCCAACATTATCAGACAACAACAAAAAAAACCCAGACTTTTCCCCCACAGAAAATTCTGGAACATTTCCAAGACATATCTCCCACAGAGCAGGCACGCATATCCCCTCCTCCCCCGCAGCCAATCAAAATGTAGCTGTATTCTTATCACTGCCACTTATACAGTTTTGAAGCTACAGTCACCAAACTTGGACCAAATATTTTGGCAGTTAAACCAAATTAAAATGTGAATTTTGGAGTGTGCAGAGAAGATCCACACAGACAAGGGGAAAACACACAAATCTCCTGCATATAGTGCCCTGGCTGGGATTCCGAATCAAAGACCTAGCGCTGCCAGGCCAGAACTTACCTGAGCATCAGCCTCGTGCTGCCTCATCCTGCTACTGCTGGCTGCACTGTGTCACATGTTACATGCACCTCATTTACATATAGTGTGAAGCATACTATGACATCAGCAGGGGCAGTACTATGACATCAGAGGGGGTGTGGCCAACTTTACCAGACAACAACAACGGAAAAACCCCAGACTTATCCCTCACAGAAAATTCTGGAACATTTCCAAGACATTACCACAAAAAACAAGCACACACATCCCCCCACCCCAACCCCCCTCCCCCGCAGCCAATCAAAATGTAGCTATATTCTTACCATTGCCACTTATACCGTTTTGAAGCTATACTCACAAAAAGCTTGAACAAAATATTTGAGGAAACAACCAAAGACCTAGAGCTGCCAGGCCATAATTTACCTGAGCATCAGCCTTGTGCTGCCTCATCCTGCTACTGCTGGCTGCACTTACAAGTACCTCATTTACTTATAGTGTAAAGAGTACTATGACATCAGAGTAGGCGTGGCCAACATTACCAGGCAATAACAACAGAAAAACCCCAGACTTATCCCCCACAGAAAATTCTGGAACATTTCCAAGACATATCCCCCACAGAGCAGGCACGCATAACCCCTCCTCCCCTCCTCAATTTTGGAGTGTGCAGAGAAAATCCACACAGACAACGGAAAACACACAAATCTCCTGCAAATAGTGCCCTGGCTGAGATTCCCACCAAAGACCTAGCGCTGCCAGGCCAGAACTTACCTGAGCATCAGCCTCGTGCTGCCTCATCCTGCCACTGCTGGCTGCACTGTGTCACATGTTACATGCACCTCATTTACATATAGTGTGAAGCATACTATGACATCAGCAGGTGCAGTACTATGACATCAGAGGGGGCGTGGCCAACTTTACCAGACAACAACAATGGAAAAACCCCAGACTTATCCCCCACAGAAAATTCTGGAACATTTCCAAGACATGCCCACAAAAAACAAGCACACAGAGCCCCCCCCCCCCCTCCCCCGCAGCCAATCAAAATGTAGCTATATTCTTATCGCTGCCACTCATACCGTTTTGAAACTATAGTCGCCAGTGATGATCGCAATCAGCAAAATTGCGATTTTGCAAAATTTCGCTTACATTTTTGCAATTACGCCTATACGTAATTACGATTAGCAAACGAAAATTGATTTCAAAGTCATTAGTAATTTCACATAAAAATGTGCGTAAGTTCGCGAAATTTTGTGTAATTTTGTGCCGACTTTGGAGGTTAATAGCAAAGCCCCCATACATGCTACTGACACCAAAATTGCTACCAATGTTAAAGGGAATAGTGGGTACAAGGGAACATTTTTCTTTCCAAAAAGGCAATATAGTTTTTGAGAGAATCAATATTAAAAAATGCAAAGAAAAATGGTTTTTAAGCTTGCAAAAAATGACAGTTTAAAAACCATTTATTTTTTGCATTTTTAAAATCGATTTTCTCAAAAACGACGTCTTTTTGAAAAATTCTGTTTTTGAATTGTACTAAAAAATTCTCTTTAACATATGTACCAATTTTGGTAGCTATAGCATGTATAGGGGCTTTGCTATTAACTGCCAAAGTGGGCAAGAAATTGCGCAAAATTGTGCGAATATTCGAAAAATTGCACAAAATTATGAAATACTATTATTACATACTAAATCAATTAAGATTTTCTCAGAAATTTCGCATTATGAATATGATGTGAATATGCAAATTTATTTTCAAAATTTTGCATATGCGAAATTTCGGCCCATCACTGATAGTCACAAAAAACTTGAACCAAAAATTTTGGGAAACAACCAAAGACCTAGAGCTGCCAGGCCAGAACTTACCTGAGCATCAGCCTCGTGCTGCCTCATCCTGCCACTGCTGGCTGCACTGTGTCAAACGTTACAAGTACCTTATTTACTTATAGTGTGAAGAGTACTATGACATCAGAGTGGGCATGGCCAATGTTACTAGACTTATCCCCCACAGAAAATTCTGGAACAGTCCCCAGACATGCCCCCACAAAACAAGCACGCACATCCCCCCAAAATGGGTGGAGCCTAAAACAGCTAATCACAAATTAGCTATTTTTCTATCACTGTCACTCATACCGTTTTGAAGCTATAGTCACAAAAAACTTGAACCAAATATTTTGGGAAACAACCAAAGACCTATAGCTGCCAGGCCACAGGCCAGAACTTACCTGAGCAACAGCCTTGTGTTGCCTCATCCTGTCACTGCTGGCTACACTGTGTCAAATGTTACAAGTACATCATTTACTTATAGTGTGAATAGTACTATGACATCAGCAGGGGCAGTACTATGACATCAGAGGGGGCGTGGCCACCTTTACCAGACAACAACAACGGAAAAACCCCAGACTTATCCCCCACAGAAAGTTCTGGAACATTTCCAAGACATTACCACAAAAAACAAGCACACACATTCCCCCACCCCAACCCCCCTCCCCCGCAGCCAATCAAAATGTAGCTATATTCTTATCATTGCCACTTATACCGTTAAGCTATACTTACAAAAAACTTGAACAAAATATTTGAGGAAACAACCAAAGACCTAGAGCTGCCAGGCCATAATTTACCTGAGCATCAGCCTTGTGCTGCCTCATCCTGCTACTGCTGGCAGCACTTACAAGTACCTCATTTACTTATAGTGTAAAGAGTACTATGACATCAGAGTGGGCGTGGGCAACATGACCAGGCAACAACGACAGAAAAACCCCAGACTTATTCCCCACAGAAAATTCTGGAACATTTCCAAGACATATCTCCCACAGAGCAGGCACGCATATCCCCTCCTCCCCCGCAGCCAATCAAAATGTAGCTGTATTCTTATCACTGCCACTTATACAGTTTTGAAGCTACAGTCACCAAACGTGAACCAAATATTTTGGTAGTTAAACCAAATTAAAATGTGAATTTTGGAGTGTGCAGAGAAAATCCACACAGACAAGGGGAAAACACACAAATCTCCTGCATATAGTGCCCTGGCTGGGATTCCCACCAAAGACCTAGCGCTGCCAGGCCAGAACTTACCTGAGCATCAGCCTTGTGCTGCTTCATCCTGCCACTGCTGGCTGCACTGTGTCACATGTTACATGCACCTCATTTACATATAGTGTGAAGCATACTATGACATCAGCAGGGGCAGTACTATGACATCAGAGGGGGCGTGGCCACCTTTACCAGACAACAACAAGGGAAAAACCCCAGACACCCCCACAGAAAATTCTGGAACATTTCCAAGACATTACCACAAAAAACAAGCACACACATCCCTGCACCCCAACCCCCCCTCCCCCGCAGCCAATCAAAATGTAGCTATATTCTTATCATTGCCACTTATACATAACTGCCAAAGTGGGCAAGAGATTGCGCAAAAATTGCGTGAATATTCGAAAAATGACACAAAATCATGAAACACTATTATTACATACTAAATTAATTAAGATTTTCTCCAAATTTCGCATTATGAATACGATGTGAAAATGCAAATTTCTTTTCTATATTTCGCATATACGAAATTTTGGCCCATCACTGATAGTCACAAAATACTCGAACCAAAAATTTTGGGAAACAACCAAAGACCTAGAGCTGCCAGGCCAGAACTTACCTGAGCATCAGCCTCGTGCTGCCTCATCCTGCCACTGCTGGCTGCACTGTGTCAAACGTTACAAGTACCTCATTTACTTATAGTGTGAAGAGTACTATGACATCAGAGTGGGCGTGGCCAATGTTACTAGACTTATCCCCCACAGAAAATTCTGGAACAGTCCCCAACACCCCACCCACCCCGCAGCCAATCAAAATGTAGCTATATTCTTGCCACTGCCACTTATTAAGTTTTGAAGCTACAGTCACCAAACCTGGACCAAATATTTTGGGAGTCAACCTGAAGTAAAATGTAAATTTATGGGGTTTACCCCAACGTGGGCGGAGCCTAAAACACCCAATCAAAAAATAGGTTTTTTTTTCCAATTATTTTCCAATTATTGCCACTGATACAGTTTTGAAGCTACAGTCACTAAAATTGGAGGAAATATTCTGGGAGTCAAACCTAATTAAAATGTGAATTTTGGGGGCTTACCCTAAAATGGGTGGAGCCCAGTGGCGTCCCTAGCGTCAAGCGGCAGGAGCGGCCCCCCCGGGTGTCTTCAAGGTTGGGGGGTGACACCGGAGCCCTGTGCAGCCGCCCCTGTGCTTTGCTTGCAGTGTGGCCTGGGGTCTCACCCCCTGCATGGGCCTTGAGCTGTGTTTCCCTCCCTCCCTTCAGACCTGCAGATCAGCGCGGCGAGCAGGGACAGACCTCCAATCAGCGTGGGACCCGGCTGACAGTGCGGCGCAAAGTATCCCCGACTACTTCATATGCGGAGGTGACGTCACTCGTCATCTCCAGCATATGAAGTCACTTGCGCGGCTGCTGTGCGCCGCTCTGTCAGCCGGGTCCCACGCTGATCGGAGGTCTGTCCCTGCTCGCCGCGCTGATCTGCAGGTCTGACGGGAGGGAGGGGGAGGTGAGAGAGAGAAACCCTACCTACCTACCTACTAAAAACCCCACTGCTACTCTTCTACATACCTACCCAAAGCCTACCTAACTACCCACCCACTATTACTTAGCTAAACCATACCTACCTAACCACACACTGCTACCTACCTACCTAGCCACCCACACACTGCTACCTACCTAGCCACCCACACACTGCTACCTACCTACCTACCTAACCGCACACTGCTACCTACCTACCTACCTACCCACACACACTGCTACCTACCTACCTACCTAACCACCCACCCACTACTACTTAGCTAAACCCTACCTACCTACCTAACCACCCACACACTGCTACCTATCTACCTAACCACCCACACACTGCTACCTACCTACCTACCTAACCACCCACACACTGCTACCTACCTACCCAACCACACACACACTGCTACCTACCTAGCCACCCACACACTGCTACCTACCTACCTAACCACCCACACAATGCTACCTACCTAACCACACACTGCTACCTACCTACCTACCCACACACTGCTACCTACCTAACCACCCACCCACTACTACTTAGCTAAACCCTACCTACCTACCTAACCACCCACCCACCCACTACTACTTAGCTAAACCCTACCTACCTACCTAACCACCCACCCACTACTACTTAGCTAAATCCTACCTACCTACCTAACCACCCACCCACTACTACTTAGCTAAACCCTACCTACCTACCTAACCACCCACACACTGCTACCTATCTACCTAACCACCCACACACTGCTACCTACCTACCTACCTACCTAACCACCCACACACTGCTACCTACCTACCTAACAACCCACACACTGCTACCTACCTACCTAACCACCACACACTGCTACCTACCTACCTAACCACCCACACACTGCTATCTACCTACCTAACCGCTCACACACTATCTACCTACCTAAACCCACACACTGCTACCTACCTACCTAAAACCACACACTGCTACCTACCCACCTATCTACTGCCTGGGGACACCCTACCTATCTGTAGTGGGGGCACACCTTACTACCTATACTGGGGACACCCAGTGGCGGCTCCAGGAAATTTTTTTAGGGGGTGCTATGCAGATACTGGACCAATTTCTGGGGGAGCTGACGACCTGCCGCAGCAAAAAATGGGTGTGGCTACAACCTGCGGCGCGCAAAGCACGCCGCGGTGAAAAAATGGGCGTGGTCATGACCGGATGAGGGCGGGGCTAACTGTAATTTAAAGTGAACCCAGGGTGAGAGTGATATGGTGGTTGCCATATTTATTTCCTTTTAAACAATTCTAGTTGCCTGGCAGCCCTGCTGATCTATTTGGCTGTAGTAGTGAACTGAATTACACCAGAAACAAGCATGCAGCTAATCTTGTCAGTTCTGACAATATTGTCAGAAACCCCTGACCTGCTGCATGCTTGTTCAGGGTCTATGGTTGAAAGAATTAGAGGCAGAGGACCAACATGGCAGCCAGGCAGCTGGTATTACTTAAAAGGAGATAAATATGGCAGCCTCAATATTATTCTCACCTCGGGTTCCCTTTAAAAGTGCAACGCAAAGACAGAGGGCCCAAGTTTTGGTGACCCTTTCCCCAGAAAATTCACATAATTGTGCAGGTTTTCTCAAGAAAATACACGTAATGTGAGCAGATTTTAACAAAAAACACATCCAATGACCCCAATATGCACAATCGGTAGCAGATATGGCCCCAATATGCACAATCGGTAGCAGATATGGCCCCAATATGCACAATCGGTAGCAGATATGGCCCCAATATGCACAATCGGTAGCAGATATGGCCCCAATATGCACAATCGGTAACAGATATGGCCCCAATATGCACAATCGGTAGCAGATATGGCCCCAATATGCACAATCGGTAGCAGATATGGCCCCAATATGCACAATCGGTAGCAGATATGGCCCCAATATGCACAATCGGTAGCAGATATGGCCCCAATATGCACAATCAGTAGCAGATATGGCCCCAATATGCACAATCGGTAGCAGATATGACCCCAATATGCACAATCGGTAGCAGATATGACCCCAATATGCACAATCGGTAGCAGAAATGACCCCAATATGCACAATCCGTAGCAGAAATGACCCTAATATGCACAATCCGTAGCAGAAATGACCCCAATATGCACAATCGGTAGCAGAAATGACCCTAATATGCACAATCGGTAGCAGATATGACCCCAATATGCACAATCGGAAGCAGATATGACCCCAATATGCACAATCGGTAGCAGAAATGACCCCAATATGCACAATCCGTAGCAGAAATGATCCCAATATGCACAATCCGTAGCAGAAATGACCCCAATATGCACAATCCGTAGCAGATATGAACCCAATATGCACAATCCGTAGCAGATATCACCCCAATATGCACAATCCGTAGCAGATATGACCCCAATATGCACAATCCGTAGCAGATATGACCCCAATATGCACAATCCGTAGCAGATATGACCCCAATAAGCACCACCTGAAAAAGAAAAGAAAAACCCATTTACTCACCTACAGCCGAAGACCTTCTTTCCCGACCTCCTGTCCCGACCTCCTTGGGGCGCGCAGCGCCCGCGCGCCCACGATCCTCTTCCTTCCCGACGTCACGACGAGACTTCCTGCCTGCATGCAGAGAGCAGGGCTACGAGAAAATGGCTGCCCGAAGTCTGCAGAGCAGGGCTCCGGGCGGCCATCTTACCGTAGCCCTGCCTGCTGCTCCGTGCTGCCGCTGTGTGAACTGACTTGGCGTCTTTTAGACGCCTGAAGTCTGTTCACTCCAGGGGGTGCTTTGGGGGTGCTTGGACAATTCTAGGGGGTGCTCGAGCACCCCCTTGCACCCCCCTGGCGCCGCCCCTGGGGACACCTTACCACCTATACTGGGGATCACCTTACTACCCATGCTGTCGACACTTACCACCTATACTGGGGGGGAGACAACTCCTTCCCACCTATACTGGGGACACCTTATGATCTATACTGGGGACACCTTACTACTTATACTGCAGAATCCTTACCAACTATACTGGGGACACCTTACCACCTATACTGGCTGCACCTTACTACCTTTACTGGGGACACCTTACTTATGGGACATCTGGCCACCTATACTGGGGGGTTGGTACCCACATCTTGCTATATAGTGGTGCCATGGCCACACTGACTTTGCCTCAGAGGAACGCACAATCTAATCCTGTCATAGTGTAATGTCCTGCCATATAATTATTTATTTAGCGCTGATATCTTCTGCATCACTTTACATAGTACATAGTCATGTCACTGACTGTCCTCAGAGGAGCCCACACTCTAATCCTACCATAGTCATAGTCTAATGTCCTCCCCTATTATTATTACTATGTATTTATATAGCACTGACATCTTTTGCAGCACTTTACAGGATATATAGTCATGTCACTGACTGTCCTCAGAGGAGCTCACGATCTAATCCTACCACTGTCTAGCTGTCACGCTTACTACCTTTCCTTTTTTTTGGGGGGGGGGGGGGGGGGGGTGTCTGTGGATAATAAGCACCGGGTGTCAAATACCTTAGGTACGCCACTGGTGGAGCCTAAAACAGCTAATCACAAATTAGCTATTTTTCTATCACTGCCACTCATAACGTTTTGAAGCTATAGTCACAAAAAACATGAACCAAATAATTTGGGAAACAACCAAAGACCTAGAGCTGCCAGGCCACAGGCCAGAACTTACCTGAGCAACAGCCTTGTGTTGCCTCATCCTGCCACTGCTGGCTACACTGTGTCAAATGTTACAAGTACATCATTTACTTATAGTGTGAATAGTACTATGACATCAGCAGGGGCAGTACTATGACATCAGAGGGGGCGTGGCCACCTTTACCAGACAACAACAACGGAAAAACCCCAAGACTTATCCCCCACAGAAAATTCTGGAACATTTCCAAGACATGCCCACAAAAAAACAAGCACACACATCCCCCCACCCCAACCCCCCTCCCCCGCAGCCAATCAAAAAATAGCTATATTCTTATCATTGCCACTTATACCGTTAAGCTATACTCACAAAAAACTTGAACAAAATATTTGGGGAAACAACCAAAGACCTAGAGCTGCCAGGCCATAATTTACCTGAGCATCAGCCTTGTGCTGCCTCATCCTGCTACTGCTGGCTGCACTTGCAAGTACCTCATTTACATATAGTGTAAAGAGTACTATGACATCAGAGTGGGCGTGGCCAACATTATCAGACAACAACAACAAAAAAAACCCAGACTTACCCCCCACAGAAAATTCTGGAACATTTCCAAGACATATCCCCCACAGAGCAGGCACACATATCCCCTCCTCCCCCGCAGCCAATCAAAATGTAGCTGTATTCTTATCACTGCCACTTATACAGTTTTGAAGCTACAGTCACCAAACTTGGACCAAATATTTTGGCAGTTAAACCAAATTAAAATTATTATTATTATTATTTTTTATTTATATAGCGCCAACATATTCCGCAGCGCTTTACAAAGCACAATAAGACGACAAGGGGAACATAGATATACTAACAAATTGTAAAACAGAGTTCCAAGCAGCACAAATATTGTGACAAAAACAGTAAACATTAGGAGGAAGACCCTGCCCTTGCGAGCTTACAATCTAGTGCAGGCATGGGCAAACTTGGCCCTCCAGCTGTTACGGAACTACAGGTCCCACAATGCATTTGCCTTTATGAGTCATGACTGTGGCTGTCAGACTCCTGCAATGCATTGTGGGACTTGTAGTTCCTTCACAGCTGGAGGGCCAAGTTTGCCCATGCCTGATCTAGTGGGTAGTGGGGACACATTAGGTAAGGGGGTGGAGGATGGATGAGGCAGTGACCCTTTGCCTCTGATTACATTGTGTCAAATAAGTAAATAAGGGCTATAGAATGTTATAAGCTTGTCTGAAAAGGTGTGTTTTAAGAGTGCATTTGAATTAAAATGTGAATTTTGGAGTGTGCAGAGAAAATCCACACAGACAAGGGGAAAACACACAAATCTCCTGCATATAGTGCCCTGGCTGGGATTCCGAATCAAAGACCTAGCGCTGCCAGGACAGAACTTACCTGAGCATCAGCCTCGTGCTGCCTCATCCTGCCACTGCTGGCTGCACTGTGTCAAATATTACAAGCACCTCTTTTACTTATAGTGCGAAGCATACTATGACATCAGCAGGGGCAGTACTATGACATCAGAGGGGGCGTGGCCACCTTTACCAGACAACAACAAGGGAAAAACCCCAGACACCCCCACAGAAAATTCTGGAACATTTCCAAGACATTACCACAAAAAACAAGCACACACATCCCCGCACCCCAACCCCCCCTCCCCCGCAGCCAATCAAAATGTAGCTATATTCTTATCATTGCCACTTATACATAACTGCCAAAGTGGGCAAGAGATTGCGCAAAAATTGCGTGAATATTCGAAAAATGACACAAAATCATGAAACACTATTATTACATACTAAATTAATTAAGATTTTCTCCAAATTTCGCATTATGAATACGATGTGAAAATGCAAATTTCTTTTCTAAATTTCGCATATACGAAATTTTGGCCCATCACTGATAGTCACAAAATACTCGAACCAAAAATTTTGGGAAACAACCAAAGACCTAGAGCTGCCAGGCCAGAACTTACCTGAGCATCAGCCTCGTGCTGCCTCATCCTGCCACTGCAGGCTGCACTGTGTCAAACGTTACAAGTACCTCATTTACTTATAGTGTGAAGAGTACTATGACATCAGAGTGGGCGTGGCCAATGTTACTAGACTTATCCCCCACAGAAAATTCTGGAACAGTCCCCAACACCCCACCCACCCCGCAGCCAATCAAAATGTAGCTATATTCTTGCCACTGCCACTTATTAAGTTTTGAAGCTACAGTCACCAAACCTGGACCAAATATTTTGGGAGTCAACCTGAAGTAAAATGTAAATTTATGGGGTTTACCCCAACGTGGGCGGAGCCTAAAACACCCAATCAAAAAATAGGTTTTTTTTTCCAATTATTGCCACTGATACAGTTTTGAAGCTACAGTCACTAAAATTGGAGGAAATATTCTGGGAGTCAAACCTAATTAAAATGTGAATTTTGGGGGCTTACCCTAAAATGGGTGGAGCCCAGTGGCGTCCCTAGCGTCAAGCGGCAGGAGCGGCCCGCCCCGGGTGTCTTCAAGGTTGGGGGGTGACACCGGAGCCCTGTGCAGCCGCCCCTGTGCTTTGCTTGCAGTGTGGCCTGGGGTCTCACCCCCTGCATGGGCCTTGAGCTGTGTTTCCCTCCCTCCCTTCAGACCTGCAGATCAGCGCGGCGAGCAGGGACAGACCTCCAATCAGCGTGGGACCCGGCTGACAGTGCGGCGCAAAGTATCCCCGACTACTTCATATGCGGAGGTGACGTCACTCGTCATCTCCAGCATATGAAGTCACTTGCGCGGCTGCTGTGCGCCGCTCTGTCAGCCGGGTCCCACGCTGATCGGAGGTCTGTCCCTGCTCGCCGCGCAGATCTGCAGGTCTGACGGGAGGGAGGGGGAGGTGAGAGAGAGAAACCCTACCTACCTACCTACTAAAAACCCCACTGCTACTCTTCTACATACCTACCCAAAGCCTACCTAACTACCCACCCACTATTACTTAGCTAAACCATACCTACCTAACCACACACTGCTACCTACCTACCTAGCCACCCACACACTGCTACCTACCTAGCCACCCACACACTGCTACCTACCTACCTACCTAACCGCACACTGCTACCTACCTACCTACCTACCCACACACACTGCTACCTACCTACCTACCTAACCACCCACCCACTACTACTTAGCTAAACCCTACCTACCTACCTAACCACCCACACACTGCTACCTATTTACCTAACCACCCACACACTGCTACCTACCTACCTACCTAACCACCCACACACTGCTACCTACCTACCTAACCACACACACACTGCTACCTACCTAGCCACCCACACACTGCTACCTACCTACCTAACCACCCACACAATGCTACCTACCTAACCACACACTGCTACCTACCTACCCACACACTGCTACCTACCTACCTACCTACCCACACACTGCTACCTACCTAACCACCCACCCACTACTACTTAGCTAAACCCTACCTACCTACCTAACCACCCACCCACCCACTACTACTTAGCTAAACCCTACCTACCTACCTAACCACCCACACACTGCTACCTACCTACCTACCTAACCACCCACCCACTACTACTTAGCTAAATCCTACCTACCTACCTAACCACCCACCCACCCACTACTTAGCTAAACCCTACCTACCTACCTAACCACCCACACACTGCTACCTATCTACCTAACCACCCACACACTGCTACCTACCTACCTACCTACCTAACCACCCACACACTGCTACCTACCTACCTAACAACCCACACACTGCTACCTACCTACCTAACCACCACACACTGCTACCTACCTACCTAACCACCCACACACTGCTATCTACCTACCTAACCGCTCACACACTATCTACCTACCTAAACCCACACACTGCTACCTACCTACCTAAAACCACACACTGCTACCTACCCACCTATCTACTGCCTGGGGACACCCTACCTATCTGTAGTGGGGGCACACCTTACTACCTATACTGGGGACACCCAGTGGCGGCTCCAGGAAATTTTTTTAGGGGGTGCTATGCAGATACTGGACCAATTTCTGGGGGAGCTGACGACCTGCCGCAGCAAAAAATGGGTGTGGCTACAACCTGCGGCGCGCAAAGCACGCCGCGGCGGAAAAATGGGCGTGGTCATGACCGGATGAGGGCGGGGCTAACTGTAATTTAAAGTGAACCCAGGGTGAGAGTGATATGGTGGTTGCCATATTTATTTCCTTTTAAACAATTCTAGTTGCCTGGCAGCCCTGCTGATCTATTTGGCTGTAGTAGTGAACTGAATTACACCAGAAACAAGCATGCAGCTAATCTTGTCAGTTCTGACAATATTGTCAGAAACCCCTGACCTGCTGCATGCTTGTTCAGGGTCTATGGTTGAAAGAATTAGAGGCAGAGGACCAACATGGCAGCCAGGCAGCTGGTATTACTTAAAAGGAGATAAATATGGCAGCCTCAATATTATTCTCACCTCGGGTTCCCTTTAAAAGTGCAACGCAAAGACAGAGGGCCCAAGTTTTGGTTACCCTTTCCCCAGAAAATTCACATAATTGTGCAGGTTTTCTCAAGAAAATACACGTAATGTGAGCAGATTTTAACAAAAAACACATCCAATGACCCCAATATGCACAATCGGTAGCAGATATGGCCCCAATATGCACAATCGGTAGCAGATATGGCCCCAATATGCACAATCGGTAGCAGATATGGCCCCAATATGCACAATCGGTAGCAGATATGGCCCCAATATGCACAATCGGTAGCAGATATGGCCCAATATGCACAATCGGTAGCAGATATGGCCCCAATATGCACAATCGGTAGCAGATTTGGCCCCAATATGCACAATCGGTAGCAGATATGACCCCAATATGCACAATCGGTAGCAGATATGGCCCCAATATGCACAATCGGTAGCAGATATGACCCCAATATGCACAATCGGTAGCAGAAATGACCCCAATATGCACAATCGGTAGCAGAAATGACCCCAATATGCACAATCCGTAGCAGAAATTACCCCAATATGCACAATCGGTAGCAGAAATGACCCTAATATGCACAATCGGTAGCAGAAATGACCCCAATATGCACAATCGGTAGCAGAAATGACCCCAATATGCACAATCGGTAGCAGAAATGACCCCAATATGCACAATCGGTAGCAGATATGACCCCAATATGCACAATCGGTAGCAGATATGACCCCAATATGCACAATCGGTAGCAGATATGACCCCAATATGCACAATCGGTAGCAGAAATGACCCCAATATGCACAATCCGTAGCAGAAATGATCCCAATATGCACAATCCGTAGCAGATATGACCCCAATATGCACAATCCATAGCAGATATGACCCCAATATGCACAATCCGTAGCAGATATGACCCCAATATGCACAATCCGTAGCAGATATGACCCCAATATGCACAATCCGTAGCAGATATGACCCCAATATGCACAATCCGTAGCAGATATGACCCCAATAAGCACCACCTGAAAAAGAAAAGAAAAACCCATTTACTCACCTACAGCCGAAGACCTTCTTTCCCGACCTCCTGTCCCGACCTCCTTGGGGCGCGCAGCGCCCGCGCGCCCACGATCCTCTTCCTTCCCGACGTCACGACGAGACTTCCTGCCTGCATGCAGAGAGCAGGGCTACGAGAAAATGGCCGCCCGAAGTCTGCAGAGCAGGGCTCCGGGCGGCCATCTTACCGTAGCCCTGCCTGCTGCTCTGTGCTGCCGCTGTGTGAACTGACTTGGCGTCTTTTAGACGCCTGAAGTCTGTTCACTCCAGGGGGTGCTTTGGGGGTGCTTGGACAATTCTAGGGGGTGCTCGAGCACCCCCTTGCACCCCCCTGGCGCCGCCCCTGGGGACACCTTACCACCTATACTGGGGATCACCTTACTACCCATGCTGTCGACACTTACCACCTATACTGGGGGGGAGACAACTCCTTCCCACCTATACTGGGGACACCTTATGATCTATACTGGGGACACCTTACTACTTATACTGCAGAATCCTTACCAACTATACTGGGGACACCTTACCACCTATACTGGCTGCACCTTACTACCTTTACTGGGGACACCTTACTTATGGGACATCTGGCCACCTATACTGGGGGGTTGGTACCCACATCTTGCTATATAGTGGTGCCATGGCCACACTGACTTTGCCTCAGAGGAACGCACAATCTAATCCTGTCATAGTGTAATGTCCTGCCATATAATTATTTATTTAGCGCTGATATCTTCTGCATCACTTTACATAGTACATAGTCATGTCACTGACTGTCCTCAGAGGAGCCCACACTCTAATCCTACCATAGTCATAGTCTAATGTCCTCCCCTATTATTATTACTATGTATTTATATAGCACTGACATCTTTTGCAGCACTTTACAGGATATATAGTCATGTCACTGACTGTCCTCAGAGGAGCTCACGATCTAATCCTACCACTGTCTAGCTGTCACGCTTACTACCTTTCCTTTTTTTTGGGGGGGGGGGGGGGGGGTGTCTGTGGATAATAAGCACCGGGTGTCAAATACCTTAGGTACGCCACTGGTGGAGCCTAAAACAGCTAATCACAAATTAGCTATTTTTCTATCACTGCCACTCATAACGTTTTGAAGCTATAGTCACAAAAAACATGAACCAAATAATTTGGGAAACAACCAAAGACCTAGAGCTGCCAGGCCACAGGCCAGAACTTACCTGAGCAACAGCCTTGTGTTGCCTCATCCTGCCACTGCTGGCTACACTGTGTCAAATGTTACAAGTACATCATTTACTTATAGTGTGAATAGTACTATGACATCAGCAGGGGCAGTACTATGACATCAGAGGGGGCGTGGCCACCTTTACCAGACAACAACAACGGAAAAACCCCAAGACTTATCCCCCACAGAAAATTCTGGAACATTTCCAAGACATGCCCACAAAAAAACAAGCACACACATCCCCCCACCCCAACCCCCCTCCCCCGCAGCCAATCAAAAAATAGCTATATTCTTATCATTGCCACTTATACCGTTAAGCTATACTCACAAAAAACTTGAACAAAATATTTGGGGAAACAACCAAAGACCTAGAGCTGCCAGGCCATAATTTACCTGAGCATCAGCCTTGTGCTGCCTCATCCTGCTACTGCTGGCTGCACTTGCAAGTACCTCATTTACATATAGTGTAAAGAGTACTATGACATCAGAGTGGGCGTGGCCAACATTATCAGACAACAACAACAAAAAAAAACCAGACTTATCCCCCACAGAAAATTCTGGAACATTTCCAAGACATATCCCCCACAGAGCAGGCACACATATCCCCTCCTCCCCCGCAGCCAATCAAAATGTAGCTGTATTCTTATCACTGCCACTTATACAGTTCTGAAGCTACAGTCACCAAACTTGGACCAAATATTTTGGCAGTTAAACCAAATTAAAATTATTATTATTATTATTTTTTATTTATATAGCGCCAACATATTCCGCAGCGCTTTACAAAGCACAATAAGACGACAAGGGGAACATAGATATACTAACAAATTGTAAAACAGAGTTCCAAGCAGCACAAATATTGTGACAAAAACAGTAAACATTAGAAGGAAGACCCTGCCCTTGCGAGCTTACAATCTAGTCTAGTGGGTAGTGGGGACACATTAGGTAAGGGGGTGGAGGATGGATGAGGCAGTGACCCTTTGCCTCTGATTACATTGTGTCAAATAAGTAAATAAGGGCTATAGAATGTTATAAGCTTGTCTGAAAAGGTGTGTTTTAAGAGTGCATTTGAATTAAAATGTGAATTTTGGAGTGTGCAGAGAAAATCCACACAGACAAGGGGAAAACACACAAATCTCCTGCATATAGTGCCCTGGCTGGGATTCCGAATCAAAGACCTAGCGCTGCCAGGCCAGAACTTACCTGAGCATCAGCCTCGTGCTGCCTCATCCTGCCACTGCTGGCTGCACTGTGTCAAATATTACAAGCACCTCTTTTACTTATAGTGTGAAGCATACTATGACATCAGCAGGGGCAGTACTATGACATCAGAGGGGGCGTGGCCACCTTTACCAGACAACAACAAGGGAAAAACCCCAGACACCCCCACAGAAAATTCTGGAACATTTCCAAGACATTACCACAAAAA
The DNA here is from genome assembly GCF_040937935.1 of Hyperolius riggenbachi. Taxonomy (NCBI): domain Eukaryota; kingdom Metazoa; phylum Chordata; class Amphibia; order Anura; family Hyperoliidae; genus Hyperolius; species Hyperolius riggenbachi. The sequence continues at coordinate 81,247,912 of NC_090651.1, forward strand.
ACAAGCACACACATCCCCGCACCCCAACCCCCCCTCCCCCGCCTCCCCCGCAGCCAATCAAAATGTAGCTATATTCTTGCCACTGCCACTTATTAAGTTTTGAAGCTACAGTCACCAAACCTGGACCAAATATTTTGGGAGTCAACCTGAAGTAAAAATGTAAATTTATGGGGTTTACCCCAACGTGGGCGGAGCCTAAAACACCCAATCAAAAAATAGTTTTTTTTTTTTCCAATTATTTTCCAATTATTGCCACTGATACAGTTTTGAAGCTACAGTCACTAAAATTGGAGGAAATATTCTGGGAGTCAAACCTAATTAAAATGTGAATTTTGGGGGCTTACCCTAAAATGGGTGGAGCCCAGTGGCGTCCCTAGCGTCAAGCGGCAGGAGCGGCCCGCCCCGGGTGTCTTCAAGGTTGGGGGGTGACACCGGAGCCCTGTGCAGCCGCCCCTGTGCTTTGCTTGCAGTGTGGCCTGGGGCCTCACCCCCTGCATGGGCCTTGAGCTGTGTTTCCCTCCCTCCCTTCAGACCTGCAGATCAGCGCAGCGAGCAGGGACAGACCTCCAATCAGCGTGGGACCCGGCTGACAGTGCGGCGCAAAGTATCCCCGACTACTTCATATGCGGAGGTGACGTCACTCGTCATCTCCAGCATATGAAGTCACTTGCGCGGCTGCTGTGCGCCGCTCTGTCAGCCGGGTCCCACGCTGATCGGAGGTCTGTCCCTGCTCGCCGCGCTGATCTGCAGGTCTGACGGGAGGGAGGGGGAGGTGAGAGAGAGAAACCCTACCTACCTACCTACTAAAAACCCCACTGCTACTCTTCTACATACCTACCCAAAGCCTACCTAACTACCCACCCACTATTACTTAGCTAAACCATACCTACCTAACCACACACTGCTACCTACCTACCTAGCCACCCACACACTGCTACCTACCTAGCCACCCACACACTGCTATCTACCTACCAACCTAACCGCACACTGCTACCTACCTACCTACCTACTAACCCACACACACTGCTACCTACCTACCTACCTAACCACCCACCCACTACTACTTAGCTAAACCCTACCTACCTACCTAACCACCCACACACTGCTACCTATCTACCTAACCACCCACACACTGCTACCTACCTACCTACCTAACCACCCACACACTGCTACCTACCTACCTAACCACACACACACTGCTACCTACCTAGCCACCCACACACTGCTACCTACCTACCTAACCACCCACACAATGCTACCTACCTAACCACACACTGCTACCTACCTACCCACACACTGCTACCTACCTAACCACCCACCCACTACTACTTAGCTAAACCCTACCTACCTACCTAACCACCCACCCACCCACTACTACTTAGCTAAACCCTACCTACCTACCTAACCACCCACACACTGCTACCTATCTACCTAACCACCCACACACTGCTACCTACCTACCTACCTAACCACCCACCCACTACTACTTAGCTAAATCCTACCTACCTACCTAACCACCCACCCACTACTACTTAGCTAAACCCTACCTACCTACCTAACCACCCACACACTGCTACCTATCTACCTAACCACCCACACACTGCTACCTACCTACCTAACAACCCACACACTGCTACCTACCTACCTAACCACCACACACTGCTACCTACCTACCTAACCACCCACACACTGCTATCTACCTACCTAACCGCTCACACACTATCTACCTACCTAAACCCACACACTGCTACCTACCTACCTAAAACCACACACTGCTACCTACCCACCTATCTACTGCCTGGGGACACCCTACCTATCTGTAGTGGGGGCACACCTTACTACCTATACTGGGGACACCCAGTGGCGGCTCCAGGAAATTTTTTTAGGGGGTGCTATGCAGATACTGGACCAATTTCTGGGGGAGCTGACGACCTGCCGCAGCAAAAAATGGGTGTGGCTACAACCTGCGGCGCGCAAAGCACGCCGCGGTGAAAAAATGGGCGTGGTCATGACCAGATGAGGGCGGGGCTAACTGTAATTTAAAGTGAACCCAGGGTGAGAGTGATATGGTGGTTGCCATATTTATTTCCTTTTAAACAATTCTAGTTGCCCGGCAGCCCTGCTGATCTATTTGGCTGTAGTAGTGAACTGAATTACACCAGAAACAAGCATGCAGCTAATCTTGTCAGTTCTGACAATATTGTCAGAAACCCCTGACCTGCTGCATGCTTGTTCAGGGTCTATGGTTGAAAGAATTAGAGGCAGAGGACCAACATGGCAGCCAGGCAGCTGGTATTACTTAAAAGGAGATAAATATGGCAGCCTCAATATTATTCTCACCTCGGGTTCCCTTTAAAAGTGCAACGCAAAGACAGAGGGCCCAAGTTTTGGTGACCCTTTCCCCAGAAAATTCGCATAATTGTGCAGGTTTTCTCAAGAAAATACACGTAATGTGAGCAGATTTTAACAAAAAACACATCCAATGACCCCAATATGCACAATCGGTAGCAGATATGGCCCCAATATGCACAATCGGTAGCAGATATGGCCCCAATATGCACAATCGGTAGCAGATATGGCCCCAATATGCACAATCGGTAGCAGATATGGCCCCAATATGCACAATCGGTAGCAGATATGGCCCCAATATGCACAATCGGTAGCAGATATGGCCCCAATATGCACAATCGGTAGCAGATATGGCTCCAATATGCACAATCGGTAGCAGATATGACCCCAATATGCACAATCGGTAGCAGATATGACCCCAATATGCACAATCGGTAGCAGAAATGACCCCAATATGCACAATCCGTAGCAGAAATGACCCCAATATGCACAATCGGTAGCAGAAATGACCCTAATATGCACAATCGGTAGCAGAAATGACCCCAATATGCACAATCGGTAGCAGAAATGACCCCAATATGCACAATCGGTAGCAGATATGACCCCAATATGCACAATCGGTAGCAGATATGACCCCAATATGCACAATCGGTAGCAGATATGACCCCAATATGCACAATCGGTAGCAGAAATGACCCCAATATGCACAATCCGTAACAGAAATGACCCCAATATGCACAATCCGTAGCAGATATGACCCCAATATGCACAATCCGTAGCAGATATGACCCCAATATGCACAATCCGTAGCAGATATGACCCCAATATGCACAATCCGTAGCAGATATGACCCCAATATGCACAATCCGTAGCAGATATGACCCCAATATGCACAATCCGTAGCAGATATGACCCCAATAAGCACCACCTGAAAAAGAAAAGAAAAACCCATTTACTCACCTACAGCCGAAGACCTTCTTTCCCGACCTCCTGTCCCGACCTCCTTGTGGCGCGCCCACGATCCTCTTCCTTCCCGACGTCACGACGAGACTTCCTGCCTGCATGCAGAGAGCAGGGCTACGAGAAAATGGCCGCCCGAAGTCTGCAGAGCAGGGCTCCGGGCGGCCATCTTACCGTAGCCCTGCCTGCTGCTCCGTGCTGCCGCTGTGTGAACTGACTTGGCGTCTTTTAGACGCCTGAAGTCTGTTCACTCCAGGGGGTGCTTTGGAGGTGCTTGGACAATTCTAGGGGGTGCTCGAGCACCCCCTTGCACCCCCCTGGCGCCGCCCCTGGGGACACCTTACCACCTATACTGGGGATCACCTTACTACCCATGCTGTCGACACTTACCACCTATACTGGGGGGGAGACAACTCCTTCCCACCTATACTGGGGACACCTTATGATCTATACTGGGGACACCTTACTACTTATACTGCAGAATCCTTACCAACTATACTGGGGACACCTTACCACCTATACTGGCTGCACCTTACTACCTTTACTGGGGACACCTTACTTATGGGACATCTGGCCACCTATACTGGGGGGTTGGTACCCACATCTTGCTATATAGTGGTGCCATGGCCACACTGACTTTGTCTCAGAGGAACGCACAATCTAATCCTGTCATAGTGTAATGTCCTGCCATATAATTATTTATTTAGCGCTGATATCTTCTGCATCACTTTACATAGTACATAGTCATGTCACTGACTGTCCTCAGAGGAGCCCACACTCTAATCCTACCATAGTCATAGTCTAATGTCCTCCCCTATTATTATTACTATGTATTTATATAGCACTGACATCTTTTGCAGCACTTTACAGGATATATAGTCATGTCACTGACTGTCCTCAGAGGAGCTCACGATCTAATCCTACCACTGTCTAGCTGTCACGCTTACTACCTTTCCTTTTTTTTGGGGGGGGGTGTCTGTGGATAATAAGCACCGGGTGTCAAATACCTTAGGTACGCCACTGGTGGAGCCTAAAACAGCTAATCACAAATTAGCTATTTTTCTATCACTGCCACTCATAACGTTTTGAAGCTATAGTCACAAAAAACATGAACCAAATAATTTGGGAAACAACCAAAGACCTAGAGCTGCCAGGCCACAGGCCAGAACTTACCTGAGCAACAGCCTTGTGTTGCCTCATCCTGCCACTGCTGGCTACACTGTGTCAAATGTTACAAGTACATCATTTACTTATAGTGTGAATAGTACTATGACATCAGCAGGGGCAGTACTATGACATCAGAGGGGGCGTGGCCACCTTTACCAGACAACAACAACGGAAAAACCCCAAGACTTATCCCCCACAGAAAATTCTGGAACATTTCCAAGACATGCCCACAAAAAAACAAGCACACACATCCCCCCACCCCAACCCCCCTCCCCCGCAGCCAATCAAAAAATAGCTATATTCTTATCATTGCCACTTATACCGTTAAGCTATACTCACAAAAAACTTGAACAAAATATTTGGGGAAACAACCAAAGACCTAGAGCTGCCAGGCCATAATTTACCTGAGCATCAGCCTTGTGCTGCCTCATCCTGCTACTGCTGGCTGCACTTGCAAGTACCTCATTTACATATAGTGTAAAGAGTACTATGACATCAGAGTGGGCGTGGCCAACATTATCAGACAACAACAACAAAAAAAACCCAGACTTACCCCCCACAGAAAATTCTGGAACATTTCCAAGACATATCCCCCACAGAGCAGGCACACATATCCCCTCCTCCCCCGCAGCCAATCAAAATGTAGCTGTATTCTTATCACTGCCACTTATACAGTTTTGAAGCTACAGTCACCAAACTTGGACCAAATATTTTGGCAGTTAAACCAAATTAAAATTATTATTATTATTATTTTTTATTTATATAGCGCCAACATATTCCGCAGCGCTTTACAAAGCACAATAAGACGACAAGGGGAACATAGATATACTAACAAATTGTAAAACAGAGTTCCAAGCAGCACAAATATTGTGACAAAAACAGTAAACATTAGGAGGAAGACCCTGCCCTTGCGAGCTTACAATCTAGTGCAGGCATGGGCAAACTTGGCCCTCCAGCTGTTACGGAACTACAGGTCCCACAATGCATTTGCCTTTATGAGTCATGACTGTGGCTGTCAGACTCCTGCAATGCATTGTGGGACTTGTAGTTCCTTCACAGCTGGAGGGCCAAGTTTGCCCATGCCTGATCTAGTGGGTAGTGGGGACACATTAGGTAAGGGGGTGGAGGATGGATGAGGCAGTGACCCTTTGCCTCTGATTACATTGTGTCAAATAAGTAAATAAGGGCTATAGAATGTTATAAGCTTGTCTGAAAAGGTGTGTTTTAAGAGTGCATTTGAATTAAAATGTGAATTTTGGAGTGTGCAGAGAAAATCCACACAGACAAGGGGAAAACACACAAATCTCCTGCATATAGTGCCCTGGCTGGGATTCCGAATCAAAGACCTAGCGCTGCCAGGACAGAACTTACCTGAGCATCAGCCTCGTGCTGCCTCATCCTGCCACTGCTGGCTGCACTGTGTCAAATATTACAAGCACCTCTTTTACTTATAGTGCGAAGCATACTATGACATCAGCAGGGGCAGTACTATGACATCAGAGGGGGCGTGGCCACCTTTACCAGACAACAACAAGGGAAAAACCCCAGACACCCCCACAGAAAATTCTGGAACATTTCCAAGACATTACCACAAAAAACAAGCACACACATCCCCGCACCCCAACCCCCCCTCCCCCGCAGCCAATCAAAATGTAGCTATATTCTTATCATTGCCACTTATACATAACTGCCAAAGTGGGCAAGAGATTGCGCAAAAATTGCGTGAATATTCGAAAAATGACACAAAATCATGAAACACTATTATTACATACTAAATTAATTAAGATTTTCTCCAAATTTCGCATTATGAATACGATGTGAAAATGCAAATTTCTTTTCTAAATTTCGCATATACGAAATTTTGGCCCATCACTGATAGTCACAAAATACTCGAACCAAAAATTTTGGGAAACAACCAAAGACCTAGAGCTGCCAGGCCAGAACTTACCTGAGCATCAGCCTCGTGCTGCCTCATCCTGCCACTGCAGGCTGCACTGTGTCAAACGTTACAAGTACCTCATTTACTTATAGTGTGAAGAGTACTATGACATCAGAGTGGGCGTGGCCAATGTTACTAGACTTATCCCCCACAGAAAATTCTGGAACAGTCCCCAACACCCCACCCACCCCGCAGCCAATCAAAATGTAGCTATATTCTTGCCACTGCCACTTATTAAGTTTTGAAGCTACAGTCACCAAACCTGGACCAAATATTTTGGGAGTCAACCTGAAGTAAAATGTAAATTTATGGGGTTTACCCCAACGTGGGCGGAGCCTAAAACACCCAATCAAAAAATAGGTTTTTTTTTCCAATTATTGCCACTGATACAGTTTTGAAGCTACAGTCACTAAAATTGGAGGAAATATTCTGGGAGTCAAACCTAATTAAAATGTGAATTTTGGGGGGCTTACCCTAAAATGGGTGGAGCCCAGTGGCGTCCCTAGCGTCAAGCGGCAGGAGCGGCCCGCCCCGGGTGTCTTCAAGGTTGGGGGGTGACACCGGAGCCCTGTGCAGCCGCCCCTGTGCTTTGCTTGCAGTGTGGCCTGGGGTCTCACCCCCTGCATGGGCCTTGAGCTGTGTTTCCCTCCCTCCCTTCAGACCTGCAGATCAGCGCGGCGAGCAGGGACAGACCTCCAATCAGCGTGGGACCCGGCTGACAGTGCGGCGCAAAGTATCCCCGACTACTTCATATGCGGAGGTGACGTCACTCGTCATCTCCAGCATATGAAGTCACTTGCGCGGCTGCTGTGCGCCGCTCTGTCAGCCGGGTCCCACGCTGATCGGAGGTCTGTCCCTGCTCGCCGCGCAGATCTGCAGGTCTGACGGGAGGGAGGGGGAGGTGAGAGAGAGAAACCCTACCTACCTACCTACTAAAAACCCCACTGCTACTCTTCTACATACCTACCCAAAGCCTACCTAACTACCCACCCACTATTACTTAGCTAAACCATACCTACCTAACCACACACTGCTACCTACCTACCTAGCCACCCACACACTGCTACCTACCTAGCCACCCACACACTGCTACCTACCTACCTACCTAACCGCACACTGCTACCTACCTACCTACCTACCCACACACACTGCTACCTACCTACCTACCTAACCACCCACCCACTACTACTTAGCTAAACCCTACCTACCTACCTAACCACCCACACACTGCTACCTATCTACCTAACCACCCACACACTGCTACCTACCTACCTACCTAACCACCCACACACTGCTACCTACCTACCTAACCACACACACACTGCTACCTACCTAGCCACCCACACACTGCTACCTACCTACCTAACCACCCACACAATGCTACCTACCTAACCACACACTGCTACCTACCTACCCACACACTGCTACCTACCTACCTACCTACCCACACACTGCTACCTACCTAACCACCCACCCACTACTACTTAGCTAAACCCTACCTACCTACCTAACCACCCACCCACCCACTACTACTTAGCTAAACCCTACCTACCTACCTAACCACCCACACACTGCTACCTACCTACCTACCTAACCACCCACCCACTACTACTTAGCTAAATCCTACCTACCTACCTAACCACCCACCCACCCACTACTTAGCTAAACCCTACCTACCTACCTAACCACCCACACACTGCTACCTATCTACCTAACCACCCACACACTGCTACCTACCTACCTACCTACCTAACCACCCACACACTGCTACCTACCTACCTAACAACCCACACACTGCTACCTACCTACCTAACCACCACACACTGCTACCTACCTACCTAACCACCCACACACTGCTATCTACCTACCTAACCGCTCACACACTATCTACCTACCTAAACCCACACACTGCTACCTACCTACCTAAAACCACACACTGCTACCTACCCACCTATCTACTGCCTGGGGACACCCTACCTATCTGTAGTGGGGGCACACCTTACTACCTATACTGGGGACACCCAGTGGCGGCTCCAGGAAATTTTTTTAGGGGGTGCTATGCAGATACTGGACCAATTTCTGGGGGAGCTGACGACCTGCCGCAGCAAAAAATGGGTGTGGCTACAACCTGCGGCGCGCAAAGCACGCCGCGGCGGAAAAATGGGCGTGGTCATGACCGGATGAGGGCGGGGCTAACTGTAATTTAAAGTGAACCCAGGGTGAGAGTGATATGGTGGTTGCCATATTTATTTCCTTTTAAACAATTCTAGTTGCCTGGCAGCCCTGCTGATCTATTTGGCTGTAGTAGTGAACTGAATTACACCAGAAACAAGCATGCAGCTAATCTTGTCAGTTCTGACAATATTGTCAGAAACCCCTGACCTGCTGCATGCTTGTTCAGGGTCTATGGTTGAAAGAATTAGAGGCAGAGGACCAACATGGCAGCCAGGCAGCTGGTATTACTTAAAAGGAGATAAATATGGCAGCCTCAATATTATTCTCACCTCGGGTTCCCTTTAAAAGTGCAACGCAAAGACAGAGGGCCCAAGTTTTGGTTACCCTTTCCCCAGAAAATTCACATAATTGTGCAGGTTTTCTCAAGAAAATACACGTAATGTGAGCAGATTTTAACAAAAAACACATCCAATGACCCCAATATGCACAATCGGTAGCAGATATGGCCCCAATATGCACAATCGGTAGCAGATATGGCCCCAATATGCACAATCGGTAGCAGATATGGCCCCAATATGCACAATCGGTAGCAGATATGGCCCCAATATGCACAATCGGTAGCAGATATGGCCCAATATGCACAATCAGTAGCAGATATGGCCCCAATATGCACAATCGGTAGCAGATTTGGCCCCAATATGCACAATCGGTAGCAGATATGACCCCAATATGCACAATCGGTAGCAGATATGGCCCCAATATGCACAATCGGTAGCAGATATGACCCCAATATGCACAATCGGTAGCAGAAATGACCCCAATATGCACAATCGGTAGCAGAAATGACCCCAATATGCACAATCCGTAGCAGAAATTACCCCAATATGCACAATCGGTAGCAGAAATGACCCTAATATGCACAATCGGTAGCAGAAATGACCCCAATATGCACAATCGGTAGCAGAAATGACCCCAATATGCACAATCGGTAGCAGAAATGACCCCAATATGCACAATCGGTAGCAGATATGACCCCAATATGCACAATCGGTAGCAGATATGACCCCAATATGCACAATCGGTAGCAGATATGACCCCAATATGCACAATCGGTAGCAGAAATGACCCCAATATGCACAATCCGTAGCAGAAATGATCCCAATATGCACAATCCGTAGCAGATATGACCCCAATATGCACAATCCATAGCAGATATGACCCCAATATGCACAATCCGTAGCAGATATGACCCCAATATGCACAATCCGTAGCAGATATGACCCCAATATGCACAATCCGTAGCAGATATGACCCCAATATGCACAATCCGTAGCAGATATGACCCCAATAAGCACCACCTGAAAAAGAAAAGAAAAACCCATTTACTCACCTACAGCCGAAGACCTTCTTTCCCGACCTCCTGTCCCGACCTCCTTGGGGCGCGCAGCGCCCGCGCGCCCACGATCCTCTTCCTTCCCGACGTCACGACGAGACTTCCTGCCTGCATGCAGAGAGCAGGGCTACGAGAAAATGGCCGCCCGAAGTCTGCAGAGCAGGGCTCCGGGCGGCCATCTTACCGTAGCCCTGCCTGCTGCTCTGTGCTGCCGCTGTGTGAACTGACTTGGCGTCTTTTAGACGCCTGAAGTCTGTTCACTCCAGGGGGTGCTTTGGGGGTGCTTGGACAATTCTAGGGGGTGCTCGAGCACCCCCTTGCACCCCCCTGGCGCCGCCCCTGGGGACACCTTACCACCTATACTGGGGATCACCTTACTACCCATGCTGTCGACACTTACCACCTATACTGGGGGGGAGACAACTCCTTCCCACCTATACTGGGGACACCTTATGATCTATACTGGGGACACCTTACTACTTATACTGCAGAATCCTTACCAACTATACTGGGGACACCTTACCACCTATACTGGCTGCACCTTACTACCTTTACTGGGGACACCTTACTTATGGGACATCTGGCCACCTATACTGGGGGGTTGGTACCCACATCTTGCTATATAGTGGTGCCATGGCCACACTGACTTTGCCTCAGAGGAACGCACAATCTAATCCTGTCATAGTGTAATGTCCTGCCATATAATTATTTATTTAGCGCTGATATCTTCTGCATCACTTTACATAGTACATAGTCATGTCACTGACTGTCCTCAGAGGAGCCCACACTCTAATCCTACCATAGTCATAGTCTAATGTCCTCCCCTATTATTATTACTATGTATTTATATAGCACTGACATCTTTTGCAGCACTTTACAGGATATATAGTCATGTCACTGACTGTCCTCAGAGGAGCTCACGATCTAATCCTACCACTGTCTAGCTGTCACGCTTACTACCTTTCCTTTTTTTTTGGGGGGGGGGGGGGGTGTCTGTGGATAATAAGCACCGGGTGTCAAATACCTTAGGTACGCCACTGGTGGAGCCTAAAACAGCTAATCACAAATTAGCTATTTTTCTATCACTGCCACTCATAACGTTTTGAAGCTATAGTCACAAAAAACATGAACCAAATAATTTGGGAAACAACCAAAGACCTAGAGCTGCCAGGCCACAGGCCAGAACTTACCTGAGCAACAGCCTTGTGTTGCCTCATCCTGCCACTGCTGGCTACACTGTGTCAAATGTTACAAGTACATCATTTACTTATAGTGTGAATAGTACTATGACATCAGCAGGGGCAGTACTATGACATCAGAGGGGGCGTGGCCACCTTTACCAGACAACAACAACGGAAAAACCCCAAGACTTATCCCCCACAGAAAATTCTGGAACATTTCCAAGACATGCCCACAAAAAAACAAGCACACACATCCCCCCACCCCAACCCCCCTCCCCCGCAGCCAATCAAAAAATAGCTATATTCTTATCATTGCCACTTATACCGTTAAGCTATACTCACAAAAAACTTGAACAAAATATTTGGGGAAACAACCAAAGACCTAGAGCTGCCAGGCCATAATTTACCTGAGCATCAGCCTTGTGCTGCCTCATCCTGCTACTGCTGGCTGCACTTGCAAGTACCTCATTTACATATAGTGTAAAGAGTACTATGACATCAGAGTGGGCGTGGCCAACATTATCAGACAACAACAACAAAAAAAAACCAGACTTATCCCCCACAGAAAATTCTGGAACATTTCCAAGACATATCCCCCACAGAGCAGGCACACATATCCCCTCCTCCCCCGCAGCCAATCAAAATGTAGCTGTATTCTTATCACTGCCACTTATACAGTTCTGAAGCTACAGTCACCAAACTTGGACCAAATATTTTGGCAGTTAAACCAAATTAAAATTATTATTATTATTATTTTTTATTTATATAGCGCCAACATATTCCGCAGCGCTTTACAAAGCACAATAAGACGACAAGGGGAACATAGATATACTAACAAATTGTAAAACAGAGTTCCAAGCAGCACAAATATTGTGACAAAAACAGTAAACATTAGAAGGAAGACCCTGCCCTTGCGAGCTTACAATCTAGTCTAGTGGGTAGTGGGGACACATTAGGTAAGGGGGTGGAGGATGGATGAGGCAGTGACCCTTTGCCTCTGATTACATTGTGTCAAATAAGTAAATAAGGGCTATAGAATGTTATAAGCTTGTCTGAAAAGGTGTGTTTTAAGAGTGCATTTGAATTAAAATGTGAATTTTGGAGTGTGCAGAGAAAATCCACACAGACAAGGGGAAAACACACAAATCTCCTGCATATAGTGCCCTGGCTGGGATTCCGAATCAAAGACCTAGCGCTGCCAGGCCAGAACTTACCTGAGCATCAGCCTCGTGCTGCCTCATCCTGCCACTGCTGGCTGCACTGTGTCAAATATTACAAGCACCTCTTTTACTTATAGTGTGAAGCATACTATGACATCAGCAGGGGCAGTACTATGACATCAGAGGGGGCGTGGCCACCTTTACCAGACAACAACAAGGGAAAAACCCCAGACACCCCCACAGAAAATTCTGGAACATTTCCAAGACATTACCACAAAAAACAAGCACACACATCCCCGCACCCCAACCCCCCCTCCCCCGCCTCCCCCGCAGCCAATCAAAATGTAGCTATATTCTTGCCACTGCCACTTATTAAGTTTTGAAGCTACAGTCACCAAACCTGGACCAAATATTTTGGGAGTCAACCTGAAGTAAAAATGTAAATTTATGGGGTTTACCCCAACGTGGGCGGAGCCTAAAACACCCAATCAAAAAATAGTTTTTTTTTTTTCCAATTATTTTCCAATTATTGCCACTGATACAGTTTTGAAGCTACAGTCACTAAAATTGGAGGAAATATTCTGGGAGTCAAACCTAATTAAAATGTGAATTTTGGGGGCTTACCCTAAAATGGGTGGAGCCCAGTGGCGTCCCTAGCGTCAAGCGGCAGGAGCGGCCCGCCCCGGGTGTCTTCAAGGTTGGGGGGTGACACCGGAGCCCTGTGCAGCCGCCCCTGTGCTTTGCTTGCAGTGTGGCCTGGGGCCTCACCCCCTGCATGGGCCTTGAGCTGTGTTTCCCTCCCTCCCTTCAGACCTGCAGATCAGCGCAGCGAGCAGGGACAGACCTCCAATCAGCGTGGGACCCGGCTGACAGTGCGGCGCAAAGTATCCCCGACTACTTCATATGCGGAGGTGACGTCACTCGTCATCTCCAGCATATGAAGTCACTTGCGCGGCTGCTGTGCGCCGCTCTGTCAGCCGGGTCCCACGCTGATCGGAGGTCTGTCCCTGCTCGCCGCGCTGATCTGCAGGTCTGACGGGAGGGAGGGGGAGGTGAGAGAGAGAAACCCTACCTACCTACCTACTAAAAACCCCACTGCTACTCTTCTACATACCTACCCAAAGCCTACCTAACTACCCACCCACTATTACTTAGCTAAACCATACCTACCTAACCACACACTGCTACCTACCTACCTAGCCACCCACACACTGCTACCTACCTAGCCACCCACACACTGCTATCTACCTACCAACCTAACCGCACACTGCTACCTACCTACCTACCTACTAACCCACACACACTGCTACCTACCTACCTACCTAACCACCCACCCACTACTACTTAGCTAAACCCTACCTACCTACCTAACCACCCACACACTGCTACCTATCTACCTAACCACCCACACACTGCTACCTACCTACCTACCTAACCACCCACACACTGCTACCTACCTACCTAACCACACACACACTGCTACCTACCTAGCCACCCACACACTGCTACCTACCTACCTAACCACCCACACAATGCTACCTACCTAACCACACACTGCTACCTACCTACCCACACACTGCTACCTACCTAACCACCCACCCACTACTACTTAGCTAAACCCTACCTACCTACCTAACCACCCACCCACCCACTACTACTTAGCTAAACCCTACCTACCTACCTAACCACCCACACACTGCTACCTATCTACCTAACCACCCACACACTGCTACCTACCTACCTACCTAACCACCCACCCACTACTACTTAGCTAAATCCTACCTACCTACCTAACCACCCACCCACTACTACTTAGCTAAACCCTACCTACCTACCTAACCACCCACACACTGCTACCTATCTACCTAACCACCCACACACTGCTACCTACCTACCTAACAACCCACACACTGCTACCTACCTACCTAACCACCACACACTGCTACCTACCTACCTAACCACCCACACACTGCTATCTACCTACCTAACCGCTCACACACTATCTACCTACCTAAACCCACACACTGCTACCTACCTACCTAAAACCACACACTGCTACCTACCCACCTATCTACTGCCTGGGGACACCCTACCTATCTGTAGTGGGGGCACACCTTACTACCTATACTGGGGACACCCAGTGGCGGCTCCAGGAAATTTTTTTAGGGGGTGCTATGCAGATACTGGACCAATTTCTGGGGGAGCTGACGACCTGCCGCAGCAAAAAATGGGTGTGGCTACAACCTGCGGCGCGCAAAGCACGCCGCGGTGAAAAAATGGGCGTGGTCATGACCAGATGAGGGCGGGGCTAACTGTAATTTAAAGTGAACCCAGGGTGAGAGTGATATGGTGGTTGCCATATTTATTTCCTTTTAAACAATTCTAGTTGCCCGGCAGCCCTGCTGATCTATTTGGCTGTAGTAGTGAACTGAATTACACCAGAAACAAGCATGCAGCTAATCTTGTCAGTTCTGACAATATTGTCAGAAACCCCTGACCTGCTGCATGCTTGTTCAGGGTCTATGGTTGAAAGAATTAGAGGCAGAGGACCAACATGGCAGCCAGGCAGCTGGTATTACTTAAAAGGAGATAAATATGGCAGCCTCAATATTATTCTCACCTCGGGTTCCCTTTAAAAGTGCAACGCAAAGACAGAGGGCCCAAGTTTTGGTGACCCTTTCCCCAGAAAATTCGCATAATTGTGCAGGTTTTCTCAAGAAAATACACGTAATGTGAGCAGATTTTAACAAAAAACACATCCAATGACCCCAATATGCACAATCGGTAGCAGATATGGCCCCAATATGCACAATCGGTAGCAGATATGGCCCCAATATGCACAATCGGTAGCAGATATGGCCCCAATATGCACAATCGGTAGCAGATATGGCCCCAATATGCACAATCGGTAGCAGATATGGCCCCAATATGCACAATCGGTAGCAGATATGGCCCCAATATGCACAATCGGTAGCAGATATGGCTCCAATATGCACAATCGGTAGCAGATATGACCCCAATATGCACAATCGGTAGCAGATATGACCCCAATATGCACAATCGGTAGCAGAAATGACCCCAATATGCACAATCCGTAGCAGAAATGACCCCAATATGCACAATCGGTAGCAGAAATGACCCTAATATGCACAATCGGTAGCAGAAATGACCCCAATATGCACAATCGGTAGCAGAAATGACCCCAATATGCACAATCGGTAGCAGATATGACCCCAATATGCACAATCGGTAGCAGATATGACCCCAATATGCACAATCGGTAGCAGATATGACCCCAATATGCACAATCGGTAGCAGAAATGACCCCAATATGCACAATCCGTAACAGAAATGACCCCAATATGCACAATCCGTAGCAGATATGACCCCAATATGCACAATCCGTAGCAGATATGACCCCAATATGCACAATCCGTAGCAGATATGACCCCAATATGCACAATCCGTAGCAGATATGACCCCAATATGCACAATCCGTAGCAGATATGACCCCAATATGCACAATCCGTAGCAGATATGACCCCAATAAGCACCACCTGAAAAAGAAAAGAAAAACCCATTTACTCACCTACAGCCGAAGACCTTCTTTCCCGACCTCCTGTCCCGACCTCCTTGTGGCGCGCCCACGATCCTCTTCCTTCCCGACGTCACGACGAGACTTCCTGCCTGCATGCAGAGAGCAGGGCTACGAGAAAATGGCCGCCCGAAGTCTGCAGAGCAGGGCTCCGGGCGGCCATCTTACCGTAGCCCTGCCTGCTGCTCCGTGCTGCCGCTGTGTGAACTGACTTGGCGTCTTTTAGACGCCTGAAGTCTGTTCACTCCAGGGGGTGCTTTGGAGGTGCTTGGACAATTCTAGGGGGTGCTCGAGCACCCCCTTGCACCCCCCTGGCGCCGCCCCTGGGGACACCTTACCACCTATACTGGGGATCACCTTACTACCCATGCTGTCGACACTTACCACCTATACTGGGGGGGAGACAACTCCTTCCCACCTATACTGGGGACACCTTATGATCTATACTGGGGACACCTTACTACTTATACTGCAGAATCCTTACCAACTATACTGGGGACACCTTACCACCTATACTGGCTGCACCTTACTACCTTTACTGGGGACACCTTACTTATGGGACATCTGGCCACCTATACTGGGGGGTTGGTACCCACATCTTGCTATATAGTGGTGCCATGGCCACACTGACTTTGTCTCAGAGGAACGCACAATCTAATCCTGTCATAGTGTAATGTCCTGCCATATAATTATTTATTTAGCGCTGATATCTTCTGCATCACTTTACATAGTACATAGTCATGTCACTGACTGTCCTCAGAGGAGCCCACACTCTAATCCTACCATAGTCATAGTCTAATGTCCTCCCCTATTATTATTACTATGTATTTATATAGCACTGACATCTTTTGCAGCACTTTACAGGATATATAGTCATGTCACTGACTGTCCTCAGAGGAGCTCACGATCTAATCCTACCACTGTCTAGCTGTCACGCTTACTACCTTTCCTTTTTTTTGGGGGGGGGGGTGTCTGTGGATAATAAGCACCGGGTGTCAAATACCTTAGGTACGCCACTGGTGGAGCCTAAAACAGCTAATCACAAATTAGCTATTTTTCTATCACTGCCACTCATAACGTTTTGAAGCTATAGTCACAAAAAACATGAACCAAATAATTTGGGAAACAACCAAAGACCTAGAGCTGCCAGGCCACAGGCCAGAACTTACCTGAGCAACAGCCTTGTGTTGCCTCATCCTGCCACTGCTGGCTACACTGTGTCAAATGTTACAAGTACATCATTTACTTATAGTGTGAATAGTACTATGACATCAGCAGGGGCAGTACTATGACATCAGAGGGGGCGTGGCCACCTTTACCAGACAACAACAACGGAAAAACCCCAAGACTTATCCCCCACAGAAAATTCTGGAACATTTCCAAGACATGCCCACAAAAAAACAAGCACACACATCCCCCCACCCCAACCCCCCTCCCCCGCAGCCAATCAAAAAATAGCTATATTCTTATCATTGCCACTTATACCGTTAAGCTATACTCACAAAAAACTTGAACAAAATATTTGGGGAAACAACCAAAGACCTAGAGCTGCCAGGCCATAATTTACCTGAGCATCAGCCTTGTGCTGCCTCATCCTGCTACTGCTGGCTGCACTTGCAAGTACCTCATTTACATATAGTGTAAAGAGTACTATGACATCAGAGTGGGCGTGGCCAACATTATCAGACAACAACAACAAAAAAAACCCAGACTTATCCCCCACAGAAAATTCTGGAACATTTCCAAGACATATCCCCCACAGAGCAGGCACACATATCCCCTCCTCCCCCGCAGCCAATCAAAATGTAGCTGTATTCTTATCACTGCCACTTATACAGTTTTGAAGCTACAGTCACCAAACTTGGACCAAATATTTTGGCAGTTAAACCAAATTAAAATTATTATTATTATTATTTTTTATTTATATAGCGCCAACATATTCCGCAGCGCTTTACAAAGCACAATAAGACGACAAGGGGAACATAGATATACTAACAAATTGTAAAACAGAGTTCCAAGCAGCACAAATATTGTGACAAAAACAGTAAACATTAGGAGGAAGACCCTGCCCTTGCGAGCTTACAATCTAGTGCAGGCATGGGCAAACTTGGCCCTCCAGCTGTTACGGAACTACAGGTCCCACAATGCATTTGCCTTTATGAGTCATGACTGTGGCTGTCAGACTCCTGCAATGCATTGTGGGACTTGTAGTTCCTTCACAGCTGGAGGGCCAAGTTTGCCCATGCCTGATCTAGTGGGTAGTGGGGACACATTAGGTAAGGGGGTGGAGGATGGATGAGGCAGTGACCCTTTGCCTCTGATTACATTGTGTCAAATAAGTAAATAAGGGCTATAGAATGTTATAAGCTTGTCTGAAAAGGTGTGTTTTAAGAGTGCATTTGAATTAAAATGTGAATTTTGGAGTGTGCAGAGAAAATCCACACAGACAAGGGGAAAACACACAAATCTCCTGCATATAGTGCCCTGGCTGGGATTCCGAATCAAAGACCTAGCGCTGCCAGGCCAGAACTTACCTGAGCATCAGCCTCGTGCTGCCTCATCCTGCCACTGCTGGCTGCACTGTGTCAAATATTACAAGCACCTCTTTTACTTATAGTGTGAAGCATACTATGACATCAGCAGGGGCAGTACTATGACATCAGAGGGGGCGTGGCCACCTTTACCAGACAACAACAAGGGAAAAACCCCAGACACCCCCACAGAAAATTCTGGAACATTTCCAAGACATTACCACAAAAAACAAGCACACACATCCCCGCACCCCAACCCCCCCTCCTCCGCCTCCCCCGCAGCCAATCAAAATGTAGCTATATTCTTATCATTGCCACTTATACATAACTGCCAAAGTGGGCAAGAGATTGCGCAAAAATTGCGTGAATATTCGAAAAATGACACAAAATCATGAAACACTATTATTACATACTAAATTAATTAATATTTTCTCCAAATTTCGCATTATGAATACGATGTGAAAATGCAAATTTCTTTTCTAAATTTCGCATATACGAAATTTTGGCCCATCACTGATAGTCACAAAATACTCGAACCAAAAATTTTGGGAAACAACCAAAGACCTAGAGCTGCTAGGCCAGAACTTACCTGAGCATCAGCCTCGTGCTGCCTCATCCTGCCACTGCTGGCTGCACTGTGTCAAACGTTACAAGTACCTCATTTACTTATAGTGTGAAGAGTACTATGACATCAGAGTGGGCGTGGCCAATGTTACTAGACTTATCCCCCACAGAAAATTCTGGAACACTCCCCAACACCCCACCCACCCCGCAGCCAATCAAAATGTAGCTATATTCTTGCCACTGCCACTTATTAAGTTTTGAAGCTACAGTCACCAAACCTGGACCAAATATTTTGGGAGTCAACCTGAAGTAAAATGTAAATTTATGGGGTTTACCCCAACGTGGGCGGAGCCTAAAACACCCAATCAAAAAATAGTTTTTTTTTTCCAATTATTTTCCAATTATTGCCACTGATACAGTTTTGAAGCTACAGTCACTAAAATTGGAGGAAATATTCTGGGAGTCAAACCTAATTAAAATGTGAATTTTGGGGGCTTACCCTAAAATGGGTGGAGCCCAGTGGCGTCCCTAGCGTCAAGCGGCAGGAGCGGCCCGCCCCAGGTGTCTTCAAGGTTGGGGGGTGACACCGGAGCCCTGTGCAGCCGCCCCTGTGCTTTGCTTGCAGTGTGGCCTGGGGTCTCACCCCCTGCATGGGCCTTGAGCTGTGTTTCCCTCTCTCCCTTCAGACCTGCAGATCAGCGCGGCGAGCAGGGACAGACCTCCAATCAGCGTGGGACCCGGCTGACAGTGCGGCGCAAAGTATCCCCGACTACTTCATATGCGGAGGTGACGTCACTCGTCATCTCCAGCATATGAAGTCACTTGCGCGGCTGCTGTGCGCCGCTCTGTCAGCCGGGTCCCACGCTGATCGGAGGTCTGTCCCTGCTCGCCGCGCTGATCTGCAGGTCTGACGGGAGGGAGGGGGAGGTGAGAGAGAGAAACCCTACCTACCTACCTACTAAAAACCCCACTGCTACTCTTCTACATACCTACCCAAAGCCTACCTAACTACCCACCCACTATTACTTAGCTAAACCATACCTACCTAACCACACACTGCTACCTACCTACCTAGCCACCCACACACTGCTACCTACCTAGCCACCCACACACTGCTACCTACCTACCTACCTACCCACACACACTGCTACCTACCTACCTACCTAACCACCCACCCACTACTACTTAGCTAAACCCTACCTACCTACCTAACCACCCACACACTGCTACCTATCTACCTAACCACCCACACACTGCTACCTACCTACCTACCTAACCACCCACACACTGCTACCTACCTACCTAACCACACACACACTGCTACCTACCTAGCCACCCACACACTGCTACCTACCTACTTAACCACCCACACAATGCTACCTACCTAACCACACACTGCTACCTACCTACCCACACACTGCTACCTACCTACCTACCCACACACTGCTACCTACCTAACCACCCACCCACTACTACTTAGCTAAACCCTACCTACCTACCTAACCACCCACCCACCCACTACTACTTAGCTAAACCCTACCTACCTACCTAACCACCCACACACTGCTACCTATCTACCTAACCACCCACACACTGCTACCTACCTACCTACCTAACCACCCACCCACTACTACTTAGCTAAACCCTACCTACCTACCTAACCACCCACACACTGCTACCTATCTACCTAACCACCCACACACTGCTACCTACCTACCTACCTAACCACCCACACACTGCTACCTACCTACCTAACAACCCACACACTGCTACCTACCTACCTAACCACCACACACTGCTACCTACCTACCTAACCACCCACACACTGCTATCTACCTACCTAACCGCTCACACACTATCTACCTACCTAAACCCACACACTGCTACCTACCTACCTAAAACCACACACTGCTACCTACCCACCTATCTACTGCCTGGGGACACCCTACCTATCTGTAGTGGGGGCACACCTTACTACCTATACTGGGGACACCCAGTGGCGGCTCCAGGAAATTTTTTTAGGGGGTGCTATGCAGATACTGGACCAATTTCTGGGGGAGCTGACGACCTGCCGCAGCAAAAAATGGGTGTGGCTACAACCTGCGGCGCGCAAAGCACGCCGTGGTGAAAAAATGGGCGTGGTCATGACCGGATGAGGGCGGGGCTAACTGTAATTTAAAGTGAACCCAGGGTGAGAGTGATATGGTGGTTGCCATATTTATTTCCTTTTAAACAATTCTAGTTGCCTGGCAGCCCTGCTGATCTATTTGGCTGTAGTAGTGAACTGAATTACACCAGAAACAAGCATGCAGCTAATCTTGTCAGTTCTGACAATATTGTCAGAAACCCCTGACCTGCTGCATGCTTCTTCAGGGTCTATGGTTGAAAGAATTAGAGGCAGAGGACCAACATGGCAGCCAGGCAGCTGGTATTACTTAAAAGGAGATAAATATGGCAGCCTCAATATTATTCTCACCTCGGGTTCCCTTTAAAAGTGCAACGCAAAGACAGAGGGCCCAAGTTTTGGTGACCCTTTCCCCAGAAAATTCACATAATTGTGCAGGTTTTCTCAAGAAAATACACGTAATGTGAGCAGATTTTAACAAAAAACACATCCAATTACCCCAATATGCACAATCGGTAGCAGAAATGACCCCAATATGCACAATCGGTAGCAGAAATGACCCCAATATGCACAATCGGTAGCAGATATGACCCCAATATGCACAATCGGTAGCAGATATGACCCCAATATGCACAATCGGTAGCAGAAATGACCCCAATATGCACAATCCGTAGCAGAAATGACCCCAATATGCACAATCCGTAGCAGATATGACCCCAATATGCACAATCCGTAGCAGATATGACCCCAATATGCACAATCCGTAGCAGATATGACCCCAATATGCACAATCCGTAGCAGATATGACCCCAATATGCACAATCCGTAGCAGATATGACCCCAATATGCACAATCCGTAGCAGATATGACCCCAATAAGCACCACCTGAAAAAGAAAAGAAAAACCCATTTACTCACCTACAGCCGAAGACCTTCTTTCCCGACCTCCTGTCCCGACCTCCTTGGGGCGCGCAGCGCCCGCGATCCTCTTCCTTCCCGACGTCACGACGAGACTTCCTGCCTGCATGCAGAGAGCAGGGCTACGAGAAAATGGCCGCCCGAAGTCTGCAGAGCAGGGCTCCGGGCGGCCATCTTACCGTAGCCCTGCCTGCTGCTCCGTGCTGCCGCTGTGTGAACTGACTTGGCGTCTTTTAGACGCCTGAAGTCTGTTCACTCCAGGGGGTGCTTTGGGGGTGCTTGGACAATTCTAGGGGGTGCTCGAGCACCCCCTTGCACCCCCCTGGCGCCGCCCCTGGGGACACCTTACCACCTATACTGGGGATCACCTTACTACCCATGCTGTCAACACTTACCACCTATACTGGGGGGGGAGACAACTCCTTCCCACCTATACTGGGGACACCTTATGATCTATACTGGGGACACCTTACTACTTATACTGCAGAATCCTTACCAACTATACTGGGGACACCTTACCACCTATACTGGCTGCACCTTACTACCTTTACTGGGGACACCTTACTTATGGGACATCTGGCCACCTATACTGGGGGGTTGGTACCCACATCTTGCTATATAGTGGTGCCATGGCCACACTGACTTTGCCTCAGAGGAACGCACAATCTAATCCTGTCATAGTGTAATGTCCTGCCATATAATTATTTATTTAGCGCTGATATCTTCTGCATCACTTTACATAGTACATAGTCATGTCACTGACTGTCCTCAGAGGAGCCCACACTCTAATCCTACCATAGTCATAGTCTAATGTCCTCCCCTATTATTATTACTATGTATTTATATAGCACTGACATCTTTTGCAGCACTTTACAGGATATATAGTCATGTCACTGACTGTCCTCAGAGGAGCTCACGATCTAATCCTACCACTGTCTAGCTGTCACGCTTACTACCTTTCCTTTTTTTTTGGGGGGGGGGTGTCTGTGGATAATGAGCACTGGGTGTCAAATACCTTAGGTACGCCACTGGTGGAGCCTAAAACAGCTAATCACAAATTAGCTATTTTTCTATCACTGCCACTCATAACGTTTTGAAGCTATAGTCACAAAAAACATGAACCAAATAATTTGGGAAACAACCAAAGACCTATAGCTGCCAGGCCACAGGCCAGAACTTACCTGAGCAACAGCCTTGTGTTGCCTCATCTTGCCACTGCTGGCTACACTGTGTCAAATGTTACAAGTACATCATTTACTTATAGTGTGAATAGTACTATGACATCAGCAGGGGCAGTACTATGACATCAGAGGGGGCGTGGCCACCTTTACCAGACAACAACAACGGAAAAACCCCAAGACTTATCCCCCACAGAAAATTCTGGAACATTTCCAAGACATGCCCACAAAAAAACAAGCACACACATCCCCCCACCCCAACCCCCCTCCCCCGCAGCCAATCAAAAAATAGCTATATTCTTATCATTGCCACTTATACCGTTAAGCTATACTCACAAAAAACTTGAACAAAATATTTGGGGAAACAACCAAAGACCTAGAGCTGCCAGGCCATAATTTACCTGAGCATCAGCCTTGTGCTGCCTCATCCTGCTACTGCTGGCTGCACTTGCAAGTACCTCATTTACATATAGTGTAAAGAGTACTATGACATCAGAGTGGGCGTAGCCAACATTATCAGACAACAACAACAAAAAAAAACCAGACTTATCCCCCACAGAAAATTCTGGAACATTTCCAAGACATATCCCCCACAGAGCAGGCACACATATCCCCTCCTCCCCCGCAGCCAATCAAAATGTAGCTGTATTCTTATCACTGCCACTTATACAGTTTTAAAGCTACAGTCACCAAACTTGGACCAAATATTTTGGCAGTTAAACCAAATTAAAATTATTATTATTATTATTTTTTATTTATATAGCGCCAACATATTCCGCAGCGCTTTACAAAGCACAATAAGACGACAAGGGGAACATAGATATACTAACAAATTGTAAAACAGAGTTCCAAGCAGCACAAATATTGTGACAAAAACAGTAAACATTAGGAGGAAGACCCTGCCCTTGCGAGCTTACAATCTAGTCTAGTGGGTAGTGGGGACACATTAGGTAAGGGGGTGGAGGATGGATGAGGCAGTGACCCTTTGCCTCTGATTACATTGTGTCAAATAAGTAAATAAGGGCTATAGAATGTTATAAGCTTGTCTGAAAAGGTGTGTTTTAAGAGTGCATTTGAATTAAAATGTGAATTTTGGAGTGTGCAGAGAAAATCCACACAGACAAGGGGAAAACACACAAATCTCCTGCATATAGTGCCCTGGCTGGGATTCCGAATCAAAGACCTAGCGCTGCCAGGCCAGAACTTACCTGAGCATCAGCCTCGTGCTGCCTCATCCTGCCACTGCTGGCTGCACTGTGTCAAATATTACAAGCACCTCTTTTACTTATAGTGTGAAGCATACTATGACATCAGCAGGGGCAGTACTATGACATCAGAGGGGGCGTGGCCACCTTTACCAGACAACAACAAGGGAAAAACCCCAGACACCCCCACAGAAAATTCTGGAACATTTCCAAGACATTACCACAAAAAACAAGCACACACATCCCCGCACCCCAACCCCCCCTCCCCCGCCTCCCCGGCAGCCAATCAAAATGTAGCTATATTCTTATCATTGCCACTTATACATAACTGCCAAAGTGGGCAAGAGATTGCGCAAAAATTGCGTGAATATTCGAAAAATGACACAAAATCATGAAACACTATTATTACATACTAAATTAATTAAGATTTTCTCCAAATTTCGCATTATGAATACGATGTGAAAATGCAAATTTCTTTTCTAAATTTCGCATATACGAAATTTTGGCCCATCACTGATAGTCACAAAATACTCGAACCAAAAATTTTGGGAAACAACCAAAGACCTAGAGCTGCCAGGCCAGAACTTACCTGAGCATCAGCCTCGTGCTGCCTCATCCTGCCACTGCTGGCTGCACTGTGTCAAACGTTACAAGTACCTCATTTACTTATAGTGTGAAGAGTACTATGACATCAGAGTGGGCGTGGCCAATGTTACTAGACTTATCCCCCACAGAAAATTCTGGAACAGTCCCCAACACCCCACCCACCCCGCAGCCAATCAAAATGTAGCTATATTCTTGCCACTGCCACTTATTAAGTTTTGAAGCTACAGTCACCAAACCTGGACCAAATATTTTGGGAGTCAACCTGAAGTAAAATGTAAATTTATGGGGTTTACCCCAACGTGGGCGGAGCCTAAAACACCCAATCAAAAAATAGTTTTTTTTTTCCAATTATTTTCCAATTATTGCCACTGATACAGTTTTGAAGCTACAGTCACTAAAATTGGAGGAAATATTCTGGGAGTCAAACCTAATTAAAATGTGAATTTTGGGGGCTTACCCTAAAATGGGTGGAGCCCAGTGGCGTCCCTAGCGTCAAGCGGCAGGAGCGGCCCGCCCCGGGTGTCTTCAAGGTTGGGGGGTGACACCGGAGCCCTGTACAGCCGCCCCTGTGCTTTGCTTGCAGTGTGGCCTGGGGTCTCACCCCCTGCATGGGCCTTGAGCTGTGTTTCCCTTCCTCCCTTCAGACCTGCAGATCAGCGCGGCGAGCAGGGACAGACCTCCAATCAGCGTGGGACCCGGCTGACAGTGCGGCGCAAAGTATCCCCGACTACTTCATATGCGGAGGTGACGTCACTTGTCATCTCCAGCATATGAAGTCACTTGCGCGGCTGCTGTGCGCCGCTCTGTCAGCCGGGTCCCACGCTGATCGGAGGTCTGTCCCTGCTCGCCGCGCTGATCTGCAGGTCTGACGGGAGGGAGGGGGAGGTGAGAGAGAGAAACCCTACCTACCTACCTACTAAAAACCCCACTGCTACTTTTCTACATACCTACCCAAAGCCTACTTAACTACCAACCCACTATTACTTAGCTAAACCATACCTACCTAACCACACACTGCTACCTACCTACCTAGCCACCCACACACTGCTACCTACCTAGCCACCCACACACTGCTACCTACCTACCTACCTACCTAACCGCACACTGCTACCTACCTACCTACCTACCCACACACACTGCTACCTACCTACCTACCTAACCACCCACCCACTACTACTTAGCTAAACCCTACCTACCTACCTAACCACCCACACACTGCTACCTATCTACCTAACCACCCACACACTGCTACCTACCTACCTACCTAACCACCCACACACTGCTACCTACCTACCTAACCACACACACACTGCTACCTACCTAGCCACCCACACACTGCTACCTACCTACCTAACCACCCACACAATGCTACCTACCTAACCACACACTGCTACCTACCTACCCACACACTGCTACCTACCTACCTACCCACACACTGCTACCTACCTAACCACCCACCCACTACTACTTAGCTAAACCCTACCTACCTACCTAACCACCCACCCACCCACTACTACTTAGCTAAACCCTACCTACCTACCTAACCACCCACACACTGCTACCTATCTACCTAACCACCCACACACTGCTACCTACCTACCTACCTAACCACCCACCCACTACTACTTAGCTAAATCCTACCTACCTACCTAACCACCCACCCACTACTACTTAGCTAAACCCTACCTACCTACCTAACCACCCACACACTGCTACCTATCTACCTAACCACCCACACACTGCTACCTACCTACCTACCTAACCACCCACACACTGCTACCTACCTACCTAACAACCCACACACTGCTACCTACCTACCTAACCACCACACACTGCTACCTACCTACCTAACCACCCACACACTGCTATCTACCTACCTAACCGCTCACACACTATCTACCTACCTAAACCCACACACTGCTACCTACCTACCTAAAACCACACACTGCTACCTACCCACCTATCTACTGCCTGGGGACACCCTACCTATCTGTAGTGGGGGCACACCTTACTACCTATACTGGGGACACCCAGTGGCGGCTCCAGGAAATTTTTTTAGGGGGTGCTATGCAGATACTGGACCAATTTCTGGGGGAGCTGACGACCTGCCGCAGCAAAAAATGGGTGTGGCTACAACCTGCGGCGCGCAAAGCACGCCGCGGTGAAAAATGGGCGTGGTCATGACCGGATGAGGGCGGGGCTAACTGTAATTTAAAGTGAACCCAGGGTGAGAGTGATATGGTGGTTGCCATATTTATTTCCTTTTAAACAATTCTAGTTGCCTGGCAGCCCTGCTGATCTATTTGGCTGTAGTAGTGAACTGAATTACACCAGAAACAAGCATGCAGCTAATCTTGTCAGTTCTGACAATATTGTCAGAAACCCCTGACCTGCTGCATGCTTGTTCAGGGTCTATGGTTGAAAGAATTAGAGGCAGAGGACCAACATGGCAGCCAGGCAGCTGGTATTACTTAAAAGGAGATAAATATGGCAGCCTCAATATTATTCTCACCTCGGGTTCCCTTTAAAAGTGCAACGCAAAGACAGAGGGCCCAAGTTTTGGTGACCCTTTCCCCAGAAAATTCACATAATTGTGCAGGTTTTCTCAAGAAAATACACGTAATGTGAGCAGATTTTAAAAAAAAACACATCCAATGACCCCAATATGCACAATCGGTAGCAGAAATGACCCCAATATGCACAATCGGTAGCAGAAATGACCCCAATATGCACAATCGGTAGCAGATATGACCCCAATATGCACAATCGGTAGCAGATATGACCCCAATATGCACAATCGGTAGCAGATCTGACCCCAATATGCACAATCGGTAGCAGAAATGACCCCAATATGCACAATCCGTAGCAGAAATGACCCCAATATGCACAATCGGTAGCAGATATGACCCCAATATGCACAATCGGTAGCAGAAATGACCCCAATATGCACAATCCGTAGCAGAAATGACCCCAATATGCACAATCCGTAGCAGATATGACCCCAATATGCACAATCCGTAGCAGATATGACCCCAATATGCACAATCCGTAGCAGATATGACCCCAATATGCACAATCCGTAGCAGATATGACCCCAATATGCACAATCCGTAGCAGATATGACCCCAATATGCACAATCCGTAGCAGATATGACCCCAATAAGCACCACCTGAAAAAGAAAAGAAAAACCCATTTACTCACCTACAGCCGAAGACCTTCTTTCCCGACCTCCTGTCCCGACCTCCTTGTGGCGCGCAGCGCCCGCGCGCCCACGATCCTCTTCCTTCCCGACGTCACGACGAGACTTCCTGCCTGCATGCAGAGAGCAGGGCTACGAGAAAATGGCCGCCCGAAGTCTGCAGAGCAGGGCTCCGGGCGGCCATCTTACCGTAGCCCTGCCTGCTGCTCCGTGCTGCCGCTGTGTGAACTGACTTGGCGTCTTTTAGACGTCTGAAGTCTGTTCACTCCAGGGGGTGCTTTGGGGGTGCTTGGACAATTCTAGGGGGTGCTCGAGCACCCCCTTGCACCCCCCTGGCGCCGCCCCTGGGGACACCTTACCACCTATACTGGGGATCACCTTACTACCCATGCTGTCGACACTTACCACCTATACTGGGGGGGAGACAACTCCTTCCCACCTATACTGGGGACACCTTATGATCTATACTGGGGACACCTTACTACTTATACTGCAGAATCCTTACCAACTATACTGGGGACACCTTACCACCTATACTGGCTGCACCTTACTACCTTTACTGGGGACACCTTACTTATGGGACATCTGGCCACCTATACTGGGGGGTTGGTACCCACATCTTGCTATATAGTGGTGCCATGGCCACACTGACTTTGCCTCAGAGGAACGCACAATCTAATCCTGTCATAGTGTAATGTCCTGCCATATAATTATTTATTTAGCGCTGATATCTTCTGCATCACTTTACATAGTACATAGTCATGTCACTGACT
This sequence comes from Hyperolius riggenbachi, assembly GCF_040937935.1. NCBI lineage: Eukaryota > Metazoa > Chordata > Amphibia > Anura > Hyperoliidae > Hyperolius > Hyperolius riggenbachi. Next base: position 81,276,930 of record NC_090651.1, read on the forward strand.
GTCCTCAGAGGAGCCCACACTCTAATCCTACCATAGTCATAGTCTAATCTCCTCCCCTATTATTATTACTATGTATTTATATAGCACTGATATCTTTTGCAGCACTTTACAGGATATATAGTCATGTCACTGACTGTCCTCAGAGGAGCTCACGATCTAATCCTACCACTGTCTAGCTGTCACGCTTACTACCTTTCCTTTTTTTTTGGGGGGGGGGGGGGGGGGGGGGGTCTGTGGATAATGAGCACCGGGTGTCAAATACCTTAGGTACGCCACTGGTGGAGCCTAAAACAGCTAATCACAAATTAGCTATTTTTCTATCACTGCCACTCATAACGTTTTGAAGCTATAGTCACAAAAAACATGAACCAAATAATTTGGGAAACAACCAAAGACCTATAGCTGCCAGGCCACAGGCCAGAACTTACCTGAGCAACAGCCTTGTGTTGCCTCATCCTGCCACTGCTGGCTACACTGTGTCAAATGTTACAAGTACATCATTTACTTATAGTGTGAATAGTACTATGACATCAGAGGGGGCGTGGCCACCTTTACCAGACAACAACAACGGAAAAACCCCAAGACTTATCCCCCACAGAAAATTCTGGAACATTTCCAAGACATGCCCACAAAAAAACAAGCACACACATCCCCCCACCCCAACCCCCCTCCCCCGCAGCCAATCAAAAAATAGCTATATTCTTATCATTGCCACTTATACCGTTAAGCTATACTCACAAAAAACTTGAACAAAATATTTGGGGAAACAACCAAAGACCTAGAGCTGCCAGGCCATAATTTACCTGAGCATCAGCCTTGTGCTGCCTCATCCTGCTACTGCTGGCTGCACTTGCAAGTACCTCATTTACATATAGTGTAAAGAGTACTATGACATCAGAGTGGGCGTGGCCAACATTATCAGACAACAACAACAAAAAAAAACCCAGACTTATCCCCCACAGAAAATTCTGGAACATTTCCAAGACATATCCCCCACTTATACAGTTTTAAAGCTACAGTCACCAAACTTGGACCAAATATTTTGGCAGTTAAACCAAATTAAAATTATTATTATTTTTTATTTATATAGCGCCAACATATTCCGCAGCGCTTTACAAAGCACAATAAGACGACAAGGGGAACATAGATATACTAACAAATTGTAAAACAGAGTTCCAAGCAGCACAAATATTGTGACAAAAACAGTAAACATTAGGAGGAAGACCCTGCCCTTGCGAGCTTACAATCTAGTCTAGTGGGTAGTGGGGACACATTAGGTAAGGGGGTGGAGGATGGATGAGGCAGTGACCCTTTGCCTCTGATTACATTGTGTCAAATAAGTAAATAAGGGCTATAGAATGTTATAAGCTTGTCTGAAAAGGTGTGTTTTTAGAGTGCATTTGAATTAAAATGTGAATTTTGGAGTGTGCAGAGAAAATCCACACAGACAAGGGGAAAACACACAAATCTCCTGCATATAGTGCCCTGGCTGGGATTCCGAATCAAAGACCTAGCGCTGCCAGGCCAGAACTTACCTGAGCATCAGCCTCGTGCTGCCTCATCCTGCCACTGCTGGCTGCACTGTGTCAAATATTACAAGCACCTCTTTTACTTATAGTGTGAAGCATACTATGACATCAGCAGGGGCAGTACTATGACATCAGAGGGGGCGTGGCCACCTTTACCAGACAACAACAAGGGAAAAACCCCAGACACCCCCACAGAAAATTCTGGAACATTTCCAAGACATTACCACAAAAAACAAGCACACACATCCCCGCACCCCAACCCCCCCTCCCCCGCCTCCCCCGCAGCCAATCAAAATGTAGCTATATTCTTATCATTGCCACTTATACATAACTGCCAAAGTGGGCAAGAGATTGCGCAAAAATTGCGTGAATATTCGAAAAATGACACAAAATCATGAAACACTATTATTACATACTAAATTAATTAAGATTTTCTCCAAATTTCGCGTTATGAATACAATGTGAAAATGCAAATTTCTTTTCTAAATTTCGCATATACGAAATTTTGGCCCATCACTGATAGTCACAAAATACTCGAACCAAAAATTTTGGGAAACAACCAAAGACCTAGAGCTGCCAGGCCAGAACTTACCTGAGCATCAGCCTCGTGCTGCCTCATCCTGCCACTGCTGGCTGCACTGTGTCAAACGTTACAAGTACCTCATTTACTTATAGTGTGAAGAGTACTATGACATCAGAGTGGGCGTGGCCAATGTTACTAGACTTATCCCCCACAGAAAATTCTGGAACAGTCCCCAACACCCCACCCACCCCGCAGCCAATCAAAATGTAGCTATATTCTTGCCACTGCCACTTATTAAGTTTTGAAGCTACAGTCACCAAACCTGGACCAAATATTTTGGGAGTCAACCTGAAGTAAAATGTAAATTTATGGGGTTTACCCCAACGTGGGCGGAGCCTAAAACACCCAATCAAAAAATAGTTATTTTTTTCCAATTATTTTCCCATTATTGCCACTGATACAGTTTTGAAGCTACAGTCACTAAAATTGGAGGAAATATTCTGGGAGTCAAACCTAATTAAAATGTGAATTTTGGGGGCTTACCCTAAAATGGGTGGAGCCCAGTGGCGTCCCTAGCGTCAAGCGGCAGGAGCGGCCCGCCCCGGGTGTCTTCAAGGTTGGGGTGACACCGGAGCCCTGTGCAGCCGCCCCTGTGCTTTGCTTGCAGTGTGGCCTGGGGTCTCACCCCCTGCATGGGCCTTGAGCTGTGTTTCCCTCCCTCCCTTCAGACCTGCAGATCAGCGCGGCGAGCAGGGACAGACCTCCAATCAGCGTGGGACCCGGCTGACAGTGCGGCGCAAAGTATCCCCGACTACTTCATATGCGGAGGTGACGTCACTCGTCATCTCCAGCATATGAAGTCACTTGCGCGGCTGCTGTGCGCCGCTCTGTCAGCCGGGTCCCACGCTGATCGGAGGTCTGTCCCTGCTCGCCGCGCTGATCTGCAGGTCTGACGGGAGGGAGGGGGAGGTGAGAGAGAGAAACCCTACCTACCTACCTACTAAAAACCCCACTGCTACTCTTCTACATACCTACCCAAAGCCTACCTAACTACCCACCCACTATTACTTAGCTAAACCATACCTACCTAACCACACACTGCTACCTACCTACCTAGCCACCCACACACTGCTACCTACCTAGCCACCCACACACTGCTACCTACCTACCTACCTAACCGCACACTGCTACCTACCTACCTACCCACACACACTGCTACCTACCTACCTACCTAACCACCCACCCACTACTACTTAGCTAAACCCTACCTACCTACCTAACCACCCACACACTGCTACCTATCTACCTAACCACCCACACACTGCTACCTACCTACCTACCTAACCACCCACACACTGCTACCTACCTACCTAACCACACACACACTGCTACCTACCTAGCCACCCACACACTGCTACCTACCTACCTAACCACCCACACAATGCTACCTACCTAACCACACACTGCTACCTACCTACCCACACACTGCTACCTACCTACCTACCCACACACTGCTACCTACCTAACCACCCACCCACTACTACTTAGCTAAACCCTACCTACCTACCTAACCACCCACCCACCCACTACTACTTAGCTAAACCCTACCTACCTACCTAACCACCCACACACTGCTACCTATCTACCTAACCACCCACACACTGCTACCTACCTACCTACCTAACCACCCACCCACTACTACTTAGCTAAATCCTACCTACCTACCTAACCACCCACACACTGCTACCTATCTACCTAACCACCCACACACTGCTACCTACCTACCTACCTAACCACCCACACACTGCTACCTACCTACCTAACAACCCACACACTGCTACCTACCTACCTAACCACCACACACTGCTACCTACCTACCTAACCACCCACACACTGCTATCTACCTACCTAACCGCTCACACACTATCTACCTACCTAAACCCACACACTGCTACCTACCTACCTAAAACCACACACTGCTACCTACCCACCTATCTATTGCCTGGGGACACCCTACCTATCTGTAGTGGGGGCACACCTTACTACCTATACTGGGGACACCCAGTGGCGGCTCCAGGAAATTTTTTTAGGGGGTGCTATGCAGATACTGGACCAATTTCTGGGGGAGCTGAAGACCTGCCGCAGCAAAAAATGGGTGTGGCTACAACCTGCGGCGCAAAAATGGGCGTGGTCATGACCGGATGAGGGCGGGGCTAACTGTAATTTAAAGTGAACCCAGGGTGAGAGTGATATGGTGGTTGCCATATTTATTTCCTTTTAAACAATTCTAGTTGCCTGGCAGCCCTGCTGATCTATTTGGCTGTAGTAGTGAACTGAATTACACCAGAAACAAGCATGCGGCTAATCTTGTCAGTTCTGACAATATTGTCAGAAACCCCTGACCTGCTGCATGCTTGTTCAGGGTCTATGGTTGAAAGAATTAGAGGCAGAGGACCAACATGGCAGCCAGGCAGCTGGTATTACTTAAAAGGAGATAAATATGGCAGCCTCAATATTATTCTCACCTCGGGTTCCCTTTAAAAGTGCAACGCAAAGACAGAGGGCCCAAGTTTTGGTGACCCTTTCCCCAGAAAATTCACATAATTGTGCAGGTTTTCTCAAGAAAATAAACGTAATGTGAGCAGATTTTAACGAAAAACACATCCAATGACCCCAATATGCACAATCGGTAGCAGATATGGCCCCAATATGCACAATCGGTAGCAGATATGGCCCCAATATGCACAATCGGTAGCAGATATGGCCCCAATATGCACAATCGGTAGCAGATATGGCCCCAATATGCACAATCGGTAGCAGATATGGCCCCAATATGCACAATCGGTAGCAGATATGGCCCCAATATGCACAATCGGTAGCAGATATGGCCCCAATATGCACAATCGGTAGCAGATATGGCCCCAATATGCACAATCGGTAGCAGATATGACCCCAATATGCACAATCGGTAGCAGATATGACCCCAATATGCACAATCGGTAGCAGAAATGACCCCAATATGCACAATCCGTAGCAGAAATGACCCCAATATGCACAATCGGTAGCAGAAATGACCCCAATATGCACAATCGGTAGCAGAAATGACCCCAATATGCACAATCGGTAGCAGAAATGACCCCAATATGCACAATCGGTAGCAGAAATGACCCCAATATGCACAATCGGTAGCAGATATGACCCCAATATGCACAATCGGTAGCAGATATGACCCCAATATGCACAATCGGTAGCAGATATGACCCCAATATGCACAATCGGTAACAGAAATGACCCCAATATGCACAATCCGTAGCAGAAATGACCCCAATATGCACAATCCGTAGCAGATATGACCCCAATATGCACAATCCGTAGCAGATATGACCCCAATATGCACAATCCGTAGCAGATATGACCCCAATATGCACAATCCGTAGCAGATATGACCCCAATAAGCACCACCTGAAAAAGAAAAGAAAAACCCATTTACTCACCTACAGCCGAAGACCTTCTTTCCCGACCTCCTGTCCCGACCTCCTTGGGGCGCGCAGCGCCCGCGCGCCCACGATCCTCTTCCTTCCCGACGTCACGACGAGACTTCCTGCCTGCATGCAGAGAGCAGGGCTACGAGAAAATGGCCGCCCGAAGTCTGCAGAGCAGGGCTCCGGGCGGCCATCTTACCGTAGCCCTGCCTGCTGCTCCGTGCTGCCGCTGTGTGAACTGACTTGGCGTCTTTTAGACGCCTGAAGTCTGTTCACTCCAGGGGGTGCTTTGGGGGTGCTTGGACAATTCTAGGGGGTGCTCGAGCACCCCCTTGCACCCCCCTGGCGCCGCCCCTGGGGACACCTTACCACCTATACTGGGGATCACCTTACTACCCATGCTGTCGACACTTACCACCTATACTGGGGGGGAGACAACTTCTTCCCACCTATACTGGGGACACCTTATGATCTATACTGGGGACACCTTACTACTTATACTGCAGAATCCTTACCAACTATACTGGGGACACCTTACCACCTATACTGGCTGCACCTTACTACCTTTACTGGGGACACCTTACTTATGGGACATCTGGTCACCTATACTGGGGGGTTGGTACCCACATCTTGCTATATAGTGGTGCCATGGCCACACTGACTTTGCCTCAGAGGAACGCACAATCTAATCCTGTCATAGTGTAATGTCCTGCCATATAATTATTTATTTAGCGCTGATATCTTCTGCATCACTTTACATAGTACATAGTCATGTCACTGACTGTCCTCAGAGGAGCCCACACTCTAATCCTACCATAGTCATAGTCTAATGTCCTCCCCTATTATTATTACTATGTATTTATATAGCACTGACATCTTTTGCAGCACTTTACAGGATATATAGTCATGGCACTGACTGTCCTCAGAGGAGCTCACGATCTAATCCTACCAATGTCTAGCTGTCACGCTTACTACCTTTCCTTTTTTTTTGGGGGGGGGGGGGGGGGGGTGTCTGTGGATAATGAGCACCGGGTGTCAAATACCTTAGGTACGCCGCTGGTGGAGCCTAAAACAGCTAATCACAAATTAGCTATTTTTCTATCACTGCCACTCATAACGTTTTGAAGCTATAGTCACAAAAAACATGAACCAAATAATTTGGGAAACAACCAAAGACCTAGAGCTGCCAGGCCACAGGCCAGAACTTACCTGAGCAACAGCCTTGTGTTGCCTCATCCTGCCACTGCTGGCTACACTGTGTCAAATGTTACAAGTACATCATTTACTTATAGTGTGAATAGTACTATGACATCAGCAGGGGCAGTACTATGACATCAGAGGGGGCGTGGCCACCTTTACCAGACAACAACAACGGAAAAACCCCAAGACTTATCCCCCACAGAAAATTCTGTAACATTTCCAAGACATGCCCACAAAAAAACAAGCACACACATCCCCCCACCCCAACCCCCCTCCCCCGCAGCCAATCAAAAAATAGCTATATTCTTATCATTGCCACTTATACCGTTAAGCTATACTCACAAAAAACTTGAACAAAATATTTGGGGAAACAACCAAAGACCTAGAGCTGCCAGGCCATAATTTACCTGAGCATCAGCCTTGTCCTGCCTCATCCTGCTACTGCTGGCTGCACTTGCAAGTACCTCATTTACATATAGTGTAAAGAGTACTATGACATCAGAGTGGGCGTGGCCAACATTATCAGACAACAACAACAAAAAAAACCCAGACTTATCCCCCACAGAAAATTCTGGAACATTTCCAAGACATATCCCCCACAGAGCAGGCACACATATCCCCTCCTCCCCCGCAGCCAATCAAAATGTAGCTGTATTCTTATCACTGCCACTTATACAGTTTTAAAGCTACAGTCACCAAACTTGGACCAAATATTTTGGCAGTTAAACCAAATTAAAATTATTATTATTATTATTTTTTATTTATATAGCGCCAACATATTCCGCAGCGCTTTACAAAGCACAATAAGATGACAAGGGGAACATAGATATACTAACAAATTGTAAAACAGAGTTCCAAGCAGCACAAATATTGTGACAAAAACAGTAAACATTAGGAGGAAGACCCTGCCCTTGCGAGCTTACAATCTAGTGCAGGCATGGGCAAACTTGGCCCTCCAGCTGTTACGGAACTACAGGTCCCACAATGCATTTGCCTTTATGAGTCATGACTGTGGCTGTCAGACTCCTGCAATGCATTGTGGGACTTGTAGTTCCTTCACAGCTGGACAGCCAAGTTTGCCCATGCCTGATCTAGTGGGTAGTGGGGACACATTAGGTAAGGGGGTGGAGGATGGATGAGGCAGTGACCCTTTGCCTCTGATTACATTGTGTCAAATAAGTAAATAAGGGCTATAGAATGTTATAAGCTTGTCTGAAAAGGTGTGTTTTAAGAGTGCATTTGAATTAAAATGTGAATTTTGGAGTGTGCAGAGAAAATCCACACAGACAAGGGGAAAACACACAAATCTCCTGCATATAGTGCCCAGGCTGGGATTCCGAATCAAAGACCTAGCGCTGCCAGGCCAGAACTTACCTGAGCATCAGCCTCGTGCTGCCTCATCCTGCCACTGCTGGCTGCACTGTGTCAAATATTACAAGCACCTCATTTAATAGTACTATGACATCAGCAGGGGCAGTACTATGACATCAGAGGGGGCGTGGACACCTTTACCATACAACAACAGCGGAAAAACCCCAGACTTATCCCCCACAGAAAATTCTGGAACAGTCCCCAAACATGCCCCCACAAAACAAGTACGCACATCCCCCCATCCCAACACCTGCTAAAGGAACGGAGTGCTGGAGATGGAAAACTAATGCCTTTAAAATCCATGGATCAGTTTTTAAAGGCATCAGTTTTCTATCTGTGCCAGTGTGGCCCGGGACTTAAATTAATAATTTCTTACTTTTAAATATTATGAAATAAACTAATTGATGGTAGACAGGACCAGCATAGTTTGAATGATAAAACAAATTATTTTGCTTTCGAACTTCTTTGTGATCACAACTTCTTTGTGATATGTTTGACTAGGGGTGTGGCTAGAGGTAGTACTGTGCAGGTGCAGAATGCTTCCGTCAGGAGCTAGATAGGGGCATGCGCAGTAAAGCGCAACTCAGAACGACACAGGACTTTACTAGGACAGCCAGTGGATGATCGAAGCGGCCCGGGAGGACAGCGAGGGAAGCCCATGTCTGAATGGGGTTGGAGAAAGCCCCAGGTACATATAAAAGTGTTCATTTATTTTTGGTCTCAGGTTTCTTTTAAAGTGAACCTAAACCGGTTGAAAAAAAGATCTGTGCATGCGCCGTCCATCAACGATTCTCCGGTCCTCCGCCGTGGCTGTTTCGTTCTTCAGAAATAGACCAGTCAATGGCCAGTGCGCCTGAGTGGCCCTGGCTTGTCCTCGATAACGCTCCCGTCCCATGAAGTGTACTGCACAGTGGGATGCTCCTGGCAATAGGCGCGTGATCGAGGACGCTCACGGCCAGGGACACGCAGACGCACTGGCCATCGACTGAAGAACGAAACTAAGCCACAGCGGGGGACCGGAGGATTGTTGATTGATGGCGTGTGCACAGGCTGGTTGCAGGGGGCTGGTAGAAGTCCCAGGTAAGTGAAACTTTTTTCAAACGGTTTAGGTTCACTTTAAAGTGTCCCTTTTTCTTAACTCAAAAAGTTGAGAACGCCCTGATATCATAAGTGTGCGGCCACCTAAATGAAAGTTAAGGGCTGATTCACACTACAAGAGCTTTTTAAACGCAAGAGATTTTAAACGTTTCTTGGTAATGCAATTCTATGGGGGATTTTCACAAAATCACATCGCTCCAGTGGCGTCCCTACCATGGGGCGGCCAGGAGCGCTCCGCTCCGGGTGTCAGCTCCAGGGGGGGTGTCATCAAGGCCTCCCCAGAAGCCTTGATGACACAGGAGGGGAAGCAGCGCTGAAGGAGGGGTGGCAGCGTCGGCGGGGAGGGGGGAGATACCCCCCCACATCTCCCTCACCTGGGTCCCCTCCTTCGGCGCTTCCCCTCCAAGGGCAGAACGGGCACTGACAGGGCGGCTGATAGCCGCCCTCAGTTTACCCGAGCAGGGCTACGGGAAGATGGCCGCCGAAGCCCGCACTGGAGACAAAAATAGACGGCAAGATGGCCGCCGACGCCATCTTGCCGTCTATTTTTGTCTCCAGTACGGGCTTCGGTGGCCATCTTCCCGTAGCCCTGCACTGATGACGCAGCAGGAGACGGCGCGGGACATTCAAGAGGAGCTGCGGAGGCTGCCTGGGATTCGGAAGAGAGGTTTCATCTGCAGGTAAGTGAATGGTTTTTTTTTCTTTTACAGGTGCACCGGCCCGGCCACCCACCGCTGCTGCCCACCACCTACCCACCACTGCTGCCCACCTACCCACCAGGCACCCACCGCTACTGCCCACCTACCCACCACTGCTGCCCACCTACCCACCAGGCTACCCATCGCTGCTGCCCACCTACCCAGCAGGCTACCCAGCAGGCTACCCACCGCTGCTGCCCACCTACCCACCACTGCTGCCCACCTACCCACCAGGCTACCCAGCAGGCTACCCACCACTGCTGCCCACCTACCCACCACTGCTGCCCACCTACCCACCACTGCTGCCCACCTACCCACCAGGCTACCCAGCAGGCTGCCCATCTACCCACCACTGCTGCCTACCTACCCACCAGGCTACCCAGCAGGCTACCCACCACTGCTGCCCACCTACCCACCACTGCTGCCCACCTACCCACCACTGCTGCCCACCTATCCACCACTGCTGCCCACCTACCCACCACTGCTGCCCACCTACCCACCAGGCTACCCACCACTGCTGCCCACCTACCCACCACTGCTGCCCACCTACCCACCAGGCTACCCAGCAGGCTGCCCACCTACCCACCAGGCTACCCACCGCTGCTGCCCACCTACCCACCGCTGCTGCCCACCTACCCACCGCTGCAGCCCACCTACCCACCACTGCTGCCCTCCTACCCACCAGGCTACCCAGCAGGCTGCCCATCTACCCACCAGGCTACCCACCACTGCTGCCCACCTACCCACCACTGCTACCCACCTACGCACCACTGCTGCCCACCTACCCACCACTGCTGCCCACCTACCCACCACTGCTGCCCACCTACCCACCAGGCTACCCAGCAGGCTGCCCACCTACCCACCAGGCTACCCAGCAGGCTGCCCACCTACCCACCACTGCTGCCCACCTACCCACCACTGCTACCCAGCAGGCTGCCCACCTACCCACCAGGCTACCCAGCAGGCTGCCCACCTACCCACCACTGCTGCCCACCTACCCACCACTGCTACCCAGCAGGCTGCCCACCTACCCACCACTGCTACCCAGCAGGCTGCCCACCTACCCACCACTGCTGCCCCCCTATCCACCAGGCTACCCACCATGCTACCCACCTACCCACCACTGCTGCCCACCTACCCACCAGGCTACTCAGCAGGCTGCCCACCTACCCACCACTGCTGCCCCCCTACCCACCACTGCTACCCAGCAGGCTGCCCACCTACCCACTAGGCAATCAGGCTGCTCACCCTTAACCACCTACCCACCAGGCTATCAGCTTGCCAACACTCAAATCTGCTACCGATATTGTGTATTTTGTGGTCAGATCTGCTACCGACATTGTGTATTTTGTGGTCAGATTAACTGCCGACATTGTGTATTTTGTGGTCAGTTTAACTACCGTCATTGTGTATTTTGTGGTCAGTTTAACTACCGTCATTGTGTATTTTGTGGTCAGTTTAACTACCGTCGTTGTGTATTTTGTGGTCAGTTTAACTACCGTCGTTGTGTATTTTGTGGTCAGTTTAACTACCGTCATTGTGTATTTTGTGGTCAGTTTAACTACCGATATTGTGTATTTTGTGGTGAAATCTGGTGCTGACATTGTGTATGTTCTGGTCAAATCTACCGCAAGATTGAATGATTTTTTTCTGGTCAAATCTGCCGACATGATTGAATGTATTTTCTTGTGAAATCTGCTCACATAACGTGTAATGTCTGGTGAAATGTTCTCGCATTACGTGTATTTTATGTTGAAAGCTTCTGACATTTTGTGTATTTTCTGGAGAAAAGCTGCGCAATGATGTGAATTTTCTGGAGAAAGGTTGACTAAAACTTGGGTGCACTTTTAAATTAGCTCCGCCCCATCCGGTCATAGCCACGCCCATTTTTTTCGCCGCGGCGCGCTTGGCGCGCCGCAGGTGGTGGACCGTGGGTGGGGGGGGTGTCTTTCAATACCTAGCACCGGGTGTCAAATGCCCTAGGTACGCCACTGTGTTCAGTTACACCAAAAAACTCCCAAAACTCTAGACATGTTTCTAAATCGCTCCAAACATGCCAGAATTGCTCTGAAAAACCGCTAGCGTTTGTGGATATGCTAGCGGTTTTTGGTGTGCACTGGTGCAAAGCCAGTAACTTTCTCCCGGACACTGCGAGTGTATGTGCCGGTCACATAACTGCAGCTGATTGCATCTAAATACATGAATTTTACATTTTTTTCCTCCTCTTTTTGATCTACTTTATGACTGTTGAGTGAGAACTTTAATAGTAGTTTTGCCTGCACCGTTTCTTTAATGAGAGTCCAGAAAGTCCTGTATTCCTCTTTCTTATGTTCTACCCTCTATTTAACACTATTTTCCAGTAAAAAGACAGCGCTATCCCAGACTTAGAAGCTCAGGCTCTGTGCATAACTCTTTGTGAACTGCTAGAGGGGTAATTTGGTCTCTTACCAAATAACTACATTGATTGCTGCTTCTATGCCCAGGGGTTCACATTCCCCCGCTAGATATTCTCAGCCTTAATGTATATACTGTACATATATCTCATAAGCCACAATGTTTTGTCAACCTTCTAAGTTTAATATAAAGCCCATGTATAGGCATAGACCTAAATATGCAGTCTACGGGGTCATATGTTACCATTTTGTGTGAAACAAGGCTACTGCATGGAAGTCCTGGGGTTTTTTTTTTTTGGTTTTTTTTTAAATGATCACGACTCAAAACCTGTATTAAAGTGGACCTGCACAAGACCTGCACAAGACAGGAGGAAAACAGAGAGAAATGCCTTCTGTATGTTCTTAGAGAGTTTAGCCTGTAATCCCCCCCCCCCCTCATTTGTGACTAATCACAAGAGTAATTTGATCTCCCAGCTGTGTCATCTCAGGAATCTGTGCAGTCCTCCGCACAACAGCTAATTTGTAAACACTGGAGGTTAACCCTATGCCTGCTCCATGAAAACAGGAAGTAGACACTGCATATTTATTGCAGGATTTCTATCAGCTGTAACAAAGAAATGTTTTTTCTTTAAAGGTTATTATGCTGCTGCTTATCTTTTAGAGCAGAGAGGAAGTTCTGAATTGAGGTCCGCTAAGGAAGTCCTCTTCTGGTTGTGACTGCTGCTCAGATTGCATCATCCCACTTTTCAGGGATGAAGGCGCAGACTGGATTTCATGGGTAAATTACATCCTAGTGTAATAAATATATGAGGTACAGGAAGTGGCCAATGCCTGGACTCCTGATCAGGCTCATATGTGCTTATCAAGAGCTTTTACAGGAAACTATTTCTGGCACTGGGTACCTGCACAGAACTAGAAAAACAGGTGTGTGGAGTGGGGCTTTGAGAAGAGAGATTTATGGTCCATACTCACGGGCAACTTTTCGGGGCTGTCACTAGCACACGGGAGCGTGCGCGCGACAGTTCGGTAACAGTTCGTCGCCACGTCCCTCCGCGTACACACGCGGAAGAGGGACCAGCGGTGCGACGGAAGCTGTCGCCGACGTTCCTCCTCCCCCCGCCGGAAGCTCCGTGTTCTTTATGGAGGTTGCTGTCGCTAGTCTGCATACTCACGCGGACTAGCGACAGTTGCAGCGGCAACTGTCGCCAGGCGATTGACCGCGCCAATCGCCTGGCGACAGCAGCGACGAGCGACGGTTCGGGGTGCGCGCCCGTGCAACGCCTAATACTCACGGACGACCTGTCACCGCAACACGCGCGCGCCGCGTATTGCGGCGACAATTGTAGCCCGTGAGTATGGGCCATGACTCCTAAGCCTGCTGCCCAGATACAATATACCAGTCCTGTATTCTGTAGTTGTCTGTGAATATGTGCAGCATGTGATCTGATGGGACTTCCTATTGCAGATACATTGGCTGGAGAAGAGGAGGCCACAGTACTGCAGGAGCTGCTGGATAGAGCCAGACATGGGGACTCCAAGGCTCAGAGTGAGGTAAATCATGTTGTGTGTTAGCAGATAGGACAGTGGTTTTTCTGGAATTCTGCTGTGAGAGGCCAAGATGATTCACTACATAAACAGCACATTCTGCTTCACACCCCTCCACAAACAATGCAGCCTGCCAATGCACTGCCAGTGTGTACTGATAGGACTGGCACACAAGACTGGTTCTCCTCTGGAAGAGAGGACTCCATTTCCCTTTGCTTTTCTATCTACCCTCTACCTTTACTCCTCTGCATTTCCTGTGTCTGTTCTATTTGAAGTTACAATTTTGCAATCTTAAAGGGACACTTAACCTCCTAGGAGGTTTTCTCCGGCCCTGCTGGGCCGACTTGTTTAAATTTTTTTTTTTGCTGGATGCAGCTAGCACTTTGCTAGCTGCGTCAGCACACCGATCGCCGCCGCCCCGCGCTCGATCGCCGGTATCCGTTGCGCCGCGTGCCCCCCCCCCCCAGACCCCGTGTGCTGCCTGGCCAATCAGTGCCAGGCAGCGCTGAGGGGTGGTTCAGGACTCCCAATGACGTCCCGCCGTCGGTGACGTCATCCCGCCCCGTCGCCATGGCGACGGGGGAAGCCCTCCAGGAAATCCCGTTCTTTGAACGGGATTTCCTGATCGGAGATCGCCGAAGGCGATCGAAGCGGGCGGGGGGATGCCGCTGAGCAGCGGCTATCATGTAGCGAGCCCTGGGCTCGCTACATGATATAATAATAAAAAAAAAAATAAAAAAAAACAACTGCTGCGCTCCCTCCTGGCAGAATTTTTTATACTGCCAGGGGAGTTAAGGCAAAAAAAAAAAAAAAAAAGTTTTACTCACCTGGGGCTTCTACCAGCCCCCTGCAGCTATCCCATGGCCACGCAGTCTCGCTCGGATCCTCCTGTTCAGGCAGCTACTTCCGGTTTTGGCGACAGGCCTGGGAATGCGACTGATTCTTTGCGCTCCTGGCCGCAATAACAGTATAGAGGGCGTTAATGCAGCCAGGAACGCGAAGAATCATTCTCGTTCCCAGGCCTGTCGCCGAAACCGGAAGTAGCTGCCGGCGGGGACAGGAGGATCCGAGCGAGACTGCGTGGGTACGGGACAGCTGCAGGGGGCTGGTAGAAGCCCCAGGTGAGTAAAACTCTTTTTTTTTTTTTTTTTGCCTTAAGTGACCCTTTAAAGCAGTGGTCCCCAACCTTTCTTGACCCAAGGACCGCTTCAGCATCTGGCAATTTTTCCAAGGTCCGGGGGGCGGATGCAAGCGTATGTGGGGGACGGGGGTGTTATCGCGGGAGGGAAGGGGGGGGGGTCAGGGGGCTTGTTCTACAGGCAGGTTCATTACATAAAGAAGTCCTAGCAACACCAGCCCTACCTAACCACTATCTTCATCACCCTCAGCCCTTTGGAAAATATGTCTTTGCACCGCATTGGGTCTGCTGCATAAGCCACCAGCACAAGGTACATCTGATGACAGGTGGTGTGAAGGGGGGTACTGCCTGGGCATCCTTATCTACTGGCACAGTCATTTCTTTTTACCTTCCCTCCTCCCCACAGCCCCTTTACCCTCCTCCCCACACTCACTTCACCCTTTCCTCCTCTCTACACCCACTTCACCCTTTCCTCCTCTCCACAGTCACTTCCCTTTCCACTATGCAGCAGCATTTCCCTGCAGGGGATTCAGATGCTGCCTGTACCTATAATGGGCTGGCATCCGAATTGTACTGAGGTGCGATTCTAGGGGGCATGCTGCAGATTCCTGCAGCACGCACCCGATTCCCTGTAGCCGATTTGGACTGCGTCTTTGCGGCATGACGGGAGCCGCAGCCGATTTGGAAATGGTTCCTAGTGAAAACCCGCCTTAAGTGATGGTTATAAAAAATGGAGTTAGAAGCACTAAGCTCCAACAGCAAACACCCTTATGGGTGCTTCTGTCTGCCTAAAGGTAGCCATACAATTATAGGTGTGGATCAAAGATAGATCTGTCTCAGAATCTGATCAGAGAGGGTTCAATCTAATGAAATCCCTCCACACACTGCACATACAGTAGATGTTTAATAGATTTGCGCATGAAACCCATAAAAATGTTTTGAAACGCAGAGTTGCATTGTTCTCTGCAATGCAATGCTATGGGACGCCGATCTATTGCTGCTCCGATATCTCCCGTTGGTTCGATCAACTAAATTGATTTTGGCCAAAAATCCATCTAATGGTTGATCAGGCCGGAATTATTATTATTGTATTTATAAAGCGCCAACATTTTATGCAGCGCTGGGCAATAAATACATAGAATGGTAAAGGATGAAAGATGTAACGTTACAAGGTTATACAACATAGGACAAGGTTATACAAGGCAAATGGGAGTACCTATAATTAAGCCGCTGGGAAATTTGGGCACAGGGCAAAGCTGATAAACTGCTCACCCTGCTCCTGTAAAAGTCCCGGCAGCGTTAAAGCGAATCCGAGATGAAAAACTAACTATAGCAAGTAACTTGTCTATATATATATATATATATATATATATATATATATATATTTATATATATATTATCTAAAGTTTACACAATAAATCTAGCTGTAAACCGCTTCAACAGTATATGATTTTTTCTTCCTGTGATACAATGAGAGCAGCCATATTCTGCTTGTTATCATCACACAGGCAAGCTGCTCTGCATCTCCTCCCCTCTCCTCCTCTCTCCTTTCCTCCCCCTTGCCTCTGAAATCTCATGCACGCTTCAGCAAAAGCCTTCTCCTCCTCAGGCTGAGCTCCCATGAGCACTTGCAGCATGGGACTCAGAACGCCTAGGCCCTGGAGGAGCTGGTAGTGTAGATACAAATGTACCCCTAGTTAAACCACATCTGGTACATTCAGGAGAGACTTTGGGATTCAATTTGTAGAGACGAGCTGGGGTAAAATAGACGGGGTGTAGGATTTTGATGGCTAGTGTCAGGGAGAGACTCACCTCTTCAGCGGCGGCCAGTATGGACGCCGCTCGCAGCGCTGACGTCACCGGATCCCCGAACTTCCGGTCGGCATCAGCTGGCGGCGCCGGCGGCCGTCACAGCCACAGGTCATCATTGCAGGGCCGGGCAACGCGCTCACGCACGGAGCGTCAGGCCCTTTATGCCCTGAGGAGAAGGTTGCCTTGATCCGCCCTGTGGAGGCACGCTCCGCCCCTTGCTGACATCATCCGGGGGGTGGGGGTTCCTGGAGGAACAATCTGCATTTAAGCAGCAGACTGTCAGTACTCCTTGTCCGCTGTAGCGATCACACTCTGTGCTAGCTCTCGGATCCACAGTATACTTATATATTGGTTACGCCAATATATAGGTACTGGAAGAAATATACCATTGTATTTACCTGTGTCTTTGATCTTTTGCCTGTCCTTGACTCTGAGTTTGCCTAATCCTTCTGTACTGCTGCCTATCTGATTTCCCGTTGCCTACCTTGCTGTGCCCTCGTTTACTCTCTTGCCTACCGTCTCTGTACCTCGTATCTCTGATCTCTGTTGCCGAACCCCGGCTAGCCTTCTAGTCTCCGACTCCGCCTCCTGATTCTGTACCTCGTATTTCTGATTACCTGTTGCCGATCCTTGCTTGTCGACCATCCCCGCCAGTGGGCCCTTGCCGCTGGACGGTAGTCTGTGTTCTGTGGGCCCTCGCCACAGAACAATACGCTATTATTGTTTGCACCAATCATTACACCCCATTTTGGGTGGACAGAGGTTAGCGTATATATCGGATTATCGGTGAGACTGCAGATCACTTATAATCAGGTATATCTGTATTTCTGGCGATACTGCAGATCTCCAGAGATCAGTCACTCTCTGTCCTCTCTAGTTGTTACGGAACGTGACAGTACAGCGGACCACTTAATATGGAAGCCCTGGTCCAGCAGGTCAATACTCTGACTACAGTCGTTGCTCAATTGGACCAGACCATTAAAAACCAGCAGGTCCAGATCAACCGACTAACAGAGACTGTGCAAAACTTGCAGGCACCAGGTGTTCCCGCTCCCATAGCACCTGTCGAACCTAAGATGCCGTTACCGATACCATTTTCAGGGGAACGTTCCGATTTCCGAAATTTTCGGGATCGCTGTCAGTCTTATTTTTTGATGCGTCCTATCTCATCTGGTTCAGAATTACAAAGGGTCACGCTTATAAAGACCCTCTTACAGGGCAACTCACAGACCTGGGCCTACAGCTTACCCTTAGGTCATGAGGCCCTTACCTCTGTTGAGAACTTTTTTAATGCCATGGCGGTGGTATATGATGATCCAGATATAGCCGCCACAGCTGAAATGAAACTCAAGAGACTCAGACAAGGTCAGAACTCTGTTGAGACTTATGCGGCAGAGTTCCGCAAGTGGTCGTTCTCCACCAGGTGGGAGGCACAGTCTCTTTTAGATAGGTTTCTGACGGGGTTAGCTGACTCTATATCTGAATTAATGTTAAGTCACCCTGAACCCAGAACTCTGGATGAAGCCATAAGCCTTGCTATTAAAATTGATCGAAGGGTACGTTTTCATAAGTCATCTAGACAACGACCCATTATGCGACTTCAAACTCCCATAAGTCTTCCCAGCTCTCCTTCCACTGATGAGCCCATGCAGTTGGGTCATTCTAAACTATCTGAGACAGAAAAGTTAAGAAGAAGAAAGGAGGGTCTATGTCTTTATTGTGGGGAGAAAGGTCATATCGCATCTGTTTGTACCAGGAAGGCGGAAAACTTCTCCGCCTAGGGTTAGTCGGAGGTACTACCCTGGGCGAGAATTCGATACCTCCCAGAGATAAAGTGTTATTACCTATTTCCATTTCCTGGAATAAACAGGTCAGTTTACTGCAGGCTTTTATTGATACAGGCGCTGCAGCCAATTTTATGGACTCTAGTCTAGCTTTAAAGATGGGCATACCAGTCATCCCGTTAGAAAAACATATCATAGTCACGGCCATTGATGATTCGCCATTACAGGATAGTTTGCCGGTCTCCGTCACACCTGAGTTGACATGTACTGTGGGGATCTTACATTGTGAGAGGTTACGATTTTATCTAATCAGAATGCCTTCTTGTCCTATTATTTTGGGCCTACCATGGCTACGTCTGCATTCCCCACAAATAGATTGGGCCTCCGGGCAATTATTATCCTGGTCACCATACTGTCAGAAGCACTGTATTTCCCAAATACCTCTCCGTGCCACTCAGTTAGTTCTTCAGGGACTCCCTCAGCCATATGTATCTTATGCCGACGTGTTCTGTCCACGATCTGCTGATTCACTGCCACCTCACAGACCGTATGACTGCCCGATTGAACTCAGACCTGGAACCATGCCTCCCAGGGGTCACCTTTACAATCTCACTGGTCCCGAGAAAGTGGCCATGAGGGAATACATCCAGGAGAACTTGGAGAAAGGGTTCATTAGACCCTCTAAGTCACCCGCTGGGGCAGGGTTTTTCTTTGTAAAGAAAAAAGATGGTGGCCTGCGGCCTTGTATTGACTACAGAGCTCTTAACGCCATTACAATTAAAAATCGTTATCCGCTCCCCCTGATCGATGATCTCTTTAATCAGGTCACAGGTGCCCAGATATTTACCAAGTTAGATCTCAGGGGAGCTTACAATTTGGTCAGAATTAGGCAGGGGGACGAGTGGAAGACAGCGTTCAACACTCAGGACGGGCATTACGAATATACGGTCATGCCTTTTGGTCTGTGTAATGCTCCCGCTGTCTTCCAGGAGCTGGTCAATGACATTTTCAGGGACGTTGTGGGGAGGTTCGTGGTCGTCTATCTAGATGACATCCTGGTCTTTTCTCATGATATCAAGGAACATCGGTCACAAGTTCAGTATGTTTTGCTCAAATTACGTGAGAATTCATTATATGCTAAATTAGAAAAATGTTTATTTGAGGTCACAGAGGTTCCATTTTTAGGTTATATAATCTCAAGTTCCGGGTTATCTATGGATAACAGCAAGGTCACGGCGGTTTTGAACTGGCCTCAGCCAGTTGGACTGAAGGCCCTACAACGATTTTTGGGGTTTTCTAATTATTACAGAAAATTCATAAAGGGGTATGCCGCCTTGATAGCCCCTCTTACTGACATGACCAAGAAAGGGGCTAACACCGTCAATTGGTCTTCCGAGGCCATTTCCGCTTTTCAAAACCTTAAGACAGCGTTCTGTTCCGCCCCCATTTTGCATCACGTGGATTCTTCCAGACCATTTATTGTGGAAGTAGACGCATCTGAGATTGGGGTTGGGGCAGTCTTGTCACAATACACCGGGTCACAGGGAAGACTCCATCCCTGCGCTTTTTTTTCGAAAAAATTTTCCGAAGCAGAGAAAAATTATGATATTGGCAATAGGGAATTGCTTGCTGTGAAGTTGGCATTTGAAGAGTGGCGACACTGGCTTGAGGGGGCAGAACATGTGATCACAGTTTATACAGATCATAAGAATTTGGAGTATCTGAAGGGGGCCAAGAGATTGAATCCCAGACAAGCACGGTGGTCTTTATTTTTTTCCCGGTTTGACTTCATTATCACATTCAGACCGGGAAGTAAAAATGTCAAAGCAGATGCCCTCTCCCGATGTTTTGACATAGAGTCGGTATTGCCCTCTGAACCAGATCCAATTTTATCTGAGAAAGTGGTGTTGGCTTGTGTAGATTCGAGGGAGGATCTTGCCTCTGTTCTTCTTCCTCATCAACCAGACAGTCCGACGGGGAAGCCACCTGATCTGATGTTTGTTCCGTTACAGTTTAGGTTACAGGTGTTGCAGTTGTTCCATTCATCCAGACTGGCAGGTCATCCTGGAATTGACAGAACCAGAGAATTGTTATCCAGGAGTGTCTGGTGGCCCAACTGGAGGGGGGATGTCGAGGAATTTGTTGCCTCTTGTGCAGTATGTTCACGGAGCAAACCCTCACATATATCCCCAGTAGGTACCCTCCAACCCCTGCCCATACCCTCTGAACCCTGGACTCACATATCCATGGATTTTGTGGGGGAATTGCCTTCTTCAGATGGTAACACGGTGATTTGGGTCATTATTGACCGATTTTCTAAAATGGCTCATTTTGTGCCATTGAGAAAATTTCCCTCCGCCAAGGAACTGGCTGAGCTATTCGTAGTCCATGTCCTTCGCCTTCATGGGGTCCCGGAGAATATAGTGTCTGACAGGGGGGTGCAGTTTATCTCGGAATTTTGGAAAGAATTTTGCAGAGTACTAGGAATTACGCTTTCATTTTCATCTGGTTATCACCCTCAGACCAATGGTCAGACAGAGAGGGTGAACCAGTCACTGGAACAGTATCTCCGGTGTTATGTGGCAGATAACCAAACAGAATGGGTACAATACTTACCATACGCCGAATTTGCCCATAACAATCTCCGGAACTCTTCCTCAGGGTTTTCACCCTTTCAGATTGTTAATGGGAGATCTCCCAGGTTTTCCCCCTTTCCTGTTAGTTCTTCTCCTTTTCCTGCCCTAGAAAACTGGCAGGAGACACTAAAATCCCGATGGAAGGAAGTAAATGCCAATTTAAAGAAATCGGTTTCACTCCAGAAAGTACAGGCTGACCGAAAGCGTTCACCTGAGTGGGAGTTCTCTCCCGGGGATCTTGTATGGATTTCCACTCGGCATATCGCCTTACGGCAACCTTCAGCTAAGCTTGGGCCTAAATTTGTGGGTCCATTTTCAGTAGCTAAAAGAATCAATAAAGTTTCTTATCAGATAACGTTGCCTCAATCTATGCGTGGGGTGAGAACATTTCATGTGTCATTACTAAAACCTGCGGTGCATGTGGACCCTGGTCCTCCTCCTGTGTTAGTGGATGGTGAGCCTGAGTATGAGGTCGAGAGAATACTGGATTCTCGATTTCTTAGGAGGTCTCTCCAGTATCTGGTTCATTGGAGGGGATACGGTCCTGAGGAGAGATCATGGGTACCAGCTCATCATTGCCATGCACAAGAACTCATACAGGAGTTTCATGACTCCCATCCTGATAAACCTTCCTTAGCGCGTTCGGAGACCACGCCTCAGGGGAGGGGTAATGTCAGGGAGAGACTCACCTCTTCAGCGGCGGCCAGTATGGACGCCGCTCGCAGCGCTGACGTCACCGGATCCCCGAACTTCCGGTCGGCATCAGCTGGCGGCGCCGGCGGCCGTCACAGCCACAGGTCATCATTGCAGGGCCGGGCAACGCGCTCACGCACGGAGCGTCAGGCCCTTTATGCCCTGAGGAGAAGGTTGCCTTGATCCGCCCTGTGGAGGCACGCTCCGCCCCTTGCTGACATCATCCGGGGGGTGGGGGTTCCTGGAGGAACAATCTGCATTTAAGCAGCAGACTGTCAGTACTCCTTGTCCGCTGTAGCGATCACACTCTGTGCTAGCTCTCGGATCCACAGTATACTTATATATTGGTTACGCCAATATATAGGTACTGGAAGAAATATACCATTGTATTTACCTGTGTCTTTGATCTTTTGCCTGTCCTTGACTCTGAGTTTGCCTAATCCTTCTGTACTGCTGCCTATCTGATTTCCCGTTGCCTACCTTGCTGTGCCCTCGTTTACTCTCTTGCCTACCGTCTCTGTACCTCGTATCTCTGATCTCTGTTGCCGAACCCCGGCTAGCCTTCTAGTCTCCGACTCCGCCTCCTGATTCTGTACCTCGTATTTCTGATTACCTGTTGCCGATCCTTGCTTGTCGACCATCCCCGCCAGCGGGCCCTTGCCGCTGGACGGTAGTCTGTGTTCTGTGGGCCCTCGCCACAGAACAATACGCTATTATTGTTTGCACCAATCATTACACCCCATTTTGGGTGGACAGAGGTTAGGCGTATATATCGGATTATCGGTGAGACTGCAGATCACTTATAATCAGGTATATCTGTATTTCTGGCGATACTGCAGATCTCCAGAGATCAGTCACTCTCTGTCCTCTCTAGTTGTTACGGAACGTGACAGCTAGCAATCTATCTTTAGCTGACACCACATCAGACTGGCAAGCAGCTATGGAGTCTTCTAGGTCCTCAGGGTCTAGATCAGGGACCTCCTTTCACCTTTAAAAAAACAATATATTTAAATTACAGGACAAAAAGCAGTTCCAGGCTGTTAACTTCCCTGTTATGTAAGTTTCAGGGTGCAGGATTGAGTTTGTGACAGATTCCTATTTGATCCTGGTTTCCTTTAAACGTTCCCACTTCCCCTAATCAACTGAGTGGTCTTCAGTTGGTAATATAAGTGTACTGGCTCAAGATCCAAAGGCAGCATCAGCTGAATGCAGAGAGCTGGCAATGAGGTGATAGGACAGTGTCAGCGCATTCTTCACCTCACATGTTTGACATTTCATGTGTGAGGACCCAGGCTGCTTCTATGCTGACTGTACTGGGCCCAGCACAGAGTGCTCCATACTCCGGCACTGTTCCTGCAATAACATGTAATTACAGCCATAAAGATTTCATTTTACTAGAAAGAGTAATTTATTATCAGAGAGGGTGAGGTAAACACTGCAGACGGCCTTACAGCAATAGGCAGCACTGCACAGAAACTTGGCTTGTGAAATATATTCATGTTTCTGGCAACTATAAAGTGATGAGGGCGGGCTGGGATCTTGCAGTAGTGATGCATTATGCAGGAGATAGTTACTGACAGAGACTGGCATTTAAAGGACAACTCCAAGATGTGTTTGTCAGGCTTGTCTTGTCAATGACTATAGGTCAGGCTGTATGCCCATATGACTAACCTATAGCCCAGCCCATAACACCTGCAAAAAAACTCCTACCTAACACAATACTACAATACACCCTGCAGGTAGATGTAGCATACAGACTGACAGATAGTAATCCACCAACAGAACTTGATAACTCTAGCAATGCAATGGGCACATTATTCACAAGTGTACTGTATATATACAGTGTGGTGCGAAAGTTTGGGCAACCTTGTTAATCGTCATGATTTTCCTGTATAAATCGTTGGTTGTTATGGCAATAAATGTTAGTTAAATATATCATATACGAGACACACACAGTGATATTTGAGAAGTGGAATGAAGTTTATTGGATTTACAGAAAGTGTGCAATAATTGTTTAAACAAAATTAGGCAGGTGCATAAATTTGGGCACCACAAAAAAAGAAATGAAAATCAATTATTAGTAGATCCTCCTTTTGCAGAAATTACAGCCTCTAAATGCTTACTGTAGGTT
Organism: Hyperolius riggenbachi; assembly: GCF_040937935.1. Taxonomy (NCBI): domain Eukaryota; kingdom Metazoa; phylum Chordata; class Amphibia; order Anura; family Hyperoliidae; genus Hyperolius; species Hyperolius riggenbachi. The sequence goes on from NC_090651.1 coordinate 81,300,963, forward strand.
CCAATGAGAGTCTGAATTCTGGTTGAAGGTATTTTGGACCATTTCTCTTTACAAGACATCTCTAGTTCATTCAGGCTTGATGGCTTCCGAGCATGGGCAGCTCTATTTAACTCACACCACAGATTTTCAATTATATTCAGGTCTGGGGACTGAGATGGCCACTCCAGAACGTTGTACTTGTTCCTCCCCATGAATGCCTTAGTGGATTTTGAGCAGTGTTTAGGGTCTTTGTCTTGTTGAAAGATCCAGCCCCGGCGCAGCTTCAGCTTTGTCATTGATTCCTGGACATTGGTCTCCAGAATCTGCTAATACTGAGTAGAATCCATGCATTCCTCAACTTTGACAAGATTCCCAGTCCCTGCACTGGCCACACAGCCCCGCAGCATGATGGAACCACCACCATATTTTACTGTAGATAGCAGGTGTTTTTCTTGGAATGCTGTGTTATTTTTCCTCCATGCATAACACCCCTTGTTATGCCCAAATAACTAAATTTTAGTTTCATCACTCCACAGCACCTTATTACAAAATGAAGCTGGCTTGTCCAAATGTGCTTTAGCATACCTCAAGCGGCTCTGTTTGTGCTGTGAGCAGAGAAAAGGCTTCCTCTGCATCACTCTCACATACCGCATCACCTTGTGTAAAGTGCGCTCAATGTTTGAATGATGCACAGTGACGCCATCTGCGGCAAGATGATGTTGTAGGTCTTTGGTGCTGGTCTGTTGGTCGACTCTGACTGTTCTCACTATTTATCACTTCTGTCTATTCAATATTTTTCTTGGTCTGCCACTTCAAGCCTTAACTTGAACTGAGCCTGTGGTCTTCCATTTCCTCAATATGTTCCTAACTGTGGAAACAGACATCTGAAATCTCTGAGACAGCTTTCTGTATCCTTCCTCTAAACCATGATGGTGAAAAATCTTTTTCTTCAGGTCATTTGAGAGTTGTTTTGAGACCCCCATGTTGCTACTCTTCATAGAAAATTAAAAGAGGAGGGAAACTTACAATTGACCCTCCCCTTAAATACTCTGTCTCATAATAGGATTCACCTGTGTATGTAGGTCAGGGGTCACTGAGCTTACCAAGCCAATTTGAGTTTAAATAATTAGTTCTAAAGGTTTTGGAATCAATAAAATGACAACAGTGCCCACATTTATGCACCTGCCTAATTTTATTTAAACAATTATTGCACACTTTCTGTAAATCCAATAAACTTAATATCACTGTGTGTGTCTCCTATATAGTATATTCAACTGACATTTTTTGTTGTAACAACCAATGATTTATACAGGAAAATCATGACAATTAACAAGGTTGCCCAAACTTTCGCACCCCACTGTATAGTCACCTGATGCCTGGAGGATGAGGCAATCCAGATGAATGAATCAGATGACTGCAGAGACAGATGTTCCAGAGTGGCAAGGCATCCAGATAATACTTTCCAAAGATAGCATAGTCTAGGCAAGCTGAGGTCAGTCCAGGCAGTGTTTATACAAGTCTGTGTCCAAGCCGAAGTCAGTCCAGACAGTTAGCAAGCGTAGTCCAGGAACAAGAATAAGGTTGGCAACAGGAAATCCAGTAGAGATAAGCGTAGTCAGGATACCAGGCAGTAGTCGGCAACAGGAATCAATCAGAGGTTAAACGTGGTCAGGATACAAGGCAATAATCGGCAACAGGAATCAATCAGGTAGTGACCGCATACTCAGCAACTAGCCACAGCTAATGCTATCACAGGAGATGACTGGGGGCGCTCACTGAGTTTAAATACAAGTGCTTAACCAATCAACACAAAACAGAATTGAAACTAAACCAATAATTATTCAGCGTGCAGGCACACGTGAACTACTGTTTACATCTGCGTAGCGCGTACTGGGAACGGGTCTTCCGCTTATCCAATGGCGTCTGAGAACCACACTGCGCTCCAGTGACGCCAGCGGCTCGCCGAGACCCAGAAGTCCGAGCTGCAGCCCTTGTTTCGGCGTTCTGTCGCCGCATACACACTGTGGATCTTACAGTGTTAAAGTGGACCTGAACTCTTGCACAGGACAGAAGGAAAACATATAGAAATACACCCTGTATGTTTTTAGAGAGTTTAGCCTGTCTAATCCCCCCCCCCCCTCCCCAATCTGTGACTAATCGCAACTGTAATTTGATCCCTCAGATGTTTCAGTTGACTGCCATGGCAGAGAGTTAATTGGTAAACACAGGACGTTAACAATATGTCTGCTTCCATGAAAGTAGAAAGTAGACACACTGCAGATTTATTGCAGGATTTGTATCAGCTGTAACGAAGAAATGTTTTTCTTTAAAGGTTATTATGCTGTTTCGTATCTTTTAGAGCAGAGATGAAGTTCTGAGTTCAGGTCCGTTTTAAATAATATGATCCAACTAGTTACGGTAGTTCATTTCTTTTTAACCACGTTTTCCCTTGCTTATAGTCTGCTTTAAAAGGCAGTTAGAAACGTTCAGGCAGTGAATGGTTTAAGCAAACTTTAGGAAGGTGTTTTTCTATTTAGACATCTTTCTATGCTAAAAGTACTGTAGGCTGTTTTCCAAGCGGTTCCCAGTCATTTTGTTGAATTTCTAAGCATTATTACTGATACAAAAAATATTTTTTCCGATCTTCCGTAGTTGCTTCTTTTATGATCTGATTTATATGACGTGAGTCAGCCAGCTGGCTCGAATAAGAGCTTGAAGAATCGTATTATTTTATTATTATTTAGTATTTATATGGGGCTGACATCTTCCACTGCACTGTACAGAGAATATATAATCAGGTCACTCAGGGGTGCTCAAATCCCTACCATAGTCATGTGTTGTACTCTAGGGCCAATTTAGAGGGAATAATAGTATATAGTAGCGTATAAGACTACTTTTTAACCCTTGAAAATCTTCTAAAAAATCAGGGGTCATCTTAAAAGCCGGGTGCCATTGATGCCGGGTGATACACCCTATCCTGTTACCGACTCTCAGATCTCGCTGAGGACTGTAGTGGAGCGTCACAGGCGCACATGTGCGAGATCTGAGATGCAGAGGAGGAGGTAAATAGGATACAAGGGTGGGCCAGAAGTGTGAAAGAGGCGTGTTTTATGGGCACAGCGCAATCTATTCTTCCATAACACTCAGATAAACAGACAAGTAGAACTGACCAATCCACTTAGGGAGAGGGAGAGTTGACCAATTGAACCAGTCAATCACCTGTATACTGTTATATACTGGGTACCACACACAGTACAGCACCAGTATCTGTTCATACATAGCACCAGTATATGATGTTGTTTAATTTTTATTTGGTGTGCGTTGGAAGAAAGGTAGTCTTATATGGCGAGTATATCCCAAACTCTATATTTTAACTGGAAAAGTTAAGGGGTCGTCTTATTCGCCGGAATATAGGGTACAGTAACTTATCTGTATGTTTTTGGAACGTGGGAGGAAACTAAAGATCTCGGTTACAAAACTCCATGCAGTTAGTGCCCTGGCTGGGATTAGAACCAGGGACTCAGTGCTACAAGGCGAGAGTGCTAACCAGGGGTGCTCGGATACCCCTTTTCAAAATCCGAATTGATCCAGATACCCTGATATTCGGATCAATATCCAGATCCGATCGTTCAGATATCCGCGTTCATTATCGGGTGGATTTGGATATCCGGATAGAAAAAACAGAAGTGCACTTTAAATTGCTTTAAAAAAGTTTTTTTTGGGGTATATGAGGCATGTAGCATCATTATTTTTTAAAGGGGAACACTAGTTGATGATGTGGGGAGTTAAAATCCTCCCCCCCCCAAAAAAAAAAAAATTGCTGTCAATTAACATCAGGACTAGGTTCCAGACAGCGGTCGTGCAGCCCACATTGTGTCCAAAGTCCAACCGCACAACTGGGACATGACAGTTTTCAGCCAAGACACCTCCAAAGAATTATGCAGCAATTGTGTTTTGGGTTAAATATAGGTGGTATCAGTGGCCTGTGGCACCCTGCCCTGGTGGTGGGAGTTGCACAGGCAGCAGGAGCAGGGCAATGCAGCAGGTGTAACATTTGCCAGGAGCATGCCGGACGTGGCACATGGCAACTGGCACTTAGCACGTGGCACTGGGCACTTGCCACGTTGTACTGGGCACGTGTCACGTGGCACTTGTCACATGGCACTTGTCACGTGACACTTGGCAAGTGGCACGTGCCAAGTGACACATGCCACGTGGCAAGTGACACGTGCCAAGTGCCGAATGACAGTCAGACAGCAGAGGAAAAGACACTAGTGCACACTAACTGTCACACTGGCACTGCTCACAGCACAGCAGTTCTGTAGAAAGCTAACATAGTAATACTACTAATCTAACAACTACTAGCACACTGACTTCAGTACTACAGTACTAACTACACAATAACACAGTAATCCTATCTAATAATCCCTAACCTATACCTAAGGCTAATAGCTGGCCAGCAGGCAGCAGCTGGCCTGGGCTGTGCACATCACACACACAGACACATAGCAGCTGCCTGCAGCACACACTCTGTCACACAAATGACATCAAGCTAATTAATGATTTAACAATAGTGTAGTAATTATTACACTGAACAGCTTTCGGTTTATCACTGCTAGGCCAGCAGCACTGGAGCACACACTCTGACTGTCATACATTGACATCAGTCAAGCTAATTAACGATTTAACAATAGTGTAGTGATAGTAGTGAAGGGGTTAATCACTGAACAGCTTTAGGTTTATAACTGTGTACAGGCTTACAACCCTTGCTAGGCCACCAGCATGTCTCTCAGTGAGCATTCAGCAAGCTAAGACCATGGGCTCGATTCACAAAGCGGTGCTAACCCAGTTAGAGACTTTAGGCGTGATAACCATTGCACCACGCTGGTGAAAAGCCAGTTTAGGCATAAGTTTAGGCGTGATAAGTTTAGATAAGTTTAGATCGCACGCAAAGTCCCGCACGCAAAGCAGCGCCATTAAACTGTATGCGAAGTACACCAAAACTTTTGATCAGCTGTGCACTGCGGTGCTAACCCAGTTGGTGTTATAGTTATCACGCCTAAACTTATCACGCCTAAACTGAGTTTAGGCGTGATAAAGGGCTTTTCACCAGCGCGCTAACTGTTAGCGCCGCTTTGTGAATCAAGCCCAATATGTCTCATCATGGCAGCCCTCCTTATTATACAGGGGGGCTGGCCAGTGTTTCTTTCTGTGATTGGGTGCCAGGGTTTAGGCTGGGAGCCCTCTGATTGGCTCAATGAGGTCAGGTGGGGCTGGCCAGAGTTCCCCTCTGTGATTGGTTGCTAGGGCTTCTGCTGGGAACCCTCTGGTTGGTTCCAGGATGTCATCTCCTTAGTTACATTATTTCAGATCCAGCAAAGAAATGAACAGCGCTACTTAAAAACAGATGAGTGCTTACCTGCAAAAAAGTGCACACCCCACTCATGGGATTCAAATACACAATGAGCACACACATGACCTGTCTACCACTTGGAGGATGTTAGTTTCACTAACAATTTGCAATTGTTAGGTACTTGTCCCTCCCACTGTCGTAGAAGTCTTTCCTCCATGGGAGGGGACCTAACACTAACTAAAACCTACCTGTGCATATGCATAGCCTGGGCGCGCTACCAGTAAAATTAAGAATTGCGCAGAAAAAGTGGGATCAGCGCATCACCAGGCCGCCCCTGAATGGCCTCAGCTCAGAGATGCGCTGAGCCCCCCCAGGAACTACGAACGCACCTTGAACCAAACAGAGGCTCTGCATATACACCAAAGAAACACTAACAAGTGGGAGCAGCTGACCAGAATTAAATCAAACACAGCAAAGAAATGAACAGCGCTACTTAAAAACAGATGAGTGCTTACCTGCAAAAAAGTGCACACCCCACTCATGGGATTCAAATACACAATGAGCACACACATGACCTGTCTACCACTTGGAGGATGTTAGTTTCACTAACAATTTGCAATTGTTAGGTACTTGTCCCTCCCACTGTCGTAGAAGTCTTTCCTCCATGGGAGGGGACCTAACACTAACTAAAACCTACCTGTGCATATGCATAGCCTGGGCGCGCTACCAGTAAAATTAAGAATTGCGCAGAAAAAGTGGGATCAGCGCATCACCAGGCCGCCCCTGAATGGCCTCAGCTCAGAGATGCGCTGAGCCCCCCCAGGAACTACGAACGCACCTTGAACCAAACAGAGGCTCTGCATATACACCAAAGAAACACTAACAAGTGGGAGCAGCTGACCAGAATTAAATCAAACACAGCAAAGAAATGAACAGCGCTACTTAAAAACAGATGAGTGCTTACCTGCAAAAAAGTGCACACCCCACTCATGGGATTCAAATACACAATGAGCACACACATGACCTGTCTACCACTTGGAGGATGTTAGTTTCACTAACAATTTGCAATTGTTAGGTACTTGTCCCTCCCACTGTCGTAGAAGTCTTTCCTCCATGGGATTCAGGGGCGGCCTGGTGATGCGCTGATCCCACTTTTTCTGCGCAATTCTTAATTTTACTGGTAGCGCGCCCAGGCTATGCATATGCACAGGTAGGTTTTAGTTAGTGTTAGGTCCCCTCCCATGGAGGAAAGACTTCTACGACAGTGGGAGGGACAAGTACCTAACAATTGCAAATTGTTAGTGAAACTAACATCCTCCAAGTGGTAGACAGGTCATGTGTGTGCTCATTGGGCTCTATTCTCAAAGAGCCAAAAGTACCGCAAAATTTTACCGGTAAATTCCCGCCAGCGGTAAACTCCGCATTTTTTTAGCATTCACTAACATTTTCCGCATGTTTGCCGCATGCGGGAAAAAAGATGCGGAAACAGGCATTATTCATGCGGGAATCATGCGGTAAAAAGGTCGCATGAAAAAGTGTTTAAAAAAAAAAAGTTAAAGTCCACCAAGCACAGCCCTTAAGCCTCCACACTTCATTAAAGTCAATGGGATGCGGAATATATCACCTACTTCTTGTAGGTGATAAAAATTCGGTAATTAACGAAGAAAAGATGCGCCTGAACATCTTTGAGAATTGATCTTTTATTGCGGAAAATACCGACTTTTGCGGAAATTTTACCGCATGAATCCCGCACTTTTATCACACTTTTTCCGCATGCGGAAAAAACATGCGGAACATTTTGAGAATCCCAACTTGCCGGTATTTTGGGTGCAAACTTCCCGCATGTACTTTACCGCATGCGGAAACTCATTGAGAATAGAGCCCATTGTGTATTTGAATCCCATGAGTGGGGTGTGCACTTTTTTGCAGGTAAGCACTCATCTGTTTTTAAGTAGCGCTGTTCATTTCTTTGCTGTGTTTGATTTAATTCTGGTCAGCTGCTCCCACTTGTTAGTGTTTCTTTGGTGTATATGCAGAGCCTCTGTTTGGTTCAAGGTGCGTTCGTAGTTCCTGGGGGGGCTCAGCGCATCTCTGAGCTGAGGCCATTCAGGGGCGGCCTGGTGATGCGCTGATCCCACTTTTTCTGCGCAATTCTTAATTTTACTGGTAGCGCGCCCAGGCTATGCATATGCACAGGTAGGTTTTAGTTAGTGTTAGGTCCCCTCCCATGGAGGAAAGACTTCTACGACAGTGGGAGGGACAAGTACCTAACAATTGCAAATTGTTAGTGAAACTAACATCCTCCAAGTGGTAGACAGGTCATGTGTGTGCTCATTGTGTATTTGAATCCCCTGAGTGGGGTGTGCACTTTTTTGCAGGTAAGCACTCATCTGTTTTTAAGTAGCGCTGTTCATTTCTTTGCTGTGTTTGATTTAATTCTGGTCAGCTGCTCCCACTTGTTAGTGTTTCTTTGGTGTATATGCAGAGCCTCTGTTTGGTTCAAGGTGCGTTCGTAGTTCCTGGGGGGGCTCAGCGCATCTCTGAGCTGAGGCCATTCAGGGGCGGCCTGGTGATGCGCTGATCCCACTTTTTCTGCGCAATTATTTCAGATCCGAATATCCGCGTTATGCGGCCAAATATCCGCAGATCGCTAGCCGGATTTTAAAAAAAGTAGAATCCGAATCGGATAGCGTAAAAAGTTTGGATATTCGGGTTACCCGGATGTCCGGAATCCGGATGAGCATCCCTGGTGCTAACCACTACTCCCCCGTGTTACTGATGCACCTTTCTTCGGATTTGCGTCAAATGATAGTGAGCTTTCTTTGTATTTTAGCTATGGCTCCTGATAAAATACTTAGAGGAATAGCAGTGATTGGTGATGAAGTACCGCTATTAAAAAATATTAAAATGTACTGTTTTCTCCTTTTACCTTTTTCGTATGTTGCTGTCACTTACAGGAAGCAGTAAAAATCTGACAGATTTTGAACTCATCCGTCTGCTCATGAAGGATTCTCAATATTACCTTTATTCTTTACAAAAGCCATTACTGGAAAGGAACTAAACAAAGATGTCGCCCAGCCACCCTACTTCTTTGCACACTCTTTTGGCAGCTGGACTGGCAACTGCTATTGAGTAAATCATTTTGTAAGGAAAAAAAATACAAAAATAAAAATCTGTTTGTCTATCTGAGAATTCCTCATGAGGAGATGGACTAGTACAAAATCTGTCAGATCCCAAAAAGCTTGCATCATTTAACTCTATTCGTTAGCCATTAAAAGGTATTATTTTTTACAAAACGTTGTTTTTTTTCTACCTATATATAAGGAACATGGGGGAATGGTAATTTATGGTGCATCTTACTCTATGAGAAATGTATATTATAAACCAGGTAGTCCCTGAAAGAACGAGATAGGAACTGTAGATTTGTTCTTAACTTGAATCCGTTCTTAAGTCGGGATGTTTGAGACCGCTTCTTTAAACTTCCCCCACGGAAATGACATCATCGCGACGGGATCGAGCCGTTCGTAAATCAAGCATCTGTAAACCGGGGACTACCTGTATTCTGTATTTATTTTAAATTTTACAATTTTTGGTGATAGGTTTCCTTTAACACATTCGCTTGTGGAGCAGTGTTGTACCTCTTGTCCATTCTGTAAACCAGGCAAGCTCATGTCAGTTTTATGTTACTACATGTGGAGTTTTCAGTTGCCGCATCCTAAAATATTTCACACATCTCTTAGACAACGTTTAAACTTGTAAAGCAAAGTTTAAAGGGAAGGTTCAGGCAAAATAAAAAAATCAGTTTCACTTACCTGGGGCTTCTACCAGCCCCATGCAGCCATCCTGTGCCTTCGTAGTCACTCACTGCTGCTCCAGTCCCCCGCTGGCAGCTTGCCGACCTCGGAGGTCGGTGGGACGCATTGCATACATTTTTACGCATTCCTGCCAGTGCAGGAACATTAACACATACATTTTTACGCATTACTGGTTCAATGCGTAAATTTTTACGCATTGAACCAGTAATGCGTAAAAATATATGTGTTAATGTTCCTGCATTGGTGGGAATGCGTAAAAATGTATGCAATGCGTCCCGCCGACCTCCGAGGTCGGCAAGCTGCCAGTGGGGGACTGAAGCAGCAGTGAGTGACTACGAAGGCACAGGATGGCTGCATGGGGCTGGTAGAAGCCCCAGGTAAGTGAAACTCATTTTTTTTAATTTTGCTTGAACCTTCCCTTTAAGAAGCCGTTTCTACCTCAACTTGAACCAGAAATTCTAGTTAAACTTATTATGACAGATGTCTTTCTGTCTTTCCAGGTGACACAGATCCTTTCAGCTGCCTTCGTATTGCCAAAACGAGGCAGGGAGAGGTTACTGCGGGGGGTGGCTTGGGGGCAGAAGTGACTGTGGCTGCTGTGAGGAGGTCAGGGTGTGGGGTGTCAGGGGGGAGAGGAAACTGTGGGTTCTGTTGGGGTAACTGTGGCAACTGTTGTGGAATAGTGTGGGTGGGGGGGTGGGATAGAGAGAAAGAAAAGATGGCCCCTGAGCTCAAACCACCAACCATTAAGACACCAGGGAGTCAAACAACAAACACCCACATCCCACAGAGGTGTAACGTCAATCGTGACGAATAAGCAGGCAGTAACTTTATTTATTAGTGGCAACATAACCACAAACAGCACACAGGCCTTTGCCAAATGGCCTGCGTGCCAAAACATTGTGCTGGTTGTGGCTATGTTATCACTAATAAATTAAACTATAACTGCAAAATCTGGAGGGGGTAGAGAGGTCACCGTGAGTTCTGCTGGGGAGTGTTGGGATGGGAGGAGGGGGGGAGATCACTGTGGGCGCTGCTAGGGGAAAGGAGAGTTAATTGTGGTTGCTCCTAGAGATGGAAGGGAGGGGAGTGGTCACTGTGGGTTGTGTTGGTGAGGAAGAGGTCACAGTGGTTGCTGCTGAAAGGAGGACAAGGTCACTGGAGGTGGCTAGGGGCAGGCAGAGGTCACTGTTGGGAGGAGCGAGAGGTCACAGTTGGGGGTGACCAGAGGGAAAAGGTCATTTTGGTTGCTGCTTTAAGGACAACTGAAGTGAGAGGTATATGGAGGTAGCCATTGTTTTATAAGCAATACCAGTTGCCCTGCTGACCCTCTGCCTCTAATAATTTTAGGCATAGACCCTGACCAAGCAGATGCAGATCAGGTGTTTCTGATAATATCATTAGAACTGACAAGATTAGCCACATGCTTGTTTCTGGTCTACTTCAAACACTACTGCAGCCAAATAGATCAGCAGGCTAGCCAGGCAACTGGTATTGTTTAAAAGCAGATAAAAAAATATGGCAGCATCCATATTCTTCTCACTTCAGTTATCTTTTAGTTGAGCAGCACGGTGGCATATTTATAATTACTTTCGCTTGCAGCACTTGGTCCCTGGTTTGAATCCCAGACAGGGCACTATCTGCACAGAGTTTGTATGTTCCCATCGTGCTGCCCAGAAGCTGCGCGGTCCGTCCTCTCGCTCCGTCCACTGTCCTCCCGGCGGCTTCTCATGCGTCGCATAATGACGCAATCAGGAGTAGACCCCTAGTGGCGGCGCCTCCTGATGCGTCATTATGCGACGCATGTGAAGCCGCTGGGAGGACAGTGGACAGAGCGAGAGGATGGGCAGCGCAGCTTCCGGGCAGCACAATGGGACCTTCTACCGCCGAGGATCAGGTGAGATGTCCCCTGTCTACCTTCCGCTGCGCTTACTCTGCATTAAAAACGGGGGCAAAGGGGGCTGTCCCGACTTAAGGACAGATTCAGGTTAAGAACGAGCCGACAGTCCCTATCTCGTTCGTTAACCGAGGACTACCGGTATTTTTTCCTGTGATACAATGACAGCAGCCAAGTTGTTTGTAAACCTTACACACAGGCAAGCTTATCTGCATCTTCAGCGCTCAGCCTGTAAAAAAACCTAATCCTCCTCCCCTCTGCCTCTGAAATCTCTGGCTAGTAAAACCTCCCCCTCCTCCTGCCCAGACTGAGCTCCCATGAGCCCTTGCTACTGTCTGAAAATGTCAAGGCTCTCTAAAAAGCTGTGGGCGAGGCTTGTTTAGTTTATAGGGAATTTGAGTATTAAAAAAAAACAAAAAAGCATTTGGCTTGAGGAATGCCCTATAAACAATAGGAAAGGAACACAGTTATGCAATGAGTAAAAGTTCATCTCGGATCCACTTAAAAAAAAATCTCCCAAAGCAGCACTAGACTCTCCCTGTCATTTAGAAATTAGAAAAGAATAGCCACACGGCCAAATGGTCTCCAGTAATTTACTTCCTTACCAGCTTTGCACATCTAGCCTGTCCAGTATTTGCCCACCTTTCTTTACAGAACTTGTCAGACAAATTAGATTTTCCTTTCAGTCACTGTGTGGTAAATTTTGTTGTGTGCTTCTGGTCATTGTCATGTTGGTAGGTGCACCTTCTCCTCACTGGCAGCTCTCTGGAAGGGCAGTAGATTTTCCTCAAGAATTTGTCACATTTATATTTCCTGCTATCCTGTCAAGTGACCCAGTCCCTGCTGCAGAAAAACATCCCCACAGAATTATGCTACCATCTTCATTCATTTACTGTACTGTAGGTATGGTGCCCTTTTAAATAGTGAACTTTATTGCAGGGCTGTGGAGTCAAGTCGTGGAGTCGGAGTCGTGGAGTCGGGCAATTTTGGGTGCCTGGAGTCGGAGTCGGGAAAAAATGCACTGACTCCGACTCCTAATGAATTTGTAACTGTAATTAAAATAGAAAATATGATAAAATGTTCTATTTCTCAGATAATAGTCATTAAAAATAATGTATATATACAGTAATAGCTGTGCTTAGTCCACAAAAATGAAATAAACCAATCAAAATTAGTTGTGCTGCTTCAATAAAGCAGTCCCCGTATTTTTAAGGTCAGATATACATATCTGATTTTGACTGTATATATGATGTGTACACAGGAATCTCTTATATATACTAAATAACATCTATGCTGTAAGAATAAAGCCTGATGTGTAGCTGTGTCACTAATAGAGATGGTCAACGAGATGGAAATAATTCTGCATTGATGCTGATTTATGCAAATGTATGCACTCCCTTTGCTGATGAAATCAAATAATTTGATATGTTGTTAAAATTTGGTTTGGTGACTACAAATTAAAGGGCAAAGCAAAAGCAAGCTCATGAGCTGACAGCATAGATAACATCAAGCAGGCTAATAGCATGCAGTATTGATAACTCGTAATGCAGATGGATGGCAGGTGATGAGCCTGGATAAGCAAGCAGTCCCTCAATCGCAGGGTATAAGGTGGTGAATCAAAGCACAAAGATCTTATCCCAGGATAAACACATATAACGAATGTTCTGCAAAGTCCCCCAATCGCAGGGTCTGTATGGTCAAACAGCCATATCTATGCGCTAATGCTGCTCACAAATAGTTACCAAACTTCATTGATGAAATCCGGAGCCCATGTGCATGTCAGCAGGGTTCCCTTGATGTGGCCATGCAGCTGATCCAAAGGCCAAAATGTAGAATGTCCGTGGAACCAGGAGGAACCGGAGAGGTGCAGGTGCCAGAGAAAGGAGGGATGGAGGAGAAAATCCGCGCTGTCAGGAGGAGCCTGACATGTTTCGCCGCCACTAGCGGCCTTTTCAAAGGCAGACAGCGTGGAGATAAACATGGACGCCATAACGGCGTCCATAAATGCTGAATGCGCCCGCGCGGCCCGCCCCCCCGGGCACGCCCCCCAATTCCACGCACCATTACCCCACGCCCGGCAGCTTGTCGGCGTGTGGGCGGCCCCCATCCGGAACGCAAATGCGCTCCAACCAACGCGCATCACGACAAAGCGCCACATGGCGCCCAGCGGATGACGCCAAGGGGAGCCGTCCAATGGGGAGGGTGAGCGAGCGGGGCAAAGGGCGAGGCGGGCACCGCGGGCGCATGCAGACAGACCTGCCACAAGGCAATAAATGTAAAAAAGCAACTAGTTAATAAAGAAAAAAGTAATAGAAGAAAAAAATGAATAATAATGATAATGAAAAATAATTTGATATGTTGTTAAAATTTGGTTTGGTGACTACAAATTAAAGGGTAACTGAGACGGATGAAAAGTAAAGTTTTATACATACCTGGGGCTTCCTCCAGCCCCCTTCAGGCTAATCAGTCCCTCGCTGTCCTCAACCACCCGGATCTTCTGCTATGAGTCCTGGTAATTCAGCCAGTCAACGCTGTCCGGCCGCATGCCGCTCCCACAGCCAGGCACATTCTGCACCTGCGCAATAGTGCTGCACAGGTGAAGTATGCTCCTGGCGGCGGAGTGTGTGCATGCGCACTACGCCCGACTGGCTCAAGTACCTGGACTCATAGCAGAAGATACAGGTGGTGGAGGAGTACACCGAGGGACTGATTATCCTGAAGGCGGCTGGAGGAAGCCCCAGGTATGTATAAAAGTTTAATTTCATCTGTCTCAGGTTTACTTTGTTACACAGTAGTACTATACTCTACATCTGCACTCCCCACAGAGCTGCAGGGAATCCACTGAGAATGCTGTGCACATTGAACACAGAGGTGTTGTCTGTTTACAATCTCCTCATTCCCCTGCAGAGTACCTGCACATCATTCTTACATGTACCCACACTTACATTGCCTAGGGCCTGATAGATGTTCTTTGTTCCGGTTTGTACCTTTTACAAGTACTCTTACCAAGGACTAGTTTTAGTCTAAAGGGAATAAATATAGTAGTCTACATTTCCTTCTCACTTCAGTTGTCTTGTAAAATTCCTAAGCGTTGGCAGTTAAGAGACGAATTTCATGTTACATACTTTTAATCAACAAAATTGTAATATGCAAATTAGAGGAGTCGGAGTCGAGGAGTCGGAGTCGGTGGAATTCTAAACTGAGGAGTCGGAGTCGGTGGATTTTTGGACCGACTCCACAGCCCTGCTTTATTGGTTGTCTACTAGATATACCGTTTGGCATTAAAGTGGACCAGAACGCTTGCACAGGACAGAAGGAAAACACAGAGAAATGCACCCTGTATGTATTTAGAGAGTTTAGCCTTTCTAATTCCCCCTCATTTGTAATTTGACCTCTTCCTGTGTCACATGACTGCCAATGGCAGAGATGGTAGACATACTGCAGATTTATTTTGGGATTTGTATCAGCTGTAACAAAGAAATGTTTTTTTGTTTGAAGGTTATTATGCTGTTGTATATTTTTTAGAGCAGAGACGAAGTTCTGAGTTCAGGTCCACTTTAAAAGACAACTGAGGCTGGGGGAAGACGTTGAGCTTACTTACCTGGCACCTCTTCAGCCTTTTCTAGCACCCCGTGGTCTCTCAGGTCCTCTAGTTTTTACATTTCATCACCTAACTTGAACGGTGCCCCCCCTTATGAGTTACTTTAGGTGACGAAACATGTAGGGACAGGAGCCAGTCCATTGGCCTACTTGCAGCGGAGAGCCCTTAAAAACTCATGCGTAAAAATGTATGCGTCATTTATGATGCGTTAAACCACTTTTTAATAAATTGTTACACAATTTTACACTATGGAGAGTATTAGGTTGTATTTCCTGAGGTGATTGGTCCGTGCTAAACTTTCTGGAGACTGAGGAGGAAGTCCAGTGTGTCCATGTAAGGCAAAGGGGTGGCCTGACTACCCCTATAGTGCTGCAGACCCATATAACATTAGGGTCACCAATTAACAGTGAGTTCTACATCGAAGAGGGTGAGGTGGAGGTGTTCACCACAAGTCGAAGGGATCTACTGCCTGAAGTCTCTGTGTATTCACCAAGGTGTATGGAGTGTTTAAAGTGGGACTTTTACTGCATGGTGTAGAAGATGTAAACACTATACAACGGGTTTCAATATTGAGTGCGGACTGTGTTGCGCTGTTGTCATTAACCACTTGCGGACCTTGATGATTGAAATCTACACCCTGTTTAGGTCCTGTTATTCCTGCCAGGGCATAGATTTCAATCATCCCTGCCATGTGCGCTGTTCGTTCTCGCCCTTCCCGCCAATGTCCATTTCCCTGCACCCACTCGCTCTGCTGTTACGCTGACAGCAGAGCTTCTGTGTATCGGATTTCGTTGGCTCTTGACCCTGTGATTGCTGTGAGCCATTCACAGCAATCACTGCTTTTAGTTCTGGTCTTAAAGTGGCCAGAGCTGTTGGGTCCGCAAGGGTTGCATATTGAGATTGCAATAAGAAAAGACAGTTGACCCCTGTACTTGTTTAGTTTTTCTGGGTATAAGCATAGACACAGTAGCAATGGAATTCAGGTTGCCAGAAGAAAAAGTTGAAAAGCTGAGGAAAGAGGTTGGTGTTTTGTGTAGTGTAAAAAAAGCTCAGGTGAGAGTCATCCAATCTGTTCTTGGCATGTTAGCTTTCGCCACGAGAGTTTTACCCATGGGAAGGGTATTTTGCAGACGGTTGGCTCTGTCCATTGCAGGTGTTAAGCACCCCTATTGGCATGTGAGGCTTTTAGCTGAAGTCAAAGCAGATTTGTTTATGTGGAAACATTTCCTGAGTGATTTTAATGGCCGGTCTTTTTGGCAAGGAGATTTTATTTTGGATTCTGAAGCGCAGTTATTCACTGACGCAGCTGGTTCAGTGGGCTTTGGAGCTTTCTGGGCAGGTAAATGGTCAGCGGAAGCTTGGCCGGATGATTGGATTGCTTGTGGAGCCACAAAATCCATTGTTTTACTGGAGCTTTTCTCTGTACTAGTGGGTGTTGTTTTATGGGGTGGCCTCTTTCAGAACAAACGCATCCTTTTACAAACAGATAACAAAGGGGTCCTTTATGTAGTGAACTGTCAATCTTCCAAATCCCCTTTGGTCTTGAAGGTTTTGAGAGCGTTGGTTTTGTATTGCTTAAAATATAACATATGGCTCAAGGCTGTATATTTGCCGGGGAAAGAAAATACGGTGGCTGATGCCCTTTCTCGACAACAGTTTCAGGTTTTTCGGAAGTTGGTGCCAGATGCAAAGCCGGAAAGGGGAGGCATGTACGCCCCGCCTGTGGAGGGTTATATGGGACTCATAGAAGACACAGTTCAGCGTTCCTTGGCTCCGTCCACGTGGGCATCGTATAAAGAGGCATGGGACAAATGGTCTGTATTTTGCATGGATAATCAGGAATCAATAATGTCTAACGATGTATCTTTGGTGTTATGGTTCATTTGTGAGAGAGTTAGTTCTGGTGCTTCATTCAGCATGCTGTCTAAATGTCTAGCTGGTATTTCGTTTTTTAGAAAACTGAAGGGTGGGCAGCCTGTCCACGATCAGTTTATAGTGAGGCAATTCCTTAGAGGTTATAGGAAGCAGTTCCCAGTGAGAGATGGTAGACGCCCCATTTGTTTTAATTTATTGGGTGATCTGTGTTCAGTTTTGATTTTAATTTGCAGTTCTGACTATGAGGCTATGTTGTTTAAAACGGCTTTTTGTTTGGCTTATTTTGGTGCGCTGCGCATCTCTGAGTTAGTCTCCCCCTCCAAGTGGGTGGTCTCACCACTGAAGTGCGGAGACGTGGTGATTCAGCAGGAGGTTGTTCTGATTTTCATCAGGAGTTCTAAAACAGTCCAGCTGGCAAAAGTTGTTTGGCTGCGTCTGCACACGTTGCCTGGCTCAGTGCTATGTCCTGTATATGTTTTGTCATCTTTCCTGTCAGTTCGTGGCGTGTCTGACTCCTTTTTGTGTCACGCTGATGGTTTTCCTTTAACTAAATATCAGCTTTCTTCTGTGCTCAAGTCGTGCCTTAAAAAATTGGGCTGGGGGGTGGGGAGTGTTTTTCCTCCCACTCTTTTAGAATAGGAGCTGCAACCGAGGCCGCCCGCATGGGTTTGAGTGAAGAAGTGATCAGGAGATTAGGAAGATGGGAATCCAAGCGATTCCAGATTTATGTTCTGCCTAACCTTTGTTTGTCTTAATTGTTTATTTGTCTTTCAGGTGCTCATAAAACAGTTTGGATATGTGGGCACTCCTTTGTCTATTGGGCCAATAAAAGGGCTGCAGTCAGGTCCTATACTGTTAACTTGGACTTACCTGAGTAGTCCTTCACCGTGATTTGGAAAGGTATTAGGGGGCTGCGGTGGGATCACTTGAACCAATTATTACAGGAAAGTTTGTCAATCGCTTCCCCACCCGATATTATTGTCCTTCATGCCGGGGGGAATGATCTGGGGAAATGTAAAACTCTTGACCTTATGCATGATATGATGAGGGATTTGAGAGTTTGGCATGAGCAACTGCCGAATACGGTTTTCGTTTTCTCAGAGATTGTTCTCTGTCTAAAGTGGAACAAGTATCCTGGTTTAAAATTCTTGAACAAGATGCATAAGAAGATCAACAGGCAATTGAATAAATTCATGCCGGTTATTGGTGGTTTGGCATACAGGCACGAGGAGTTGGAGGGGTTTGTGCCTGGCCTGTTTAGGTGGGATGCGGTGCATCTGTCTGAAATTGGGCTTGACATCTTCAGTGTCAATCTTCAAGAGGCGGTGGAGAAGGCTGTGGCTTTGGGGGGGTGCCAGGCGTAGCCTGCCGGGTGGGGTAGTGCTTTCCTCTCAGAGGGGCGGGCAGTTTGGTGTGTTGCTATGGGCAACGGTTATATTGCCTGGGTCTACTGACAGGGCAATAATTCATGGTGGTGAAAAGTAAGCAACGAGTGTATTATAATAAAGGTTGCAGTTTCTTTCAAGCTAACGTTGCAATTAAAGTTTGGTTAAAACCCCCAATAAAGAAGGGCCGCGGCCTTTAAATGCCTTCAAGTGTCTGGTTTCTTCTTTAATGTTATTATATGTATGTATGTGTATTTTTTATAAAGTATACGTTTGAAGGCATTTTTTCATGCAATTGCTATGGTTAGGGAGGAACACAATTTGGGTGACGGACTCATGGCAATTGCTGGGAAATGGCTGATAAGAATGTATTCAGGTAGCTGGGTTCTGGCTGTGTCTTTCTTTATTGTTGCTGGTGCTGTGCTGTGAGGAGATACATCTCAGCTTCCAGAACAATCTGTTGCTGAGGATGCTGCTTTGACACTTGCTTATCAGAGGATGGACTGTGGTCAAGGGAGGTGATTGGCTCTGGTCTGGGTACTGGGTCCCCAGGTGACCCAATGAGAACGCAGCTTTGGACAGTATAAAGGCTGAGGTACCTGGGTCACTGTATCAGTTGGCTGGGAACAGACGAGCTTCTCCCACCCTCCCTCCCTATTTCTCTGCATGAAAGACTGTCGCGGTACCAACTTATTGGGGGGGTAGGTCCCACTCAGAGGGGCAGGCAGTTTGGTGTGTTGCTATGGGCAACGGTTATATTGCCTGGGTCTACTGATAGGGCAATACTTCATGGTGGTGAAAAGTAAGCAACGAGTGTATTATAATAAAGGTTGCAGCTTCTTTCAAGCTAACGTTGCAATTAAAGTTTGGTTAAAACCCCCAATAAAGAAGGGCCGCGGCCTTTAAACGCCTTCACGTGTCTGGTTTCTTCTTTAATGTTATTATATGTATGTATGTGTATTTTTTATAAAGTATACGTTTGAAGGCATTTTTTTTCATGCAATTGCCATGGAAGAGTCTTTGTAAGGGCCGATCAGCCATATCAAATTTCTGTAATTTGAGCACTTAAAGAGAAAGCTCTGGTTCAGAAACACATACTTGCCTAAGGAGAGGGAAGCCTCTGGATCCTAGTGAGGCTTCCCTCTTTGTTCTCTGTTGCTCCTCCACCTGATCTGGGCTGTGCTCCTTTTCTAGGAGGCATTATATCTACTGTAATATCTTATCACACACATGTTCTGACCCTGCTACACCCAGGAATTAGTCTCTACAATGAAATGTTCCTCTGCATGTATCAGGTAAGACCACACCTCCATGACAGACAGAGGCTCGGCCAGTGGGCTATGTTAGCTCTTGGCTCATCTGCAGCAAGGACAGCGATTCTTGACCTGCCAGTTTAACAGGTAGCTGTGATTTTTCCAAGCCTAGTGTTGTAGAATGCTTTGATGTCAGGCCCTGGGGCTATCTTGCCCAGGTGGGAGCATTTCAATCACTAGTAGATATCTGAGTTTCAAAGCTCGTGTATTGTTGCCAGCTGTTTACCACCGACCTTGAGAAGTGCCCATAGAGGTGCGTACACACCAAACTACTGATATCAGACGTTGGAACAGAACCCGATCCCCTTACACAACATCGCTGGATTCAGGCGTACAGACGTGTGTCAGCTTTTAGCTGACGACCTGCTGTATTCCTATGCAGGGGGGTGGAGGGATGACAGAGCTACATGTGCGTGATGTCACACAGTGGGCGGGGGAGCTGCGCGAACAATGAAGTTGGCCATCGCTGGAGGTCAGTTGATCCGCCGGCCTTCATACACACGCCTGATTATCGGCAGAGGTGTGTACAGAATCCCCCCCACCTACCCCACTCCCACTTGTATTTCCCTGCTTCTAATTGATACTGCTATAATGTGTATTTATGGCCACTTGTCACTAGGGGGCACCGAGAGACAATAATAGAGGACTTCTGCTTTCAGTTTCTATATTTTCTGCTAGTAGAGAGAGATCAAAGCATTCCAAACATTTAATGCACAAAGAGTTCTGCCGAATGAGGTCAAAAGCTGTGCACTTATCTCAAACGAGATAACAATCGAATCTGCTAATGGGTTAATGTGGAAATCTGTATGCGCTATCAATCATAGTTCGGTAAACTGATTCATGGTGCAGAAATCTGCAGCAAACAATCCATATTTTTTCCTGCATTGCAACACAATTGCAAATTCGCATTTTAATGAAAAGGACTCCATTGACATGCATTGCTTTCAGTGTCAGTGGGAATAATTGCATTGCAATTTCATACTAGTGAACTGAATGCATTGTGTCTTTCTCAACATACGTGGAATTTTCCCTGTAATTATTCAGTGATTTTTTTTTTTTATTATTTTTTTTTTGTGGCATGGGCCATTTGCCTTATAGAACAGAATCTGTTTTGCACTGGGAAACACTGTCATTCCAGTACTACAAATGATTCCAGCAGATCCATGACTTCTCCTAATGTCAGTGCAGAGTCACACCCATGTGATGGGCTGTAAGGCTGAAAATCCATTCTACGGTATATGTGGAAAAACAAGCAATGATACAGCCTCACACAATGGCTTTATTTGTATGTAGCTTATATACGGTACAGGAGGATTGGCTCTGCATTTTATGATAATCTGTATTATAATGCACATTGAATACTTCATGTTAGGACTGGACAACTTTCCTGCTTGGAGGGTGGTGAGAAGGATGCTGTTTTTTTCATGTTGGCTCTCACTCTAATGGTCATTGGGTCTGTTTTATGTAAGAATCCACCCAGCCACTGCCTGCAGCATACAACATGGATCTGAATCTGCTTGCCTCATCAAGTGTGTGTGTCAGTGTGTAATATATTTTAAAGTGGACCTGAACTCACAGGACAGAAGGAAAACATATTGAGGTGTGCCCTATATGTATTTAAAGAGTTTAGCATGTTTATCTCTCCTGGCGGTAACCCCGAGCTACGCTCGGGCTAGCCGCCGCAGAGGATCACATGGCCCCGGGAGGATTTTTAAAAAATAAAATTTGCAGTGGATGCTTAAGCTAGCACTTGGCTAGCTAGCCATGTCCCTCAAGTTTCGCCGCTCTCCACCGATTTCCCCCCCCCCCCCAATCGAAGCCGTAATACGTACCCCCCAGGGATCCCGCGATGGCGCAGCCTCCCAATCAGCTCCAGGCTTCGCTATGGGGAGGATCGGGAGTGCGCATGACGTCGATGACGTCATGTCCGATCGTCGCCATAGCGACGAGTGAAGCTGAATGGTGAAGCTGCAGCTCTCGCGGGAACGCGGAGGGGTAAATATTGCCGCCGGCGATCGGGGGGTTTAGTTAGGTGCGGCGGGGCTTGAGGGACATAGTTAGCTAGCGAAGTGCTAGCTAAAGCATAAAAAAACCCATTTCATTAATAAAAATCCTCCCGTGGACGCAGCCGCTGAAACTGCGTACCGCCAGGAGGGTTAATCCCCCCCCCATCTGTAACTAATCAAAATGTGTAATTTGATCTCTCAGATGTGTCAGCTCCTGCCAGTGGCACTTGGCGGTGAAGGTACCGCTGGAGGAGGATGAGTGGCTGACGCCAAAAAGGCCCCAGAGAGGTTTTTGTAATTTTTTTTTTTTTTTTTTTTTTTTTTTTTTTTGCAGCAATTAGCAATGACATCGCAGCAGAGTTGTCAGTGGACACGGGCAGTGTGAACGTAGAGTGCAGTGGTGGTAGCGACTGAGTCAGGAGAAGGACTATGCGGGCGGTCAGTTCAGCAGCACAGAAGGACCACGGCAACATACTGGTAGTAGTAGTAGCAGCACAGCATCATAGTGCTGACCAAAAAATTAAATGCACCCGGTGACCCGGGCAGTGATAACGCAGACAGAGTACATTGGTGGTACCATGGTAGCGACTGAGTAAGGAGGAGGAGGAGGACAAAGCGGGCGTTCAGTTCAGCAGCACAGAAGGACCATGGCAACATACTGGTGGTAGTAGTAGTAGCACAGCGTCATAGTGCTGGCCAAAAAATTAAATGCACCCGGTGACCCGGGCAGTGATAACGCAGACAGAGTACATTGGTGGTACCGTGGTAGCGACTGAGTCAGGAGGAGGAGGAGGACAAAGCGGGCGTTCAGTTCAGCAGCACAGAAGGACCATGGCAACATACTGGTGGTAGTAGTAGTAGCACAGCGTCATAGTGCTGGCCAAAAAATTAAATGCACCCGGTGACCCGGGCAGTGATAACGCAGACAGAGTACATTGGTGGTACCGTGGTAGCGACTGAGTCAGGAGGAGGAGGAGGACAAAGCGGGCATTCAGTTCAGCAGCACAGAAGGACCATGGCAACATACTGGTGGTAGTAGTAGTAGCACAGCGTCATAGTGCTGGCCAAAAAATTAAATGCACCCGGTGACCCGGGCAGTGATAACGCAGACAGAGTACATTGGTGGTACCGTGGTAGCGACTGAGTCAGGAGGAGGAGGAGGACAAAGCGGGCGTTCAGTTCAGCAGCACAGAAGGACCATGGCAACATACTGGTGGTAGTAGTAGTAGCACAGCGTCATAGTGCTGGCCAAAAAATTAAATGCACCCGGTGACCCGAGCAGTGTGAACGCAGAGTGTAGTAGCGACTGAGTCAGGAGGACAAAGCGGGCGGTCAGTTCAGCAGCTCAGAAGGAGGACCATGGCAACTTACTGGTAGTAGTACCATAACACCAAAAAATTAACCAAGGTAGGCACTAGGCAGGTAGTAACTGTCTTTATAAAGGCAGGCATAGTTAACAACAGCACATGCAGCAGCCACTTCATGTCCCCCTGTGTCCGACATTAGGGGCCAGGAACTCACCTTCCACCCAAGCCTGGTTGATTTTCAGGAAGGTGAGTTTGTCCACAGAGGCGTGGGAGAGCCGAGAGCGCTTCTTTGTGACCACGCCACCGGCCGCACTAAAGCATCTCTCTGAGAGGACACTGGAAGGAGGGCAGGATAGGATTTCCAGGGCGTACTGGGAAAGCTCGCTCCAGATGTCCAGTCTCTTGACCCAGTACTCCAAGGGGTCCACGGGGCTGTCGGTGTCATTGAGCCCGCTGGATGACCCCATATAGTCAGACACCATGGTGGTCAGTCATTGCTTGTGCTGGTTGGTGGTGGATGCTGTGGCGGGCACCTCTGTTCTGGGCTGCTGCACTGCATACAGGCTCTTGCTTAGGCTCTTCAGGTCTCCGGGGCGCCAGTTGCTGCTACTGGTGGTTGTTGTTGTGCTGCTAGTGGCAATGGCAGGCACCTCTTGCTGGCTTGGCAGAGCAGTTACAGTGGGGGTGGAAGGCTGGGGGAATGCTTCCAGTAGTCTGCGCACAAGGGCCTCCTTCAACTCCCTTGTGCGTTGCTCGGTGGTGGATGGCGTCATTAAGTCTCCCAGCTTCCCCTTCAGACGGGGATCAAGCATCAAGGTAATCCAGATGTCCTCCCTTGAACGCATCTGGATCACCCGGGGGTCCCTGCGAAGGCAGCGCAACATGTGCACAGCCATGGGAAACAAGTGGGCCCTGCCAGCAAGATCTTCCTCGTCCTCGCCATTGTCCCATAACGCATGCCTGTCCTCTTCCTGTGCCATGTCGTTGTCCTCCTCAAACCGCCATCCACGTACAACGCCTGCTGCACTCTGCTCCTCCTCCTCCTCCTCATTCAGGTTAGGGACCTCCAACTCTTCCACTACCTGCTGTGAGCCCTCCTCTGAGCTGGACTGTGCTGCCATCTGCTCCTGTTCTTCCAACTGCCTCAGGGCTTCATCCCCACGCTCAATTAAATTGTCCATTGCCTGCTCCAGTAGACAAACCAAGGGCACCCACTGGCACACAGAGGCCCGCTCCTCACTGACCATCTTGGTTGCCTCCAGGAAGGGACTCAGCACCAGGCATACTTGCTGCATCAGTGTCCAATGAGTGGCAGTAATCATGGGGACTTGCTGGTTGCTGGGGACACTTGGGTCTAGCATGTAGGCCCTAAGAGCCAGCCTGTGCTGACACAGCCGCTCCAACATGGCCAGAGTCGAATTCCAGCGAACTGGCATGTCGATGATCAGCCGGTGTTGTGGCCTTCCATACTGCTGCTGTAAGGTGGACAAGAGTGCAGAGGCAGTGGCTGACAGGCGGAAAAAGCGTACCACCGCCCGGGCATCCTGCAGCAGCTCGCTCATCCCCTGGTAGGTGCGCAAGAAGCGCTGCACCACAAGATTGAGCACGTGGGCCAAGCAGGGGATGTGCTGGAGGTTTCCCTGCTGCACTGCTGCCACCAGGTTGGCCCCGTTATCGGCTGCCACATACCCCACTTCCAGGCCTCTGGGGGTCAGCCACCTCCGCTCCTGCTTCCTGAGGGCGGCCAGGACGTTGGTGGCCGTAAGCCTCTCCTTCCCCAGGGTCACCAATTTTAAAAGGGCTTGGCAGTGCCGAGGCTTGGCGCTGCTGCTGCCGAGGCGGGCTTGCTTTCCGGGTGCAGAGGGAGTGTCGTGACAGGACCCTTCTGCATCCCCCCTGATCCCGCGTGGTGGCACCACTAGCTGGGCTGATGCGCTCTTGTCCTCCCTCCCTTCCATCAGTGTCACCCAGTGGGCCGTAAAGGACAGGTAGCGACCTCTCCCAAATCTGCTACTCCACGAGTCCATGGTCACGTGGACCCGCTTGCCCACAGAGTAGTCCAGGGAACGGGCCACGTTTTCCACCGCAAACTTGTGGAGTGCTGGGATCGCGCTCCTGCTGAAATAGTGGCGACTGGGGACTTGCCACTCGGGGATGCCAAATTGGAGCAGCGTCCGCATGGCGCTCCCCTCCTGCACCAGGGGGTAGGGAAGCAGCTGTGATGCCATGGCCCGGGCCAGCAAGCCATTTAGTTTGCGGATCCGCCTGTGGCTTGAGGCAGAGGCTTGGTCAGACCCTGAAAGGTGTCGCTCAGCAGGGTCTGACGACGCTGGGATGCAGGGGAGACAGAGGAGAGAGACGAACACTGGCTGCCAGCCTCAATGTCTGTGTCCTGAGTAGCCGAGGTGGAAGAGCGCTTGCGTGCTACTACTGCTGCTGCTGTGGGGGATTCACTACCCTGAGGGAGGGATGATGCTGCTGCGCTGGTGGGCCTTCTGCTCTCAGGAACCCCTGCCAGCAGTGCCTGCTTCCTCTTAAAGTCCGCATGCTCGCGGCAGTGGCGGCTTCTCAGGTGGCCCTGGAGGGATGAGGTACCCATCTTGCTCAGACTTTTCCCACGGCTCAATCTTTTGCTGCATAACCTGCACACAGCATACCTTTTGTCATCAGTACATTCCTCAAAGCAATCCCACACTGGTGACTTGAATTTACTGCGGCCCCCTCTAGCAGAGGGTGCAGCGGAACAATGTGTGGTAGTAGTTGCCGGGGGTTGCATGGTGGTGGTGCCGGCTGAAGCAGTGTCCTGTCTACTTCCTCCACGCCCACTGCTGCCGATGCCCCTGCCCCTGCCTGACATATGGCGATATCCTTGCCTAGGCCGAGGTGACTCGTCATCCTGCTCTGCCTCTGACCATTCTTCCACGGACTCAGCAGGCTGCACATAGTTAGGGTCCACAACGTCGTCATCATCAGCAGCATCTTCATAATCCAGCTCTTCCTCTGACTCCACCGCCTCCTCTTCTGTCCCTACATCCCCAGACACAGACCCCTCTTCTTCATCACCAGAACTCAACAACGCTTGTGATTGTGGCCCGATCTCAATCTCTGCCACATCAGTCCCCAGTAAGTCCTGAGCTTCTTGCATCAGCAGGTTCCCAGAAGCCGGACTGAGGGACAGAACGCTGTCATCCTGGGAGGGCTGCTGACCAGTGGGTGCTGGGGTGGATGTCACTCACAACAAGCGTGGGACGTTGGCTGCTGCTGCTGCTTGGAGTGGTGCTCACAGTAGAGGTCTGGGAGGAAGTCATGATGTCCATGAGAACGTCAGGTTCCATTTGCTCAACCACCACACGGGGACCAGAAACTTTAAAATATTTGGACAATGGCGTCTGCTGACTCGGCCCAGGCTTTGCTGCCCCCCTTTCTGCTGCATCACGACCACGTACAGCTGGGCGTCCTCTCCCTGGACGTGGAGCAGTCCCAGAAGTGGCTGAGGCAATTGAACTCCCTTTCCTCTCACCCCGCGAAACCCTGCCAGACATGTTGCTAGTAATGAATCACTGGATGCAGTGGGCACAGTACAAGGTCACTGAAGGATGCAGTGGGCACAGCAGTGGGCACTGGATATACAACTAGGTCACTGAAGGATGCAGTGGGCACAGTACAAGGTCACTGAAGGATGCAGTGGGCACAGTACAAGGTCACTGAAGGATGCAGTGGGCACAGCAGTGGGCACTGGATATACAACTAGGTCACTGAAGGATGCAGTGGGCACAGTACAAGGTCACTGAAGGATGCAGTGGGCACAGCAGTGGGCACTGGATATACAACTAGGTCACTGAAGGATGCAGTGGGCACAGCACAAGGTCAGTGAAGGATGCAGTGGGCACTGGATATACAACTAGGTCACTGAAGGATGCAGTGGGCACAGTACAAGGTCACTGAAGGATGCAGTGGGCACTGGATATACAACTAGGTCACTGAAGGATGCAGTGGGCACACAAGGATGTCACACTGTGTAATGAGATGCTCATATGCCAGCGAGCGAGCAGTGGGCACTGGGCACGGCACAAGGTCACTGACAGAATGAATGAACAGCGCTGGCAGAGAGTGGCGGCGCCGGCGGTGTGACTGGCTGCCTGCAAATAGTACAAGTGTATAACTGTCACTGGAATATGCAAGTGAACACTGCAGTTGCACTAACCTGCCTGCCTGCACTACACACAGATAATCCCCACTCCCACTACACTGACTAAACTGCAGCACTGAACCTGCCTGCACTACACACAGTTAAATAATCACTAGACTCCCACACTCCCACTACACTACACTGACTACAACTAACTACAGCAATCACTCACTGACTAGCTAACTGTGTACAGTATAAGAGCAGTGTTAGCAAAAAAAACACTTTGTTTTTAACACAATAAATGCACTTGCTCAAACAACAATGGCCTGGAGATAATCCTCTCAGCACCACAGTCTAGCAAGGACAGAGCTTTTCCATCATGGCCGCCGCTTTATATTCAGGAGGGGAGGGCATAGCTCCCCTCCTGTGATTGGTTGCTAGGGCCTGGCTGGGGCACTCTGATTGGCCTGCAATGTGTCACTTCCGCATAGTTTGACGCATTTCCGCAAACCACGACTTCAGCGCCGGGTTTCACGAGCGTGAAAGTGGTTGAAAATCTATTTACGGATTTTCGTGTCCGAGGCGGAATGCGTCAAAATGGTCGTGAATCCACGCCTAAGCGTGATCACGACCTGGCGGTGAGCACCACTGTGCCTGTGACATTTTGTCAAATAAAACATTTGCATGGGAAATAACCCATATACCGTGTGCAGTTAGCACAGTGGCAGCTGCTAATTGGTGGCTGTTACTGCTGCTGGCCCCTGCATGTGGCACTGCAGTTATGGCCTGTGGTCCGCATGGAATAAACAACTGTAGAAAGCTTTGAGGGCCACCAGAAATGGTTCGGCAGGTCGCAATTGGCTCCCAGGCTGGACTTTGGACATGCCTGGCCTAGGTGGTCTTATTCAGAATAGCCTCTGGGATTTCATGATTTTAGTCTGTGGATATTGGGCCCTGTACATTTTTGGATGGCACTGTCAATTACTGTTGCACAATAAAGGTTGGAAACTATAAGTGCAGGTTATCATTTATTCTCTTGCTGTAGGTTGGACAAACCAGTTATATGCTTACATCTGAAAATGGCGCCTGAGAATAATGGCGCACGGTGTTGCCGCTAATTCGTTTGCCGCTTATCGCTATTTAACGTTAAAGAGAATCTGTATTGTTAAAATCGCACAAAAGTAAACATACCAGTGCGTTAGGGGACATCTCCTATTACCCTCTGTCACAATTTCGCCGCTCCTCGCCGCATTAAAAGTGGTTAAAAACAATTTTAAAAAGTTTGTTTATAAACAAACAAAATGGCCACCAAAACAGGAAGTAGGTTGATGTACAGTATGTCCACACATAGAAAATACATTCATACACAAGCAGGCTGTATACACCCTTCCTTTTGAATCTCAAGAGATTATTTGTGTGTTTCTTTCCCCCTGCAGCTATCTTCCACTGAAGTGTCAGGCTGTTTCTTCCTGCAGAGTGCAGACAGCTCTGCCTGTATGTAATTCCTCAGTACGTGAAAGCCCAGCCAGTTCAGAGGAGGATTTATCCAGCTTGTAAAAGATAAGAGAGAAGCTGCCCTAATCTAAATAATACACAGGCAGTGTGCAGAGAGGGGCCTGGAGGGGGGAGATGCATCACAGAACCACAACACTGAAGAACTTGGCAGCCTTCCAGACACAGGCTGACAAGTCTGACAAGAGAGAGATAAGTTGATTTATTACAGAGATGGTGATAGTAGAACGTGCTGCAGTAAGCCAGAACACATTAGAATAGCTTTTGGAACTTGTAGGATGATAAAAAACAGGATGCAATTTTTGTTACGGAGTCTCTTTAAAGCCTTATTATTATTTAGCGTTAAAGCATTATTGTTATTTAGCGTTAACACACAGAACCCTCTCTGTACCTACCCCTAACCCATAAACCCCCCTGGTGGTGCCTAACCCTAACCACCCCTATGGTGGTGCCTAACCCTAACCACCTCCCCTGGTGGTGTCTAACCCTAACCACCCCCCTGGTGGTGCCTAACCCTAACCACCCCCCTGGTGGTGTATATTGTACTGTAACTATACCTAACCCTACTCTCACACAGAACCCTCCCTTTACCTATCCCTAACCCTAAGACCCCTCTGGTGGTGCCTAACCGTAAGACCGCCCCCTGGTGGTGCCTAACCCTAAGACCCCCCTGATGGTGCCTAACCCTAAGACCCACCCCCCGGTGGTGCCTAACCCTAACCTTGACAGTGTTACATTAAATCCATTCACCGTTTTTCAGTTAAATAACATCTGCAGTTTGGCTTATGTAGGGCGCTATTGATAAATAACGTTAGTGTGTGCCACTATTGATAAATAACGTTAGTGTGTGCCACTACTGATAAATAACGTTAGTCTGTGCCGTTTTTTCTTCTTTTTTCCCTGTGCGCCATTATTATGCAGTACTCACGATAAATAGCGATAAGCGTATCTTTTTAATGTGGCGCCATTTTTATGCATAGGTGCTGTGCGCCATTATTCACTGATCCGACACAAAATATAGAACAGGGCAGTTTCTAGGCTAAATTGCACCAAGGGTGAGTTTGTAAAAGTTGTGCCCCCCCCCCCCCCATGGACTTGCAATCCTATACTATGCCCCAGTATAGGTAGTCAGGTATAGAAGCCGAGTATATGTAGTCAGGCATAGGTGTCCCCAGTATAGGCAGCCAGCTGTAGGTGTCCCCAGTATAAGTAGCTAGCTATAGATGCTTCTAGTATAGATTATCTAGGTAATTGTGCAGCCAGTATAGGTTAGCTAGGTATAGGTGCCGCTAGTATAGGTTATCTAGGTGTAGGTGCAGCCAGTATAGGTTAGCTAGGTATAGGTGCCAGCAGTATAGGTTAGCTAGGTATAGGTGCCTTCAGTATAGGTAGCTAGGCATAGGTGCCTTCAGTATAGGTAGCTAGGTAAAGGTGCCTTCAGTATAGGTATATAGGTGCCTTCAGTATAGGTAGCTAGGTATAGGTGCCTTCAGTATAGGTAGCTAGGTATAGGTGCCTTCAGTATAGGTAGCTAGGTATAGGTGCCTTCAGTATAGATAGCTAGGTATTGGTGCCTTAAGTATAAGTATATAGATGATGGAGGGGGGAGCGGTCACACTGGGACTAAGAAGGGAGGGGAAACTGACTTTTCCCTCATTCACCCTGGGGCCCCCCACCGTGCTCCCCCCTCTTGGCAGAGTAAGCGCAGCAGGAAGCCTCATTTGAGCAACTCACCTCCCTTCCTGCTCCAAGCACCGCTCACTAGACGCTGGACGCTGGTCTCCTCTGCATAGCTGCTTATACTCTCTCTTTATACTCTCTCTACTTCCTGATTAGCAGGAAGTAGAGAGTGTATAAGCGGCTATGCAGATGGAGGAGACCAGCAGCAAGTGAGCGGCGCTTGGAGCGGGAAGGGAGGTGAGTTTCTCATCCAAGGCTTCCCGCTGCGATTACTCTTCAAAGATGGGGGGAGCACAGAGTGGAGAGGGGGAGAGAAGTCGGGCTCCCCTCCCTGCGGCTTAGTCCCAGTGAGGCCGCGGCTCCCCCCTCCATCACTGTACCCCCTCCCTCACAGCGCCCAGGGTGGTTGCCCGCCTAGCCTGCCCCTAGAAACAGAGCTGTTACAGAGTCTAAAAGCCACTATGCCCCCTATGCTGCACATTCTACTACTACCCAAGGACCAGCACCACCCCAGCCCCAAGCAACTTGCCTGTGTGGCTTTTGCCCTAATCCGGCCCCACTTGGACTGCCTATTACCCTTCTGGCTGTACCTGCCTAGTCGGTTCTAGTGGTACTTCACCTTCCTGGTCTAAGTCTCACTACCTTGCACACTTAGGGCCAGTGTGAAACTGAGTGCTGGGGCCACGCGTACTGCTGTCTCTCAGCTGAGCGGGGATGCGCCACACAGGGTGAAGACTCCGGAGAAGATTGAAGTATTGAGACTGAAGGAAGGCCGAAGACCTGCTAGGCCTCACAGGTACATTCTGTAGTAATGTTTTTCGCACTTTTACATAGCACCAGTAGAGATCCTGCATTCATAACATCATTATAAGGGGATGGGTATGGCATGGATAACTACCTCTATTGCCTAGTACACACCATACAATTTTCTGTGAGGTTTTTCTGTTAGATTTTCTGTTAGATTATTTTCTGTAAAGTACTAGTAGAGACTGGTCATTATCTCTGGTGCATTGTCTTCTGGTTATCTCCTGCTGAGTAGTTGCTCGGCATATAGATGGTTATATAGATCATTTCCAACATGTTGGAAATTATCTATCTGGCAGGTAAATCTAACAAAAAAGCTAACAGAAAATTGTATGGTGTGTACCTAGCATAAGTTGTAAAATAACCCTTCATTCTTCAGAAATTCCACTGAATGATGTACTAAAATTCACAGGTGCATCATTACCTCCAGGCTAGCAACGTCTTCTGTTGCAATGCAACACGTTCTGTTGCTACACAAGAGGAGGAGGGCTGATGGGACTCAGCAAGCATTCAAAAAAAATTTCAGTTTAGGTGCCTACCCTACATGCCATTTATTTTGTTTAAAAAAAAAATGCATAGTAAGCATGTACTATGTGTCCTATTTACTATCTTGCAATTTTTTTTTAGAAATGTCCTCCAAATTCTGTCAAGCATGCAGAAGACTTTGTATTATCAGTAAAATTAATTCTCACAGAATGTAAAGTTGGTATGCAAAAGGAAGAACTTCCGTTTTCAAGATGACAAAATAAAGGGAGCAGGTAAATGGACTTAATTCACAATGCGCTTCGCTGATCACAGCCGGTCTCCTTGGGTGAATGTCTTTAAGTGTCAATTGCACGGCTAAGCACCAGGCAGTATGTGTTTCGCAATATGGGTTTTTTATATTCTTGGAGACTGATATAATATCTATAGATTTGCAGCATAGTTAGAAAAAGTATAACATTGGCCTCTGAAAAAACATTCAACGTGCTACAGGCAGTCTATGTTGAATTAGCTGTAAGCCACAATTCAATGTAAATATCTTCTTAAAGAGGCACTGTAGTGACATATAGTAGAATGCAGTAAATTATTCAGGATACCCTCTTTTATGTTAACTCTCCAGGATTCAGCATCAGAAACACTTCCTACATCTATATATATTGTTGTATATGGGTTTTTAGCCCTGCCCTCCAATTGATGTCAAGCCTAGGCTGATTAGCTATGCATCTTTCTTCTCCTAGAGCACTCTGGGGGACCAAGTGTTCTTCCTCCTTTATGTGTCTAGCTACCCCACAGCCTGAGATATCAATTCCCTAAACAAAGAGGCCAGTAAAACAAGCATGTTTGATATCTATAATTTCAGCCCATGGTGACAGAGTCTAAAATGTTGGATTTTATATCATATGTCGAGTATGCACTGAATTCTGACATAATTGGATAGAATGCCTCACTCTTTCCCTAAAAGAGTTATCTAAGTGAGTATGGGAGAGGGTGGTGAAAACTCATCTTTAATGTGGACATCCATTGAATGACACTTACTATGATGGTTCCCCCTCTTTTTTTTACCCAATGCAGCGACCATTGACTACTTCCTTAAAGCTAATGTTAAAGTCACCCCAGTTTGAATCCCCCGCCGCCGGAGGCTTCAGAAGTCTGCGGGAGCCAGAGAGCTTTCCGAAGACAGTCGGCTCTGTACTGCGCATGCACGAGTGTAGGAGAGAACAGATTCGGGCATGCACAGTACGGAGCCATCCATCTTTGCGAGCACTTGGGCTCCCGAAGACTTCCGAAGCCTCCCGTGGTGGCTGAGAGCAGTATTTGACCGTATACTCCCAGTGTGGGTGACAGTGCTGGAACGAGGGAACCAGGAAAGGAGCATTAACCACTTGCCGACGGCTACACGCCGGTAGGCGTGGCCGCGGCGGCAGCCCCAGGACCGCCTAACGCTGATTGGCGGAAAGTCCTGGGGCTTGCATTTGCAGGAGATCGCGCGCAGGATGCGCGCGCATCTCCTGCTTGGTGGGCGGAGCGGAGATCCGCCTTCAGTCTCCGAGCTGCGATTGCCGCTCTGGAGACTGTAACGGCGAAACCGACGCTTAATTGTATTGTACAGCGCTGCGATCTGCAGCAGCGCTGTACTGGGGACAGCCGTGTGACACGGCTGTCCCCCTGGAGGACAAGAGAGCGATCGGCTCTCATAGGCTGAAGCCTATGACAGCCGATCGCCGTTATTGGCTGCCTGGGGGGTGGGAGGGATGGAGGGAATAAAATATTTTAAAAAATACACTAATTTAATAAAAAACAAATAACATAAATATTTATATTTAAAAAAACAAACACTGCAGGGGCGATCAGACCCCACCAATAGAGAGCTCTGTTGGTGGGGACAAAAGGGGGGGGGAATCATTTGTGTGCTGTGTTGTGCGGTCCTGCAGCTTGGCCTTAAAGCTGCAGTGGCCAATTTTGAACAAAATGACCTGGTCACTAGGGGGGTTTAAGCCCACAGTCCTCAAGAGGTTAAGGATCTATAGGACCCAGAGCCTTCCCTCTCTCTAGGTGTATATCTGTCTGTTTTTTTTTAGTTTAGCTTAAAGTGAACCTTCGGACTAAAAAACTACTCAGCCGAACTGAAAAGGCTTGGTGTTTCTTTAACAGTTTCACAGCATCAGAACTTTGTTTTTCTTACCAAAGCATCATTTTTAGCTGCATGTTTAGCTAAGCTCCACCCATCAAAGAAAAAAAGCCCACGCTTTTTTTCCCTGATGCTGTGCAGAGCATGATGGGATTTCCTATATTGGTATTCACGTTGCCTAGCAACTGGGACATGTGCTCAGGACACAGGACAGTTGGAACTGTGTCTCATGCTCCCTGTCACCTCCTTTCAACCAAAAAGATGGCTGCCATCATGAAATCAAACATTTGCCTGTTCTTTTAAAACAGTGTGGGTAAGAGATTATATTAACTATCTATTTTAATTAACATAACTAATGTAACGTAATGACAGTATGTTTGTTTAGGCTGGAGTTCCTCTTTAACATTCACTTTAAGCAGCAGGGAAGCATTGTGAAAGCTTGGGAATGCAACATACTGTGGCTGGCATTGTTCTACTTCTCTCTTCACCTCTTCTTTCTGTGACAGGCTTGCTCAGTGGCACAGGTAGAAGCAGAGTTTCTCTCAGGCTACAGACAATACTATGAGGCTCCTCCCACCCACAGATGACACAATCCTTAGCAGTCTTTGGAAAGGAAGAAAACTGCCATGGCAGTTTTTCAGATAAGGGCATGGCTTATTAACAAAACCAGGATTTTATGGCACAAGTGGTCAGTTTTTAGACTTTTTTTGCCCTGCTACTCTGTTATAATGTTTGCTACCTGTGCCAATAGTGTGGGTTTTATTTTTACATCAGAGGTCCGATTTAAATTGTTAAAGGATACCCAATCCAAAATGTGACATAATGAGATAGACATGTGTATGTACAGTGCCTAGCACACAGATAAATATGCTGTGTTCCTTTTTTTCTTTCTCTGTCTGAAATAGTTAAATATCAGGTATGTAAGTGGCTGACTCAGTCCTGACTCAGACAGGAAGTGACTACAGTGTGACCCTCACTGATAAGAAATTCCCCCTTTTTACCTCTTTCTTGCTCTCAGAAGCCATTTTCTGCTAGGAAAGTGTTTTATAGTTGGAATTTCTTATCAGTGAGGGTCACACTGCAGTCACTTCCTGTCTGAGTCAGGACTGAGTCAGCCACTTGCATACCTTATATTTAACTCTTTCAGGCAGAGAAAGACAAAAAAAGGAACACAGCATAGTTATTTGTGTGCTAGGCACTGTACATACACATGTCTCTCATTATGTCACATTTCAGTTTGGGTATCTTTTAAGAGAAAGCTGAAGGGAGGAATTTAACCTGGAGGTAGTCCTTCAATGCTGAAGCCTGATTGGTCACTTAGTAAGAATAACGACCTGGTCTCGACCTGGATTTAAGGCCTGATTGGCCAATTTTTATTGCATGTACCACAGTGCAAAGTAGCACAACGTTTCGACCACATAGGTCTTTATCAAGCACTTGATAAAGACCTATGTGGTCGAAACGTTGTGCTACTTTGCACTGTGGTACATGCAATAAAAATTGGCCAATCAGGCCTTAAATCCAGGTCGAGACCCGGTTGTTATTCTTACTTGGACTTTGCTACACCTTTGGTGGATACGGGTGTGACTGGTCGACTCCCTGGTAAGAAACACTTATCTGGGTTGAAGTATTAAGGCATCTTGCTCTGTGATTGGTCACTTAGGGCAACTTCTCTACTCTTTCTATAGTTTTCTCTGTAGTTACCTTAGCCCAGTCTATCTGTGAACCCAAAAGTTGGTAGCTCGGCCCGAGCACGGACTACACTACTTTCTACTGTGTGTTTCCTTTATCTCACAATGTGCAGCCACTCACAGTTTTACTCGTTAAATAGGTTGTGTTATTTATACAGCAAGACGCCCCACTAACGCCGGTGCCGCTCTCAGATCTAGCACGAAAAGCGTTTCCACAAGCAATCAATGGAAATACAGATGTGAATATTTCAATTTTTGTGTCTAATGGAGTACGGCGCTGATTGGGTGACTTGGAAGATATAAATGGGTTTGCATTGAGATTTCATTTGCAACTGAGAAAATTGCTTCTATTGCAGAGACGGCGGCGAGGAAACGTTCGGCCAGGTAATAGCTGAATTTAGAAGAGGCCAAATTGAAACGTCTGACATTGGAGAGGGGAAGTAGAAATCTTTCTATTTATTTCTCGGCTTTTACCATCGCACGGTGTGCAGGAGAGGAGAGTGGCGGCTTTAATAATGCCGTAATGGGAGACAGTGGCAGGAATAGCGAGAGGTGAGGCCCAGGCGGGGGGGTTGACATTAGCGGCACTAACATTGTCACTGGAAATGTAAATTGACGTGCTGAATAGTCAACAGACACAGCCGGCTGCCCACAACTAGAAGCCGCTGAAATCTTGTCACTGACAGATGAATTATTTGTTAAAGGACTAATCGGAAGAAATGGCCTTCCATCAGGCGCTGGGAATAGTGCTCTGCTTGGCCGCACAGAGCGGAGAATACAGAGCGCAGTCTGTGCCGCTGTGTCCCTAGCAAAGTCTAATGTCTATTACATAATAATATCAGAAATGTGTGGATTATATGCATTGTATACTGATAGGCTATCTAATGTAATGTCTAAATGGTAACGTTCCCTGCCCAAGTTCTATAAAGATTATGACATGTAATGTTTTCCAAATGTGGGTCATTATGTTTCTGGATTACCTCTCTTATCTCCACTCACTGGTTTATGATTTTAGTATAATAAGCAGAATTCATCTTATATCACATTACAATATCACTACTTTGTACCCGCTTAGTTTCCATTTTCTTTTTTACTACTACTACCTGCAGCTTGGATCTCTCAGCAGATGGCGAGCCCTGGCTGCATGATATTAGTTTATGTCATTAAGGAGAGAGTTATTTACAGTCTAAAAGGAGATGACATCAGACAGTGTAATAAAAGTTTTTTTCTAACTGTGTCACTCCTTGTGCCAACTCTCTAGCTACTCAGGGTGGGTGCAGCTAAAAGTACTCCCGTACCGATGTTTTGAGACCTTCAAAAAAAAGAACTACTGCACAAATCACCTGCTTCTGGATCCCTTGACTGTCTTTTCAGCTTTTTCAGTTCTCCGGTTCCACCGCCCCGTTCCTCGTATCTGCCAGAATCTTCACCGCTATGGTGGTGACCGAGAAGTAACCCGACAGTACTTCCGGGTCAGCGCCATAGTAGTGGAGATGCTGGCTGCTAGAAGCCTGTAGTAAACACCTTGGAGTTTTTCTCCGAGAGCGTGGCCAGGTGCCGGAAGTTGAGTGATGCGGGATCTTCCTGTAGTTGCCTGTAGTTGTTCTTACATGCAGTAGATAGGAAGGGGAGGATAACACGTAGGCAGAATGTAGCCCCCTCCTCCTGTAACCTCTCCTCCTGTCTCTTCTGCCAACATGATTACAGCCAGACTGAAGCTTATGTATGGCAGCCAGAAAAGGAGAGAGAGAGAGTGTGTGTGTGTGTGTGTGTGTGTGTGTGTGTGTGTGTGTGTGTGTGTGTGTGTGTGTGTGTGTGTACGTGTGTGTGTACGTGTGTGTGTGTGTACGTGTGTGTGTGTGTACGTGTGTGTGTGTACGTGTGTGTGTGTACGTGTGTGTGTGCTTGATGTCTCTCCCATCCTCCCTTTATGTGTGCCTGCTGTATAGATTTCTCTCTATACACTGTCCCCTTTTGCATGAACTACTAAAAAACAAAGCCGAGAGCCCAGAATCCTGCACTTTACATTGCAGTGTCTAGTAACACTCCACTTAACGACAGCTCAGGCCAGGTGATAACTCCTCACACACTTTACAGGTGTTATCACTTGCATTCTTGTGTGTGAATTATCATCCTGTCTTTAATTTAAGTTTAGAATGCTGTTGTCATCTTAGGGATTAAAACCATAACTTTGGAAATCACTCCTTAAATTAAGGAGAGAATCTTTATTTTAAAGACAGCATGAGGTAAATTACTTAGTGAATACTAAATGCTTTATCACCATGGTGATAATAGTAAAACCCAGCTCAGAATCGTTAAAGAAGGTTAAATCATTAAAGACAGGAAAAAAGCTAAGGGAATAGTGGCCATAGTCTGACATAGTGTTGGAAAGGGTTAATAGTTCTCCACGTTACTAAATAATAGTTTTAGTAGTCTTTACAAGAAACCTGTAGTGAGAACTATATGGAGGCTGTTGTATTGAAATCCTAAAAAGGTTTTACTTCTGCAGGGAGCTCTGAAAGGATTATGCCTCAGTTTTTACTGTATGCCACAGCTGCCTTGGCAGAGTTCTCCTCTGTCTATTCAGAGACACTTTGATTTAATCTCTGAACCACAGAAAAATGAATTTTTAGCAACTGTATGTGGGATAAAGACTTTTCACTGTGTCCTGTGCAAGAGTTTGCCTCCACTCAAGTCAGAGTGCCTTACCTCCATGCTTGTTGTTCATCAGCGATTCAGAAGGCAGCCTCAATGGAAATGAGGAAGGGGTATTTAAAAAGGAATTGCAATAACTCACATAACTTGGGGAAACTAATACAGCTATTGTAGAGTTCCTCCTTAATAAAAATGTTTAGAAATTGTAAGAATACCCTCCAATTCAACTTTGTGCAGTCCACTTCTGTAATAAATGGGATATGCTAAGGAAGATATCTGTTTTCTCTGCTGAGGATCTGGGATAATTAGACCTCTATAATATGTTTTATCAGCATCTTCATAGCTGAGTACATTGCAAGCACAAGTCTACCTTATTCCGCTAATCTGCCGGCTCTGCTCCCATCTACTAACGAACCTGTTTAGCTTGCAGCTACTCATTTCTCCAGATCCATTATGGCTGCTGTTCGAGGGTCCCTGGTGACCCAAGAACTTGCAGCATTGCTTGGATGGATATGATAATAATCAGAATATATGCACCATCTGCCCCAATCTCATCATCACCCGGGATCATCATGATTATTAATGGGGTATCTGACTGAAAAGCTGGACTTTAGCCGTACTGTAAACCTGGGGAGGTTTTTTCTGTCCCTCTAAGGAATATACAGTGACTAAGGCTTCATAAAACTGTCCAGTCTTCAATACACCCAAGAAGAGCAGCATAATGGGTAGTCATGACCAGTTGACATCTCAGATTATTGGTTCTGCAGATTTTCACTGCAGAACATTTTTTTTTTTACAATAAAAGCTTGTCCGGAACAAACATTTCAACAACATCTGCTGTTTAACAGTCTCAAGGCCTACTAGACAGCCTTTGTATATTACTTTACGTTTAGTTTGTGGTGGCCACACTTGTAAAGGAGGGGGGGGGGGGACAATAATGGCCATGCTTATTGTGACGGACAAAAAGTAGGGATAATAAAAATTGCACCCTGCAGAAAGAAAACACAGAGACAACAGGAGCCCAAATGGTGCAGTATGTCACAGTACCAGAAGCATGTAAAATATGCGAATGTATTATACTCACAAAGGTGGGTTGCAGAAGGGCAACCAACCACAAGAAGCAGGTGGAGATGTATAACCCCGACTCCACTCGGGTGACCAGACGGAGCTGGTGATAGTCGCACTCTCGATAAAAAGCAAACCTCAATTGACCTAAACTGGTCAAAGAGGGTTGATCCCCCTTCAAAAGGAGGGCGAAGGCACAAGATAAAGGGGAAGGAGGTGCCCAGAGAATATTAATATTATTATCACATATTAATAGAATTTTATTGAACTTATTAATTGTCAGTGCAATAAAATTCTATTAATACGTGTATTTGGCTTCATTGAGGTAAGCCACCTCACTTTTTCCATTTTATTTGTTTTTAACGCATATTATGTTCTCTGGGCGCCTCTTTCCCCTTCATCCCATGCTTATTGTGAGGAGTGAATGGTGACCGCACTTGTTTGGGGGGGGGGGGAGGGGGTGCATTTGTTATTAGATGGAGAGGAGGGTGACCGCAATAGTAATGCAGGGGAAAAGGTGCAGTAAGGTGGCCATACTGGTTGTCAGGAGAGGAGAATGGTGGCTGCATTTGATGTTAGGTGGAGGGCAATAGTTATGGAGAGTTGGAGGGGTGGGGGGATCTCTAGCATAATCCAGAAGAAGGCTCAGCAAAGAATGTTCTTCCTGGGACAGAATGCCATGGGATCTTTTGACTTGCTTATATACTGCCATCATCTAGTATACCTCTGTTCCTCCATTGTTGTCTGGAACACAGGTGACAAGCTCAAACTACAGAGAGTCATCAACGCTGCTGAGAGCATCATCGGGTCACCCCAGCCGACTCTGGACCTTCTAGACACCACCAGTTTGAAGTCTGGTGCTAACAAGGTACCAAACTATCCCACCCACCCTGATAGGTACTTCAACTGCCTTCCCTCCGGCTACCGCCTCAGAGCCATCTCCACCAGAACCACCAGGCTCAGAAACTCCTTCTTTCCTCAGGCGGTCGTTCTCCTGAACTCTAGCACCTGCTCAGGCATAATTCCATAGTTTTTTGCATCTCTGCATTCTGTCTCTGTGGTATAAGCTCCCATCTCAGGTTTATCTGTTATGTCTAAATGTTCTTACATGTGTTCTACCATCATGCCGTGTGTACCATAAATAATTCCGGGTACGTCTTCGGTCGCAATTGGCAAATAAAGCCGATTCTGATTCAGATATATAAATAATTGCCATACTATTGAAATATAAATACCCATACTAAATACCTCTGGTGCTATAATAAATACCTGTAGTGACGCGGCATACTAATACTTATACCTATAACATAATAATAGGACATTAAATAGCATGCCAATACAATATGATGATAAATGCCTATGGTATATAGTTACCTACCCTAACATAATAGTAAATATCTAGGCTCTCTATATAAGCTGATTTTCTGCATGGCTCTGGAACGAATGTCCTCTAGAAAGCTAAATATAAAACTCCCTGAAAGCCATTCGGCCTTTCTAAAGATTTCTTTATAATCCCGATGAAAAATGAGCCATCACAGAGTATGGATTAACTCTGCTGGACTGTAATATGTGGTGTTAATGAGATTTTATCCGCCATAGACGCCGTATTTGACTTGATTACGTGTTTGGTTTGGATAAAAACAGCTAATTAGGAAGCAGTAATTGCACAAACCGAAATCTCTACGTGGCCTGAAAAATGCCTTCAGTTTCCTAGTTCAATGGATTTTACAGCACCTCCAGTAGGAGCAGAACACCACATATGCACTGCCGCTGATGAGATGCAAAGGGGCTTATTTTGATAATATATAAATGTTCTAATCACATCTCAGCATTTAGTCAAACCACATTGAAGGATAAAACACGACTGGTTGATGGGGGGTATTTATTGTTTAATTAATTGGCTCACATTGATCACAGCGCAAATGAAATCAGCTCCTGACTGGCTCACAGAGCCCTGCTGTCATAGCAATGAGAGAGCGAGAGAGTTTCAGTGACGGAAGAGCGGCGACGGTAGTGGTGGGTCAGTGCAGCATGAGATCAATTGGTACCGTTTTTTTTGTACCAGGGTCTCTGGTCCTTCAAGTAAACCAGAGATCATTAAATACAATGATACAGGACATTAAATACAATGTCCTCCCGCCATCTGCCGTTAAGCCACGATCAGCCCTGGTAATTGCTTCAGCCGCGTCAGTCTGGGACTTCTGCACATGTGCGGGAGGTCTGTGCAAGACCCAGACTGGACCCGACTGAGCAAGTTTCTGGGGCTGATTGCCGCTGAATGGCAAACTGTTGGAGGACGGTGAGGGACTCACACGTGTTTATGGGGCTGGAGGAAACCCTGGGTAAGTATTGATTCTTTGTATTTTATGATCTCTGCTACACTTTAAAGAAAATTTGTAATGAAAAACGTCCCCTGGGGGGTACTCACCTCAGATGGGGGAAGCCTCTGGATCCTATTGAGGCTTCCCCCGTCCTCCTCAGTCCTATGGTGGCGGCGAAAATCCTCCCGGAGTGGTGGCGATGTAAATATTTACCTCCGTGGCTCCAGCGCAGGCGCAGTATCCGCTCTTCCCACGGAGATAGGCGGAAGTAGCTGATCTCCGTCGGGCCGCTTTACTGCGCAGGCGCAAGTCTCCTGTGCCTTCGCAGTAGAGCGGACCCGATGGAGATCGGCTATTTCCGCCTATCTCCATCAGAAGAGCCGAATCAACGCCCCCGCTGGAGCTTGGAAAGGTAAATATTGAACAGGCTGTCGGATCTGTCGGGCCAGCTTTGAAGGGCTGCAGCGAGACCCCCGTGGGACAGAGGAGGACGGGAGAAGCCTCATCAAGATCCTGAGGCTTCCCCCTCCTGAGGTGAGTACCCCGTAGGGAATGTTTTTCTCGGTACAGTGTCTCTTTAACCACTTCTATACCATAAAATGTTGTGCTGATCTGTGCTGCGTGGGCTCTCCAGCCCACAGCACAGATCAGCTAGCAGCCAGGCCGATCAGACTTCCCCCCCTTTTTTCCCCACTAGGGGGATGTCCTGCTGGGGGGGTCTGATCGCCGCCGGCTGCTTGCGCTTGCGGGGGGGGGGCTCTTCAAAGCCCCCCTCCGCAGCGCTTCCTGGCCTCCTTCCCTCCCTCTCCCTCCCCCTGTGAGCGGCGCAGGACGGATTTCCGTCCTGCGCCTGATGGGATAAGCTTTAGCCTATCAGATGCCGGTGATCCCCGGCCAATCAGAGGCCGGGGATCACCGATCTCCTCTACGGCGCTGCTGCGCAGCAGCGCCGTATACATGTAAACACCGGGGAAGGTCTTTCCCGTGTGTTTACATTTACCCTGCGAGACGCCGATCGGCTCGCAGGGTGTTCACGGAGACACCCTCCGTGAACTGACATGGAACGGCCGCCCCATGGAATAAACTTCAGGATTCAGGGGCGTATATATACGCACCGAGAATCCGGAAGTGGTTAAGGAGCCAGAGACCGCTGGTACTGAAGTGGTTAAAAAAGCTTATTCACAAAAAGAATGCACAAACATCATACAATTGGTGAAACAATGCACATTTCCACCAACAATAGTCATTTTTGCATAAATACATATCTATCATGCATTTCTGCCAGCTAGTGCAGAAAGAGAAAAACTGGTAGGACCTTTTTCTGGAGTACATCGGCTTGCTTCAGCCACTTCTAAGGGAGGAATATAACCATAGTATTATTCAGATATCATAAGAGTTATACTATTTTCAGCTGAGATAAAGACAAAACTTAACGTGTTTCGTGAACTTGACATAGGTAATGTTCACTTCCTCAGGAGTAAATTCCCAGCTTATAGACTCATAGATAAAACTTGTTTCAATCATTTTTAAACATTTCACATAATATCAAGGTAAATCCATGTCATCTGCACAGAAACCAGACGGAGCTGACATCATATCCACTGGACACCATACAGGAATGCCATTCAAAACTGCATCTGAGAACCCGTGCCTGGGCTGATAGCTCCCTACTTACAAACATTTGCGTAACAAATGTCTCATACATGCAGATAAAATTGTCCTCAGGTAAGTAACTTACCTTTTGATAATTACCACGGGGAGTCCATGTCCGCCATGAGCCGGCCTATGCAGTCGGCGTCCGGATCGAGTTGGCATGACGTCTCCAGGGGTCGTGCATGCATGTCTAGGTGCATGGCTCACAATAGCTGTAGACGGGTGCGTCCGACTCTTCCCTTGTCTTATTCTCTTAGGCAGCCCTCTAGTAACAGCAAATAGGTGCTGATTTTCCCACCGGTATCTGTCAGTGTGGTTCTATTGCTACCACTGTCTTATGGCCTTCAGTTACTATACCTTGTGCATATTAAGGCCAGGGTGACCGTGTAACCAGGTGTTGGGACAACAGACTTGTCATCCCTCGACTGATCAGGGATGCGCCACACAAGGTGATGATTATGGTGGAGATTAGACACTCTGGGCACCATGACTGGGAACGCTCTGTGCATGTGCAGTACCTATTTTCAAGTACTGTGCATCTGCAGAACACTCCCAGCCGTGGGAGCGCGGTGGAGAGGCACGTGGCTGGCCAGTTTTGTGGGGGTCGTCGGACAAATGTTGTGGGCACCGGACAACTCCAGTGGGCTGCAAGAAGCCCCAGGTAAGTTAAACTCATTTTTAAAATAGACTCAAGATTTCCTTTAACCACTTAGCGGCAAAATCATCCTGCTGGAGTCTGTTAATGGCTCCAGGATGTTTTAATGTGTTGCTCGCCTCCGCTGCGCATGCGTGCTTGGCCGCTGCTCATACTCACTAAAACACAGAGATCCGCGATTGGGGAAGGGGAACAAATTGCAATGCCTGGAATGAATGGACATGACCCTGATCAGGGGCCATGTTTCATTTATAATGACAGGAAGTAGTAAAATCATGTAGTTACTGTAAAGAAAAAAGTGAACACTCTCTGGAAATCAGGATAGTGTTTCTAGCGCCATCTAGTGGGGAAAAGTTAGGTTACATTCACACAATGAATATGTAATTAAAAATTAATAAAAACAAATCCCTTCCAAATGCCACCCTCCCCTCCAAACACTTGTAAAAGAAAACAAAAAAAAAAAAGATTTTTAAAAAACCATAAATAGTTGCCTTAGGGACTCAGCTTTTTTAAATATGCATTTTATTAGGGTATATTACTGATATTTTATTATAAGGACCTGTAATTATGGACCGGACTGAAAAAAAAGAAAAAAAAAACCTGAAAATTTACACCCATATTCCCAAATAACATATTGTTGCTATACATTGTGATATGGACATAATTTAAATGGTTTAATAGCTGGGACAAATGGGCAAATAAAATGTGTGGGTTTTATCCACGGAAGAACTTTTTTTGTTTTTTTTAAACTGTTATGGCCGAAAACCGAGAAATAATGCAATTTCCATTTTTTTCTTATTTTTTCCATTAACCTCCTTAGTGATAACCTCGAGTCAGGCTCGGGACGGAAATCCACAGCTCAGATCGGTAACCTCGAGCTGGATCCATGGGAGGTGTGTAATGTGCAGGGCTGCTGCAGATCTATCTAGCCATATGATTTTTAGGGTCTAAAAGATTATGGGGGAAA
This sequence comes from Hyperolius riggenbachi, assembly GCF_040937935.1. Lineage (NCBI taxonomy): Eukaryota > Metazoa > Chordata > Amphibia > Anura > Hyperoliidae > Hyperolius > Hyperolius riggenbachi. Next base: position 81,345,237 of record NC_090651.1, read on the forward strand.
AAATGAACTGCATTTTTGCATGAATTGAATTGCTTTTAGACAATAAAATCTGGAAGTAATCATACCGCCAGGGAGGTTAAAAGACATTTAGAATAAAATAATTCTTAGCAAAATGTACTACCCACAGAAAGCTTAATTGGTAGCGAAAAAAAAGGTATAGATCATTTTGATGTGATAAATAGTAATAAAGTTATTGGCGAGTAAAAGGGAGGGCAAAATTGCTCTGGTCCGTTAGGGTAAAAACCCCTTGAGGTGAAGAGTAGTGTTGGGTGAACACCTGGATGTTCGGGTTCGCGAACGTTCGCCGAACATGGCCGCGATGTTCGGGTGTTCGCGCCGAACTCCGAACATAATGGAAGTCAATGGGGACCCGAACTTTCGTGCTTTGTAAAGCCTCCTTACATGCTACATACCCCAAATTTACAGGGTATGTGCACCTTGGGAGTGGGTACAAGAGGAAAAAAAAATTAGCAAAAAGAGCTTATCGTTTTTGAGAAAATCGATTTTAAAGTTTCAAAGGGAAAACTGTCTTTTACATGCGGGAAATGTCTGTTTTCTTTGCACAGGTAGCATGCATTTTGCCGCCATGCAGTCATAAATGTAATAAAGATAAGCGGTTCCATAAACAGGGACCGGCAACGCTAACCCAGCAGCAGCACACGTGATGGAACAGGAGGAGGCGCAGGAGGAGAAGGCCACGCTTTGAGACACAACAACCCAGGCCTTGCATGAGGACAAGAAGCGTGCGGATAGCATGCATTTTGCCGCCATGCAGTCATAAATGTAATAAAGATAAGAGGTTCCATAAACAGGGACCGGCAACGTTAACCCAGCAGCAGCACACGTGATGGAACAGGAGGAGGCGCAGGAGGAGAAGGCCACGCTTTCAGACACAACAACCCAGGCCTTGCATGAGGACAAGAAGCGTGCGGATAGCATGCTTTTTGCCGCCATGCAGTCATAAATGTAATAAAGATAAGAGGTTCCATAAACAGGAACCGGCAACGCTAACCCAGCAGCAGCACACGTGATGGAACAGGAGGAGGCGCAGGAGGAGAAGGCCACGCTTTCAGACACAACAACCCAGGCCTTGCATGAGGACAAGAAGCGTGCGGATAGCATGCTTTTTGCCGCCATGCAGTCATAAATGTAATAAAGATAAGAGGTTCCATAAACAGGGACCGGCAACGCTAACCCAGCAGCAGCACACGTGATGGAACAGGAGGAGGCGCAGGAGGAGAAGGCCACGCTTTGAGACACAACAACCCAGGCCTTGCATGAGGACAAGAAGCGTGCGGATAGCATGCTTTTTGCCGCCATGCAGTCATAAATGTAATACAGATAAGAGGTTCAATAAACAGGGACCGGAAACGCTAACCCATCACAGATGGTCATTGTTCATGTTACTTGGTTGGGGTCCAGGAGTGTTGCATAGTCGTTTCCAATCCAGGATTGATTCATTTTAATTTGAGTCAGACGGTCTGCATTTTCTGTGGAGAGGCGGATACGCCGATCTGTGACGATGCCTCCGGCAGCACTGAAACAGCGTTCCGACATAACGCTGGCTGCCGGGCAAGCCAGCACCTCTATTGCGTACATTGCCAGTTCGTGCCAGGTGTCTAGCTTCGATACCCAATAGTTGAAGGGCGCAGATGGATTGTTCAACACAGCTACGCCATCTGACATGTAGTCCTTGACCATCTTCTCCAGGCGATCGGTGTTGGAGGTGGATCTGCACGCTTGCTGTTCTGTGTGCTGCTGCATGGGTGTCAGAAAATGTTCCCACTCCAAGGACACTGCCGATACCATTCCCTTTTGGGCACTAGCTGTGGCTTGTGTTGTTTGCTGCCCTCCTGGGTTTGCGGAAGTCAGTCTGTCGGCGTACAACTGGCTAGAGGAGGGGGAGGATGTCAATCTCCTCTCTAAAGTCTCCACAAGGGCCTGCTGGTATTCTTCCATTTTGACCTGTCTGACTCTTTCTTCAAGCAGTTTTGGAACATTGTGTTTGTACCGTGGATCCAGAAGGGTATAAACCCAGTAATTGGTGTTGTCCAGAATGCGCACAATGCGTGGGTCGCGTTCAATGCAGTCTAGCATGAATTGAGCCATGTGTGCCAGAGTCCTGCCAGAATCCTCATCATCCTCTTGTGAGCGTTGTGATAGTTGTGATGCATCATAGTCGTCACCTTCTTCCTGGTCTGCTTCTGCTGACCATTCGCGCTGAATTGTGGAAGTCCAACGTGCACCGCTCTGGCCCTCGTCAGTGGTGGCATGAAATTCCTGCTCCAACTCCAGCTGTTCCTCCTCCTCTTCTTCGTCATAGCTGCTGGGGCCAGCGTTTCCTGAGGCAGATGGCCTGATGTTGGTATCATCACGCTGATCGTTTTCTCCTTCAGATTCCCCCAGTTGCATTATGACAGCTGTTTCCTTGATTTTCAACATTGACTTCTTCAGTAAACACAGCAGTGGTATGGTAATGCTGACTGAAGAGTTGTCACTGCTCACAAGCAACGTGGATTGCTCAAAATTTTGGAGGACTTGGCAAAGGTCCAACATGTTGGCCCAATCGGATCCACAGAAGCTTGGCAGCTGTCCGGATGCGCCTCGGTACTGCGCCGTCATGTACTGGACCACTGCACTCTTCTGCTCGCAAAAGCGGGCTAGCATGTGCAGCGTAGAATTCCAGCGCGTAGGGACATCACACAGCAAGCGATGGTGGGGGAGATTGAAGCGCTCCTGCATCTTGGCTGAGCGGTGTACTACTGTTCCCAGCAGCGACACAGAGCACAATGCTATACAGTGGTGGGTGAGTGGTGTACTACTATTCCCAGCAGCGACACAGAGCACAATGCTATACAGTGGTGGGTGAGCGGTGTACTACTGTGCCCAGCAGCGACACAGAGCACAATGCTATACAGTGGTGGGTGAGCGGTGTACTACTATTCCCAGCAGCAACACAGAGCACAATGCTATACAGTGGTGGGTGAGCGGTGTACTACTGTTCCCAGCAGCGACACAGAGCACAATGCTATACAGTGGTGGGTGAGCGGTGTACTACTATTCCCAGCAGCGACACAGAGCACAATGCTATACAGTGGTGGGTGAGCGGTGTACTACTGTTCCCAGCAGAGACACAGAGTGGCAGTAAACACAATGCTATACAGTGGTGGCTGAGCGGTGTACTACTGTTCCCAGCAGGGACACAGAGTGGCAGTAAACGCAATGCTATATAGTGTGGCTGAGCGGTGTACTACTGTTCCCAGCAGCGACACAGAGCACAATGCTATACAGTGGTGGGTGAGCGGTGTACTACTGTTCCCAGGAGAGACACAGAGTGGCAGTAAACACAATGCTATACAGTGGTGGCTGAGCGGTGTACTACTGTTCCCAGCAGAGACACAGAGTGGCAGTAAACACAATGCTATATAGTGTGGGTGAGCGGTGTACTACTATTCCCAGCAGCGACACAGAGCACAATGCTATACAGGGTGAGCAGTGTACTACTGTTCCCAGCAGACACACAGAGTGGCAGTAAACACAATGCTATATAGTGTGGGTGAGCGGTGTACTACTATTCCCAGCAGCGACACAGAGCACAATGCTATACAGGGTGAGCGGTGTACTACTGTTCCCAGCAGACACACAGAGTGGCAGTAAACACAATGCTATATAGTGTGGGTGATTGGTGTACTACTATTCCCAGCAGCGACACAGAGCACAATGCTATACAGGGTGAGCGGTGTACTACTGTTCCCAGCAGACACACAGAGTGGCAGTAAACACAATGCTATATAGTGTGGGTGAGCGGTGTACTACTATTCCCAGCAGCGACACAGAGCACAATGCTATACAGGGTGAGCGGTGTACTACTGTTCCCAGCAGACACACAGAGTGGCAGTAAACACAATGCTATATAGTGTGGGTGAGCGGTGTACTACTATTCCCAGCAGCGACACAGAGCACAATGCTATACAGGGTGAGCGGTGTACTACTGTTCCCAGCAGACACACAGAGTGGCACTAAACACAATGCTATATAGTGTGGGTGAGCGGTGTACTACTATTCCCAGCAGCGACACAGAGCACAATGCTATACAGGGTGAGCGGTGTACTACTGTTCCCAGCAGACACACAGAGTGGCAGTAAACACAATGCTATATAGTGTGGGTGAGCGGTGTACTACTATTCCCAGCAGCGACACAGAGCACAATGCTATACAGGGTGAGCGGTGTACTACTATTCCCAGCAGCGACACAGAGCACAATGCTATACAGGGTGAGCGGTGTACTACTGTTCCCAGCAGACACACAGAGTGGCAGTAAACACAATGCTATATAGTGTGGGTGAGCGGTGTACTACTATTCCCAGCAGCGACACAGAGCACAATGCTATACAGGGTGAGCGGTGTACTACTGTTCCCAGCAGACACACAGAGTGGCAGTAAACGCAATGCTATATAGTGTGGGTGAGCGGTGTACTACTATTCCCAGCAGCGACACAGAGCACAATGCTATACAGGGTGAGCGGTGTACTACTGTTCCCAGCAGACACACAGAGTGGCAGTAAACACAATGCTATATAGACAAAGAGACAAGACAAATAACACTTATATCGCGCTTTTCTCCTGGCGGACTCAAAGCGCCAGAGCTGCAGCCACTAGGGCGCACTCTATAGGCAGTAGCAGTGTTAGGGAGACTTGCCTAAGGTCTCCTACTGAATAGGTGCTGGCTTACTGAACAGGCAGAGCCGAGATTCGAACCCTGGTCTCCTGTGTCAGAGGCAGAGCCCTTAACCATTACACATTCCAGCCACTACGGCCATATAGTGTGGGTGAGCGGTGTACTACTATTCCCAGCAGCGACACAATGACTGGGGGACCCTGGCTAGCCTGGCTGGAGAGAGAACTACCCTGCCTGCCTACCCAAAGCTAAACCCACAGACAAATGGCGGAGAAATTACGTGGATCGGGTATTTATTTACCCGAACCACGTGACCCGTTCGGCCAATCAGAGCGCGTTCGGGTCCAAACCACGTGACCCGTTCGGCCAATCACAGCGCTAGCCGAACGTTCGGGTAACGTTCGGCCATGCGCTCTTAGTTCGGCCATATGGCCGAACAGTTTGGCCGAACACCATCAGGTGTTCGGCCGAACTCGAACATCACCCGAACAGGGTGATGTTCTGCAGAAACCGAACAGTGGCGAACACTGGTCGCCCAACACTAGTGAAGAGGTTAAAGTGTTATAACCTCATTATAACACTTTATAAAATACTGTAACATTTAATAACACAAATATGTAATAAAAAAAACAGCATTGTATATTTTGTACATGACATTGAGTTGTCTGGAAGTAGTGGACTGTGGGTATGTAGAAGGAAAGGTGGTGATGGTTAGGAAAGAAAGTATTAGTGATTACTGTTAAGGTGCTTACTGACAATACAATTTTTCCATCAGATGCAAACTTCCGATGCAATTTTTACGACTGAAAGCAATCAAAAGGTAATTATCGATCATAGAATCATTTTACAGTGATTTTCGCCACACACTGCACAGTTTTCTGTGCAATTTGATTGTAAATATTGTGTTGAAAGATTGCATACGATTAAAAAAATTGTAACATTAATTGGCACCTTTAGAAGAAAATTTTAACACTTACATAATTCTTTTCTACTGTCTGGAACAAGTAAATTAATATTTACCTGTTCCAGTGCTGCATCAGGTCTCCTTTTCCTCCTGGCTGCCCTCCCCAGCTCCTGATCATGTGACTTGCAATGGAAGTCGGGTATGCAGCACAGAGCAAGTGGCTTTTGGGTGAATGAGAAGATCCAATATAAGCGCAGTGGGACCAGGTAAACATTCCCACATAGCTCTGCCCTGCTTACTCTCACAGCAGGGGGGATTGACAGGCCACTATGGGGGGAGGGGGGGGGGGGCTTCAGGGGGCCTCTTGATCATCCTGTTGCTTGTGGGCCTGGCGGCTGTTTTTACACCCCTGACTGCAATGGATTGATCAATGCTGTAGGGTGAATGTTGGCATGTACCATAAATTACATTCTTCAGAAGTTTTTGTAGCTTTCTTCACCAACATCCAATCTGCAGCATTGATTGATCAATCCATTCAATCAATCATTGTTTATATCAATTGATCAATTATTGTATTACCTACTACAATATTTAACTATTGCCTAATAAAAATTGTACAGTACTGTTATACTACTTTATAAATTAGCAATGTCCTTTCCAGTGATTATTGTTTGTTTAGTGCTTCTTTGATTACTTGTTTTAGTTATTTCTACTCATTGTGGGGAAGAGGGATACTCTCATTTCAAAGTAACTACTGCACTACATAATTACCTCCAGGCACAACATTGTCATCATTGTATTTGGTCTAAATCAACGCTTGAGATTTTTGTTGTGTCCAGCAGTCTTGGAAGCAGGATCACTGAAACTAGGTTTATTTACAGGATTCACCAACTCTCTACATAAGCAGTGTCTTCACTCCATGATCCTAACTAGTGCAAAACAGGTACAAACAGTCCACAACAGTGTAGATAATCTTATGCAGGAATATAGGTAGGACAGTGTCATCTACAGGCCAAATGTGTGATCACCACACTTTCAGAAGCAGGTTTGATACAGATTATGTGTGGGTGTCTGGTGTGACGAGGTCTGAGAATGCGAGAACTCCCGTGACTGGAAAAAAGAAACCGACAGAGCAACCAAAAGCGCCAATAGTGTAGTATTTAATGCCAAAGGGATTATAAGTAACAAAAATGACTATTTACACACCTGGATTGCAATTAGGCAACAACTGTTGTGAGCATGTGGAGAAATGCGTCTCCACTTGGATGGAAATTCTTCTTCCGGACGTGGGTTGTACTTCAAAAAAGGGTCCACTAGAACCAATAGCTCCACTGATGTGTCATTATAATGGCTGGTATAATAAAGAACAGTTTTACCCATCAGGAGGTTTTTTTGAGATTTTTATTCAACACCACAAACAAATGATGCATTTCTTGGGATTCACCCGCTTCTTCAGGTTAATAATACAGTGTCTTAGTGATCACAGCAATTAGCTCTAGGCGCTCCAAGTTAATTGCTGTGATCACTAAGACACTGTATATTAACCTGAAGAAGCTGGTGAATCCCGAGAAATGTTTTGTTTGTGGTGTCCAATAAAACTCTACAAAACCTCTTGATGTGGGAAGACTGTTCTTGACACTGATTAGTTGCTGTGAAGGAGTGACTCCAGGTCTTTGTGGCCTACTACTATTACCTTACCACAGTTTAGGTGGCTCCACATTTGGAGTTAGCATCAGCCTCATCATCATACAGAGCTCTATGACAGAAGGAAGCTTTCCCAGTCTCGCAGCTCAGGCTCACTCCCTTTCTTAGGTTATTCTCTTCCCTCCATAACTGTGCCTTTTCTTGTTTTCAGGTAAATGTAGCCATTTCCTTCTTCTTTGTGTGAGTGAGATGCAGCTTTTTCTGAGAGCTCCTTATAGTGATGAATGGCCTGGTGTCCGGCGCTGAACAATCGCGGCTGCCTTTCCCTGCAGGGTATATCGCAGTTCGCCGCCTGTAATGTGCTCACACTCCATCGGAGAGCCATAATTCTGAGAGTATTGATCAGCTTGCAGTTTGTGTTAGCGCCAGCGAGATCCTGTAACATGATGAGAGAAGCTGTGTCATAGAGGTAATTACCATTGATCTAACACGCAGTGACAAATCTCCCAGTCAGGTCACTTGATTCATACTTAAAGTTATGGCAGTGTGGACGGCTCTTTAAATAATTGAAAGTTCTCTCTATAAATCAGAAGAATTTTCCTGGCCGCCTGTTCCAACTTGTTCTGGAAGTTCATCAGGGATTTGAGAATTAAGTAGCAGCTTCCTCTGTAGTCGAAACATTAAGCTCCTCTGAAAATAATGTCAGAAGGGAGATCTTGTGATTTGATTAATTCATGCAGTTCGTTAACCATTTTACTGTCACCTGGCTTATGACACAAATCTGCAGATCGCTGGAGCTGATGTATCAAGTCCGGGGCAAGGAAAACTGGAGCAAATGTGGAGCAGTTGCCCAAAGCAACCAATAAGGTTTGAGATTCAAGATTTCCGACTAGTTGCTCCAGGCAATCACTTGCACTCTTGCATCAGTTTCTTCACACCTGTAGTGAATTTGTTACATGTCTGTAAATTGTGAGAGGCCTGATAGCCAAGAGATGTTCTGTGTAACAGCGGCTTCCGATTGTGATATGACTGCCTGTAGCAGGGACACGTGGGACAGTGGAATAAAATTAAAATATCTTTACACCGTTTCCCACAGCTTTCAGTGGCTTATCTCTGCAGTGCTAGGTAAACAATACCAGGGCCAGTTCTAAACTGATTGCTGCCTGCAGGACCATTTCTAGTTACAATGGGGCACTTGGGAAGAATTAACCTGGGACTCCCACCAACAGACCCTCCACAGGCCCCCAAGCTGGCTGCCATCCGAACTTGGACAAGACTCTCTAACGCTGCTACTGCCTATAGAGCATGTCCTAGGGGCTGCAGGAGAAAAGCACAATATAATTGATATTTGTCTTGTGAAAGTGGCATGTTGGCAGGTGCCATTGAAGTGCTATATGCCGGTAACTGCACAATTTAGCAAGTTAACATGAGTGAGTTGAGTAATGTGAGTGATTGCTGAACATGAGTTATGTGATTTTAGCTGGCACTGCAGACTGGAATACTGGACATCACATAGTGACTGGCTGGCTAGAATTGAGGACTAACAGTGGAAACCCAGTGCAGTGACAATTCTTCATATCCTTGCTCCAGTCAGCCTATCAGAACCAGAAGCAGCAGCCACAGGGTCATTATTATATTACTGTCAAATTACAATTCCCTGACGCCATATTAAAGCAGGGCTCCCCTCCAGAGTCACCCTTGTTATGGGGGTCGTGGCGACAGCACAATTATGAGGGGAGACCATGGTAGTTACACATTTTTTAACCATGGCAAAGATTGGGTGTGAAGGTGAGTCCATCAAAGTTATGATGGGGCCCAAATTCCAATTATTTCTAATTCCATATCTTTCCATGTACAACAGCTGTCCTCCTATTTGTGTACAGCCCTCTCTTTCATGTGTTACATCCATGTACAGTGTGGCGAACATTACGGAAAGTCGTGTGCGTAATCGCGCCCCCCCCCCCCCCCCCCCTGAGAGCATTGCAGAGTACAGTACCTTCTCCCCATGTCCTGATAGCATGGAAAGGAATTTCACACGTGGCCGACGTGGCCACACCCATTCTTTGCCTTTGCGTAGTTTGCATACCATACTCCTGGTCTTGATCCTCTGATTAAGGGCTGGTTCAAACTAGTGTTGGGCGAACACCTAGATGTTCGGGTTCGCGAACGTTCGCCGAACATCGCCGCGATGTTCGGGTGTTCGACCCGAACTCCGAACATAATGGAAGTCAATGGGGACCCGAACTTTCGTGCTTTGTAAAGCTTCCTTACATGCTACATACCCCAAATTTACAGGGTATGTGCACCTTGGGAGTGGGTACAAGAGGAAAAAAAAATAGCAAAAAGAGCTTATAGTTTTTGAGAAAATCGATTTTAAAGTTTCAAAGGGAAAACTGTCTTTTAAATGCGGGAAATGTCTGTTTTCTTTGCACAGGTAACATGCTTTTTGTCGGCATGCAGTCATAAATGTAATACATATAAGAGGTTCCAGGAAAAGGGACCGGTAACGCTAACCCAGCAGCAGCACACGTGATGGAACAGGAGGAGGCGCAGGAGGAGAAGGCCACGCTTTGAGACACAACAACCCAGGCCTTGCATGAGGACAAGAAGCGTGCGGATAGCATGCTTTTTGCCGCCATGCAGTCATAAATGTAATACAGATAAGAGGTTCAATAAACAGGGACCGGAAACGCTAACCCATCACAGATGGTCATTGTTCATGTTACTTGGTTGGGGTCCAGGAGTGTTGCATAGTCGTTTCCAATCCAGGATTGATTCATTTTAATTTGAGTCAGACGGTCTGCATTTTCTGTGGAGAGGCGGATACGCCGATCTGTGACGATGCCTCCGGCAGCACTGAAACAGCGTTCCGACATAACGCTGGCTGCCGGGCAAGCCAGCACCTCTATTGCGTACATTGCCAGTTCGTGCCAGGTGTCTAGCTTCGATACCCAATAGTTGAAGGGCGCAGATGGATTGTTCAACACAGCTACGCCATCTGACATGTAGTCCTTGACCATCTTCTCCAGGCGATCGGTGTTGGAGGTGGATCTGCACGCTTGCTGTTCTGTGTGCTGCTGCATGGGTGTCAGAAAATGTTCCCACTCCAAGGACACTGCCGATACCATTCCCTTTTGGGCACTAGCTGTGGCTTGTGTTGTTTGCTGCCCTCCTGGGTTTGCGGAAGTCAGTCTGTCGGCGTACAACTGGCTAGAGGAGGGGGAGGATGTCAATCTCCTCTCTAAAGTCTCCACAAGGGCCTGCTGGTATTCTTCCATTTTGACCTGTCTGACTCTTTCTTCAAGCAGTTTTGGAACATTGTGTTTGTACCGTGGATCCAGAAGGGAACAACCCAGGCCTTGCATGAGGACAAGAAGCGTGCGGATAGCAATTTGCGTTTTGTCGCCATGCAGTCATAAATGTAATACAGATGAGAGGTTCAATAAACAGGGAACCGGAAACGCTAACCCATCACAGATGTTCATTGTTCATGTTACTTGGTTGGGGTCCGGGAGTGTTGCGTAGTCATTTCCAATCCAGGATTGATTCATTTTAATTTGAGTCAGACGGTCTGCATTTTCTGGGGAGAGGCGTATACGCCAATCTGTGACGATGCCTCCGGCAGCACTGAAACAGCGTTCCGACATAACGCTGGCTGCCGGGCAAGCCAGCACCTCTATTGCGTACATTGCCAGTTTGTGCCAGGTGTCTAGCTTCGATACCCAATAGTTGAAGGGTGCAGATGGATTGTTCAACACAGCTATGCCATCTGACATGTAGTCCTTGACCATCTTCTCCAGGCGATCGGTGTTGGAGGTGGATCTGCACGCTTGCTGTTCTGTGTGCTGCTGCATGGGTGTCAGAAAATTTTCCCACTCCAAGGACACTGCCGATACCATTCCCTTTTGGGCACTAGCTGCGGCTTGTGTTGTTTGCTGCCCTCCTGGTCGTCCTGGGTTTGCAGAAGTCAGTCTGTCGGCGTACAACTGGCTAGAGGAGGGGGAGGATGTCAATCTCCTCTTTAATGTCTCCACAAGGGCCTGCTGGTATTCTTCCATTTTGACCTGTCGGACTCATTCTTCAAGCAGTTTTGGAAGATTGTGTTTGTACCGTGGATCCAGAAGGGTATAAACCCAGTAATTGGTGTTGTCCAGAATGTGCACAATGCGTGGGTCGCGTTCAATGCAGTCCTAGGCCGAAGAGGTCATAGCCTAGGGTCACAAAAACCTGTTTATTTGGGCTATTTCAATGGTAGTGATGGTGACGTACATAAATCTCAGCCATGGCCGTTAGCAACGTCTGAATTTCACGAAATGTCTCATGCAGGTAGAAGACATATTGTTAGACTTGGATTCCAAAGATGGGGTCCCTACATCTCTGCAAACCAGAGTTACAGGGGTCCAAAATTGGTAAAATCCCCCATAGGCTTTCATTGGGCCTCCTATTTACAGTACCAAAATCTCACATCTTTTTAAAGGGCAAATGATCAGCAGTGGCAAATTTTCTAGCATTGTAGGGACCCTTAGGGGGAACATGACTGGTGAGTTTCGGGCCCCTAGGCCGAAGAGGTCATAGCCTAGGGTCACAAAAACCTGTTTATTTGGGCTATTTCAATGGTAGTGATGGTGACGTACATAAATCTCAGCCATGGCCGTTAGCAACGTCTGAATTTCACGAAATGTCTCATGCAGGTAGAAGACATATTGTTAGACTTGGATTCCAAAGATGGGGTCCCTACATCTCTGCAAACCAGAGTTACAGGGGTCCAAAATTGGTAAAATCCCCCATAGACTTTCATTGCCTCCCTATTTCACTTTCCAAAATCTCACATCTTTTTAAAGGGCAAATGATCAGCAGTGGCAAATTTTCTAGCATTGTAGGGACCCTTAGGGGGAACATGACTGGTGAGTTTCGGGCCCCTAGGCCGAAGAGGTCATAGCCTAGGGTCACAAAAACCTGTTTATTTGGGCTATTTCAATGGTAGTGATGGTGACGTACATAAATCTCAGCCATGGCCGTTAGCAACGTCTGAATTTCACGAAATGTCTCATGCAGGTAGAAGACATATTGTTAGACTTGGATTCCAAAGATGGGGTCCCTACATCTCTGCAAACCAGAGTTACAGGGGTCCAAAATTGGTAAAATCCCCCATAGACTTTCATTGCCTCCCTATTTCACTTTCCAAAATCTCACATCTTTTTAAAGGGCAATGGCTCAGCAGTACCAAATTTTCTAGCATTGTAGGGACCCTTAGGGGGAACATGACTGGTGAGTTTCGGGCCCCTAGGCCAAAGAGGTCATAGCCTAGGGTCACAAAACCTGTTTATTTGGGCTATTTCAATGGTAGTGATGGTGACGTACATAAATCTCAGCCATGGCCGTTAGCAACGTCTGAATTTCACGAAATGTCTCATGCAGGTAGAAGACATATTGTTAGACTTGGATTCCAAAGATGGGGTCCCTACATCTCTGCAAACCAGAGTTACAGGGGTCCAAAATTGGTAAAATCCCCCATAGACTTTCATTGCCTCCCTATTTCACTTTCCAAAATATCACATCTTTTCAAAGGGCAATGGCTCAGCAGTACCAAATTTTCTAGCATTGTAGGGACCCTTAGGGGGATCATGACTGGTGAGTTTTGCCACTGCTGAGCCATTGCCCTTTGAAATGGTGTGAGATTTTGGAACGGTAAATAGTAGGCCCAATGAAAGCCTATGGGGGATTTTACCAATTTTGGAGCCCTGTAACTCTGGTTTGCAGAGATGTAGGGACCCCATCTTTGGAATCCAAGTCTAACAATATGTCTTCTACCTGCATGAGACATTTCGTGAAATTCAGACGTTGCTAACGGCCATGGCTGAGATTTATGTACGTCACCATCACTACCATTGAAATAGCCCAAATAAACAGGTTTTTGTGACCCTAGGCTATGACCTCTTTGGCCTAGGGGCCCGAAACTCACCAGTCATGTTCCCCCTAAGGGTCCCTACAATGCTAGAAAATTTGGTACTGCTGAGCCATTGCCCTTTGAAAAGATGTGAGATTTTAGAAAGTGAAATAGGGAGGCAATGAAAGTCTATGGGGGATTTTACCAATTTTGGACCCCTGTAACTCTGGTTTGCAGAGATGTAGGGACCCCATCTTTGGAATCCAAGTCTAACAATATGTCTTCTACCTGCATGAGACATTTCGTGAAATTCAGACGTTGCTAGCGGCCATGGCTGAGATTTATGTACGTCACCATCACTACCATTGAAATAGCCCAAATAAACAGGTTTTTGTGACCCTAGGCTATGACCTCTTTGGCCTAGGGGCCCGAAACTCACCAGTCATGTTCCCCCTAAGGGTCCCTACAATGCTAGAAAATTTGGTACTGCTGAGCCATTGCCCTTTGAAAAGATGTGAGATTTTGGAAAGTGAAATAGGGAGGCAATGAAAGTCTATGGGGGATTTTACCAATTTTGGACCCCTGTAACTCTGGTTTGCAGAGATGTAGGGACCCCATCTTTGGAATCCAAGTCTAACAATATGTCTTCTACCTGCATGAGACATTTCGTGAAATTCAGACGTTGCTATTGGCCATGGCTGAGATTTATGTACGTCACCATCACTACCATTGAAATAGCCCAAATAAACAGGTTTTTGTGACCCTAGACTATGACCTCTTTGGCCTAGGGGCCCGAAACTCACCAGTCATGTTCCCCCTAAGGGTCCCTACAATGCTAGAAAATTTGGTACTGCTAAGCCATTGCCCTTTGAAAAGATGTAAAATTTTGGAAAGTGAAATAGGGAGGCAATGAAAGCCTATGGGGGATTTTACCAATTTTGGACCCCTGTAACTCTGGTTTGCAGAGATGTAGGGACCCCATCTTTGGAATCCAAGTCTAACAATATGTCTTCTACCTGCATGAGACATTTCATGAATTTCAGACGTTGCTAACGGCCATGGCTGAGATTTATGTACGTCACCATCACTACCATTGAAATAGCCCAAATAAACAGGTTTTTGTGACCCTAGGCAATTACCTCTTCGGCCTAGGGGCCCGAAACTCACCAGTCATGTTCCCCCTAAGGGTCCCTACAATGCTAGAAAATTTGCCACTGCTGATCAATTGCCCTTTGAAAAGATGTGAGATTTTGGAACTGTAAATAGGAGGCCCAATGAAAGCCTATGGGGGATTTTACCAATTTTGGACCCCTGTAACTCTGGTTTGCAGAGATGTAGGGACCCCATCTTTGGAATACAAGTCTAACAATATGTCTTCTACCTGCATGAGACATTTCGTGAAATTCAGACGTTGCTAACGGCCATGGCTGAGATTTATGTACGTCACCATCACTACCATTGAAATAGCCCAAATAAACAGGTTTTTGTGACCCTAGGCTATGACCTCTTCAGCCTAGGACTGCATTGAACGCGACCCACGCATTGTGCGCATTCTGGACAACACCAATTACTGGGTTTATACCCTTCTGGATCCACGGTACAAACACAATGTTCCAAAACTGCTTGAAGAAAGAGTCCGACAGGTCAAAATGGAAGAATACCAGCAGGCCCTTGTGGAGACTTTAAAGAGGAGATTGACATCCTTCCCCTCCTCTAGCCAGTTGTACGCCGACAGACTGACTTCCGCAAACCCAGGACGACCAGGAGGGCAGCAAACAACACAAGCCGCAGCTAGTGCCCAAAAGGGAATGGTATCGGCAGTGTCCTTGGAGTGGGAAAATTTTCTGACACCCATGCAGCAGCACACAGAACAGCAAGCGTGCAGATCCACCTCCAACACCGATCGCCTGGAGAAGATGGTCAAGGACTACATGTCAGATGGCATAGCTGTGTTGAACAATCCATCTGCACCCTTCAACTATTGGGTATCGAAGCTAGACACCTGGCACAAACTGGCAATGTACGCAATAGAGGTGCTGGCTTGCCCGGCAGCCAGCGTTATGTCGGAATGCTGTTTCAGTGCTGCCGGAGGCATCGTCACAGATCGGCGTATCCGCCTCTCCACAGAAAATGCAGACCGTCTGACTCAAATTAAAATGAATCAATCCTGGATTGGAAACGACTACGCAACACTCCCGGACCCCAACCAAGTAACATGAACAATGAACATCTGTGATGGGTTAGCGTTTCCGGTCCCTGTTTATTGAACCTCTCATCTGTATTACATTTATGACTGCATGGCGACAAAACGCAAATTGCTATCCGCACGCTTCTTGTCCTCATGCAAGGCCTGGGTTGTTGTGTCTCAAAGCGTGGCCTTCTCCTCCTGCGCCACCCTCCTCCTGTTCCATCACGTGTGCTGCTGCTGGGTTAGCGTTACCGGTCCCTTTTCCTGGAACCTCTTATATGTATTACATTTATGACTGCATGCCGACAAAAAGCATGTTACCTGTGCAAAGAAAACAGACATTTCCCGCATTTAAAAGACAGTTTTCCCTTTGAAACTTTAAAATCGATTTTCTCAAAAACTATAAGCTCTTTTTGCTAAATTTTTTTTCCTCTTGTACCCACTCCCAAGGTGCACATACCCTGTAAATTTGGGGTATGTAGCATATAAGGAGGCTTTACAAAGCACGAAAGTTCGGGTCCCCATTGACTTCCATTATGTTCGGAGTTCGGGTCGAACACCCGAACATCGTGGCCATGTTCGGCCCGAACCCGAACATCTAGATGTTCGCCCAACACTACACGTGACCCGTTCGGCCAATCACAGCGCTAGCCGAACGTTCGGGTAACGTTCGGCCATGCGCTCTTAGTTCGGCCATATGGCCGAACAGTTTGGCCGAACCGAACTCGAACATCACCCGAACAGGGTGATGTTCTGCAGAACCCGAACAGTGGCGAACACTGTTCGCCCAACACTAGTTCAGACTGGCGTCTGCAGAGCGTTTACCGCCAGCCTTCGGGACTTGGCGTTAAATGCTCCTATTCAAGTGAATGGGAGAATTTGTACCAGGCTTTTACCGCCGTTTATGCGAACGGTCCCGATTTTCCCTGGTGTTCAAGGCGAAACTGGGGCAGCTAACCGCCAGGGGTAATGTTCCCATAGGGGAAGAAAAACGCCGACCTCATCTGAAAGCTACGTGAAGGCTGCTGAAAGCGCGAACGCGTAGCCACCGCAACCTCAGCAAATGCGACAGAAAGGCAGGCGTGTTAACCTGCCCCAAGTTAACACAACATTGCTCTCAAATTTGAAGGCTTAGGGCTGGTTCAGACGGACAACAGGGGGCGTTTAGGCGGCTGGGAAGCCGCGGCGGCATGTGACGTCTAGTTCGGGGGCGGCGGTACAGCGATTGTCAGCTTCGTGCCGTGATCGTCATTTCTCGTCCCTGCAGGGGGACATGAAGCTACGGCGGCTAGGGCCGGCAGAAACAACGCGTTAAATCGGGATTGGCCGAGTTTGCACAATCGCCAGTAACCGCATGATGCTAATTGCTCCCATTCACTTGAATGGGAGCGTTTAGCCAGAGAGTCCTAAACACTTGGCGTAAACGCTGCCAAGGGTCCGTGTGAACCAGCCCTTACCCACCCAGTGTGAGTGAATTGGTAAGCATCTATTTTTTACCAGCTTAAAAAAAAAGGGGTGTGCTCCACCCTGCAGGGGAGCACTGCTCTCTCTCATGCCAGGCTCCTGGATGAGGAGGCACATGTTAGGAACGTTACCTTTGTTACCTTTGTTACCTTTACCTTTACCTTACCAGTAACAGTTGACACCACCTTTCATATTCACACATAAGAACCAAAAGGCTCTTTTTAATGATGAATTCTCTGCAATGCTTATGCCCGATGTTGAGCATATGTCATCCCCTTTATGGTGACTACAACATTCCCCACACAAAGAATATATTTTACAATAACCTGGCCACATAGATTCAACGGCAAAGTCTTTCTCTTAAATAAGTATCTTAATGTTATTTGCATTAGAGAAGAAGGCTTCTGACAGGCAATGATGGCCAGCGCAATGCATCTTGGGTCAGACCAACTGATTTACATAGCCCTGCCTCCTCCCGAACCCTATCTGCCTGTGCGGAAACGTTTAGGGGTCTGTGGCACAGATTTGTGCAGCAGCTTATTATTCTAAGTAAATATGGTGTGTGTCTTCTAAATAGCACCACTAGGGGGCAATATTGAATTATTTTGCCGTGTGATTCTTCCTTCGCCTGGCTTCTCTCCCTCTAATCAGCTGTACACTGCTATTTACTCCCGGCTCCTCCGTCCCTCCAGCCAATAGAATGAGAGAGGCAGCCGAGGAGCCGCCCTCACAACAAGTTCAGGCCAGCTGCAGCCCACATTAGTGAGAGAATATTGCTCGGCTCCCCGACTCCTCACAGTACGTGTGACAGGCAGGGGCTCTGGCAGCGCAGGACGACACAGCAGTGTCAGCTAAGCCTGGCCTCACACACCAGTTACTCCAGCCTGCCCTGGGCTGCAGAGGCTGTGCCTGTGTAACCCCCTCCTGTTATCAGCTCAGCTCTGCCAGAGGGAAATAAGTGCAGCAGACAAGCAACACAAACTAACAATTCAGTCAAGCTGCACAACACTGCTACTATTACATGATGTCTGACAGAGCTTAGGCTAGTTGTGTAGAATGACATTTCCATTATAAGTGCCCTGAAGTATCCCCCTAAAATGCCTGTCTGTTGTGTAAAGTGTAGAGGTTTACTTTATGTGCATGATTAATGAAACAAGTTTATCCCTGTAAAGACTGGTATGCTTTTACAGTGGTCCTGAACTCTGAACTTCCTCTCTGCTCTCAGCGTAGCCACCACAACCCCAGCAAACGCGACAGAAAGGCGGGCGTGTTAACCAGCCCCAAGTTAACACAACAGTTCTCTCATATTTGAAGGCTTAGGGCTGGTTCGGGGGCGGCGGTACGGCGATTGACGGCTTCGCGCCGCAATCGGCGTCTCTCGTTCCTGCAGGGGGACATGAAGCTGCGGCGGCTAGCCGTACCCTCGACGCCATATGCTGCTTCTAGGGCCGGCCGAAACGACGCGTTAAATCAGGATCGGAACGGCACGTTTGCGCAATCAACGGTAACCGCGCGATGCTATTCGCTCCCATTCACTTGAATGGGAGCATTTAGCCAACGAGTCCTGAACACTTGGCAGTAAACGCTGCCAAGCGTCCATGCAATTCAGCCCTTACTCACCCAGTGTGGGTGAGTTGGAAAACATCTATTTTTTACCAGCATAAAAAAAGGGGTGTGCTCCACCCTGCAGGTGAGCACTGCTCTCTCTCATGCCAGGCTCCTGGATGAGGAGGCATATGTTAGGAACGATACTTTTGTTACCTTTACCTTTACCTTACCAGTAGTGTCCTACATACTCCCACATAAGAGCCAAAAGGCTCTTTTTAATGATGAATTCTCTGCCATGCCTATGCCCGATATTGAGCATATGTCATTCACCTTATGGTCATTGCAACATTCCCCACACAAAGACTTTATTTTACAATAACCTGGCTACATAGATTCAACGGCAAAGTCTTTCTTCTAAATAAGTACCTTAACCTTATTTACATTAGAGAAGAAGGCTTCTCACAGGCAATGTTGGGTCAGACCAACTGATTTGCATAGCTCCGCCTCCTCCCGAACCCTATCTGCCTGTGCGGAAACGTTTAGGGGTCTGAGACACAGACTTGTGCAGCAGCTTATTATGCCAAGTAAATATGGTGTGTGTGTGTCTTCTAAATAGCACCACTAGGGGGCGATATTGAATAATTTTGCCGTGTGATTCTTCCCTCGCTTCTCTCCCTCTAATCAGCTGTACACTGCTATTTACTCCCGGCTCCTCCGTCCCTCCAGCCAATAGAATGAGAGAGGCAGCCGAGGAGCCGCCCTCACAACAAGTTCAGGCCAGCTGCAGCCCACTAGTGAGAGAATATTGCTCGGCTCCCGACTCCTCACAGTACGTGTGACAGGCAGGGGCTCTGGCAGCACAGGAGGACACAGCAGTGTCAGCTAAGCCTGGCCTCACACACCAGTCACTCCAGGCTGCCCTGTGCTGCAGAGGCTGTGCCTGTGTAACCCCCTCCTGTTATCAGCTCAGCTCTGCCAGAGGGAAATAAGTGCAGCAGACAAGCAACACAAACGTAACAAATCAGTCAAGCTACACAACACTGCTACTATTACATGATGTCTGACAGAGCTTAGGCTAGTTGTGTAGAATGACATTTCCATTATAAGTGCCCTGAAGTATCCCCCTAAATTGCCTGTCTGTTGTGTATAGTACAGAGGTTTACTTTATGTGCATGATTAATGAAACAAGTTTATCCCTGTAAAGACTGGTATGCTTTTACAGTGGTCCTGAACCCTGAACTTCCTCTCTGCTCTCAAAGATAAGCAACAGCAGCAACCTTTAAGCAGTGCCCGAAATTAAAAGATTGCACTTACCTGGGGCTTCCTCCAGCCCACCGCATGGCACGAGGTCCCCCGGCGTCCTCCTGGCTCCTCTCCAAGCGCCTCTGCCGGCCCCCGTTACCAGCGACACCCGGGTCGGGTGTCGGACCGGCACTTCCTGGATCCATACTCTGCTCGTCATCATGCCAGCCGCTACGCATCATCACGGCGGCTGGCGTGACAGGTCTGCGCATGCGCGGTTTCCTGCATATGCACAGACCTGTCACGCTGGCCGCTGTGATGACGCATAGCAGCCGGTGTGATGACCAGCAGCGTAAGGATTCAGGAAGAGCCAGCTCCACACCCGACCCGAGTGTCGCTGGTAACGGGGCCCGGCGGAAGCGCAAGGAGAGGAGCCAGGAGGACGCCAGGTTAAGTGCAACCTTTTAAATTCGGGCACTGCTCAAGGTCCCTTTAAAGAAAGAAACATCTGTTTGTTACAGCTGATACAAATCCTGCAATAAATCCGCAGTGTTTACTTCCTGCTTTCATGGAAGCAGACATATTGTTAACATCCTGTTGCTACTTTTTTTCTTCTGCCTCATAGAGAGGCTCTCTCTCCCTCTGCCACTCCCCCCCCCCCCCCCCTCCTTCCTCCATCCCCTCCGCCTGTAGAAATGAACAGGACTGTTCTCCACCACTCGTAAGCATCAGCCTATGAGAGGACGGCGATCCTTTGCCGATTAGAGGTCAGGGATCGCTGATCTCGTACAGCGCTGCTGGAGACCACAGCGCTGTACGGATGTAAACAAAGGCCATGGGAACGAGGCCAAGCACATGTGTGGCTAGGGCCGAGCATGCGCAGTAATCCCCAAATACCAGGGTGGGCAGCGGAGGAATGGATGGGACTGGACACACATTATTATTATTATTTAGTATTTATATAGCACCGACATCTTCCACAGCGCTGTACAGAGTATATATAGTCTTGTCACTAACTGTCCCTCAGAGGAGCTCACAATCTAGTCCCTACCATAGTCATATGTCTACATCGTGTAGTGTATGTATTGTAGTCTAGGGCCAATTTAGGAGGAAGCCAATTAACTTATCTGTATGTTTTTGGGTTGTGGGAGGAAACTGGATTGCACGGTGGAAAAACACACAGACACAGGGAGAACATACAAACTCCTTGCAGATGCTGACCTGGCTGGGATTGAAACCAGGGACACAGCGATGCAAGGCGAGAGCACTAACTACTATGCCACCGAGGGAGACTAAAGCCTACAGGGGGCTGGAGGAAGACCCAGGTAAGTATAAATGTTTGTGTACCATGGATCAGTGTGCATGATTGACTTGTGTATATATAGCACTGGGTGAGGGTTTTTGCTGGAGTTGTAAATAGTTTTTTCTGCCTTGTGGAAATAGGTAGTACATTTTTTTTAAATTAATAACTCATAAAAACATTTTTAAATTTGTCAATTTGAGGCAGTTGCTTAGTCTATTGGGGGCACACGGTGGCTGCATCTGTTTATTGGGGCTTCTAACAATAGAGGGGTGTAAAGTGACCAGTTGCATCCACTAATGTATCCACCCACAATTTAGCTACACCTACAACACCTCTGAAAGTGCGCTTCTGACTCCGCCCCCGTCCATCCAAAATGTTGGGTGTCCAGACTTTTGGGGGCTTTTGTCCTTAAAAAATTTGAAATAAGGTTGGCAACCCTGCTGGATTGGGACGCACACTGCTGTCATGTTGTTAGGAATCCAACTGTCACTTGCTGCAGAGTGCAGACATTATCGATTCGAGAAGAAATGGGTGAGTTCTTCCGAGGGTAGAAGAGGGTGTCCTCCACTGGTAATAGGGTGAGATAGAGGAATGGCTTGTAGCTAATATTCAGGACGACTGTCTGCTCTGGACATATTATTACATTATATTTCATGATGGATTTGCCTGTATTTAGCATTTACATTTTTCTGCTGCGCTTTTGCAGAGTACAGTGAATAGAGTGACCTATGCATTGCACTTAATGCACGTGGAAGGGGACCGGAGTGAAACTCATACAAGGACAGAAAAAACATACTACCTCCATGCATATAGTGTCTTGAATCAAAACGCAGTATATGCAGCAAGTATTTTGA
This sequence comes from Hyperolius riggenbachi, assembly GCF_040937935.1. Lineage (NCBI taxonomy): Eukaryota > Metazoa > Chordata > Amphibia > Anura > Hyperoliidae > Hyperolius > Hyperolius riggenbachi. The sequence continues at coordinate 81,366,949 of NC_090651.1, forward strand.
GCTCATCGTCCCTGAAAATACTTATTGCAAAGCCCCATACAGATGCTAACTAAGAGGTGCCCATACACAGAGGCAAAGCTAAGGAGCAATGGGCCCCAGTGCAAATTTGACATGCCCCCTCCCTAGCACTTTATACATAACAATTGATGCAGTGCACCAAAACCTGCCAAGGACAACCACAGTGTAGAGGTGCAAGAAGGGGATGGGGATCAGTTTGTTAATGATCACTACTATTCAAAGCATCTATAGCAGTGATTATTTCCAGCATAGGACTAATAAAGAGCTATTACTGTGGTTGAGGGAGGTCCCCTATTGGTACACCACGGCCCATACACTTGTCGCAACATGTCTGCCCCATCGTGAATTAAATAGATTTTGGGCTGTAATTGATTGAGGCCGGGTGCACACATGGCAGAAACGCTTGCGGAGTGTAAAACGCTGCAATGTTAGTCTATGGGACGCAGAAGGACCAGCGTTCCACCTGCGATTTACAGTAAGCATTCTGCAGACGCTTGCAGTGTTGCATAATATGCAGGCTGGCTGCCAAAACGCACATAATGATAGTCTATGGAGACGCATATGCATTGCGTTTTCCATGCGTTTTTCATTAAAAGTTAAAGCTCTCTGACGTATTTCCGCTTTCTAATGATTTGCATATATTTAAATGTAAAAACACATAAAAAACACATGGAAAATGCATATGCCTTTTCTATTAGCAAACCACAAACGCTTGCAAAATGCATCTGCGATAAAAAATGCAAACGCACCAAAAATGCAATACAAAAATGCAAACGCACCTACGGAAAAATGCCGGATTTTCACTCTATGCTATCTGTGAATCTAGCCTGAAACTATCAATTATTATTATTATTATTATTATTTATTGTATTTATAAAGCGCCAACATATTACGCAGCGCTGAACATTAATTTAGGTTACAGACAATATTTAGGGGTGACATACAGCAATATGACAATACAGGAATACAAGAAAACCAGATCACACAGCACAGTATTAGTACAAGGTAATGCTTAGTCACTGGATGAAGCATGGAGATTAGGCAAGTTAGGTTCACTCAAATGCATGGCATGGGTTCACAGTAATGGAGGTGCCAGATCAGGTAGGACACAAAAGGAGGAGGACCCTGCCCAAAGGCTTACAATCTAGAGGGAGAGGTAAGGACACGAATGGTAGGGGACCAGAGTTCAGCTGTAGGTTTAGAGCACTTGTGAGGGGTAGTAGGCCAGAGTGAAAAGGTGAGTTTTGAGGGCTTTCTTGAAGATGTTGAAGGAGGGGGCTGCCCTAATGGGTGGAGGTAGGGAGTTCCATAGTGTTGGAGCAGCTCTTGAGAAGTCCTGGAGGCGTGCATGGGACTGGGTGATGCGGGGGGTGGTTAGGCGAAGTTCATTGGAAGAGCGGAGTGAGCGGCTAGGTGTGTACCTCTGAGTAAGATCGGAAATGTAGGTTGGACAGGTTTTGTGGACAGATTTGTAGGTCAGACACAGTATCTTGAATCTGATTCTGGACTGGATAGGAAGCCAGTGGAGGGATTCTAGGAGGGGATCTGCCGTGGTGGAGCGATGGGAGCAGTGGATAATTCTGGCTGCCGCATTCATGATGGACTGCAGTGGGGCTGTTCGGGTCATAGGGAGACCAGACAGCAGGGCATTGCAGTAGTCAAGGTGGGAAATTATGAGGGCATGGATGAGGAGTTTGGTGGTGGCAGAGGTCAGGAAAGGGCGAATCTTATCAATCGTGCATGTCGGTAAGATTTGTGTGTTCACACTGGAGCAATGTGATTTTGTAAAAATCCCCCACAGCATCTCTAGCATCTCTCAAAATCTCTAGCGCTTAAAAAGCTCTTGTAGTGTGGGCTGGTGCCTATATAGCTTTTTTTTAACATTGCATCATTCTGTCATAGTTGCAGTTTAAAAAAACACACTCTGTCTTTTAACCACTTGAGGACCACAGTCTTTTCACCCCTTAAGGACCAGAGCCTTTTTTCCCATTCAGACCACTGCAGCTTTCACGGTTTATTGCTCGGTGATACAACCTACTATCTAAATGAATCTTCCCTCCTTTTCTTGTCACTAATGCAGCTTTCTTTTGGTGCTATTTGATTGCTGCTGCGATTTTTAGTTCTTATTATATTCATCAAAAAAGACATGAATTTTGTCAAAACAATGATTTTTTTAACCTTCTGTGATAAAATTTGTCAATAAAGTAAAATTTCTGTATACATTTTTGTCCAAATTTATTCTGCTACATGTCTTTGATAAAAACAAACAAACATTCAGTGTATATTTATTGGTTTGGGTAAAAGTTATAGCGTTTACAAACTATGGTGCAAAAAATGAATTTTCCCATTTTGAAGCATCTCTGATTTTTCTGAGCACCTGTCTTGTTTCATGAGGTGCTAAAATTCCAGGATAGTATAAATACCCCCCAAATGACCCCATTTTGGAAAGAAGACATCCCAAAGTATTCACTGAGGCTGCATTTCCACTTGTGCGGTGCGGAATCGCCGGGAAATCACCGAAGACGAAATCACATGCGGGTGCGATTTTGCATGCGTTTTTTCCCGCGATTTCGCATGCGATTTCGCATGGGGTAGTAGGTGGGCAATTTTAACCATGTCACTGCCTGTGTAAATTAACATTACCTCCTATGCGAAATCGCATGCGAAATCGTGGGGAAAAACGCATGCCAAAACCGCATGCGATTTCCCTATTAGATACATTGGCTATCATTCATAAACTTGCTGGCGGTAAGGACAACCTGTGCGGGAGAATACCGCCATCGGTAGTTTAGCCTTCTGGGTGGTTATTCATAAAAATTGTGCCTGGTGCGATAGCAGTGCGGAGGTTTTCTGGAGAATGGTGTCGGTAGGCATGCGGAAACAGAAAAGCTGCCCGATTCCCTCCGTGCGCTGCTCTCTCTTCTGCTGCTTGGGAGGTCCGTGCCATTCACTTACAAGTACTCCGCAAGCTTCCCGCTACATCCAGGGGATCGGTAATCCCCTTCCGCATACCGCTATGCGGAAAGGTTTATGAATGGACATTTTGTTACTTTTTCTGGATAACTGCGTATCAACACCGCACAAGGCGGTAAGTTATCACTCTGCACGGGAATGTCATCTCCGCATGCTGAAAGAGCCTTTATGAATTGACATTTTGCAATGTGGTCGGTGAAGTCAGCGGTATTAAGCATTTCCGCATGCGGAATGCTTTATGAATGATAGCCAAAGTATGCGATTCGCTTAGCGGCGTGCGGGGAGCGAATTCTGACGGCTCTGCCGTGCAGATTTTCCCCGCACACAAAAACGCTCCGCACAACGCACAAGTGGAAACAGGCCCATCCACTTGTATTGGCTGTGCGAATCCGCATGCGGACAACGCATGCGGATTCACTATAGTGGAAATGAGCCCTGAGAGGCATGGTGAGTTCATAGAAGATTTTATTTTTTGTCACAAGTTAGCGGAAAATGACAAAAAAAAAGTTTCCATTTCTGCTAACTTGTGACAAAAAAAAAAAATGAAATCTGCCACGGACTCACCATGCCCCTCTCTGAATACCTTGAAGTATCTACTTTCCAAAATGGGGTCATTTGTGGGGTGTGTTTACTGCCTGGCATTTTGGGGGGTGCTAAATTGTAAGCACCCCTGTAAAGCCTAAAGGTGCTCATTGGACTTTGGGCTCCTTAGCGCAGTTAGGCTGCAAAAAAGTGCCACACATGTGGTAAGTGCCACACATGTGGTATTGTTTTTTTTTCACAAAGTGTCAATTTCCGCTAACTTGTGACAAACAAAAACAAATCTTCTATGAACTCACCATACTGCTAACAGAATACCTTGTGGTGTTGTCTTTCTAAAATGGGGTCACTTGTGGGGTTCCTAAACTGCCCTCGCATTTTAGGGGCCCTAAACCGTGAGGCGTAGTCTTGAAACCAAATGTTTCAAAATGACCTGTGAAATCCTAAAGGTACTCATTGGACTTTGGGGCCCTTAGCGCAGTTAGGGTGCAAAAAAGTGCCACACATGTGGTATCGCCATACTCAGGAGAAGTAGTATAATGTGTTTTGGGGTGTATTTTTACACATACCCATGCTGGGTGGGAGAAATATCTCTGTAAATGGACAATTGTGTGTAAAAAAAAAATGCAAAACATTGTCATTTACAGAGATATTTCTCCCACCCAGCATGGGTATGTGTAAAAATACACCCCAAAACACATTATACTACTTCTCCTGAGTACGGCGATACCACATGTGTGGCACTTTTTTGCACCCTAACTGCGCTGAGGGGCCCAACGCCCTATGAGTACCTTTAGGATTTCATAGGTCATTTTGAGGCATTTGGTTTCTAGACTACTCCTCACGGTTTAGGGCCCCTAAAATGCCAGGGTAGTATAAGAACCCCACAAGTGACCCCATTTTAGAAAGAAGACACCCCAAGGTATTCCTTTAGTTGTATGGTGAGTTCATAGAAGATTTTATTTTTTGTCACAAGTTAGTGGAAAATGACACTTTGTGAAAAAAACAATAAAAATCAATTTCCGCTAACTTTTGACAAAAAAAATAAAATCTTCTATGAACTTGTCATACACCTAACAGAATACCTTGGGTGTCTTTTTACTAAAATGGGGTCACTTGTGGGGTTCCTATACTGCCCTGGCATTTTAGGGGCCCAAAACCGTGAGGAGTAGTCTGGAAACCAAATGCCTCAAAATGACTATTCAGGGGTATAAGCATCTGCAAATTTTGATGACAGGTGGTCTATGAGGGGGCGAATTTTGTGGAACCAGTCATAAGCAAGGTGGCCTCTTAGATGACCAGTTATGATGGATAGGAGTGCTAGGGGGGTGACAGGAGGTGATTGATGGGTGTCTCAGGGGGTGATTAGAGGGGAAAATAGATGCAATCAATGCACTGGGGAGGAGATCGGAAGGGGGTCTGAGGGGTATTTGATGGTTTGCCCAAGTGATCAGGAGCCCACACTGGGCAAATTGGGGCCTGATCTGATGGGTAGGTGTGCTAGGGGGTGACAGGAGGTGATTGATGGGTGTCTCAAGGTGTGATTAGAGGGGGGAATAGATGCAAGCAATGCACTGGCGAGGTTATCAGGGCTGGGGTCTGAGGGCGTTATGAGGGTGTGGGCGGGTGATTGGGTGCCCTAGGGGCAGATAGGGGTCTGATCTGATGGGTACCGGTTACAGGGGGTGATTGATGGGTGATCAGTGGGTGATTAGATGGCAGAACAGATGTAAACAATGCACTTTGGAGGTGATCTGAGGGTGGGTCTGCGGGCGATCTGATGGTGTGGGAGGGTGATCAGATGCCCGTAAGAGGCAGGTTAGGGTCTGATCTGATGGGTGGCAGTGACAGGGGGTGATTGACGGGTGATTGATGGGTGATTGACGGGTGATTGACAGGTGATTGACAGGTGATTACAGGGGAGCATAGATGTATACAGTACACAGGGGGAGGTCTGAGGGGGTCTAAGGGTGTTCTGAGGGTGTGGGCGGGTGATTGGGTGCCCTAGGGGCAGGTAGGGGTCTGATCTGATGGGTAGCAGTGACAGGGGGTGATTGATGGGTGATCAGTGGGTGATTAGATGGCAGAACAGATGTAAACAATGCACTTTGGAGGTGATCTGAGGGTAGGTCTGCGGGCGATCTAAGGGTGCGGGCGGGTGATCAGATGTTCGTAAGAGGCAGGTTAGGGTCTGATCTGATGGGTGGCAGTGACAGGGGGTGATTGACGGGTGATTGACAGGTGATTACAGGGGAGGATAGATGTATACAGTACACAGGGGGGGGGGGGGGGGGGGGTCTGGGGACATGGGTCTGGGGAGGATCTGAGAGTGGGGGGGGGGGGTGATCAGGAGCCCCCAGGAGGCAGTTTAGGACCTGATCAAAAAAATAGCGTTGACAGATGGTGCTCAGCAGAGCTCGAATATTCGAGTAGCTCGAATATTGGAGCTCTTTTTCAGCTATTCGAGCTCGAATACCGAGCTCGAATAGCTGCAGCTATTCGAATGGGCTATTCGAGGTAATTCGAATAGCCCATTCAGTATTCGCGCTATTCGAGCAAACAGCGCTATTCGAGCTCGAATACCGAGCTCGAATAGCGTCATAGCCCAGATTGATGTCCTTAGAGCCAATCAGAGGGCTCCCAGGCCCTCTGACGGCAGCCAATCACAGAGGGGGACCCTGGCCAGCCCCTACCCTATAAATAGCGGCCGCCATTTTAGGTTTTTCCGTCCTTGCCTGACTTTGTACAGAGAGAGATCTGCTCCTTTGTGCTTTGGCTTAGCAAGAACTTTATTGTGGTCAATCACCTAGCGTTTTTGCTCACATACACCTCCTATATACACCTATATTGTTGTTAGTTAGATAGACATTGTATTTTAGTTAGTAGCTTGTGTGTTACATAGAGACAGCCAGCTGCTGCAGGCAAGCTTACACAGCTTTAGGCCTCAGGGCCTTGCCTGTGTGGGCACAGCTGTCCTCCTGTCCTCTGTTAGTTTATTTCTTATCTATACCAGTGTTTCTGCTGTCCTTTACTACTGAGTGATTGTATTTTGTAGTATACTGTAACTGTACTAGGACACTCACTGTCATGGGCGTCCGCAGAAAATTTTCCAGAGGGGGGCAAAAAGTGGGGAGCAAAAAGCAGGGAGGCGCGCGCGTGAACTAAGCAATGGTGGGACATTAGATTAGGACAGTGGTGGCGAACCTTTTGGAGGTTGAGTGTCCAAAGTACCAACAATTTAAACTAAATACAAACGTTTTAACTCCTACATGAACATTATGGAAAATTAAGTTGAAAATAAACTGTGAAGATAAACAATTTCATCCATCGTACTCCTGAAAAAATTATTCATTTTTTTTAGAACCTCCCAGTTTCATTTTCTGTTTTAAAAAGCGGAAAAAGTAGGTTTAATGCTATTGTCTCATATGATGATGATTCAGCTTTTTCCATAGTCTCGCAGTTAGCAATCATGTGACCCCCAACAAGACAAATTCAGCAATCATGAGGCCCCCAACAAGACAAATTCAGCAATCATGAGGCCCCCAACAAGACAAATTCAGCAATCATGAGGCCCCCAACAAGACAAATTCAGCAATCATGAGGCTCCAACAAGACAAATTCAGCAATCTTGAAGCCCCCAACAAATCATGAGGCCCCCAACAAGACAAAGTCAGTAACCATGAGGCCCGCAACAAGACAAATTCAGCAGTCATGAGGCACATAAATAGACAGCTTTTCACATAAATAGGCAGAATGCCCCCTTAATATGTAGACACCTCTCACCTAGCAGCAGTTCCCCAAAATACACTCAATCTGACAGCAGTGGTTCCCCAAAAATAGGTAGCTCCAGGTCTATAGGTGTCCCCAGAATAGGTGGCCAGCGGTATAGATGTCCCCAGAACTGGTAGCCAGGGGTAGAGATGTCCCCAGAACAGGTAGCCAGGGGTATATGCGCCCAGTATATGTAGTCAGAGGTATATGTGCCCAGTATATGTAGGCAGGGGTATATGTCCCCAATATATGTAGGCAGGGGTATATGTTCCAGTATATGTAGGCAGGGGTATATGTCCCAGTATACGTAGGCAGGGGTATATGTCCCAGTATATGTAGCCAGGAGGATATATCCCAGTATATGTAGGCAGGGGTATATGTCCCAGTATATGTAGCCAGGGGATATGTCCCAGTATATGTAGGCAGGGGGTATATGTCCCAGTATATGTAGGCAGGGGGTATATGTCCCAGTATATGTAGCCAGGGGTATATGTCCCAGTATATGTAGCCTGGGGGATATGTCCCAGTATATGTAGGCAGGGGTATATGTCCCAGTATACGTAGGCAGGGGTATATGTCCCAGTATACGTAGGCAGGGGTATATGTCCCCGTATATGTAGCCAGGGGGATATATCCCAGTATATGTAGGCAGGGGTATATGTCCCAGTATATGTAGGCAGGGGTATATGTCCCAGTATATGTAGCCAGGGGGATATGTCCTAGTATATGTAGCCAGGGGGATATGTCCCAGTATATGTAGGCAGGGGGTATATGTCCCAGTATATGTAGGCAGGGGGTATATGTCCCAGTATATGTAGCCAGGGGGATATGTCCCAGTATATGTAGCCTGGGGGATATGTCCCAGTATATGTAGGCAGGGGTATATGTCCCAGTATATGTAGGCAGGGGTATATGTCCCAGTATATGTAGGCAGGGGTATATGTCCCAGTATATGTAGCCAGGGGGATATGTCCCAGTATATGTAGCCATGGGGATATGTCCCAGTATATGTAGCCAGGGGGATATGTCCCAGTATATGTAGGCAGGGGTATATGTCCCAGTATATGTAGGCAGGGGTATATGTCCCAGTATATGTAGGCAGGGGTATATGTCCCAGTATATGTAGCCAGGGGGATATGTCCCAGTATATGTAGCCAGGGGTATATGTCCCCAGAAAAAGTGGCCATGTGTGCCCCAGCAGGAGGAGCGCAGAGCAGAGACGAGGGAGAGCTATAGGCACTCACCTTAGGGGGCTCTCCCTCCCTCCCTCTCTCGCTCTCCCCTCCGGAGTCCGGAATGAATTGTGCAGCGGCTGGGCAGTGGGCGGAACTTACCTCCTCTCGTCGCACGCGCCGGATGGATTAGCCGCTACTCTGGTCTGATCCAGACCAGAGTGCGGCACCAGAACGTCCGGCGCAGGAGCGAGACGATGTAAGTTCCGCCCGCTGCCCAGCCGCTGCACACTTCATTCTGGAGGGGACAGCGAGGGAGAGAGAGCCCCCTAAGGTGAGGGAAGGGGGCGGAGACATCCGCCCTTCCCCACTGTGCCCATAGCTCTCTCTCTTCTCTGCGCTGCTAGCCTCCTTCTGGCTGCACGGGCACGCGGCCAGGGGGGGGCAGCGGGCGGCCAGGCTCGGGCAGATGCTCGGCTTTGCCGTATGTGCGGATGCCCATGCTCACTGTCACTGTTTGTTCGTTCATAGCTCCTGCGTGTGTGCGTGCACTGTCTGTACAGTACACACACTCTATTTCCTTCTGATTACTACTGATTATTGTAATTTCTAGTTGTACTTACTGTTACTACTTACTGTACTAGGGACACTCAGTCACTGTTCATAGGCTAGCTCCTGCGTGTGTGTGTGCGTGCACTGTCTGTAGTGTACTACACACACTCTATTTCCTTCTACTGAATCTGATTACTACTGATTATTGTATTTTCTAGTTAGTGTACTAGGGGACACACTCACTGTTCACTGTTCACACTTACTGATTACTGAATTATTGTATTTTGTATTAGTACTGTACTAGTAATCACTTAGCGATCTAATCACTTAGTGATTAGTGTCACTTCACCCACCAACCCACTCCATTAAAGTACCCCACTTTTTCACCCGCCCTTTTAAAAAACTTTTTTGTTTACGCCCAAAACATCAAAGATGTCTGGAAGTGGCAGCCAGCGCGGTTTGGGCAAGGGGAAGGGCAGCAAGGGAATCAGGAGGAGAGGGAGCAGCATTGTGGCAAGCCGCGGCCGCGCCACCATGCACAGTTCCGCAGCAGCAGCAGCTGCGTCAGTGGCTAACATTCCGCCTCTAGCCACTGGCCGTGGACGCCTTGGGCGCCGCCCAGCAGGAGCATCTGCAACTCACGCTGCAGAGACACAGCAGCAGCAGCAGCGTGTAGTACCTGCTCCTATTTTCCTCCAGCCGGGTCGGAAACGTCCCATTGAGGAAAAGGATGCAGCCACTGTGGTGCAACTGATGACGGAGGATGAGCAGCCCGCCATCAGCTCTGCATCCGAGGCCTCCACCCTCACCACCACCACCACCACCCCTGTTCGCAGCAGCCGCCCAGCAGGGCCTGGGGAGGAGGCCAGTTCACCGTCAGTCGCCGACCTGTCATTCAGCAGTCTTTTGACCCCAGGCATGATGAGTCAATTGTCTGCTGTTGTTGGCGATTTGGAGGAGGAGATGCTGATGGGCACTTTGGGGGATGAGGGATTGGACAGCAAGACTGTGGCGACAGTCAAGCAGCCCATCCATGCATCAGGAGAGGAGTTTGGGGGGTCATCATCCCAGCAGGACATGTTTCAGGAGGGGGAGGATGATGATGACACGGTGACAGACAAAGACTGGGTGCCACCAGCTCCTGGGGACGTCGTCGTCAGCAGCTCTGAGGAGGAGGATGCGCTTGTGGGCCTTGCAAGGAGGCGCATCATTGCAAGCTTAGGCAGCAGTAGGCAGGTCCCACAGCCTGCTGGTGTCTCAGGCTCAGCAGCAGCAGCAGCAGCAGCATCTGCCAGTACCACCACCAGCCACACCCAAGCCCCCCCCCTCCCCCCAACCCAGGCCGTAGGGGGTTGTTCTTGTCACCAATCTGGCGATTTTTCACAATGCCCACAGTGTACAGCAAGTACGCCACTTGCAACCACTGTCAGCGGAAGTTGAGCCGAGGTGCAGACCCCTTAAAGTTCAGCACCAGCTCGCTCATCAACCACCTTGCTGCTAAACATTTCCACCAGCATGGGGAGTTCCAGAGGCTGAAGGCATCTGGTGCTGGCAGTGGCACCACACCCATCACTGCACAGCCTTCAGCAGCAGCAACAGCAGCCACCCGCCCTCCTGCTCCTACAGCAGCACCAGCAGGAGTGCGGAAACGCACTGCTCCTCCCCCCTCTGCAACTCCTGCCGCCGACACTGAGGCCTGTTCTGGCAGCCAGTCCTCAGTGTCCTCTTCTGCTGTGTCCACTGATTCCCGTGCTAGCAAAAGGCCACGCCAGAGCCTTTTGAGCGAGTCCTTCCAGGGGGTGGTTAGGGCTCTGCCTCCCAGCAGCCGTCGCGTGCGTCAGCTGAACAGCTTGCTGGCACGGGCCATGTGCTCCCAACTCCTGCCGTACACGCTCGTGCAGGAGGGGGGCGACATGCGTGCGCTGCTTGCTTGTGCAGCCCCAGACTGGCAGCTCCCCAGCAGACACTTCTTTGCCCACAAGGCCATTCCTGCACTGCACCGCTTTGTGATGGCCAATGTGGAGCGAGGGCTGGAGCACGCGGTTGGTGAAAGGGTCCACGTCACCATGGACTCCTGGAGCAGCCGCTTCGGGACAGGCCGCTACCTGTCCTTCACTGTCCACTGGGTCAGCTTGGTGGAAGGGGGTGAGGATGGGAGAGCAGCAGCGGGCACAGCAGCAGCAGCAACACAGTGGGTGGTGCCGACCCGCAGGGTCAGGGGAACTGCGTCAGGTTCCTCCTATCCTCTGCCATCCTCCGGCACACCTGGCCAAACCCCCCGCCTCAGCAGCAGCGTGAAGGCCCGCCACTGCCAAGCGCTGCTGCAGTTGGTCAGCCTTGGGAAGACCAAACTGATGGCAACCCATGTGTTGGCCAAACTCCAGGAGCAGGAGAGGATTTGGCTGACCCCCAGAGGCCTCAGAGTCGGAGAGGTGGTGCCTGACAATGGGGCCAATCTGGTTGCCGCAATTGACAGGGGAAACCTGACCCACATCCCCTGTCTTGCCCACGTGCTGAACCTGGTGGTGCAGAAGTTCTTGCGCACCTACCAGGGGATGGGCGAACTGCTGGAAACGGCAAGGAACGTTGTGTGTCACTTCCGGCGCTCGGCTGCAGCCTGTGTGAGCCTGGAAGACGTGCAAAAGGAGCTGGAGCTGCCACGCCATCGGCTGATCCTTGACGTTCCAACTCGCTGGAACTCCACCCTGGCGATGTTGGAGCGTCTGGTTGAACAGAAGCACACTGTCAACCAGTACCTTGCCCTGGCCACTGTTTCCGGCCGCTCAGAAAAGGGACAAGACTAGCAACATCCCGTCCATCGTCCCCGATGACGACTGGAGGCACATGCAGCAGGTGTGCTTAGTGCTGGCTCCCTTTCTGCAGGCCACTAACATGGTGAGCAGGGACCATGCTATGGTCTGCGAGTGGGTGCCCCTGGTTTGTCTGCTGAACAGGGCCCTCGATGCTTTGCTGGAACAGGGAGCGGCAGCCTTGGACCAGCAGGAGCGGCAAGCAGCTGCACAGTCCACCTCTGAGGGGGAGGAGGAGGAGGACTTGGTGGAGGTCCCTGACCTTGCTGCTGATGAGGGGGATCAGCACAGCGCAGCTGAGTTGGTGCGGGGGTGGAGAGAGGATGAGGCTGAGGAGGCAGAGGAGGAGGATGAGGACAGCACTGCCGTCGATGTGCCAGCACACGTGGCCCGCCTCTTCCCAATGGCAGCGCACATGCTGACGTGCCTGCGCAAGGACCCCAGGGTGATCCAGATGAAGCAGAGGGAGGACATCTGGATCAGCATGATGTTGGACCCGCGCCTCAAGGGGAAGTTGAGCCAGTTCCTGCCGCCTGCAGGAGGAGAGCCAGCGCAACAAATAAGGAGCTTGCAGCAGGCCCTTGTTGAGCGCTTGGAGGAAGCCTTCCCCCAGCCTTCCACCCCCACTGTCCAGCCAGCACAGAGGCAGCAGCAGGTGCCTGCATCCAGCAGCAAGCGCCCCACAGACCTGCTGTCTCTCAGCAACGAGCTCTACAGGACTGTAGAGGCTCCGGCAGCAGTGACTAGAGAGGAGGTGCATGCAGCAGCATCCTCCTCCGGTCACAGCCAGCACCTGACCCGCATGGTGGCTGACTACATGGGGTCCTACAGCGGGCTTTACAGCGATGCCCCTGTTGATCCCAATTTAGTATTGGGTCAAGCGCCTGGAGATCTGGAGCGAGCTGGCACAGTACGCCCTGGAAGTGCTGTCCTGTCCCCCTTCCAGCGTGCTGTCCGAGCGCTGCTTCAGTGCAGCTGGTGGCGTGGTCACCGAGAAACGCTCACGTCTGTCTCACAAGTCTGTGGACAGACTGACGTTTCTCAAGATGAACCAGGCGTGGGTGGAAGGCGAGTTCCTGGCCCCTGTTGTCGGCGAGAGGGGGACATGAACTGGCTGCCGGAAGAACCATCGTTAATGTGCCTTACCACCCTTTACCACCTCCTGGCTCCTGCTCACTAAGCCAGCCTGGTTCACTTTGACTATTACGTCGCCTGCAGCCACACATTTTACATCTACAATGGGCTGCTGTGTACTGCCCTTCTGCTGTCTGTCTGTGTTTCCCACTGCCAAGGGTACACAGATTTACCTTCTGCTGCCACTCTGCCACCAGCTATTACGTCAAACAATAGCTGCCCCTGCTGCCTGTATTTACCTTTAAAAAAAAAAAAAAAAAAAAAAAAGGTTTAATTTTTCTGAGGTGCCCGGGTTGAAAACTGTGTTGTCCCAGTTGTGTATTGGACACGATGTGGGCTGCACAACCGCTGTCTGGGACCTCCTGCTGTGTTTATTTACGCCCTGGTATCACCGCTAGGTACCAGGGCTATTATGTCACGCTGCCTGCCTGCTGCCACACTCACACTACTCCTCCATTCCTCCTGCTGCTGCTGCTGTCTGTCTGTGTTTCCCACTGCCAAGGGTACACAGATTTACCTTCTGCTGCCACTCTGCCACCAGCTATTACGTCAAACAATAGCTGCCCCTGCTGCCTATATTTACCTTTAAAAAAAAAAAAAAAAAAAAAAAAAAAAAAAAGGTTTAATTTTTCTGAGGTGCCCGGGTTGAAAACTGTGTTGTCCCAGTTGTGTATTGGACACGATGTGGGCTGCACGACCGCTGTCTGGGACCTCCTGCTGTGTTTATTTACGCCCTGGTATCACCGCTAGGTACCAGGGCTATTATGTCACGCTGCCTGCCTGCTGCCACACTCACACTACTCCTCCATTCCTCCTGCTGCTGCTGCTGTCTGTCTGTGTTTCCCACTGCCAAGGGTACACAGATTTACCTTCTGCTGCCACTCTGCCACCAGCTATTACGTCAAACAATAGCTGCCCCTGCTGCCTGTATTTACCTTTAAAAAAAAAAAAAAAAGGTTTAATTTTTCTGAGGTGCCCGGGTTGAAAACTGTGTTGTCCCAGTTGTGTATTGGACACGATGTGGGCTGCACGACCGCTGTCTGGGACCTCCTGCTGTGTTTATTTATGCCCTGGTATCACCGCTAGGTACCAGGGCTATTATGTCACGCTGCCTGCCTGCTGCCACACTCACACTACTCCTCCATTCCTCCTGCTGCTGCTGCTGTCTGTCTGTGTTTCCCACTGCCAAGGGTACACAGATTTACCTTCTGCTGCCACTCTGCCACCAGCTATTACGTCAAACAATAGCTGCCCCTGCTGCCTGTATTTACCTTTAAAAAAAAAAAAAAAAGGTTTAATTTTTCTGAGGTGCCCGGGTTGAAAACTGTGTTGTCCCAGTTGTGTATTGGACACGATGTGGGCTGCACGACCGCTGTCTGGGACCTCCTGCTGTGTTTATTTATGCCCTGGTATCACCGCTAGGTACCAGGGCTATTATGTCACGCTGCCTGCCTGCTGCCACACTCACACTACTCCTCCATTCCTCCTGCTGCTGCTGCTGTCTGTCTGTGTTTCCCACTGCCAAGGGTACACAGATTTACCTTCTGCTGCCACTCTGCCACCAGCTATTACGTCAAACAATAGCTGCCCCTGCTGCCTGTATTTACCTTTAAAAAAAAAAAAAAAAAAAGGTTTAATTTTTCTGAGGTGCCCGGGTTAAAAACTGTGTTGTCCCAGTTGTGTATTGGACACGATGTGGGCTGCACGACCGCTGTCTGGGACCTCCTGCTGTGTTTATTTACGCCCTGGTATCACCGCTAGGTACCAGGGCTATTATGTCACGCTGCCTGCCTGCTGCCACACTCACACTACTCCTCCATACCTCCTGCTGCTGCTGCTGCTGTCTGTCTGTGTTTCCCACTGCCAGGGTACACAGATTTACCTTCTGCTGCCACTCTGCCACCAGCTATTACGTCAAACAATAGCTATATCTGTGTAATTTGCTATAAAAACAAAACAAAAAAAACATTAAAAAAAAAAGGTTTAATTTTTCTGAGGTGCCCGGGTTGAAAACTGTGTTGTCCCAGTTGTGTATTGGACACGATGTGGGCTGCACGACCGCTGTCTGGGACCTCCTGCTGTGTTTATTTATGCCCTGGTATCACCGCTAGGTACCAGGGCTATTATGTCACGCTGCCTGCCTCATTGACTGCCTGCTGCCACACACTCATCCTCCTCCTCCTGCTGCTGAATTTACCTCCTGCTGTCTGTGTGTTTCCACTGCCAGGGAGCACATACAATGGCGCTTCCACCATGCGCCACCAGCTATTTGTTACGCTCAAAAATAGCTGCATTTCTTTAAAAAAACGATAAAAATATATATACTTTTTATTAATACTTTGTGATATTATTTTTAGAGGTGTCCGGGTTGAAAACTGTGTTGTCCCAGTTGTGTATTGGACATGATGTGGGCTTCACGACTGCTGTCTGGAACCTCATGCTGTGTATTTACGGCCTGGTACCACCGCTAGGTACCACAGCCTATTATGTCTCGCTGCCTGCCTCATTGACTGCCTGCTGCCACACAATCATCTTCCTCCTCCTGCTGCTGCTGCTGAATTTACCTCCTGCTGTCTGTGTGTTTCCACTGCCAGGGAGCACATACAATGGCGCTTCCAACATGCGTGCGCCACCAGCTATTTATTACGCTCAAAAATAGCTGCATTTCAAAAAAAAAAGAGAGAAATAAGTGAAGAAGAAGAAGACGATATAGAAGAAGAAGAAGATATAGAAAAAGAAGAAGAAGAAGGAGAAGAAGGAGAAGAAGAAGATGATATAGAAAAAGAAGAAGACGAAATAGAAAAATAATAATAAGAAGAAGATATAGAAAATGATATAGAAGAAGATGAAGAAGAAGAAGATGAAGAAGATGAAGAAGAAGAAGATGAAGAAGAAGATGAAGAAGATGAAGAAGATGAAGAAGAAGATGAAGAAGATGAAGAAGAAGAAGAAGATGAAGAAGAAGATGAAGAAGATGAAGATGAAGAAGAAGATGAAGAAGAAGATGAAGAAGAAGATGAAGAAGAAGAAGAAGAAGATGAAGAAGAAGAAGATGAAGAAGAAGAAGATGAAGAAGAAGAAGATGAAGAAGAAGAAGAAGATGAAGAAGAAGAAGACGATATAGAAGAAGAAGACGATATAGAAGAAGAAGAAGATATAGAAGAAGAAGAAGATATAGAAGAAGAAGATATAGAAGAAGAAGAAGATGAAGAAGAAGAAGAAGATATAGAAGAAGAAGAAGAAGAAGATATAGAAGAAGAAGAAGAAGAAGAAGAAGAAGAAGATATAGAAGATGAAGAAGAAGAAGTATATACACTGTACTGAACAGAATTTTGGACACAACTTCTCTTTCCACCTTTTTTTTTTTTTTTAAAGGAACATCCCCACATAATCACTTGCTGTTGTTACTTGGAAAAAAAGATGTTTCTTGCATCATTCACCCTCAAAACAAGTGTTGGAAGCCTTTTTAAGGCCAATTCGAATAGTCAGCTCGAATAATGAGCTCGAATACTGACTCGAATAGTGAGCTCGAAGTCCGAGGTCGAATCGAATAGTAAAAAATATTCAACTCGAATATTCGACCGAATGCGAATAATTTACTATTCGAATTCGACCAAACTCGAATAATAAAAAGGGGTATCCGAGCACCACTGGCCCTGTGTGGAAAAAGTGATTGCCCCCTTGTTAAAAATAACTTAACTGTGGTTTATCACATCTGAGTTCAATTTCTGTAGTCACCCCCAGGCCTGATTACTGCCACACCTGTTTCAATCAAGAAATCACTTAAATAGGAGCTATCTGACACAGAGAAGTAGACCAAAAGCACCTCAAAAGCTAGACATCATGCCAAGATCCAAAGAAATTCAGGAACAAATGAGAACAAAGTACTGTAATTGAGATCTATCAGTCTGGTAAAGGTTATAAAGCCATTTCTAAAGCTTTGGGACTCCAGCGAACCACAGTGAGAGCCATTATCCACAAATGGCAAAAACATGGAACAGTGATGAACCTTCCCAGGAGTGGCTGGCCGACCAAAATTACCCCAAGAGCGCAGAGAAAACTCATCCGAGAGGCCACAAAAGACCCCAGGACAACATCTAAAGAACTGCAGGCCTCACTTGCCTCAATTAAGGTCATTGTTCATGACTCCGCCATAAGAAAGAGACTGGGCAAAAACGGTCTGCATGGCAGATATCCAAGGCGCAAACCACTTTTATGCAAAAAGAACATTAAGACTCGTCTCAATTTTGCTAAAAAAAAAATCTCAATGATTGGCAAGACTTTTGGGAAAATACCTTGTGGACCGACGAGACAAAAGTTGAACTTTTTGGAAGGTGCGTGTCCCATTACATCTGGCGTAGAAGTAACACAGCATTTCAGCAAAAGAACATCATACCAACAGTAAAATATGGTGGTGGTAGTGTGATGGTCTGGGGTTGTTTTGCGGCTTCAGGACCTGGAAGGCTTGCTGTGATAGATGGAACCATGAATTCTACTGTCTACCAAAAAATCCTGAAGGAGAATGTCCGGCCATCTGTTCGTCAACTCAAGCTATAGCGATCTTGGGTGCTGCAGCAGGACAGTAACCCAAAACACACCAGCAAATCCACCTCTGAATGGCTGAAGAAAAACAAAATGAAGACTTTGGAGTGTCCTAGTCAAAGTCCTGACCTGAATCCTATTGAGATGTTGTGGCATGACCTTAAAAAGGTGGTTCATGCTAGAAAACCCTCAACTAAAGCTGAATTACAACAATTCTGCAAAGATGAGTGAGCCAAAATTCCTCCAGAGTGCTGTAAAAGACTCGTTGCAAGTTATCGCAAACGCTTGATTGCAGTTATTGCTGCTAAGTGTGGCACAACCAGTTATTAGGTTCAGGGGGCAACCTCTATTTCACACAGGGCCATGTAGGTTTTGAGTTATTTTTCTCACTAAATAATAAAAACCATCATTTAAAACTGCATTTTGTGTTCAATTATGTTATCTTTGACTAATAGTTAACGGTTTTTGATGAGCAGAAACATTTAAGTGTGAAAAACATGCAAAAGAATAAGAAATCAGGAAGAGGGCAAATAGGTTTTCACACCACTGTATGTTAAAAATAGGATATGCTTTCACTTGTTAAAAACCTGGATCGTACACAGATCCGGGTGCTGTGGAACGTGAGATGGAACGCAGAGTACAGATTTTGCACATTTTCTTGGACCGGACAGGAAAATGTGTCCAATGAAAGCCTATGAGAAGAAACACTGTCCATTCTCACTAGGCTAGACGGCGCATCCAGGTTTCCGTTTCACCCGCATCCTGTTGCCGTAGTGACATCATACTCACGTGTCTCACCGTCCATCGCCGCAGCTCGGTTCCTGCAAAACAGCTAGTAGCCGGGGGATCTCCATTGGGCTGCAAAAGACCAGTATGATTCTAATATCCACAGGTCGATTTTCATACGTGTTATTTTTGTAACGATTGTGGAATTCTTTCCGTGGTCAGCGCACAGGATGCGCGCTGACACTGCGGAAATCCTCCACAAGCGTATAATCTGTGAGAACCCAGCAAAAGGTGCAATGCACCTGTAGAGGGGAATTCCTGCCGGCAGATGGAGCCGTGGAGTGCAGAGGAACAGATCCTCTGCACAGCCACAGATGCCAGTTAGGAATTGTACGAGGGGAAGCAATGCAGGGCAAGATAGCCCTTAAAGAAAGAGAGAGCACAGCGACAGGGTGTATGTGTGTCCACCAATCTAGTCGCCATCCAGCTACAATGAACCCACAACCGTGAAGATCAGGTGGGAAAGCAATCGCAAGAGATGGCGATTGCTAACAGCGACACAAGACTGAATAAGCACAGAGAAGGAATGTATGTGTGTCCACCAATCTCGTCGCCAACCTGCGACGGTGAACACACAACAGTGGAAACCAAGTGAGAACGCAATCGCAAGAGATGCGATTGTCAATGTGAATGAGCACAGGGACAGAATGTATGTGTGTGCACCAATCTAGTCGCCAACCCGCGACGTTGAACACACAACAGCAGAAACAAAGTAGGAACGCAATCGCGAGAGAGGCGATTGCCAGAAGTGACACAAGACTGAGCAAGACAGAGCACGAGAGTAGCAAAGGCACAGCAAACAACAATGAGAAGATAAGGAAAATAACAAACGCTAGCTAAAGGCGAACACTGCACTCATTCGCAACAGCGAACGCGTTTACTGCGCAGTCTCCGCACGATAAGCGCAACAGAGACAAGCATGCCACCCTAACTAACCAACACCACACAAACACGAAACCGAGAACGCGAACGCTTGCTTAACGGTTACCCCACCGAGCCTACAGCAAGCGTTCGTATCAGACAAGACAGAGAGAAGGAGCAGCCAGCAGCAACCGCAGCTCTGGCCTACACTCCCAGACAGAGTACAAAAGGAACCACCGCTGCTACCGCTAGAGCGAGTGCGATCCAGACAGACAAACGATCAGATAAGATCCACCGCTCTTCTGCCAGAGCGAGTGCGATCTAGGTTCAGGGACAGGACATGAAGGATCCACTGCTCTTTTCGCCAGAGCGAGTGTGAACCAAGTAGGGAAACAGAGTTAGCAGGATCCACTGCTCTTTTTCCTCCAGAGCAAGTGTGATCCAAGTACAGAAACAGAGCTTAGTAGGATCCACTGCTCCTTCCGCCACAGCAAGTGTGATCCAGGTTCTGGAGCAAACGATTCACCATCGCCAACCGCTGGCGACAGTGCAATCGCAAGGACAAACAGAAGACAGAACAGGCAATACAAATAATAAAACCTGACTGTACTAGAGGGATGCCTAATGCAGTCCTCAGGAATACTCTAAGATAATCTTTAGCAAACAATAGCAAGGCTGACACTCCAGGAGTGTTTCAACCGTAACAAACCATGATGACCAGCAAAGGATTGTGGGATCACATGGTGTTTATGCTGCAAGCCTTCAAGGGAGGCGACTAGGCAATTTGCATTATCAGTATATGCAAATTCCTCAGCAGCAGAGCAGGTCCGAAGCTTGCAAGGCAAAGACAGGTCTATTATCCAGAGACCTGCATCCCACAGACTCGAGGAATGGTCAAACAGCTGTCTGACTGTGCAGCCAGCTGAGCGGATCATTACAATTTTTATATGGTTTCACTTTCCACTAAAAAGAAAACGAAAAAAAACTTTTTTTTTGTCTAATATCTCATGTATTTCACACAGTGAAGCTCTTACTTGTGCCTCATTTATAAACCAATGATAAGATTACAGTGCACAGGCAGCACATAGCAATTTTACCGATACTTACGCCGCTGACATTGCGCAGTTAGCGTGACCCGTGTTACTTCTGGTTAGTAAATATACTCTTGTGTACCCACAGGAGAATTTAAGGTGAAATAAGGCCCTAGGCAAGTAACAACTTTGGGTCCATCCGTCATGGTCACCTGGATTTTTTTGGTAAGATTTGGTGGAGTCTAGTATTAACCAGGCCCCACGTTTCTCTCCAGGCCCCAGGCAACTGCCTACATTTGCTTTATGGATGATCCCAGGTTACTACAACGGTATGATTGTTGCTGAGTGTCCTAAATGACAGGACACAGTCCTCAGCTACAGCCACACAGCCTGCTTTGCATTATGGCGAGGGGAGGGGGATGCTGAGTATGTGGCGCCTGCTGTGTAAAGAACAATAGAAAACCACAGTGCTCATTTGTCATTTAGCAATCGCTAAACAGCAATGTGGGACAGCAGTGCTGACACTAGATTTAGCAAGAAAAGATTACGAAAATTATGAAAATCTTGCATTCGTAAAGAATTTGAAAAAAAAAATCTAGCATTCCTAAGTACCTTAACCACTTCAGGTCCTGGGTTTTTTATCCCTTAATAACCTCCCTGGCGGTAAGCCCGAGCTGAGCTCGGGCTATGCCGCGCAGGGGGAGATCTCAGCCCCTGGTGGGGCGATTTGTGCGCTGTAAATTGCTGTGCGCGCAGCCAGCACTTTGCTAGCCGCGCGCACAGCTTGATCGCCGCCGCTCTGCGGCGATCGGCCGCACGCAGCGGCTGAAGAGGGCCCCCCCCCCCGCCAGAGCCCTGCGCTGCCCGGACCAATGAGTTCCGGGCAGCGCTATGGGCTGGATCGGGTGTGCCTGACGTCAGGACGTCGGCTGACGTCCATGACGTCATCCCGATCGTCGCCATGGCGACAGGAGAAGCCAAACAGGGGAACGCGTTATATACGCGTTCCCCTGTTTGCTATAGATGCCGGCGACGATCGGACTAGAGGGCCACATGCGCCCTCTAGTGGTGTTTCATGTAGCTACCACTCTGGTAGCTTTACATGAAACAAAAATTTTTTTTTAAAAAAAAAGGATTTTTTTAAATTAGAAAAAAAAAAATTAACCGCCAAGGAGGTTAAGGTTCCTTAAGCATATCAGCTGTGTCGATTTTGATATGGCAATAACTTTGTATTACCTATGCCATCAAAGTGATACATATATTGTTTTTTTCAGGACATTCTAGGTTGTTTGGGTAATATTTTTTTCAGGTATTATACAATTTCACGAGTAATTCATCAGTGAAAATTAGGCGTAAACGCAATTTTTTTTTATGTTTCCCCCTAACTTATACAAGTGCCACAGTTTTATAACACCTCAAAATACATTACTTGGCTCGTCCCAGTTAAAACTATACCATACATGCCATATTCAATCATTAGTTGGGCACAGCATACCATTAGCGCCAGTCTGTGACGATTGCATTCAATCGCTAGGGCGCACAGTTTGGGGACCCCAGTGCTGTATAGATACTTTGTTAGGCAACAAAATAGCAATGCATCTATACAGCATTGGGTACCCGAGCTGTCGCCATAGTTATCACATCCATTTACTATTGGTGGCAGCCATTACAGGTGTCCACAAATCTTACACCAAAGTATAGGGGTTAATTAGTTTGGTAGAGGTTAAAATGTAAAACAAAAAAAAATCTTTATTTTGTATGTTACACTGTCACTTTAATGAAAAACTTTTTTTTTTTTTTACACTGTAACTTTATGTAAATGACTGCTGCTAGTCATGCACAATGGGAACAAAACACGAGCATGCGTGTGCAGGAGCACGTGCACGGCTGACGGGGTTGTGCGGCAGCTGTTCTTAGTGCTGTATGTAAATCTCACATCCAGGAACTTACAGTGTAACTACCGGTAATTTGGACGTGAGACTTACGTCCAAAAACCACAAGTGGTTAAAAACCTGAAGCGTAAAAAAAACGTATGAGAAATTCATGTTATGTGTAGTACGGATAATGAATAGAACATTAGCAGCAAAGAAAAAAAGTCTCATTTTTATTTTCAGTTAGGGCTCATTCACACTAGAAGAGCTTTTCTAAGCAATTTGACTGGGTTCACATATGACATAACGGGAAAAAGTAACGTTTTATGTAATGTTTTATGCTAATGTCATTAGGGCTTTTTTGCGTTTTGGCTGCGCTTTTGCTGCGTTTGAACTTTTTAACGCAGTGCGTTTTCATTAAAGATGGCTCGAACCTCCGATTTTTAGGTTCGCGAATCTTGAACTTGAACTTCCGCAAAAGTTCGGGGTCGTGCAAACTTTGCGAGCCGCAATAGACTTCAATGGGGAGGCGAACTTTGAAAACTACAAACATTTATGCTGACCACAAAAGTGATGAAAAAGATGTTTCAAGGGGTCTAACATCTGAGTTTTTTCAGTGACTACAAGAGAATTTTTTTTTCAAAAAGACCTTATAGTTTTTGAGAAAATCGATTTTAAAATTCTCCTTCTGATCGTGGAAAAATTAAACGCCTGCTGACTTTAGCAGTTAATAGCAAAGTCCCCTTACATAGTAGAAACACCAAATTTGTAGGGTATGTAGAGGGGGACAGTGACTACAAGAGGAAAACAAAATTCAAAAATGTTATAAATCACCTTTTGCTCCGGCACCAGCAAACTCATCAGCAAGAGTTGCAAACACGACTCATCACAGCAAGCAGGAGATAGACTTTTTCAGTCGTCTTCAATGTACAAGTTATTTATTCAGGAAACCAGATATACAGATACAGTTCATCATATCCTAGCCAAGCAAATCCTCCTGTTGCGTTACAGCTGCGTGATTACCTTCCTGTTAAAGATAATCAGGTCCTCCTTATGTAGATACTACGTTACATCTAGACTAACTATGTACAGCATACATTATATCAGATTACATAAAGAGAGGAAATTATTAGGTGTTCCAGTCAGCAGATAGAGAGCATGAAAGTAGGAATCAGAGTGAGCTCTGTCAGCCCATCCGGCCCTTTAATACTGACTAGGAAAGAGTTAAATGTGACCTCATCTTAGCCATCCCCCAGACCCAGCTATTGGCTTCGACCCCTCGTGGTGTCCTAATACACACCTACTCGATTAATATTTTATGCCACTTTTCACTTACTTACAAGAATGTGATATTTTGTAAATATGGCCTATGTTGATTGTTCTCGTAGTCCATTTGTCTGGGGCAGTGTAGGCCTGTGGCTTTCCTTCAGGAACATGTTCTCAGTATCTGCTTGTTGTTTATCTGCTTCAAGCAGACACTGAGATGCTTCTGCCTGCATCACAAGAAACTCTATTTTAAAGGTATACTCTGCGAACAAGCCTTTTACCTAAACTCAGTCCAAATAACTGAGGCCTACTTAAATTATAACAGGGGGGTGACAGGAGGTGATTGATGGGTGTCTCAGGGGGTGATTAGAGGGGAAAATAGTTGCAATCAATGCACTGGGGAGGTGATCGGAAGGGGGTCTGAGGGGGATCTGAGGGTTTGGCCGAGTGATCATGAGCCCACACGGGGCAAATTAGGGCCTGATCTGATGAGTAGGTGTGCTAGGGGGTGACAGGAGGTGATTGATAAGTGTCTCAAGGTGTGATTAGAGGGGGGAATAGATGCAAGCAATGCACTGGCAAGGAGATCAGGCTGGGGTCTGAGGGCATTCTGAGGGTGTGGGTGGGTGATTGGGTGCCCTAGGGGCAGATAGGGGTCTGATCTGATGGGTAGCAGTGACAGGTGGTGACAGGGGGTGATTGTTGGGTGATTGATGGGTAATTAGTGGGTGTTTAGAGGAGAGAACAGATGTAAACAATGCACTTGGGAGGTGATCTGATGGCGGATTTGCGGGCGATCTAATGGTGTGGGTGGGTGATCAGATTGCACGCAAGGGGCAGGTTAGGGGCTGGTTGATGGGTGGCAGTGACAGGGGGTGATTGATGGATGATTGACAGGTGATCAGTGGGTTATTACAGGGAAGAACAGATGTAAATAATGCACTGGCGAATTGATAAGGGGGGTCTGAGGGCAATCTGAGCGTGTGGGCGGTTGATTGGGTGCCCGTAAGGGGCAGATTAGGGTATAATCTGATGGGTAACAGTGACAGGTGGTGATAGGGGGTGATTGATGGGTAATTAGTGGGTGTTTAGAGGAGAGAACAAATGTAAACAATGCACTTGGGGAGGTGATCTGACGGCAGGTTTGCGGGCGATCTGATGGTGTGGGTGGGTGATCAGATTGCCCGCAAGGGGCAGGTTAGGGGCTGATTGATGGGTGGCAGTGACAGGGGGTGATTGATGGGTGATTGTAAGGTGATTGACAAGTGATTGACAGGTGATCAGTGTTTTATTACGGGGGGGATAGATGCATACAGTACACAGGGGGGGGGGGGGGGTCTGGGGAGAATCTGAGGGGTGGGGGGATGATCAGGAGCACCCAGGGGGGTGTTAGGACCTAAAATAAAAAAATAGCGTTGACAAATAGTGACAGGGAGTGATTGATTGGTGATTAGGGGAGTAATTGGGTGCAAACAGTAGTCTGCGGGGTGGGCAGGGGGGGTTTGAGGGGTGCTGTGGGCGATCAGAGGGAAGGGGGGGCAGGATCAGTGTGTTTGGTGCAGACTAGGGTGGCTGCAGCCTGCCCTGCTGGTCCCTCGGACACTGGGACCACCAGGGCAGGAGGCAGCCTGTATAATACACTTTGTATACATTACAAAGTGTATTATACACTTTGTATGCAGCGATCGTGGGGTTAACAACCTGCCTGCGCTTCCGAGCGGCCGGCGGGTTGTCGTCACAGGTGGGCGGAGTCAGTTGCCGGGGGAAGCGCGCGTCACCAGTGACGCGATCGGTCCCCCGGCATGCCAGAAGGACGCAACGCCCATTGGCGTATTGCGGTCCTTTCGGCATCCACTTTGCCGCCGTTCATCGTCTGTGGGCGGTCGGCAAGTGGTTAATGGCAGAAATCACATTTTATTGCTAAATTGGATGCCTAAAGTGCTTTAAAACATCTTGCATGTGTATACATCAATCAGGTAGTGTAATTAGTGTACTGCTTCACACTGACAGACCAAACTCACTGTGTAACGCACCGCAAACAGCTGTTTGTGTAGTGATGGCAGTGCTGGACTGGTGTGTGCCATGGCCAGAGTGCAGGCGATAGCGGTTTTCAAGCCCATATGGTAGCCGGGCTGAGGTAGCTCAATGACAGAACAACAGTGACTGTCCAGTTGATCGAATTTGGTCTGTCCACAATGAAGCAACGACCTAATTATCTTGGGTGTGACTCCCCCCCCCCCCCCCCCCCGAGACACTATATGTGCCTTCGTAAAGAAGTTGTCCCTACGTGGGTCTTGGTCTTTCCACGGCTCAATTTTTGGTAGCAGAGAGTACAGATGGCATCACTCTCATCTGAGGCAGGCACACAAAAAAATTTCCACACCACTGAGCCCTGGGGTGATGGCACTTTGGTGGTGGTGGCCGACAGAGTGTGGGGTGCCAGAATCAGAGCAGGAGGAGGTAGATATGTCACGCTTCTGTGCGGAAGCTGAGGAAGATGAGGTGTTCTGTGTTAAATAGTGAACTTGTAATGAGTGGCGGGGACACCGCCGCAGCGGAGAGCGGCATGTCCGCCGCTTCCGCATCTCAGCTGGTGGCGGTCCCCGTCTCACAGACATGCAGGACGCCCCGGGCAGGTCCTTCTGCCGCGCACAGACTCCAGCGGTAGGACCTTTATTTCTTGAGGAGAAGAGTCAGCTGACCTGCTGGTCAGCTGACCTCAGTGAGCTCACTGATTGGTTAGGACCTGAGGCGGGCCTTTGCAGGTATCTCCATGTATTTAAACTCTGGCTCTTCAGTTGCTGGTTGTCTGTTGTTGCGAATACTTCGCGTTAGCGCTCAGACCTTTGATAGCTGTAATCTATAGCATTCAATACCATTGTAAATCCTTTTTGTGTTTTTGAACCCTGCCTGTATTTCTGACTACTCTTCTGCCTTCCGATTCTGTACTCCGTCTATCTGATCTGTTGCCAATTTCCAGCCTGAACCTCTGACTCTGATTTTGCCTCCTGATTCTGTACCTTACCTCCTATCCGACCCGCTGCCGACCTTGGATTGTACTTGACCACAATTTTGCCTGACGATTCTGTACCGCTGCTGACCGACCCGTTGCCGACTTCGCTTGTACGACCACTCTCTGTCTGGAGATAGCCTCAGTCACCAAGGGCTATCACTGAAAGCGTACTACTGAAATTACTGTTTGCACCAATCACTACACTTGTGCAATAACGTTTTATGTTTCCTGTTTTGTATATCTGTATCATTTGATGATACTGCAGATCATCAAATAATCAGATATCGGAAGTCTTGCTAACACTACATTGTTACAGCGGGGATTTACATTCGACACCAGTACCATTGCAAAAATAAACATGTTTTTGTGACCCTAGGATATGATCTCTTTGGGTTAGGGGCCCAAAACTCACCAGCCCTAAGCCCCCTTTAACTCTGTACAAAGCCTGAAAATTTGGGGCTGCTCAGCCGTACCGTTCAGCAGAAACCTGCGCTTTTGTACCCTCAAAACCTAGGCCCCATTAAAAGCCTATGGGAGATTTTAGCACTTTTGCACTCCCATAACTCTGGTTTGCAGAGATGTAGGGAACTCAACGTTTGAGTTTTTTTTACTATGACTAAGGGCACATTGTAAGCCCGACACGCGTTAGTTGAACCTTGTGATTTTATTGCATTTGCCATGTGGAATTCCTGAATAAAGAATACCAGAGTTTTTCTACCACTGCTTGGTTTGCGGATACTTCTGTACATATCTGTGGATTGGCTTGGCTTCCCAGATCCTGCAGCTATTGGCTGAACTAGTAGGGGCTTTGAGCGTTTTGAACTTTACAATTTGTCCAACGTTTGAGTGCAAGTACAACAATATGCCTTCTACCTGCATGCGACATGTCGTGAGCTTCAGACTTTGCTAACGGTCATGGCAGGGATTTACGTTCGTCACCGGCATCATTGACAAAAAAACAAGCTTTTGTGACCCTAGGCTATGACCTCTTTGGCCTAGGGGCCCCAAACTCACCAGTCCTGAACCCCACTTTGGAACTTTTGCAACCCCATAACTCTGGTTGGTTATCACCTGCCGACTTTAGCAGTTAATAGCAAAGGTCCCTTACATCCTAGCAACACCAAATTTGCAGGATATGTTAAAAAGACAGCAGGAAACAATATTTTATGTGCGGAGTGTGGGAAATCTGAACTAAAAAAATGATGTGGGGTCCCCCCTACCGAGCTCTCAGTAACCCCTTGTCCCCCATGCAGGCTGAGATAGCCAGAATGCGGAGCCCCGGCCGCGTGGGGCTTCGCACCCTGAGCTATACCAGCCTGCATGGTCCATGGTATGGGGGGGCTCTGGGGGAGAGGGGCAGCCAAGCCTTCCCCTCTCCCCCCAAGCCCTTGTCCAATCCATGGACAAGGGGCTCTTCCCCACCTCCGGTGCCCCAGGAGGAGGTGGGAGCCATGACTCCCTGGGGGGGTTCATGGTTGCATCTGGGAGTCCTCTTTAAGAAAGGGACCCCAGATGCCCACCCCCCTCCCAGAAGAAATGAGTATAGGAGTACAAAGTACCCCTTACCCATTTCCACAAAGGGCTAAATGAAATAAAAGCACAACAAAGAAAGTCCTTTAATGTTCTTAATTAACCAGAAATACTTACCTGTACCTTTAAAAAAAAATTTCCTATGCCAAAATCCTCGGAAATGTCACACGGCTACAGTATCCTCTTATCTTGCGATCTTCAATTAAGTCGATTGAAGATGTCCGCCGCGCCCCACATAGCAGAGCAATGCGTCCTTTGGGACGCATAGCTGCTGAGTCCCGCTGTCCTCCCTGCCTCCTCACCTCTCACCCTCACCTAACCTGGCACCTGGTGCACCGGGTGCCAGCCTAGGTGGGTTCAACAGTGAAGGCAGGCGGGGAGAGACAGCGGGAGCTGCAGCTATGCGTCCTGCACAGGACACATTCTAAGCTGTATTAACTGGTTCATTAATGATTCGGTTCTTTTTGATGAATTGAATCGAATGAATCGGCTCTTTTTTCTTTGAAACTTTAAAATCGATTTTCTCAAAAAAAAATTCCTCTTGTTCCCCACTGTTCTTCTTAACATTCTGGTGTTTCTAGCTTTTAAGGGGGCTTTGCTATTAACCGCTAAAGTCAGCGGGCATTTAATTTTCCCACGGTCAAAAGGAGAATTTCCTTTGAAACTTTAAAATCGATTTTCTCAAAAACGATAAGGTCTTCTTGACATTTTTTTCCCTCTACTAGTCACTGCCCCCCTCTACATACCCTGCAAATTTGGTGTTTCTACTATGTAAGGGGACTTTGCTATTAACCGATAAAGTCGGCGAGCGTTTAATTTTCCCACGATCAGAAGCAGAATTTTAAAATCGATTTTCTCAAAAACTATAAGGTCTTTTTGAAAAAAAAAAATTTCTCTTGTAGTCACTGAAAAAACTCAGGTGTTAGACCCCTCGAAACATCTTTTCCATTACTTTTGTGGCCAGCATAAATGTTTGTAGTTTTCAAAGTTTGCCTCCCCATTGAAGTCTATTGTGGTTCGCAAAGTTCGTACGACCCCGAACTTTTGAGGAAGTTCGAGTTCGAGGTTCGCAAACTTAAAATCGGAGGTTCGAGCCATCTCTACTCCACACTAGCACCCTTTGTGTCCAAGTAGGTTCTTGCTCCTGTCACATGTAGTGGATCCTTCATACAGGCATGTAACATGTGGGACTGATATTTAATGGCAGGTCCAATCACTCAGCAACCACTTAATCCCCAGATGAAATTCACTGCAGATTCTTGGATTTTGTCAGGTCAAAAGTAAATATTGGCTTGTTTATACTACACCTTAGCAAGCAGAGAGCTGGTACCTACACAATCTGTTCGTAATTGTCCATTATATTACATAGAAGTAAAATTAGCCAATCAAAATTGGATGTGTGTGCACCCTAAAAACTCAGATGGAAGAGACTAAAACAGCTTAAAAAAAATCATATGGAAGAGACTAAAGGGGCTTAAAAAAAAAAAAAAAAACTGGAGCCAAGGTGGAATTCATCCTGTCGGCGCAGGCGCCGTCTGGCGACGGATGGGGAAAATCGAACTTTTCATTGTACCGTGTATAGACACCATTAGTCATCACTGCAAAGTACCATAAGTCGGTGGAGGTATATAACAGACAGGGGTGGGCAAACTACGGCCTGCAGGCCACATCCGGCCCGCGCGGCCATTTCATCTGGTCTGCCGAGGCAGGGCTGGATTTTGGGTCCCCTCAGGAGGTATAGACTCCGTGCCAGTTCACCAGCCGCAGCTCACATCCTGTCTGTGGGAGACTTTGAGCAGGCAGAGCAGGGCTACAGGAAAATGGCGTCCGAAGCCCTGCACTGGAGACTACTTGTGTGTCCAGTACAGGGCTTCGGGCACTATTTTCCCGTAGACCTGCTCTGCCTGTCAGCGTGGGAAGTTTGCAGCCGGACTTGCTGCACAAAAGATGATCAGGGAGCTACGCTGGCCTAGAGAGGAGTCTTCTGCCACATGAGTAAATATTTTTTCTTTACAGGTGCACCACTAGCACCAGGGTTATTAGGAAGCACTGATGGGGGGAAACATAAAAAAGCCCTGCCTACGTGCATTTTCTAGAAAAATGCTGCCACATTAGATGTATTTTCTAGTTAAACTCTGTCGGAGGGGGTTTGCCTGCTGTCCCTGGGCCCTTGCTGTTTGTGGGTGAGGGAAACGTTGTCTAATTATCTTTAGAGTCACTTTGCTTCTGTTTTGGGAGAAAACTTGGGCCTACTGTCTTTGCCTTACACTGTTACTTTACCGTTAGCTCTGGCCACTTGTCATGGCCACACCCATTTTTTACTGCAGCAAGCTTTGCATCATAGGTGTTGCCCTAGGAGGGTGATTTGGGGTGCTGAAGCACCCCCTAAAATTGTCCAAGCACCCCTAAAGTACCCCCCAGCGTGAACTGTCTTTCGGCATCTAATAGACGTTTTTTCACCGGCAGCAGCAGCCCGTAGCTCATAGCACAACTCCGGCAGGGGCAGAGCAGGGCTACGGGAAAATGGTGTCCGAAGCCCTGCTCTGGAGACAATGGCTATCATTCATAAAGCATTTCCGCATGCGGTAATGCCTAAAACAGCTGACTTTACAGCAAACGTAGCAAAATCTGCATTCATAAAGGCTCCTTCCGCATCAAAAGCTGACATTACCGAGCACAGAGATAAATCACCGCCTTGTGCGGTGATTATTGTAAAAAATGTAGCAAAATGTTAATTCATAAAGATCACCGCAAGCGGTGTGAGGTCGGGAAGAACTGCTCCCTCTGATGTGGCGATAACAATGTAAGTGAATGGAGACACACAGACCTCCCAGGCAGCTGCAGCAGAGCGGAACAAGGAGAAATGTATCAACTCGGCTGCTTCCGTGTCTCCGCAAGCCTACCGCCTGCCTACCGCCAGCTTAGTACGGGGAATCTTTGCACTGCTACCGCAAGTGCATACATTTTTATGAATCAGCAGTCAGAAGTCTAAAACACCGGCAGCGGTGTTTTCCCGCACTGATTCTCCTTACCGACAGCTCATTTATGAATGATAGCCTTTGCGTCTGCAGTGCAGGGCTTCGGGCGCCATTTTCCCGTAACCCTGCTCTCAGCGCAGGAGTTTCAGCTCAGGAAGTCGGGGACATTGCTGGCTGAGTGCAGAGGATCGTGGGAGCTGCGCGCCAGACGGTGGCCAGGACAGGAGGTCTTCTGCAGGTGAGTAAATGTTTTTTTTTCATTTTTTTGTTTTTTTTATGGGCAAATCTGCCACATGATTGAACGTGTTTTCTGGGCAAATCTGCCACATGATTGAACGTATTTTCTGGGCAAATCTGCTCACAGAAAACCTGCACAATTATGTGAATTTTCTAGGGAAAGGGTCACTAAAACTTGGGCCCAGTGTCTTTGCGCATTTTAAAATACTTTTAAATTACAGTTAGCTCCGCCCTCATCCAGTCATGGCCACACCCATTTATTGCCACGGAGCCACAGCTCATCAGCTACCTCAGAAGTTGGTCCAGCACCTGCATAGCACCCCCCCCCCCCCCTGGAGCCGCTACTGCTTTGCATGCTGCACTCCTGCTTTATTTCTGCCCACATCCTCTTGTGGCCACACCCATTCTTTGCCTTTGCGTAGTTTTCATACCACACTCCTGGTCTTGATCCTCTGATTAAGGGCTGGTTCAGACGGGCGTCTGCAGAGCGTTTACCACCTGCGTTTGGGACTTGGCGGTAAAGAGCGTTTGTACCAGGCTTTTACCGCCGTTTACGCGGCGTTCGGGTCCCGATTTTCCCTGGTGTTCAAGGTGACACTGGGGCAGCTAACCGCCATGGGTAATGTTCCCATAGGGGAAGAAAAACGCCAACCTCATCTGAGAGCTACGTGAAGGCTGCTGAAAGCCCGACAGCGTAGCCACCACAACCCCAGCAAAGGCGACAGAAAGGCGGGCGTGTTAACCAGCCCCAAGTTAACACAACAGTTCTCTCATATTTGAAGGCTTAGGGCTGGTTCGGGGGCGGCGGTACGGCGATTGACGGCTTCGCGCCGCAATCGGCGTCTCTCGTCCCTGCAGGGGGACATGAAGCTGCGGCGGCTAGCCGTACCCTCGACGCCATATGCTGCTTCTAGGGCCGGCCGAAACGACGCGTTAAATAAGGATCGGAACGGCACGTTTGCGCAATCAACGGTAACCGCGCGATGCTATTCGCTCCCATTCACTTGAATGGGAGCATTTAGCCAACGAGTCCTGAACACTTGGCAGCAGTGGTGCTCAGCAGAGCTCGAATATTCGAGTAGCTCGAATATTCGAGCTCTTTTTCAGCTATTCGAGCTCGGTATTCGAGCTCCGAATAGCTGGAGCTATTCGAATGGGCTATCCGAGTACACTCGAATAGCCCATTCACTATTCGAGCTATTCGAGCAACCCGGCGCTATTCGAGCTCGGTACCGAGCTCGAATAGCGTCATAGCCCAGATTGATGTCCTTAGAGCCAATCAGAGGGCTCCCAGGCCCTCTGACGGCAGCCAATCACAGAGGGGGACCCTGGCCAGCCCCTACCCTATAAATAGCGGCCGCCATGTTCCGTTTCTCCATGCTTGCCTGAGACTTGTACAGAGAGAGAGTTGCTCCTTTGTGCTTTGGCTTAGCAAGTGCTCTATTGTGATCATTTACCTAGCGTTTTTGCTCACCTACACCTGCCATATACACCTATATTGTTGTTAGTTAGATAGACATTGTATTTTAGTTAGTAGCTTGTGTGTTACATTAGAGACAGGCAGCTGCTGCAAGCTTACAGGTTTAGGCCTCAGGGGGGCCTTGCCTCTGTGGGCAGCTGTCCTCTGTTTATTTCTCTCATCTATACCAGTATTTCTGCTGTCCTTTACTAATAGTATTGTAGTTATACTGTACTAGGAGTAGGACACTCACTGACTGTCACTGTTTATAGGCTACTAGCTAGCTCCTGCGTGTGTGCACTCACTCACTGACTGTGTGTACACACACTCTATTTCCTTCTGATTACTGATAGATTATTGTTAGTTAGTTGTACTTACTTACTACTTACTCTTACTGTACCCGTAGGGACACTCACTGTCACTGTTCATATAGGCTACTAGCTCCTGCGTGTGCGCACTGCACTCACTGTCTGAGTGTACACACACAACACACACTCTATTTCCTTCTGATCGCTGATTGATTATCGTAATTAGTTAGTTTTACTTACTGTTACTACTTACTCTTACTGTACTAGGAGTCTAGGACACTCAGTCACTGTGTTCATAGGCTACTAGCTCCTGCGTGCGTGCACTCACTGTCTGAGTGTACACACACCCACACTCCATTTCCTTCTGATCGCTGATTGATTATTGTAATTAGTTAGTTCTACTTACTGTTACTACTTACTCTTACTGTACTAGGAGTCTAGGACACTCAGTCACTGTGTTCATAGGCTACTAGCTCCTGCGTGCGTGCACTCACTGTCTGAGTGTACACACACCCACACTCCATTTCCTTCTGATCGCTGATTGATTATTGTAATTAGTTAGTTCTACTTACTGTTACTACTTACTCTTACTGTACTAGGAGTCTAGGACACTCAGTCACTGTGTTCATAGGCTACTAGCTCCTGCGTGCGTGCACTCACTGTCTGAGTGTACACACACAACACACACTCTATTTCCTTCTGATCGCTGATTGATTATCGTAATTAGTTAGTTCTACTTACTGTTACTACTTACTCTTACTGTACTAGGAGTCTAGGACACTCAGTCACTGTGTTCATAGGCTACTAGCTCCTGCGTGCGTGCACTCACTGTCTGAGTGTACACACACAACACACACTCTATTTCCTTCTGATCGCTGATTGATTATCGTAATTAGTTAGTTCTACTTACTGTTACTACTTACTCTTACTGTACTAGGAGTCTAGGACACTCAGTCACTGTCCATAGGCTACTAGCTCCTGCGTGCGTGCACTCACTGTCTGAGTGTACACACACCCACACTCCATTTCCTTCTGATCGCTGATTGATTATTGTAATTAGTTAGTTCTACTTACTGTTACTACTTACTCTTACTGTACTAGGAGTCTAGGACACTCAGTCACTGTGTTCATAGGCTACTAGCTCCTGCGTGCGTGCACTCACTGTCTGAGTGTACACACACCCACACTCCATTTCCTTCTGATCGCTGATTGATTATTGTAATTAGTTAGTTCTACTTACTGTTACTACTTACTCTTACTGTACTAGGAGTCTAGGACACTCAGTCACTGTGTTCATAGGCTACTAGCTCCTGCGTGCGTGCACTCACTGTCTGAGTGTACACACACCCACACTCCATTTCCTTCTGATCGCTGATTGATTATTGTAATTAGTTAGTTCTACTTACTGTTACTACTTACTCTTACTGTACTAGGAGTCTAGGACACTCAGTCACTGTGTTCATAGGCTACTAGCTCCTGCGTGCGTGCACTCACTGTCTGAGTGTACACACACAACACACACTCTATTTCCTTCTGATCGCTGATTGATTATCGTAATTAGTTAGTTCTACTTACTGTTACTACTTACTCTTACTGTACTAGGAGTCTAGGACACTCAGTCACTGTCCATAGGCTACTAGCTCCTGCGTGCGTGCACTCACTGTCTGAGTGTACACACACTAAATTTACTTGTGATTACTACTGATTATTGTAACTGCTAGTTGTACTTCCTGACTGTTACTACTTACTTACTGTACTAGGGGACACTCACTCAGTCACCTCACCAACCAACCCACTCCATTAAAGTACCCCACTTTTCACCCGCCCTTTTACAAAACTTTTGTCTATACGCCCAAAACATTTAAGATGTCTGGAAGTGGCAGCCAGCGCGGTTTGGGCAAGGGGAAGGGCAGCAAGGGAATCAGGAGGAGAGGGAGCAGCATTGTGGCAAGCCGCGGGCGCGCCACCATGCACAGTTCCGCAGCAGCAGCAGCAGCGTCAGTGGCTAACATTCCTCCCATAGCCACTGGCCGTGGACGCCTTGGGCGCCGCCCAGCAGGAGCATCTGCAACTCACGCTGCAGAGACACAGCAGCAGCAGCGTGTAGCACCTGCTCCCATTTTCCTCCAGCCGGGTCGGAAACGTCCCATTGAGGAAAAGGATGCAGACACTGTGGTGCAACTCATGACGGAGGATGAGCAGCCCGCCATCAGCTCTGCATCCGAGGCCTCCACCCTCACCACCACCACCACCACCACCACCCCTGTTCACAGCAGCCACCCAGCAGGGCCTGGGGAGGAGGCCAGTTCACCGTCAGTTGGCGACCTGTCATTCAGCAGTCTTTTGACCCCAGGCATCATGAGTCAATTGTCTGCTGTTGTTGGCGATTTTGAGGAGGAGATGCTGATGGGCACTTTGGGGGATGAGGGATTGGACAGCAAGACTGTGGCGACAGTCAAGCAGCCCATCCATGCATCAGGAGAGGAGTTTGGGGGGTCCTCATCCCAGCAGGACATGTTTCAGGAGGGGGAGGATGATGATGACCCGGTGACAGACAGAGACTGGGTGCCACCACCTCCAGGGGATGTCGTCCTCAGCAGCTCTGAGGAGGAGGAGGAGGATGCTCTTGTGGGCCTTGCAAGGAGGCGCATCATTGCAAGCATTGGCAGCAGCAGTAGGCAGGTCCCACAGCCTGCTGGTGTCTCAGGCTCAGCAGCAGCAGCAGCAGCATCTGCCAGTACCACCACCAGCCGCACCCAAGCCCCCCAAGCCCCCCCCCCAACCACCACAGGGAGACAGGCAGCAGCGCTTCCATGCCGTAGGGGGATGTTTAAGTCACCAATCTGGCGATATTTCACCATGCCCACTGTGTACAGCAAGTACGCCACTTGCAACCACTGTCAGCGGAAGTTGAGCAGAGGTGCAGACCCCTTAAAGTTCTGCACCAGCTCGCTCATCAACCACCTTGCGGCTAAACATTTCCACCAGCATGAGGAGTTCCAGAGGCTGAAGGCATCTGGTGCTGGCAGTGGCACTACACCCATCACTGCACAGCCTTCAGCAGCAGCAGCAGCAACAGCAGCCACCCGCCCTCCTGCTCCTCCAGCAGCACCAGCAGGAGTGCGGAAACGCACTGCTCCTCCCCCCTCTGCAACTCCTGCCGCCGACACTGAGGCCTGTTCTGGCAGCCAGTCCTCAGTGGCCTCCTCTGCTGTGTCTGCTGATTCCCGTGTCAGCAAAAGGCCACGCCAGAGCCTTTTGAGCGAGTCCTTCCAGGGGGTGGTTAGGGCTCTGCCTCCCAGCAGCCGTCGCGTGCGGCAGCTGAACGGCTTGCTGGCACGGGCCATGTGCTCCCAACTCCTGCCGTACACGCTCGTGCAGGAGGGGAGCGACATTCGTGCGCTGCTTGCTTGCGCAGCCCCAGACTGGCAGCTCCCCAGCAGACACTTCTTTGCCCGCAAGGCCATTCCTGCACTGCACCGCTTTGTGATGGCCAATGTGGAGCGAGGGCTGGAGCACGCGGTTGGTGAAAGGGTCCACGTCACCATGGACTCCTGGAGCAGCCGCTTCGGGACAGGCCGCTACCTGTCCTTCACTGTCCACTGGGTCAGCTTGGTGGAAGGGGGTGAGGATGGGAGAGCAGCAGCGGGCACAGCAGCAGCAGCAACACAGTGGGTGGTGCCACCCCGCAGGGTCAGGGGAACTGCAGCAGGTTCCTCCGATCCTCTGCCATCCTCCGGCACACCTGGCCAAACCCCCCGCCTCAGCAGCAGCGTGAAGGCCCGCCACTGCCAAGCGCTGCTGCACTTGGTCAGCCTTGGGAAGACCAAGCTGACGGCAACCCATGTGTTGGCCAAACTCCAGGAGCAGGAGAGGATTTGGCTGACCCCCAGAGGCCTCAGAGTCGGAGAGGTGGTGGCCGACAATGGGGCCAATCTGGTTGCCGCAATAGACAGGGGAAACCTGACCCACATCCCCTGTCTTGCCCACGTGCTGAACCTGGTGGTGCAGAAGTTCCTGCGCACCTACCAGGGGATGGGCGAACTGCTGGAAACGGCAAGGAATGTTGTGCGTCACTTCCGGCGCTCGGCTGCAGCCTGTGCGAGCCTGGAAGACGTGCAAAAGGAGCTGGATCTGCCACGCCATCGGCTGACCCTTGACGTTCCGACTTGCTGGAACTCCACCCTGGCGATGTTGGAGCGTCTGGTTGAACAGAGGCACGCTGTCAAACAGTACCTTGCCCTGGCCACTGTTTCCGCAGCTCAGAGAAGGGACAAGACCAGCAACATCCCGTCCATCGTCCCCGATGATGACTGGAGGCACATGCAGCAGGTGTGCTTTGTGCTGGCTCCCTTCCTGCAGGCCACAAACATGGTGAGCAGGGACCATGCTATGGTCTGCGAGTGGGTGCCCCTGGTTTCTCTGCTGAACAGGGCCCTCGATGCTTTGCTGGAACAGGGGCCGGCAGCCTTGGACCAGCAGGAGCGGCAACCAGCTGCGCAGTCCACCTCTGAGGGGGAGGAGGAGGAGGACTTGGTGGAGGTCCCTGACCTGGCTGCTGATGAGGGGGATCAGCACAGCGCAGCTGAGTTGGTGCGGGGGTGGAGAGAGGATGAGGCGGCAGAGGAGGAGGATGAGGACAGCACTGACGTCGATGTGCCAGCAGACGTGGCCCGCCTCTTCCCAATGGCAGCGCACATGCTGACGTGCCTGCGCAGGGACCCCAGGGTGATCCAGATGAAGCAGAGGGAGGACATCTGGATCAGCATGATGTTGGACCCACGCCTCAAGGGGAAGTTGAGCCAGTTCCTGCCGCCTGCAGGAGGAGACCCAGCGCAACAAATAAGGAGCTTGCAGCAGGCCCTTGTTGAGCGCTTGGAGGAAGCCTTCCCCCAGCCTTCCACCCCCACTGTCCAGCAGCGAGCACAGAGGCAGCAGCAGGTGCCTGCATCCAGCAGCAGCAAGCGCCCCACAGACCTGCTGTCTCTCAGCCACGAGCTCTACAGGACTGTAGAGGCTCCGGCAGCAGTGACTAGAGAGGAGATGCATGCAGCAGCATCCTCCTCCGGTCACAGCCAGCGCCTGACCCGCATGGTGGCTGACTACATGGGGTCGTACAGCGGGCTTGACAGCGATGCCCCTGTTGATCCCATGGAGTATTGGGTCAAGCGCATGGAGATCTAGAGCGAGCTGGCGCAGTACGCCCTGGAAGTGCTGTCCTGCCCCCCTTCCAGCGTGCTGTCCGAGCGCTGCTTCAGTGCAGCTGGTGGCGTGGTCACCGAGAAACGCTCACGTCTGTCTCACAAGTCTGTGGACAGACTGACGTTTCTCAAGATGAACCAGGCGTGGGTGGAAGGCGAGTTCCTGGCCCCTGTTGTCGGCGAGAGGGGGACATGAACTGACTGCCGGAACCATCGTTAATGTGCCTTACCACCCTTTACCACCTCCTGGCTCCTGCTCACTAAGCCAGCCTGGTTCACTTTGACTATTACGTCGCCTGCAGCCACACATTTTACACCTACAGTGGGCTGCTGTGTACTGCCCTTCTGCTGTCTGTCTGTGTTTCCCACTGCCAGGGTACACAGAATTACCTTCTTCTGCTGCCACTCTGCCACCAGCTATTACGTCAAACAATAGCTATATTGGTTGCAAAACCAAAAACCAAAAAACCATAAAAAAAAAAAAAAGGTTTAATTTTTCTGAAGTGCCCGGGTTGAAAACTGTGTTGTCCCAGTTGTGTATTGGACACAATGTGGGCTGCACGACCGCTGTCTGGGACCTCCTGTTGTGTTTATTTACAGCCCTGGTATCACCGCTAGGTACCAGGGCTATTATGTCACGCTGCCTACCTGCTGCCACACTCACACTACTCCTCCATACCTCCTCCTGCTGCTGCTGCTGCTGTCTGTCTGTGTTTCCCACTGCCAGGGTACACTACACAGATGATTTACCTTCTGCTGCCACTCTGCCACCAGCTATTACGTCAAACAATAGCTGCTCACATTACTCCTCCATTCCTCCTGCTGCTGTTGCTGTCTGTCTGTGTTTCCCACTGCCAGGGTACACAGAATTACCTTCTTCTGCTGCCACTCTGCCACCAGCTATTACGTCAAACAATAGCTATATTGGTTGCAAAACCAAAAACCAAAAAACCATAAAAAAAAAAAAAAGGTTTAATTTTTCTGAGGTGCCCGGGTTGAAAACTGTGTTGTCCCAGTTGTGTATTGGACACAATGTGGGCTGCACGACCGCTGTCTGGGACCTCCTGTTGTGTTTATTTACAGCCCTGGTATCACCGCTAGGTACCAGGGCTATTATGTCACGCTGCCTACCTGCTGCCACACTCACACTACTCCTCCATACCTCCTCCTGCTGCTGCTGCTGCTGTCTGTCTGTGTTTCCCACTGCCAGGGTACACAGATGATTTACCTTCTGCTGCCACTCTGCCACCAGCTATTACGTCAAACAATAGCTGCTCGCCTACTCCTCCATTCCTCCTCCTGCTGCTGCTGTCTGTCTGTGTTTCCCACTGCCAGGGTACACAGAATTACCTTCTTCTGCTGCCACTCTGCCACCAGCTATTACGTCAAACAATAGCTATATTGGTTGCAAAACCAAAACCAAACAAACCATTAAAAAAAAAAAAAGGTTTAATTTTTCTGAAATGCCCGGGTTGAAAACTGTGTTGTCCCAGTTGTGTATTGGACACAATGTGGGCTGCACGACCGCTGTCTGGGACCTCCTGTTGTGTTTATTTACAGCCCTGGTATCACCGCTAGGTACCAGGGCTATTATGTCACGCTGCCTACCTGCTGCC
This sequence comes from Hyperolius riggenbachi, assembly GCF_040937935.1. Taxonomy (NCBI): domain Eukaryota; kingdom Metazoa; phylum Chordata; class Amphibia; order Anura; family Hyperoliidae; genus Hyperolius; species Hyperolius riggenbachi. Next base: position 81,406,618 of record NC_090651.1, read on the forward strand.
ACACTCACACTGCTCCTCCATACCTCCTCCTGCTGCTGCTGCTGTCTGTCTGTGTTTCCCACTGCCAGGGTACACAGATGATTTACCTTCTGCTGCCACTCTGCCACCAGCTATTACGTCAAACAATAGCTGCTCGCCTACTCCTCCATTCCTCCTCCTGCTGCTGCTGTCTGTCTGTGTTTCCCACTGCCAGGGTACACAGAATTACCTTCTGCTGCCACTCTGCCACCAGCTATTACGTCAAACAATAGCTATATTGGTTGCAAAACCAAAACCAAACAAACCATTAAAAAAAAAAAAAAAGGTTTAATTTTTCTGAGGTGCCCGGGTTGAAAACTGTGTTGTCCCAGTTGTGTATTGGACACAATGTGGGCTGCACGACCGCTGTCTGGGACCTCCTGTTGTGTTTATTTACAGCCCTGGTATCACCGCTAGGTACCAGGGCTATTATGTCACGGCGAGCTGCCTGCCTCATTGACTGCCTGCTGCCACACACTCATCCTCCTCCTCCTGCTGCTGAATTTACCTCCTGCTGTCTTTGTGTTTCCACTGCCAGGGAGCACATACAATGGCGCTTCCAACATGCGTGCGCCCACCAGCTATTTGTTACGCTCAAAAATAGCTGCATTTCTTTAAAAAAAAAATTGAAAAGAGAAATACGTGAAGAAGAAGAAGACGATATTGAAAAAGAAGGAGAAGGAGAAGATGAAGATGAAGAAGAAGATGAAGAAGAAGATGAAGAAGATGATGAAGAAGAAGATGAAAAAGAAGAAGAAGATGAAGAAGAAGAAGATGAAGAAGAAGAAGAAGATGAAGAAGAAGAAGAAGATGAAGAAGATGAAGAAGATGAAGAAGAAGAAGAAGAAGAAGAAGAAGAAGAAGAAGAAGAAGAAGAAGATGAAGAAGAAGAAGAAGAAGAAGAAGAAGAAGAAGAAGAAGAAGAAGAAGAAGAAGAAGAAGAAGAAGAAGAAGAAGAAGAAGAAGAAGAAGAAGAAGAAGAAGAAGAAGAAGAAGAAGAAGAAGAAGAAGAAGAAGAAGAAGAAGAAGAAGAAGAAGAAGATGAAGAAGAAGAAGAAGAAGAAGAAGATGAAGAAGAAGAAGATGAAGAAGAAGAAGAAGAAGAAGAAGATGAAGAAGAAGAAGATGATGAAGAAGACAATATAGAAGAAGAAGATATAGAAGAAGAAGATCGAGAAGAAGAAGAAGAAAGATAAAGAAGAAGAAGAACAAGTATATACAGTAACACTACTGAACAAAATTAAGGACACAACTTCTCTTTCCACATTTTTTTTTAAAGGAACATCCCCACATAATCACTTGCTGTTGTTACTTGGAAAAAAAGATGTTTCTTGCATCATTCACCCTCAAAACAAGTGTTGGAAGCTATTTAAGGCCAATTCGAATAGTCAGCTCGAATAGTGAGCTCGAATACCGACTCGAATAGTGAGCTCGAAGTCCGAGGTCGAATCGAATAGTAAAAATTATTCGACTCGAATATTCGACTGACCTCGAATAATTTACTATTCGAATTCGACCAAACTCGAATTTTAAAAAGGGGTATTTGAGCATCACTACTTGGCAGTAAACGCTGCCAAGCGTCCGTGCAATTCAGCCCTTACTCACCCAGTGTGGGTGAGTTGGAAAACATCTATTTTTTACCAGCATAAAAAAAGGGTTGTGCTCCACCCTGCAGGTGAGCACTGCTCTCTCTCATGCCAGGCTCCTGGATGAGGAGGCATATGTTAGGAACGATACTTTTGTTACCTTTACCTTTACCTTACCAGTAGTGTCCTACATACTCCCACATAAGAGCCAAAAGGCTCTTTTTAATGATGAATTCTCTGCCATGCCTATGCCCGATATTGAGCATATGTCATTCACCTTATGGTCATTGCAACATTCCCCACACAAAGACTTTATTTTACAATAACCTGGCTACATAGATTCAACGGCAAAGTCTTTCTCCGAAATAAGTACCTTAACTTTATTTACATTAGAGAAGAAGGCTTCTCACAGGCAATGTTGGGTCAGACCAACTGATTTGCATAGCTCCGCCTCCTCCTGAACCCTATCTGCCTGTGCGGAAACGTTTAGGGGTCTGAGGCACAGACTTGTGCAGCAGCTTATTATGCCAAGTAAATATGGTGTGTGTGTGTGTGTGTCTTCTAAATAGCACCACTAGGGGGCGATATTGAATAATTTTGCCGTGTGATTCTTCCCTCGCTTCTCTCCCTCTAATCAGCTGTGCACTGCTATTTACTCCCGGCTCCTCCGTCCCTCCAGCCAATAGAATGAGAGAAGCAGCCGAGGAGCCGCCCTCACAACAAGTTCAGGCCAGCTGCAGCCCACATTAGTGAGAGAATATTGCTCGGCTCCCGACTCCTCACAGTACGTGTTACAGGCAGGGCCTCTGGCAGCACAGTCAGGACGACACAGCAGTGTCAGCTAAGCCTGGCCTCACACACCAGTCACTCCAGCCTGCCCTGGGCTGCAGAGGCTGTGCCTGTGTAACCCCGTCCTGTTATCAGCTCAGCTCTGCCAGAGGGAAATAAGTGCAGCAGACAAGCAACACAAACGTAACAAATCAGTCAAGCTGCACAACACTGCTACTATTACATGATGTCTGACAGAGCTTAGGCTAGTTGTGTAGAATGACATTTCCATTATAAGTGCCCTGAAGTTACAGTATCCCCCTAAAATGCCTGTCTGTTGTGTATAGTGCAGAGGTTTACTTTATGTGCATGATTAATGAAACAAGTTTATCCCTGTAAAGACTGGTATGCTTTTACAGTGGTCCTGAACTCTGAACTTCCTCTCTGCTGTAAAAGATAAGCAACAGCAGCAACCTTTAAAGGGACCCTGAGCAGTGCCCGAATTTAAAAGATTGCACTTACCTGGGGCTTCCTCCAGCCCACCGCAGGCCACGAGGTCCCCCGGCGTCCTCCTGGTTCCTCTCCAAGCGCCTCTGCCGGCCCCCGTTACAAGCGACACCCGGGTCGGTTGTCGGGCCGGCCAGAGCCGGGACAAGGTCCTCCAGCACCCAAGGCTGAGACACCAAAGTGCGCCCCTCCATCCCTGCCATCACACACTGATTGCTATTAGACTAAGAGGCGCCACAGGGCCCACAACCTCCCCAACACCTTAATATCTAGTTATCTGGCTTGCAGTCACTGCCATGTATCCCCTTTTCTTATTTCTTTCTGCTTCAAACACAATTATCAATGACAGCTGAATGAATTCTGCGCCCCCTCCTACACTGCGCCCTGAGGCTGGAGCCTCTCCAGCCTATGCCTCGGCCCGGCCCTGGGGCCGGCACTTCCTGGATCCATACGCTGCTCGTCATCATGCCAGTCGCTACGCATCATCACGGTGGCCGGCGTGACAGGTCTGCGCATGCGCGGTTTCCTGCGTATGCACAGACCTGCCACGCTGGCCGCTGTGATGACGCGTAGCAGCCGGTGTGATGACCAGCAGCGTAAGGATTCAGGAAGAGCCCGCTCCACACCCGACCCGAGTGTCGCTGGTAACGGGGCCTGGCGGAAGCGCAAGGAGAGGAGCCAGGAGGATGCCAGGTAAGTGCAATCTTTTAAATTCGGGCACTGCTCAGGGTCCCTTTAAAGAAAGAAACATCTCTTCGTTACAGCTGATACAAATCCTGCAATAAATCTGCAGTGTTTACTTCCTGCTTTCATGGAAGCAGACATATTGTTAACATCCTGTGTTTGCCAATCAGCTCTCTGCTTTGGTAGGAGCTGACACATCTGAAGAGATCAAATTTCAACTTGTGATTATTGACAGATGAGGGGGGGGGGGGAGTTCGACTGAACTATCTAAATACATACAGGGTGCATTTCTGTAGGTTTACCTTCTGTCCTGTGCAAGAGTTCAGTTCCACTTTAACCACTTGATGACCATCAGTGTTAAACCCCCCTAAAGACCAGGCTGTTTTTGGCTGCACTGGGCTGTGCAGGCTTTTCAGCCTCCTGCACAGCCCAGCTAAGGAGCCAAGCGATCGGACTCACCTCCTATTTTTGTCCCTAAAGGGAAATGCTGCCGGAGGTGTCCGATCGCTGTTGCCACTTTTTTTTTTTGTTTCTTCTGCCTCATAGAGAGGCTCTCTCTCCCTCTGCCCCCCCCCCCCCCCCTCCTTCCTCCCTCCCCTCCGCCTGTAGAAATGAACAGGACGGAGATCCGTCCTGTTCTCCACCTCCCATAGACATTAGCCTATAAGAGGATGGCGATCCCCGGCCAATCAGAGGCCAGGGATCGCCGATCACGTACAGCGCTGCTGGAGACCACAGCACTGTACGGATGTAAACAAAGGGGATCTCTTTCCCCTTTCGTTTACAAACACTCTGGTAGCCGCAATCGGCTGCTAGCAGGCTAATCACGGAGCTCCGCTCTGTGAACTGTCAGGGAACGATCACGCATGCGTGTGGCCGTTCCCTGGGAAACTGCAGCTCCAGGACTTGATGCCAATCTGTGCCAGCCGGTCCTGGAGCTGCCGCCGTGGTCACGCCCATGGGCATGACGCGGTTGTTATGTAGTTAAAGTTTAGCTAAGACTAATGGTACACAAGCATTTAAATTCCATGTATAGTTTCCTGCCGTGGGCTCCCTAAGGGCCTGACTCCACTGATGCAGTTGTGTACGCTTTTCAGCAACACATCAATGTTACAGATAACTGCGTTAGTGGGCTCAGGCCCTTCGTGTGCATCCAGTTCTGTTTGTTCCTCCTCTGCCATACCAGGTAGTTGGGACGACTGCACATGTGCGGCTATGGCTGTGTGTGTGCTTGGTCTTATTCCCTTAGATGGGAGTGCTCTGAGCCTGCGCAGTTACAAGGCAATGAATGCTTTTGGCCATGGGAACGAGGCCAAGCACATGTGTGGCTAGGGCCGAGCATGCGCAGTAATCCCCAAATACCAGGGTGGGCAGCGGAGGAATGGATGGGACTGGACACACATTATTATTATTATTTAGTATTTATATAGCACCGACATCTTCCGCAGCGCTGTACAGAGTATATATAGTCTTGTCACTAACTGTCCCTCAGAGGAGCTCACAATCTAGTCCCTACCATAGTCATATGTCTACATCGTGTAGTGTATGTATTGTAGTCTAGGGCCAATTTAGGAGGAAGCCAATTAACTTATCTATATGTTTTGGGTTGTGGGAGGAAACCAGAGTGCACGGAGGAAACCCACGCAGACACAGGGACATACCGCTAAACTTTTTGAGATTAGAAAGAGGGACACTTAAGCCATGCCCCTGCCACACCCCTGATCACACCCTTAGTCACGCATACCATAAAGATTTTATGAGAAAAATATGTTTTATAATTCAAACCACACTTGTTCTTTCTATCCTGGTTCATTTTCCTTCATATTAACATATTAAAATTAGTAATATATCAATTTAAAGGATGGGAATAAAGTTTAGAGTCAATCAAGCACATGTTTTAGTTGATAAATATATATATTTGCATAGAAAGAGAGACAAAGTCCTGAAAGAGGAACAAATGAGGAGGAAAGAGGGACAGGGCTCCTAAAGAGGGACAGTTGGGAGCTATGCAGGGAGAACATACAAACTCCTTGCAGATGTTGACCTGGCTGGGATTGAAACCAGGGATACAGCGATGTAAGGCGAGAGCACTAACTACTATGCCACCGAGGGAGACTAAAGCCTACAGGGGGCTGGAGGAAGACCCAGGTAAGTATAAATGTTTGTGTACCATGGATCAGTGTGCATGATTGACTTGTGTATATATAGCACTGGGTGAGGGTTTTTGCTGGAGTTGTAAATCGTTTTTTCTGCCTTGTGGAAATAGGTAATACATTTTTTTTTAAATCAATAACTCTTAAAAACATTTTTACATTTGTCAATTTGAGGCAGTTGCTTAGTCTATTGGGGGCACACGGTGGCTGCATCTGTTTATTGGGGCTTCTAACTAGTGTTGGGCGAACACCTAGATGTTCGGGTTTGCGAACGTTCGCCGAACATCGCCGCGATGTTCGGGTGTTCGCGCCAAACTCCGAACATAATGGAAGTCAATAGGGACCCGAACTTTCGTGCTTTGTAAAGCTTCCTTACATGCTACATACCCCAAATTTGCAGGGTATGTGCACCTTGGGAGTGGGTACAAGAGGAAAAAAAATATTTGAAAAAGAGCTTATAGTTTTTGAGAAAATTGATTGTAAAGTTTCAAAGGAAAAACTGTCTTTTAAATGTGGAAAATGTCATGTTTCTTTGCACAGGTAACATGCTTTTTGTCGCCATGCAGTCATAAATGTAATACAGAGAAGAGGTTCCAGGAAAAGGGACCGGTAACGCTAACCCAGCACAAGCAGCAGAACACGTGATGGAACAGGAGGAGGCGCAGGAGGAGAAGGCCACGCTTTTTGAGACACAACATCCCAGGCCTTGCATGAGGACAAATAGCGTGCGGATATAGCAATGCTTTTTGCCGCCATGCAGTCATAAATGTAATAAAGATGAGAGGTTCAATAAACAGGGACCGGAAACGCTAACCCAGCAGCAGCAGCACACGTGATGGAACAGGAAGAGGCGCAGGAGGAGAAGGCCACGCTTTTTGAGACACAGCATCCCAGGCCTTGCATGAGGACAAATAGCGTGCGGATATAGCAATGCTTTTTGCCGCCATGCAGTCATAAATGTAATAAAGATGAGAGGTTCAATAAACAGGGACCGGAAACGCTAACCCAGCAGCAGCAGCACACTTGAGGGAACAGGAGGAGCCGCAGGAGGAGAAGGCCACGCTTTTTGAGACACAACATCCCAGGCCTTGCATGAGGACAAATAGCGTGCGGATATAGCAATGCTTTTTGCCGCCATGCAGTCATAAATGTAATAAAGATGAGAGGTTCAATAAACAGGGACCGGAAACGCTAACCCAGCAGCAGCAGCAGCAGCACACGTGAGGGAACAGGAGGAGCCGTAGGAGGAGAAGGCCACGCTTTTTGAGACACAACATCCCAGGCCTTGCATGAGGACAAATAGCGTGCGGATATAGCAATGCTTTTTGCCGCCATGCAGTCATAAATGTAATAAAGATGAGAGGTTCAATAAACAGGGACCGGAAACGCTAACCCAGCAGCAGCAGCAGCACACGTGATGGAACAGGAGGAGGCGCAGGAGGAGAAGGCCACGCTTTTGGAGACACAGCATCCCAGGCCTTGCATGAGGACAAATAGCGTGCGGATATAGCAATGCTTTTTGCCGCCATGCAGTCATAAATGTAATAAAGATGAGAGGTTCAATAAACAGGGACCGGAAACGCTAACCCAGCAGCAGCAGCAGCACACGTGAGGGAACAGGAGGAGCCGCAGGAGGAGAAGGCCACGCTTTTTGAGACACAACATCCCAGGCCTTGCATGAGGACAAATAGCGTGCGGATATAGCAATGCTTTTTGCCGCCATGCAGTCATAAATGTAATAAAGATGAGAGGTTCAATAAACAGGGACCGGAACCGCTAACCCAGCAGCAGCAGCAGCAGCACACGTGAGGGAACAGGAGGAGCCGCAGGAGGAGAAGGCCACGCTTTGTGAGACACAACATCCCAGGCCTTGCATGAGGACAAATAGCGTGCGGATATAGCAATGCTTTTTGCCGCCATGCAGTCATAAATGTAATAAAGATGAGAGGTTCAATAAACAGGGACCGGAAACGCTAACCCATCACAGATGGTCATTGTTCTACTAGTGTACTACTATTCCCAGCAGACACAGAACAGTAAACAGAATGCTATATAGTGTGGCTGAGCGGTGTACCACTATTCCCAGCAGCGACACAGAGCACAATGCTATACAGTGGTGGGTGAGCGGTGTACCACTATTCCCAGCAGCGACACAGAGCACAATGCTATACAGTGGCGGGTGAGCAGTGTACTACTATTCCCAGCAGACACAGAGTGGCAGTAAACAGAATGCTATATAGTGTGGCTGAGCGAGGTACACAGAGTGGCAGTAAACAGAATGCTATATAGTGTGGCTGAGCGAGCGGTGTACTACTATTCCCAGCAGCGACACAATGACTGGGGGGACCCTGGCTAGCGTGGCTGGAGCGCGAACTACCCTGCCTGCCTACCCAAAGCTAAACCCACAGACAAATGGCGGAGATATGACGTGGTTCGGGTATTTATTTACCCGAACCACGTGACAGTTCGGCCAATCAGAGCGCGTTCGGGTCCGAACCACGTGACCCGTTCGGCCAATCACAGCGCTAGCCGAACGTTCTGGGAACGTTCGGCCATGCGCTCTTAGTTCGGCCATGTGGCCGAACTCGAACATCACCCGAACAGGGTGATGTTCTGCAGAACCCGAACAGTGGCGAACACTGTTCGCCCAACACTACTTCTAACAATAGAGGGGTGTGAAGTGACCAGTTGCATTTACGGACCGTTTCTACTATCGCGAATTCGCATGCTTTTGCCGCATGCGAATTCGCATGCTTTTGCCGCATGCGAATTCGCATAGCGAATACAAGTGGATGGGACTGTTTCCACTTGTCAGGATTCCTTTGCGTTTTTCTGTGCAGAAAAAATTTGCATGGCAGAGCCATCAGAATTCACATACCGCTATGCGAATCGCATACAATGTATTTAATAGGAAATATGCATGAGGTTTGGGTATGCGAATTTCCATGCGAATTCGCATGGAAACAATGGAAAAGCAAACCATGCTGCCATGGTTAAATTCGCATACATCGTCATCCATGCGAATTCGCATGAAAATTCGCATAGACCCGCATGCGAAATTCACATCCGCATGCGAATTTTTACCGTGGCGATTCGCACCGCACAAGTGGAAATGCAGCCTAATAGGGAATTTGCATGTGGTTTTGGTATGCGAATTTTGATGCGAATTCGCATACGATTTCGCATGGAATCAATGGAAAAGCACACAGGCACTGCCATGGTTAAATTCGCATACATCGTCATCCATGCGAAATCGTATGCTAATTCGCATGAAAATTTGCATATAACCGCATGCGAAATTCGCATCCGCATGTGAATTTTTACCGCGGCGATTCCCACCGCACAAGTGGAAACGGGCCCTAACTAATGTAGCCTTAAAAAAAAGTAAAATATGTGACCACTCCCACAACTTAGCTCCCCCCACAACACCTCTGAAAGTGCGCTTCTGTCTCCGCCCCCTGTCCATCCAAAATGTTGGGTGTCCAGGCTTTTTGGAGCTTTTGACCTTAAAAAATTTGAAATAATGTTGGCAACCCTGCTGGATGGGGACGCACACTGCTGTCATGTTGTTAGGAATCCAACTGTCACTTGCTGCAGACATTATCGATTCGAGAAGAAATGGGTGAGTTCTTCCGAGGGTAGAAGAGGGTGTCCTCCACTGGTAATAGGGTGAGATAGAGGAATGGCTTGTAGCTAATATTCAGGACGTCTGTCTGCTCTGGACATATTATTACAGTATATTTCATGATGGATTTGCCTGTATTTAGCATTTACATTTTTCTGCTGCGCTTTTGCAGAGTACAGTGAATAGAGTGACCTATGCATTGCACTTAATGCACGTGGAAGGGGACCGGAGTGAAACTCATACAAGGACAGAAAAAACATACTACCTCCATGCATATAGTGTCTTGAATCAAAACGCAGTATATGCAGCATGCATTTTGAGCTCATCGTCCCTGAAAATACTTATTGCAAAGCCCCATACAGATGCTAACTAAGAGGTGCCCATACACAGAGGCAAAGCTAAGGAGCAATGGGCCCCAGTGCAAATTTGACATGCCCCCTCTCCAGCATGTTATACATAACAATTGATGCAGTGCACCAAAACCTGCCAAGGACAACCACAGTGTTAGAGGTGCAAGAAGGGGATGGGGATCAGTCTGTTAACCACTTCGGGACCAGCACCCTCTGCTCCCTTAAGGACCAGAGGGTCCTGGTCCAGTAAACCGCCGCTTCCCGACGAATCGCCGCTAAAATCCGCCGCTCCCGGCGGTCACGCCGCTCTGTCCCCGCCGCAGGCTGCTCTCTCTGCCGTCGGTATGATGGTAGAATGCTGTGCGCCGGTCAGGAGCCGCTTTCATTGGCTCCTGACCCTGTCACTCCATGCAAGCCAATAGGAACAGCTTACATGAATGACAGGGCCAGGAGCCAATGAAAACGGCTCCTGCCCGGCTCACAGTGCTCTGCTGTCATACAGGCGACAGGGCAGCATATTGCGGCAGAGATTGAGCGGCGGGGACGGGCGGGGGCGCGCGATCAATGGGACGTAGAGTTTATGTCAGGTCAGAACCGCAGCACCCCCTGCCTGCCGTAGATTTATACTGCAGCGGTCCGCAGGTAGTTAATGATCACTACTATACAAAGCATCTATAGCAGTGATTATTTCCAGCATAGGACTAATAAAGAGCTATTACTGTGGTTGAGGGAGGTCCCCTATTGGTACACCACGGCCCATACACTTGTCGCAACATGTCTGCCCCATCGTGAATTAAATAGATTTTGGGCTGTAATTGATTGAGGCCGGGTGCACAAATGGCAGAAACGCTTGCGGAGTGTAAAACGCTGCAATGTTAGTCTATGGGACGCAGAAGGACCAGCGTTCCACCTGCGATTTACAGTAAGCATTCTGCAGACGCTTGCAGTGTTGCATAATATGCAGGCTGGCTGCCAAAACGCACATAATGATAGTCTATGGAGACGCATATGCATTGCATTTTCCATGCGTTTTTCATTAAAAGTTAAAGATCTGTGACGTATTTCCGCTTCCTAACGATTTGCATATATTTAAATGTAAAAACACATAAAAAACACATGGAAAACGCATATGCGTTTTCCATTAGCAAACCACAAACGTACGCAAAACACTTGAAAAACGCATCTGCGATAAAAAATGCAAACGCACCAAAAACGCAATACAAAAACGCAAACGCACCTACGGAAAAATGCTGGATTTTCACTCTATGCTATCTGTGAATCTAGCCTGAAACTATCAATCGTGCATGTCGGTAAGATTTGTGTGTTCACACTGGAGCGATGTGATTTTGTAAAAATCCCCCACAGCATCTCTAGCATCTCTCAAAATCTCTAGCGCTTTTAAAAGCTTGTCACGGAATAGCCGTGAGAAACGCAGGTGAATCTAGAGAATTTACAGTCGCTTTCCTGATCGCTCCCTGTCGGATCTGTGTAGTCATGCAAGCGATCCGAAAATGACATTTTTGTGTTGTTTTAAATCCAGAGATCTGTTCCCCTGTGAGCCAAAGCAGTCCCCTCACCCCTCATGAATGCTCATTCCCCCTACAGCAGATGTCCCCATGAAAAGGACCAGGAAGCTGGCTCCACAGGGGGGGCCATAGAAAGCCAGACAATCCGGCACCGAGCACGGGCCATAAGAAAAGCATGGGTGGTATGATTTCCTGCCAGCATATGAAAACCGTATGTCGCACAGCTATAAAAGTCATATCGTCTTGTTCGGTAAAATCTGGCCATCGTGCTGATATGAAATTCGTTGGGATAGACCGTCCGGTTATCGAGATATGAATCTTCTCAGGAGCCTGACCCGCTAGCTTAGCCGTGTCTGATGTCATATTAATCTGTATTTTCCAACAAGTCTGAAGCTGCTACCCCCCTAAATATAACATGTATGGTTCAGGAGTTACAGCATTTCATAAGTTTAGCCCTAAAATCTCACAGAGGGAATGAACTGTCATTGGTGGGTGACTCAAAGGGGCCGGCATTGCCACACCCTCAAACCAGCTTCATCAAAAGCACCTGGCCAGCAGGCGGGCATGGAATTCCTCCCTTTACCATCTTCATGACACACGGCCACTATGAGGAACAAGTGGTGGCCATCTCGCCAGAGCTGAAACAAAGGACATCCTCCATTTCGTTTGGATTCTAAATCTTGCTGAACTTTACTCTGAAACAAAGAACTCTAAGAACTTGAAACCGTTTTGCTTGAACTTGATGATTTTCCCACAGAAGGACATATTTCCACAAACCATAAGTATTTTCTCCCTCTTTATTTCATACTGGCTATTACTGTCTTAATAATTGTGATTTTAATAATTGTCTGTATATATTAATTATTTATATTGCGTGAATAAACGACTTTCTCCAAGTCATTCACTGTCCGCTACCCTGCTTATCAGCACACACAGAACTGATCCCGGGTCTCTGAAGATACGCTACTGTTTGTTTGTTGTTGGCTAGACAGAATATCGTGTGTTTAACCGTTTTATTCGCAGGACTAGTCAGTTAGTGGGCTCCACGGTCCCATGGTAACCGCGGTGGTGGCAGTTTACTCTGAACCAGTGGGTGAAGTTGTAATCACCCGTGTCTCACAGGCTCCCTTCTGAGTTGTCTGCGGCTAATTCTTAACGGTTCCTGTGCATTGACTGCGACCAGAGTTCGCACGATCTGTGCGCTGGCACCGTTTAGAGGGCTAAGTGCGGTCAGCCACTAGGGCTCCTGTGACAGTGGTGGCAGCGGTGGGATCTGTGTTGTGCTGAAAGTATCTAAGATAGCGCTAGCGCTATCAAGAAACGAACTAATTCGTTGGTGTAGCTGGAAGGCAATATATTTTTTATATATACAGAGAGACTGTGTAGCCAGTACCCCTCCCCAAAAGTTTTATTTTATTTGGCATGGAAATGTCCGGGAATTACCAGAACATGTGCCTGTCGGACCTGCAAAATCTTTGCCAAGCGAGGGGCATTGACGTCGGCCGCAGGAAACAACAGGACCTGATAGCAGACTTGTCCAGATGGGATACCCAGCAACTGCGGGAGCTGGATGTGTCTGCTGAGGTAGACGCTGCCCCATCTGACTCAAGGCAAGGGGAACCAGAGGCTGAAGATCCTAGGCGTACAGAGGTTGAGCATCCTGCGGGCCCTGTTGCAACAGTTACGCCAGAGACTGTCAGTATGGACCCCAATCCCAGAGTTTCTGAAAGTACTCGCCTGGAACCGGCCAGTACTGGACTGTCCATTTGTACTGATCCGCTAATGCAGCAGGCATTACAAAAGCTGATGGACACTGACCTGGACAAGTACCTGCAGTACATGCGTGAGGAGCGCCAATCTGCAGAAGCGCGGACAGAGCGCCAAATGCGGGAGGAACGGGAGCGGCAAGCTGCTGCTACTGCTGCTGCTGCTGAACGCCACGCGGAGAGGGATGCCGCTGAGCGAGAACGGGAGCGCCAACGACAGCATGAGCTCAACATGGCAAAGGTTCAACAGGCCAGCCGGAGTTCACCGCCCAGCCTCCCTGCTGAAGGAGCTGCACCACCCGTAAGTGCAAAATTTAAATGTGCTAATATTGAAAAAGACACAGACATTGACTTGTTTTTGCGGTCTTTTGAAAAAACATGCCGTCAGTATCGTCTGTCCCAAGACCAGTGGGCCAGACATCTGACACCTTTGCTGCGCTACAAAGCGCTTGATGCCTTCGCAGAATTGCCTGCGGAGAAGGATAATGATTATGCTGCTATAAAAGACGCTATCATTACTAAGTACCAGCTGACGCCAGAAGCCTATCGGAAAAAGTTCAGGGCCTGGCAGAAAAAGTCTTCTGATTCGTACCGAGATGTGGTCAGCAGCTCTCTCACCACACTCCGCCAGTGGACACTAGGCCTCACCAAAGGGTCTTATGGCGTCCTGGAGGACTTGATAGTCCTCGAACAATTTCTGAACATTTGCCCTGCTGATGTACGACAGTTTGTGTTAGAACGCAGGCCGGCTTCAGCCACTGTCGCTGCAGACCTTGCTGAGACTTTTGCAACTACCCGGGTGGCTGATACCCGCAGAACTGTCCCATCCAGCTGGAGAGGAGGTCAGCCCAATACCTCGGCAGACCCTCCTGCCCCTGTGAGCCGTCCGCCACAGAGGCCACCCAGCGCAGCTGCTGCACCCAGGCCTGCAGCGCCTGGAGAGGTCACCTGTCACTACTGCCGCCAGCCCGGACACATGAAATTCGACTGTCCGGAGCGGAGACAGACACCACCAGCACCTGGATCATCTGCATCACCTGCACCTCACGCACAGCAGAGGCAACCCGCCAGCGAACCACAGCCTGGATCATCAGATTTTGTCCTGTTTGCCCGTGGAAAGGAAATCCGCGACCGAACCGACCAGCAGCAACTTGTTAGAGTGAACGGCAAAGTTGTCACCGGATTTCGAGACACCGGAGCTGACATCACGTTAGTTCACTCACACCTTGTGCCAAAGGAGAGCATCAGTTCCAGCCGATCCCTTGCCCTTACTGGAGTAGAGGGCACCCTTTTTCACATAGCCCATGCGACAGTGAAGCTGGATTGGGGATTAGGGGTCCACGAAAGGGTTGTTGGGGTTATGAAGGATCTCCCAGTCCCTGTGTTGCTGGGGACTGATTTGGGCAAGCTTGTGTCCTACTATGAACCTGCCACGACCGCCTTGTCGCTCACGGAAGGAGACGGACTCTCCACCCACCACCAGGTACTTTGTACACTTGGGGGGAGCACCAGGGGGAGGTGGGTTGAATGTGCCCAGTTCAAGGGTACCAGGTTCAATAGTGCCTGCTTCAAAGGCACCTGAGTTTGATGTACAGACTGTCTGTTGTGATGATGCTGTAACTGTACCTGAGTTTACTGTACAACCTGTCTGTAATGAAAAAATGTCTATACCTATCAATGTCATTACTGCATGCAATGATGATTTGAGTAATGTCCGTCTATGCCATTCTGACAGTGTACCTGTGCTAGCAGTACCGCGCAGCTGCACTGCTCAGAACCCGAGCTCAGAACAGGTGGAGGGGGTTCCGGCCTCCTCCCCCTCCTCTGACCGCAGGGATGAAACCTTTCCGCCGCTGCCCTCGTGTGACATGAGCCAGTTGGCTGAAACTGACAGCACCGTATTCTCAGCCGCACTACAAAGTGACCCAAGCCTGGAGGTGCTCAGGCAGCAAGCCGCTGAGCCCCTCGCAGACAGGGCCGCTTTCAAGGTGTACTGGGAAGGTGGGAGACTGTACAGTGAGTCTGTACAGCCCCCTGCAGGTAGATCCCACGCGAATACCAAATGGCTTGTGGTCCCGAGTGCGCTCAGGGGACATGTGCTGAAATCCGCACATGGTAATCCTCTGACAGGGCACTCAGGGGTCCGCAAGACACTTGCCGGTATTCGGAAACAGTTTTATTGGCCCGGATGAACAGGGATGTAGCAAACTACTGCGGAGCATGTGACGTCTGTCAGGAGCTGGGAAGGTCCAGGGATTCCCGCGGGGTTCCCTTAGGTCCACAGCCACTTAGCAGGGGAACCCTGCGTGGGCTGGCTGTTGACCTAACCAACCCACTGCCCGTTGTCAGCAGTCCCGGCAGACACCACGTCCGACTGCAGTGGCGCAAACGCCCTGTCCAGAACGGTCCATGTTGGGTCAACCCTGAGGGTAGCAGACCGCGACCGGTCCAGGGGAACCGAGCCACAGGCTCCAATAGGTTTCCCTGCCGCACCGGCAACCCGAGACCCGTCAGCCAGGTTGGCCGACACCGGAACGCTGATGGGCTGTCCTGGTGTCAGGGGGAACTAGGCCCAACAGCGCCAATGGCTGCTACGACGGATGTCTTGCTGACAACCCTCTACACAGCGTCAGGAAAGGGAGGTGTCACGGAATAGCCGTGAGAAACGCAGGTGAATCTAGAGAATTCACAGTCGCTTTCCTGATCGCTCCCTGTCGGATCTGTGTAGTCATGAAAGCGATCCGAAAATGACATTTTTGTGTTGTTTTAAATCCAGAGATCTGTTCCCCTGTGAGCCAAAGCAGTCCCCTCACCCCTCATGAATGCTCATTCCCCCTACAGCAGATGTCCCCATGAAAAGGACCAGGAAGCTGGCTCCACAGGGGGGGCCATAGAAAGCCAGACGATCCGGCACCGAGCACGGGCCATAAGAAAAGCATGGGTGGTATGATTTCCTGCCAGCATATGAAAACCGTATGTCGCACAGCTATAAAAGTCATATCGTCTTGTTCGGTAAAATCTGGCCATCGTGCTGATATGAAATTCGTTGGGATAGACCGTCCGGTTATCGAGATATGAATCTTCTCAGGAGCCTGACCCGCTAGCTTAGCCGTGTCTGATGTCATATTAATCTGTATTTTCCAACAAGTCTGAAGCTGCTACCCCCCTAAATATAACATGTATGGTTCAGGAGTTACAGCATTTCATAAGTTTAGCCCTAAAATCTCACAGAGGGAATGAACTGTCATTGGTGGGTGACTCAAAGGGGCCGGCATTGCCACACCCTCAAACCAGCTTCATCAAAAGCACCTGGCCAGCAGGCGGGCATGGAATTCCTCCCTTTACCATCTTCATGACACACGGCCACTATGAGGAACAAGTGGTGGCCATCTCGCCAGAGCTGAAACAAAGGACATCCTCCATTTTGTTTGGATTTTAAATCTTGCTGAACTTTACTCTGAAACAAAGAACTCTAAGAACTTGAAACCGTTTTGCTTGAACTTGATGATTTTCCCACAGAAGGACATATTTCCACAAACCATAAGTATTTTCTCCCTCTTTATTTCATACTGGCTATTACTGTCTTAATAATTGTGATTTTAATAATTGTCTGTATATATTAATTATTTATATTGCGTGAATAAACGACTTTCTCCAAGTCATTCACTGTCCGCTACCCTGCTTATCAGCACACACAGAACTGATCCCGGGTCTCTGAAGATACGCTACTGTTTGTTTGTTGTTGGCTAGACAGAATATCGTGTGTTTAACCGTTTTATTCGCAGGACTAGTCAGTTAGTGGGCTCCACGGTCCCATGGTAACCGCGGTGGTGGCAGTTTACTCTGAACCAGTGGGTGAAGTTGTAATCACCCGTGTCTCACAGGCTCCCTTCTGAGTTGTCTGCGGCTAATTCTTAACGGTTCCTGCGCATTGACTGCGACCAGAGTTCGCACGATCTGTGCGCTGGCACCGTTTAGAGGGCTAAGTGCGGTCAGCCACTAGGGCTCCTGTGACAGTGGTGGCAGCGGTGGGATCTGTGTTGTGCTGAAAGTATCTAAGATAGCGCTAGCGCTATCAAGAAACGAACTAATTCGTTGGTGTAGCTGGAAGGCAATATATTTTTTATATATACAGAGAGACTGTGTAGCCAGTACCCCTCCCCAAAAGTTTTATTTTATTTGGCATGGAAATGTCCGGGAATTACCAGAACATGTGCCTGTCGGACCTGCAAAATCTTTGCCAAGCGAGGGGCATTGACGTCGGCCGCAGGAAACAACAGGACCTGATAGCAGACTTGTCCAGATGGGATACCCAGCAACTGCGGGAGCTGGATGTGTCTGCTGAGGTAGACGCTGCCCCATCTGACTCAAGGCAAGGGGAACCAGAGGCTGAAGATCCTAGGCGTACAGAGGTTGAGCATCCTGCGGGCCCTGTTGCAACAGTTACGCCAGAGACTGTCAGTATGGACCCCAATCCCACAGTTTCTGAAAGTACTCGCCTGGAACCGGCCAGTACTGGACTGTCCGTTTGTACTGATCCGCTAATGCAGCAGGCATTACAAAAGCTGATGGACACTGACCTGGACAAGTACCTGCAGTACATGCGTGAGGAGCGCCAATCTGCAGAAGCGCGGACAGAGCGCCAAATGCGGGAGGAACGGGAGCGGCAAGCTGCTGCTACTGCTGCTGCTGCTGAACGCCACGCGGAGAGGGATGCCGCTGAGCGAGAACGGGAGCGCCAACGACAGCATGAGCTCAACATGGCAAAGGTTCAACAGGCCAGCCGGAGTTCACCGCCCAGCCTCCCTGCTGAAGGAGCTGCAGCACCCGTAAGTGCAAAATTTAAATTTGCTAATATTGAAAAAGACACAGACATTGACTTGTTTTTGCGGTCTTTTGAAAAAGCATGCCGTCAGTATCGTCTGTCCCAAGACCAGTGGGCCAGACATCTGACACCTTTGCTGCGCTACAAAGCGCTTGATGCCTTCGCAGAATTGCCTGCAGAGAAGGATAATGATTATGCTGCTATAAAAGACGCTATCATTACTAAGTACCAGCTGACGCCAGAAGCCTATCGGAAAAAGTTCAGGGCCTGGCAGAAAAAGTCTTCTGATTCGTACCGAGATGTGGTCAGCAGCTCTCTCACCACACTCCGCCAGTGGACACTAGGCCTCACCAAAGGGTCTTATGGCGTCCTGGAGGACTTGATAGTCCTCGAACAATTTCTGAACATTTGCCCTGCTGATGTACGACAGTTTGTGTTAGAACGCAGGCCGGCTTCAGCCACTGTCGCTGCAGACCTTGCTGAGACTTTTGCAACTACCCGGGTGGCTGATACCCGCAGAACTGTCCCATCCAGCTGGAGAGGAGGTCAGCCCAATACCTCAGCAGACCCTCCTGCCCCTGTGAGCCGTCCGCCACAGAGGCCACCCAGCGCAGCTGCTGCACCCAGGCCTGCAGCGCCTGGAGAGGTCACCTGTCACTACTGCCGCCAGCCCGGACACATGAAATTCGACTGTCCGGAGCGGAGACAGACACCACCAGCACCTGGATCATCTGCATCACCTGCACCTCACCCACAGCAGAGGCAACCCGCCAGCGAACCACAGCCTGGATCATCAGATTTTGTCCTGTTTGCCCGCGGAAAGGAAATCCGCGACCGAACCGACCAGCAGCAACTTGTTAGAGTGAACGGCAAAGTTGTCACCGGATTTCGAGACACCGGAGCTGACATCACATTAGTTCACTCACACCTTGTGCCAAAGGAGAGCATCAGTTCCAGCCGATCCCTTGCCCTTACTGGAGTAGAGGGCACCCTTTTTCACATAGCCCACGCGACAGTGAAGCTGGATTGGGGATTAGGGGTCCACGAAAGGGTTGTTGGGGTTATGAAGGATCTCCCAGTCCCTGTGTTGCTGGGGACTGATTTGGGCAAGCTTGTGTCCTACTATGAACCTGCCACGACCGCCTTGTCGCTCACGGAAGGAGACGGACTCTCCACCCACCACCAGGTACTTTGTACACTTGGGGGAGCACCAGGGGGAGGTGGGTTGAATGTGCCCAGTTCAAGGGTACCAGGTTCAATAGTGCCTGCTTCAAAGGCACCTGAGTTTGATGTACAGACTGTCTGTTGTGATGATGCTGTAACTGTACCTGAGTTTACTGTACAACCTGTCTGTAATGAAAAAATGTCTATACCTATCAATGTCATTACTGCATGCAATGATGATTTGAGTAATGTCCGTCTATGCCATTCTGACAGTGTACCTGTGCTAGCAGTACCGCGCAGCTGCACTGCTCAGAACCCGAGCTCAGAACAGGTGGAGTGGGTTCCGGCCTCCTCCCCCTCCTCTGACCGCAGGGATGAGACCTTTCCGCCGCTGCCCTCGTGTGACATGAGCCAGTTGGCTGAAACTGACAGCGCCGTATTCTCAGCCGCACTACAAAGTGACCCAAGCCTGGAGGTGCTCAGGCAGCAAGCCGCTGAGCCCCTCGCAGACGGGGCCGCTTTCAAGGTGTACTGGGAAGGTGGGAGACTGTACAGTGAGTCTGTACAGCCCCCTGCAGGTAGATCCCACGCGAATACCAAATGGCTTGTGGTCCCGAGTGCGTTCAGGGGACATGTGCTGAAATCCGCACATGGTAATCCTCTGACAGGGCACTCAGGGGTCCGCAAGACACTTGCCGGTATTCGGAAACAGTTTTATTGGCCCGGATGAACAGGGATGTAGCAAACTACTGCGGAGCATGTGCCGTCTGTTAGGAGCTGGGAAGGTCCAGGGATTCCCGCGGGGTTCCCTTAGGTCCACAGCCACTTAGCAGGGGAACCCTGCGTGGGCTGGCTGTTGACCTAACCAACCCACTGCCCGTTGTCAGCAGTCCCGGCAGACACCACGTCCGGATGCAGTGGCGCAAACGCCCTGTCCAGAACGGTCCATGTCGGGTCAACCCTGAGGGTAGCAGACCGCGACCGGTCCAGGGGAACCGAGCCACAGGCTCCAAAAGGTTTCCCTGCCGCACCGGCAACCCGAGACCCGTCAGCCAGGTTGGCCGACACTGGAACGCTGATGGGCTGTCCTGGTGTCAGGGGGAACTAGGCCCAACAGCGCCAATGGCTGCTACGACGGATGTCTTGCTGACAACCCTCTACACAGCGTCAGGAAAGGGAGGTGTCACGGAATAGCCGTGAGAAACGCAGGTGAATCTAGAAAATTCACAGTCGCTTTCCTGATCGCTCCCTGTCGGATCTGTGTAGTCATGCAAGCGATCCGAAAATGACATTTTTGTGTTGTTTTAAATCCAGAGATCTGTTCCCCTGTGAGCCAAAGCAGTCCCCTCACCCCTCATGAATGCTCATTCCCCCTACAGCAGATGTCCCCATGAAAAGGACCAGGAAGCTGGCTCCACAGGGGGGGCCATAGAAAGCCAGACGATCCGGCACCGAGCACGGGCCATAAGAAAAGCATGGGTGGTATGATTTCCTGCCAGCATATGAAAACCGTATGTCGCACAGCTATAAAAGTCATATGGGAGAAATATCTCTGTAAATTACAATTTTTTGATTTTTTTTTTACACACAATTGTCTATTTACAGAGATATTTCTCCCACCCAGCATGGGTATGTGTAAAAATACACCACAAAACACATTATACTACTTCTGAGTATGGCGATACCACATGTGTGGCACTTTTTTGCACCCTAACTGCGCTAAGGGGCCCAACATCCTATGAGTACCTTTAGGATTTCACAGGTCATTTTGAGGCATTTGGTTTCTAGATTACTCCTCACGGTTTAGGGACCCTAAAATGCCAGGGCAGTATAGGAACCCCACAAGTGACCTCATTTTAGAAAGAAGAAACCCCGAGGTATTCCGTTAGTAGTATGGTGAGTTTATAGAAGATTTTATTTTTTTGTCACAAGTTAGCGGAAATTGATTTTTTTTTTTCACAAAGTGTCATTTTCCACTAACTTGTGCCAAAAAATAAAAACTTCTATGAACTCACTATACTACTAACGGAATACCTTGGGATGTCTTCTTACTAAAATGGGGTCACTTGTGGGGTTCCTATACTGCCCTGGCATTTTAGGGGCCCTAAACATAAGGAGTAGTCTGGAAAGCAAATGCCTCAAAATGAACCGTGAATAGGACGTTGGGCCCCTTAGCGCACCTAGACTGCAAAAAAGTGTCACACATGTGGTATCGCCGTATTCAGGAGAAGTAGTATAATGTGTTTTGGGGTGTATTTTTACACATACCCATTGCTGGGTGGGAGAAATATCTCTGTAAATGGACAATTGTGTGTAAAGAAATCAAAAAATTGTCATTTACAGAGATATTTCTCCCACCCAGCATGGGTATGTGTAAAAATACACCCCAAAACACATTAGACTACTTCTCCTGAGTACGGCGATACCACATGTGTGACACTTTTTTGCAGCCTAGGTGCGCTAAGGGGCCCAACGTCCTATTCACGGGTCATTTTGAGGCATTTTGATGACAGGTGGTCTATGAGGGGGCGAATTTTGTGGAACCGGTCATAAACAGGGTGGCCTCTTAGATGACAGGTTGTATTGGGCCTGATCTGATGGATAGGAGTGCTAGGGGGGTGACAGGAGGTGATTGATGGGTGTCTCAGGGGGTGTCTCAGGGGGTGATTAGAGGGGAAAATAGATGCAATCAATGCACTGGGGAGGTGATCGGAAGGGGGTCTGAGGGGGATCTGAGGGTTTGGCCGAGTGATCATGAGCCCACACGGGGCAAATAAGGGCCTGATCTGATGAGTAGGTGTGCTAGGGGGTGACAGGAGGTGATTGATGGGTGTCTCAAGGTGTGATTAGAGGGGGGAATAGATGCAAGCAATGCACTGGCAAGGAGATCAGGCTGGGGTCTGAGGGCGTTCTGAGGGTGTGGGCAGGTGATTGGGTGCCCTAGGGGCAGATAGGGGTCTGATCTGATGGGTAGCAGTGACAGGCAGTGACAGGGGGTGATTGATGGGTGATTGACAGGTGATCAGTGGGTTATTACAGAGAAGAACAGATGTAAATAATGCACTGGCGAATTGATAGGGGGGGGGGGTCTGAGGGCAATCTGAGCGTGTGGGCGGTTGATTGGGTGCCCGCAAGGGGCAGATTAGGGTCTAATCTGATGGGTAACAGTGACAGGTGGTGATAGGAGGTGATTGATGGGTAATTAGTGGGTGTTTAGAGGAGAGAACAGATGTAAACAATGCACTTGGGAGGTGATCTGACGGCGGGATTGCAGGCGATCTCATAGTGTGGGTGGGTGATCAGATTGCCCGCAAGGGGCAGGTTAGGGGCTGATTGATGGGTGGCAGTGACAGGGGGTGATTGATGGGTGATTGACAGGTGATCAGTGGGTTATTACAGGGGGGATAGATGCATACAGTACACAGGGGGGGGGGTCTGGGGAGAATCTGAGGGGTGGGGGGTGATCAGGAGCACCAAGGGGGCAGTTAGGACCTAAAATAAAAAAATAGCGTTGACAGATAGTGACAGGGAGTGATTGATTGGTGATTAGGGGAGTAATTGGGTGCAAACAGTGGTCTGGGGGGTGGGCAGGGGGGGTCTGAGGTGTGCTGTGGGCGATCAGAGGGAAGGGGGGGGCAGGATCAGTGTGTTTGGTGCAGACTAGGG
This sequence comes from Hyperolius riggenbachi, assembly GCF_040937935.1. Taxonomy (NCBI): domain Eukaryota; kingdom Metazoa; phylum Chordata; class Amphibia; order Anura; family Hyperoliidae; genus Hyperolius; species Hyperolius riggenbachi. Next base: position 81,429,256 of record NC_090651.1, read on the forward strand.
TGGCTGCAGCCTGCCCTGGTGGTCCCTCGGACACTGGGACCACCAGGAGGCAGCCTGTATAATACACTTTGTATACATTACAAAGTGTATTATACACTTTGTGTGCAGCGATCGTGGGGTCAACAACCCGCCGCCGCTTCCGAACGGCCGGCGGGTTGTCGTCACGGGTGGGCAGAGCCAGTGACGCGATAGCTCCTCCGGCATGCCGAAAGGACGCAACGCCCATGGGCGTATTGCGGTCCTTTCGGCGTCCACTTTGCCGCCGTTCATCGGCTGTGGGCGGTCGGCAAGTGGTTAAGGGCAGAAATCACATTTTATTGCTTAATTGGATGCCTAAAGTGCTTTAAAACATCTTGCATGTGTACACATCAATCAGGTAGTGTAATTAGTGTACTGCTTCACACTGACAGACCAAACTCACTGTGTAACGCACCGCAAACAGCTGTTTGTGTAGTGATGGCAGTGCTGGACTGGTGCGTGCCATGGCCAGAGTGCAGGCGATAGCGTTTTTCAAGCCCATATGGTCGCCGGGCTGAGGTAGCTCAATGACAGAACAACAGTGACTGTCCAGTTGATCGAATTCGGTCTGTCCACAATGAAGCAACGACCTTATTATCTTGGGTGTGAACCCCCTCCCCCCCCCCCCCCCCGAGACACTCATATAGCCGGTGGTCATTACTTCATTGTGATACGCGAGCCCCTTCACCGCGGCAAGGTAACGATCACAAAGGGGAATTGACACATGTACATGCCTTTTATTTTGTTGTTGCAGCTTCAGTGCAGCCAGAAAAATTAGGCAGGCATGTACACGCACCAGAAAAATTATTATAGCGGCCGCTGCTAGCAGCGTCCTTAAAAATTCAGGAATCCGCCTGGAGTACTGGACCCTGTTGGTGGTGGCGGAGAAGGCAGTCAAGCGGACTGCAGACAGAGATGCTGTGTGGGGACCGACTTAGTCTTGGAGCAGGCAGTCACACGGCGTGTAGGCAGAGATGCTGTGTGTGGAGACTGACTTAGTCTTTGGGCAGGCCTAACCGTTCTTTGCAGACCACGTGGTCAGATGGACCCTTGACCCAGCGCTGTGTGCCAGAGATGACACCACTTGCCTTTCAACATCACGATACAGTTTGGGTATCACCTTTTTTGAGAAATAATTGCAGCCTGGTATCTTCCCTTGCAGTATGTGGCCTTGCTTTTGTGTGCTGCTTTTCCTCAGGTGGTCATCCCATTGCAGTTTGTGCTTTCTCATCATGTGCCTTCGTAAGGAAGTTGTCCCTACGTGGGTCTTGGTCTTTCCACGGCTCAATTTTTGGTAGCAGAGAGTACAGATGGCATCGCTCTCATCTGGGGCAGACACACAAAAAAGTTTCCACACCACTGAGCCCTGAGGTGATGGCACTTTGGTGGTGGTGGCCTACAGAGTGTGGGGTGCCATAATCAGAGCAGGAAGAGGTAGATATGTCACACTTCTGTGCGGAAGCTGAGGAAGATGAGTTCTGTGATGATGTGTTCTGTGTTAAATAGTGAACTTGTAATGAGTGGCGGGGACACCGCCGCAGCGGAGAGTGGCATGTCCTCCGCTTCCGCATCTCAGCTGGTGGCAGTCCCTGTCTCACAGACATGCAGGACGCCCCGGTCAGGTCCTTCTGCCGCGCACAGACTCCAGCGGTAGGACCTTTATTCCTTGAGGAGAAGAGTCAGCTGACCTGCTGGTCAGCTGACCTCGGTGAGCTCACTGATTGGTTAGGACCTGAGGCGGGCCTTTGCAGGTATCTCTGTGTATTTAAACTCTGGCTCTTCAGTTGCTGGTTGTCTGTTGTTGCGAATACTTCGTGTTAGCGCTCAGACCTTTGATAGCTGTAATCTGTTGCATTCAATACCATTGTAAATCCTTTTTGTGTTTTTGAACCCTGCCTGTATTTCTGACTATTCTTCTGCCTTCCGATTCTGTACTCCGTCTATCTGATCTGTTGCCGATTTCCAGCCTGAACCTCTGACTCTGATTTTGCCTCCTGATTCTGTACCTTACCTGTCCGACCCTCTGCCGACCTTGGATTGTACTTGACCACAATTTTGCTTGACGATTCTGTACCGCTGCTGACCGACCCGTTGCCGACTTCGCTTGTACGACCACTCTCTGTCTGGAGATAGCCTCAGTCACCAAGGGCTATCACTGAAGGCGTACTACTGAAATTACTGTTTGCACCAATCACTACACTTGTGCAATAAAGTTTTATGTTTCCTGTTTTGTATATCTGTATTATTTGATGATACTGCAGATCATCAAATAATCAGATATCGGAAGTCTTGCTAACACTACATTGTTACAGCGGGGATTTACATTCGACACCAGTACCATTGCAAAAATAAACAGGTTTTAGTGACCCTAGGATATGATCTCTTTGGGTTAGGGGCCCAAAACTCACCAGCCCTAAGCCCCCTTAAACTCTGTACAAAGCCTGAAAATTTGGGGCTGCTCAGCCGTACCGTTCAGCAGAAACCTGCGCTTTTGTACCCTCAAAACCTAGGCCCCAATAAAAGCTTATGGGAGATTTTAGCACTTTTGCACTCCCATAACTCTGGTTTGCAGAGATGTAGGGAACCCAACGTTTGAGTTTCTTTAACTGTGACTAAGGGCACATTGTAAGCCCGACACACGTTAGTTGAACCTTGTGATTTTATTGCATTTGCCATGTGGAATTCCTGAATAAAGAATACCAGAGTTTTTCTACCACTGCTTGGTTTGCGGATCCTTCTGTACATATCTGTGGATTGGCTTGGCTTCCCAGATCCTGCAGCCATTGGCTGAACTAGTAGGGGCTTTGAGCGTTTTGAACTTTACAATTTGTCCAACGTTTGAGTGCAAGTACAACAATATGCCTTCTACCTGCATGCGACATGTCGTGAGCTTCAGACTTTGCTAACGGTCATGGCAGGGATTTACGTTCGTCACCGGCATCATAGACAAAAAAACAAGCTTTTGTGACCCTAGGCTATGACCTCTTTGGCCTAGGGGCCCCAAACTCACCAGTCCTGAACCCCACTTTGGAACTTTTGCACCCCCATAACTAGTTGGTTATCACCTGCCGACTTTAGCAGTTAATAGCAAAGGTCCCTTACATCCTAGCAACACCAAATTTGCAGGATATGTTAAAAAGATAGCAGGAAACAATATTTTATGTGCGGAGTGTGGGAAATCTGAACTAATAAAATGACGTGGGGTCCCACCTACCGAGCTCTCAGTAACCCCTTGTCCCCCATGCAGGCTGGGATTGCCAGAATGCGGAGCCCCGGCCCATGGGGCTTCGCACCCTGAGCTATACCAGCCCGCATGGTCCATGGTATGGGGGGGCTCCGGGGGAGAGGGGCGGCCAAGCCTTCCCCTCTCCCCCCAAGCCCTTGTCCAATCCATGGACAAGGGGCTCTTCCCCACCTCCAGTGCCCCAGGAGGAGGTGGGGGCGATGACTCCCTGGGGAGGTTTATGGTTGCATCTGGGAGTCCCCTTTAAGAAGGGGACCCCAGATGCCCACCCCCCTCCCAGAAGAAATGAGTATAGGAGTACAAAGTACCCCTTACCCATTTCCACAAAGGGCTAAATGAAATAAAAGCACAACGAAAAAAGTCCTTTAATGTTCTTAATTAACCAGAAATACTTACCTGTACCTTGCGATCTTCAATTAAGTTGATTGAAGATCTCCGCCGCCCCCTACATAGCAGAGTAATGCGTCCTTTGGGACGCATAGCTGCCCACTCCCGCTGTCCTCCCTGCCTCCTCACCTCTCACCTAACCTGGCACCTGGTGCACCCATGGGTGCACCGGGTGCCAGCCTAGGTGGGTTTCGACAGTGAAGGCAGGTGGGGAGAGACAGCTGGAGCTGCAGCTATGCGTCCTGCACAGGACATATTCTAAGCTATATTAACCGGTTCATGAATTATTCGGTTCTTTTTGATGAATTGAATCGAATGAATCAGCTCTTTTTTCTTTGAAACTTTAAAATCAATTTTCTCCCAAAAAAATGTCCTCTTGTTCCCCACTGTTCTTCTTAACATTCTGGTGTTTCTAGCTTTTAAGGGGGCTTTGCTATTAACCGCTAAAGTCAGCGGGCATTTAATTTTCCCACGGTCAAAAGGAGAATTTCTCAAAAACTATAAGGTCTTCTTGACATTTTTTTTCCTCTTCTAGTCACTGTCCTCCTCTACATACCCTGCAAATTTGGTGTTTCTACTATGTAAGGGGACTTTGCTATTAACCGATAAAGTCGGCGAGCGTTTAGTTTTCCCACATTCAGAAGCAGAATTTTAAAATCGATTTTCTCAAAAACTATAAGGTCTTTTTAAAAAAAAAAATTCTCTTGTAGTCACTGAAAAAACTCAGGTGTTAGACCCCTCGAAACATCTTTTCCATTACTTTTGTGGCCAGCATAAATGTTTGTAGTTTTCAAAGTTTGCCTCCCCATTGAAGTCTATTGTGGTTCGCAAAGTTCGTACGACCCCGAACTTTTGAGGAAGTTCGAGTTCGAGGTTCGCAAACCTAAAATCGGAGGTTCGAGCCATCTCTACTCCACACTAGCACCCTTTGTGTCCAAGTAGGTTCTTGCTCCTGTCACATGTAGTGGATCCTTCATACAGGCATGTAACATGTGGGACTGATATTTAATGGCAGGTCCAATCACTCAGCAACCACTTAATCCCCAGATGAAATTCACTGCAGATTCTTGGATTTTGTCAGGTCAAAAGTAAATATTGGCTTGTTTATACTACACCTTAGCAAGCAGAGAGCTGGCACCTACACAATCTGTTCGTAGTTGTCCATTATATTACATAGAAGTAAAATTAGCCAATCAAAATTGGATGTGTGTGCACCCTAAAAAATCAGATGGAAGAGACTAAAGGGGCTTAAAAAAAAAAAAAACTGGAGCCAAGGTGGAATTCATCCTGTCGGCGCAGGCGCCGTCTGGCGACGGATGGGGAAAATCGAACTTTTCATTGTACCGTGTATAGACACCATTAGTCATCACTGCAAAGTACCATAAGTCGGTGGAGGTATATAACAGACAGGGGTGGGCAAACTACGGCCTGCAGGCCACATCCGGCCCGCGCGGCCATTTCATCTGGTCTGCCGAGGCAGGGCTGGATTTTGGGTCCCCTCAGGAGGTATAGACTCCGTGCCAGTTCACCAGCCGCAGCTCACATTCTGTCTGTGGGAGACTTTGAGCAGGCAGAGCAGGGCTACAGGAAAATGGCGTCCGAAGCCCTGCACTGGAGACTACTTGTGTGTCCAGTACAGGGCTTCGGGCACTATTTTCCCGTAGACCTGCTCTGCCTGTCAGCGTGGGAAGTTTGCAGCCGGACTTGCTGCACAAAAGATGATCAGGGAGCTACGCTGGCCTAGAGAGGAGTCTTCTGCCACATGAGTAAATATTTTTTCTTTACAGGTGCACCACTAGCACCAGGGTTATTAGGGAGCACTGATGGGGGGAAACATAAAAGAGCCCTGCCTACGTGCATTTTCTAGAAAAATGCTGCCACATTAGATGTATTTTCTAGTTAAACTCTGTCGGAGGGGGTTTGCCTGCTGTCCCTGGGCCCTTGCTGTTTGTGGGTGAGGGAAACGTTGTCTAATTATCTTTAGAGTCACTTTGCTTCTGTTTTGGGAGAAAACTTGGGCCTACTGTCTTTGCCTTACACTGTTACTTTACAGTTAGCTCTGGCCACTTGTCATGGCCACACCCATTTTTTACTGCAGCAAGCTTTGCATCATAGGTGTTGCCCTAGGAGGGTGATTTGGGGTGCTGAAGCACCCCCTAAAATTGTCCAAGCACCCCTAAAGTACCCCCCAGCGTGAACTGACTTTCGGCGTCTAATAGACGTCTTTTCACCGGCAGCAGCAGCCCGTAGCTCATAGCACAACTCCGGCAGGGGCAGAGCAGGGCTACGGTAAAATTGTGTCCGAAGCCCTGCTCTGGAGACAATGGCTATAATTCATAAAGCATTTCCGCATGCGGTAATGCCTAAAACAGCTGACTTTACCGCAAACGTAGCAAAATCTGCATTCATAAAGGCTCCTTCCGCATCAAAAGCTGACATTACCGAGCACAGGGATAAATCACCGCCTTGTGCGGTGATTATTGTAAAAAATGTAGCAAAATGTTAATTCATAAAGATCACCGCAAGCGGTGTGAGGTCGGGAAGAACTGCTCCCTCTGATGTGGCGATAACAATGTAAGTGAATGGAGACACACAGACCTCCCAGGCAGCTGCAGCAGAGCGGAACAAGGAGAAATGTATCAACTCGGCTGCTTCCGTGTCTCCGCAAGCCTACCGCCTGCCTACCGCCAGCTTAGTACGGGGAATCTTTGCACTGCTACCGCAAGTGCATACATTTTTATGAATCAGCAGTCAGAAGTCTAAAACACCGGCAGCGGTGTTTTCCCGCACTGATTCTCCTTACCGACAGCTCATTTATGAATGATAGCCTTTGCGTCTGCAGTGCAGGGCTTCGGGCGCCATTTTCCCGTAACCCTGCTCTCAGCGCGGGAGTTTCAGCTCAGGAAGTCGGGGACATTGCTGGCTGAGTGCAGAGGATCGTGGGAGCTGCGCGCCAGACGGTGGCCAGGACAGGAGGTCTTCTGCAGGTGAGTAAATGTTTTTTTTTCATTTTTTTGTTTTTTTTATGGGCAAATCTGCCACATGATTGAACGTGTTTTCTGGGCAAATCTGCCACATGATTGAACGTATTTTCTGGGCAAATCTGCTCACAGAAAACCTGCACAATTATGTGAATTTTCTGGGGAAAGGGTCACTAAAACTTGGGCCCAGTGTCTTTGCGCATTTTAAAATACTTTTAAATTACAGTTAGCTCCGCCCTCATCCAGTCATGGCCACACCCATTTATTGCCACGGAGCCACAGCTCATCAGCTACCTCAGAAGTTGGTCCAGCACCTGTATAGCACCCCCCCCCCTGGAGCCGCCACTGCTTTGCATGCTGCACTCCTGCTTTATTTCTGCCCACATCCTCTTGTGGCCACACCCATTCTTTGCCTTTGCGTAGTTTTCATACCACACTCCTGGTCTTGATCCTCTGATTAAGGGCTGGTTCAGACGGGCGTCTGCAGAGCGTTTACCACCTGCGTTTGGGACTTGGCGGTAAAGAGCGTTTGTACCAGGCTTTTACCGCCGTTTACGCGGCGTTCGGGTCCCGATTTTCCCTGGTGTTCAAGGTGACACTGGGGCAGCTAACCGCCATGGGTAATGTTCCCATAGGGGAAGAAAAACGCCAACCTCATCTGAGAGCTACGTGAAGGCTGCTGAAAGCCCGACAGCGTAGCCACCACAACCCCAGCAAAGGCGACAGAAAGGCGGGCGTGTTAACCAGCCCCAAGTTAACACAACAGTTCTCTCATATTTGAAGGCTTAGGGCTGGTTCGGGGGCGGCGGTACGGCGATTGACGGCTTCGCGCCGCAATCGGCGTCTCTCGTCCCTGCAGGGGGACATGAAGCTGCGGCGGCTAGCCGTACCCTCGACGCCATATGCTGCTTCTAGGGCCGGCCGAAACGACGCGTTAAATCAGGATCGGAACGGCACGTTTGCGCAATCAACGGTAACCGCGCGATGCTATTCGCTCCCATTCACTTGAATGGGAGCATTTAGCCAAAGAGTCCTGAACACTTAGCAGTAAACGCTGCCAAGCGTCCGTGCAATTCAGCCCTTACTCACCCAGTGTGGGTGAGTTGGAAATCATCTATTTTTTACCAGCATAAAAAAAGGGGTGTGCTCCACCCTGCAGGTGAGCACTGCTCTCTCTCATGCCAGGCTCCTGGATGAGGAGGCATATGTTAGGAACGATACTTTTGTTACCTTTACCTTTACCTTACCAGTAGTGTCCTACATACTCCCACATAAGAGCCAAAAGGCTCTTTTTAATGATGAATTCTCTGCCATGCCTATGCCCGATATTGAGCATATGTCATTCACCTTATGGTCATTGCAACATTCCCCACACAAAGACTTTATTTTACAATAACCTGGCTACATAGATTCAACGGCAAAGTCTTTCTCCGAAATAAGTACCTTAACCTTATTTACATTAGAGAAGAAGGCTTCTCACAGGCAATGTTGGGTCAGACCAACTGATTTGCATAGCTCCGCCTCCTCCTGAACCCTATCTGCCTGTGCGGAAACGTTTAGGGGTCTGAGGCACAGACTTGTGCAGCAGCTTATTATGCCAAGTAAATATGGTGTGTGTGTGTCTTCTAAATAGCACCACTAGGGGGCGATATTGAATAATTTTGCCGTGTGATTCTTCCCTCGCTTCTCTCCCTCTAATCAGCTGTACACTGCTATTTACTCCCGGCTCCTCCGTCCCTCCAGCCAATAGAATGAGAGAAGCAGCCGAGGAGCCGCCCTCACAACAAGTTCAGGCCAGCTGCAGCCCACATTAGTGAGAGAATATTGCTCGGCTCCCGACTCCTCACAGTACGTGTGACAGGCAGGGGCTCTGGCAGCACAGGAGGACACAGCAGTGTCAGCTAAGCCTGGCCTCACACACCAGTCACTCCAGCCTGCCCTGGGCTGCAGAGGCTGTGCCTGTGTAACCCCGTCCTGTTATCAGCTCAGCTCTGCCAGAGGGAAATAAGTGCAGCAGACAAGCAACACAAACGTAACAAATCAGTCAAGCTGCACAACACTGCTACTATTACATGATGTCTGACAGAGCTTAGGCTAGTTGTGTAGAATGACATTTCCATTATAAGTGCCCTGAAGTTACAGTATCCCCCTAAAATGCCTGTCTGTTGTGTATAGTGCAGAGGTTTACTTTATGTGCATGATTAATGAAACAAGTTTATCCCTGTAAAGACTGGTATGCTTTTACAGTGGTCCTGAACTCTGAACTTCCTCTCTGCTGTAAAAGATAAGCAACAGCAGCAACCTTTAAAGGGACCCTGAGCAGTGCCCGAATTTAAAAGATTGCACTTACCTGGGGCTTCCTCCAGCCCACCGCAGGCCACGAGGTCCCCCGGCGTCCTCCTGGTTCCTCTCCAAGCGCCTCTGCCGGCCCCCGTTACAAGCGACACCCGGGTCGGTTGTCGGGCCGGCCAGAGCCGGGACAAGGTCCTCCAGCACCCAAGGCTGAGACACCAAAGTGCGCCCCTCCATCCCTGCCATCACACACTGATTGCTATTAGACTAAGAGGCGCCACAGGGCCCACAACCTCCCCAACACCTTAATATCTAGTTATCTGGCTTGCAGTCACTGCCATGTATCCCCTTTTCTTATTTCTTTCTGCTTCAAACACAATTATCAATGACAGCTGAATGAATTCTGCGCCCCCTCCTACACTGCGCCCTGAGGCTGGAGCCTCTCCAGCCTATGCCTCGGCCCGGCCCTGGGGCCGGCACTTCCTGGATCCATACGCTGCTCGTCATCATGCCAGTCGCTACGCATCATCACGGTGGCCGGCGTGACAGGTCTGCGCATGCGCGGTTTCCTGCGTATGCACAGACCTGCCACGCTGGCCGCTGTGATGACGCGTAGCAGCCGGTGTGATGACCAGCAGCGTAAGGATTCAGGAAGAGCCCGCTCCACACCCGACCCGAGTGTCGCTGGTAACGGGGCCTGGCGGAAGCGCAAGGAGAGGAGCCAGGAGGATGCCAGGTAAGTGCAATCTTTTAAATTCGGGCACTGCTCAGGGTCCCTTTAAAGAAAGAAACATCTCTTTGTTACAGCTGATACAAATCCTGCAATAAATCTGCAGTGTTTACTTCCTGCTTTCATGGAAGCAGACATATTGTTAACATCCTGTGTTTGCCAATCAGCTCTCTGCTTTGGTAGGAGCTGACACATCTGAAGAGATCAAATTTCAACTTGTGATTATTGACAGATGAGGGGGGGGGGGGAGTTCGACTGAACTATCTAAATACATACAGGGTGCATTTCTGTAGGTTTACCTTCTGTCCTGTGCAAGAGTTCAGTTCCACTTTAACCACTTGATGACCATCAGTGTTAAACCCCCCTAAAGACCAGGCTGTTTTTGGCTGCACTGGGCTGTGCAGGCTTTTCAGCCTCCTGCACAGCCCAGCTAAGGAGCCAAGCGATCGGACTCACCTCCTATTTTTGTCCCTAAAGGGAAATGCTGCCGGAGGTGTCCGATCGCTGTTGCCACTTTTTTTTTTTGTTTCTTCTGCCTCATAGAGAGGCTCTCTCTCCCTCTGCCCCCCCCCCCCCCTCCTTCCTCCCTCCCCTCCGCCTGTAGAAATGAACAGGACGGAGATCCGTCCTGTTCTCCACCTCCCATAGACATTAGCCTATAAGAGGATGGCGATCCCCGGCCAATCAGAGGCCAGGGATCGCCGATCACGTACAGCGCTGCTGGAGACCACAGCACTGTACGGATGTAAACAAGGGGGATCTCTTTCCCCTTTCGTTTACAAACACTCTGCTAGCCGCAATCGGCTGCTAGCAGGCTAATCACGGAGCTCCGCTCTGTGAACTGTCAGGGAACGATCACGCATGCGTGTGGCCGTTCCCTGGGAAACTGCAGCTCCAGGACTTGATGCCAATCTGTGCCAGCCGGTCCTGGAGCTGCCGCCGTGGTCACGCCCATGGGCATGACGCGGTTGTTATGTAGTTAAAGTTTAGCTAAGACTAATGGTACACAGGCATTTAAATTCCATGTATAGTTTCCTGCCGTGGGCTCCCTAAGGGCCTGACTCCACTGATGCAGTTGTGTACGCTTTTCAGCAACACATCAATGTTACAGATAACTGCGTTAGTGGGCTCAGGCCCTTCGTGTGCATCCAGTTCTGTTTGTTCCTCCTCTGCCATACCAGGTAGTTGGGACGACTGCACATGTGCGGCTATGGCTGTGTGTGTGCTTGGTCTTATTCCCTTAGATGGGAGTGCTCTGAGCCTGCGCAGTTACAAGGCAATGAATGCTTTTGGCCATGGGAACGAGGCCAAGCACATGTGTGGCTAGGGCCGAGCATGCGCAGTAATCCCCAAATACCAGGGTGGGCAGCGGAGGAATGGATGGGACTGGACACACATTATTATTATTATTTAGTATTTATATAGCACCGACATCTTCCGCAGCGCTGTACAGAGTATATATAGTCTTGTCACTAACTGTCCCTCAGAGGAGCTCACAATCTAGTCCCTACCATAGTCATATGTCTACATCGTGTAGTGTATGTATTGTAGTCTAGGGCCAATTTAGGAGGAAGCCAATTAACTTATCTATATGTTTTGGGTTGTGGGAGGAAACCAGAGTGCACGGAGGAAACCCACGCAGACACAGGGACATACCGCTAAACTTTTTGAGATTAGAAAGAGGGACACTTAAGCCATGCCCCTGCCACACCCCTGATCACACCCTTAGTCACGCATACCATAAAGATTTTATGAGAAAAATATGTTTTATAATTCAAACCACACTTGTTCTTTCTATCCTGGTTCATTTTCCTTCATATTAACATATTAAAATTAGTAATATATCAATTTAAAGGATGGGAATAAAGTTTAGAGTCAATCAAGCACATGTTTTAGTTGATAAATATATATATTTGCATAGAAAGAGAGACAAAGTCCTGAAAGAGGAACAAATGAGGAGGAAAGAGGGACAGGGCTCCTAAAGAGGGACAGTTGGGAGCTATGCAGGGAGAACATACAAACTCCTTGCAGATGTTGACCTGGCTGGGATTGAAACCAGGGATACAGCGATGTAAGGCGAGAGCACTAACTACTATGCCACCGAGGGAGACTAAAGCCTACAGGGGGCTGGAGGAAGACCCAGGTAAGTATAAATGTTTGTGTACCATGGATCAGTGTGCATGATTGACTTGTGTATATATAGCACTGGGTGAGGGTTTTTGCTGGAGTTGTAAATCGTTTTTTCTGCCTTGTGGAAATAGGTAATACATTTTTTTTTAAATCAATAACTCTTAAAAACATTTTTACATTTGTCAATTTGAGGCAGTTGCTTAGTCTATTGGGGGCACACGGTGGCTGCATCTGTTTATTGGGGCTTCTAACTAGTGTTGGGCGAACACCTAGATGTTCGGGTTTGCGAACGTTCGCCGAACATCGCCGCGATGTTCGGGTGTTCGCGCCAAACTCCGAACATAATGGAAGTCAATAGGGACCCGAACTTTCGTGCTTTGTAAAGCTTCCTTACATGCTACATACCCCAAATTTGCAGGGTATGTGCACCTTGGGAGTGGGTACAAGAGGAAAAAAAATATTTGAAAAAGAGCTTATAGTTTTTGAGAAAATTGATTGTAAAGTTTCAAAGGAAAAACTGTCTTTTAAATGTGGAAAATGTCATGTTTCTTTGCACAGGTAACATGCTTTTTGTCGCCATGCAGTCATAAATGTAATACAGAGAAGAGGTTCCAGGAAAAGGGACCGGTAACGCTAACCCAGCACAAGCAGCAGAACACGTGATGGAACAGGAGGAGGCGCAGGAGGAGAAGGCCACGCTTTTTGAGACACAACATCCCAGGCCTTGCATGAGGACAAATAGCGTGCGGATATAGCAATGCTTTTTGCCGCCATGCAGTCATAAATGTAATAAAGATGAGAGGTTCAATAAACAGGGACCGGAAACGCTAACCCAGCAGCAGCAGCACACGTGATGGAACAGGAAGAGGCGCAGGAGGAGAAGGCCACGCTTTTTGAGACACAGCATCCCAGGCCTTGCATGAGGACAAATAGCGTGCGGATATAGCAATGCTTTTTGCCGCCATGCAGTCATAAATGTAATAAAGATGAGAGGTTCAATAAACAGGGACCGGAAACGCTAACCCAGCAGCAGCAGCAGCACACGTGATGGAACAGGAGGAGGCGCAGGAGGAGAAGGCCACGCTTTTGGAGACACAGCATCCCAGGCCTTGCATGAGGACAAATAGCGTGCGGATATAGCAATGCTTTTTGCCGCCATGCAGTCATAAATGTAATAAAGATGAGAGGTTCAATAAACAGGGACCGGAAACGCTAACCCAGCAGCAGCAGCAGCACACGTGAGGGAACAGGAGGAGCCGCAGGAGGAGAAGGCCACGCTTTTTGAGACACAACATCCCAGGCCTTGCATGAGGACAAATAGCGTGCGGATATAGCAATGCTTTTTGCCGCCATGCAGTCATAAATGTAATAAAGATGAGAGGTTCAATAAACAGGGACCGGAACCGCTAACCCAGCAGCAGCAGCAGCACACGTGAGGGAACAGGAGGAGCCGCAGGAGGAGAAGGCCACGCTTTGTGAGACACAACATCCCAGGCCTTGCATGAGGACAAATAGCGTGCGGATATAGCAATGCTTTTTGCCGCCATGCAGTCATAATTGTAATAAAGATGAGAGGTTCAATAAACAGGGACCGGAAACGCTAACCCATCACAGATGGTCATTGTTCTACTAGTGTACTACTATTCCCAGCAGACACAGAACAGTAAACAGAATGCTATATAGTGTGGCTGAGCGGTGTACCACTATTCCCAGCAGCGACACAGAGCACAATGCTATACAGTGGTGGGTGAGCGGTGTACCACTATTCCCAGCAGCGACACAGAGCACAATGCTATACAGTGGCGGGTGAGCGGTGTACTACTATTCCCAGCAGACACAGAGTGGCAGTAAACAGAATGCTATATAGTGTGGCTGAGCGAGGTACACAGAGTGGCAGTAAACAGAATGCTATATAGTGTGGCTGAGCGAGCGGTGTACTACTATTCCCAGCAGACACAGAGTGGCAGTAAACAGAATGCTATATAGTGTGGCTGAGCGAGGTACACAGAGTGGCAGTAAACAGAATGCTATATAGTGTGGCTGAGCGAGCGGTGTACTACTATTCCCAGCAGCGACACAATGACTGGGGGGACCCTGGCTAGCGTGGCTGGAGCGCGAACTACCCTGCCTGCCTACCCAAAGCTAAACCCACAGACAAATGGCGGAGATATGACGTGGTTCGGGTATTTATTTACCCGAACCACGTGACAGTTCGGCCAATCAGAGCGCGTTCGGGTCCGAACCACGTGACCCGTTCGGCCAATCACAGCGCTAGCCGAACGTTCTGGGAACGTTCGGCCATGCGCTCTTAGTTCGGCCATGTGGCCGAACGGTTTGGCCGAACACCATCAGGTGTTCGGCCGAACTCGAACATCACCCGAACAGGGTGATGTTCTGCAGAACCCGAACAGTGGCGAACACTGGTCGCCCAACACTACTTCTAACAATAGAGGGGTGTGAAGTGACCAGTTGCATTTACGGACCGTTTCTACTATCGCGAATTCGCATGCTTTTGCCGCATGCGAATTCGCATGCTTTTGCCGCATGCGAATTCGCATAGCGAATACAAGTGGATGGGACTGTTTCCACTTGTCAGGATTCCTTTGCGTTTTTCTGTGCAGAAAAAATTTGCATGGCAGAGCCATCAGAATTCACATACCGCTATGCGAATCGCATACAATGTATTTAATAGGAAATATGCATGAGGTTTGGGTATGCGAATTTCCATGCGAATTCGCATGGAAACAATGGAAAAGCAAACCATGCTGCCATGGTTAAATTCGCATACATCGTCATCCATGCGAATTCGCATGAAAATTCGCATAGACCCGCATGCGAAATTCACATCCGCATGCGAATTTTTACCGTGGCGATTCGCACCGCACAAGTGGAAATGCAGCCTAATAGGGAATTTGCATGTGGTTTTGGTATGCGAATTTTGATGCGAATTCGCATACGATTTCGCATGGAATCAATGGAAAAGCACACAGGCACTGCCATGGTTAAATTCGCATACATCGTCATCCATGCGAAATCGTATGCTAATTCGCATGAAAATTTGCATATAACCGCATGCGAAATTCGCATCCGCATGTGAATTTTTACCGCGGCGATTCCCACCACACAAGTGGAAACGGGCCCTAACTAATGTAGCCTTAAAAAAAAGTAAAATATGTGACCACTCCCACAACTTAGCTCCCCCCACAACACCTCTGAAAGTGCGCTTCTGTCTCCGCCCCCTGTCCATCCAAAATGTTGGGTGTCCAGGCTTTTTGGAGCTTTTGACCTTAAAAAATTTGAAATAATGTTGGCAACCCTGCTGGATGGGGACGCACACTGCTGTCATGTTGTTAGGAATCCAACTGTCACTTGCTGCAGACATTATCGATTCGAGAAGAAATGGGTGAGTTCTTCCGAGGGTAGAAGAGGGTGTCCTCCACTGGTAATAGGGTGAGATAGAGGAATGGCTTGTAGCTAATATTCAGGACGTCTGTCTGCTCTGGACATATTATTACAGTATATTTCATGATAGATTTGCCTGTATTTAGCATTTACATTTTTCTGCTGCGCCTTTGCAGAGTACAGTGAATAGAGTGACCTATGCATTGCACTTAATGCACGTGGAAGGGGACCGGAGTGAAACTCATACAAGGACAGAAAAAACATACTACCTCCATGCATATAGTGTCTTGAATCAAAACGCAGTATATGCAGCATGTATTTTGAGCTCATCGTCCCTGAAAATACTTATTGCAAAGCCCCATACAGATGCTAACTAAGAGGTGCCCATACACAGAGGCAAAGCTAAGGAGCAATGGGCCCCAGTGCAAATTTGACATGCCCCCTCTCCAGCACTTTATACATAACAATTGATGCAGTGCACCAAAACCTGCCAAGGACAACCACAGTGTTAGAGGTGCAAGAAGGGGATGGGGATCAGTCTGTTAACCACTTCGGGACCAGCACCCTCTGCTCCCTTAAGGACCAGAGGGTGCTGGTCCAGTAAACCGCCGCTTCCCGACGAATCGCCGCTAAAATCCGCCGCTCCCGACGGTCACGCCGCTCTGTCCCCGCCGCAGGCTGCTCTCTCTGCCGTCGGTATGATGGTAGAATGCTGTGCGCCGGTCAGGAGCCGCTTTCATTGGCTCCTGACCCTGTCACTCCATGCAAGCCAATGGGAACAGCTTACATGAATGACAGGGCCAGGAGCCAATGAAAACGGCTCCTGCCCGGCTCACAGTGCTCTGCCGTCATAGAGGCGGCAGGGCAGCATATGGCGGCGGAGATCGAGCGGCGAGGACGGGCGGGGGCGCGCGATCAATGGGACGTAGAGTTTATGTCAGGTCAGAACCGCAGCACCCCCTGCCTGCCGTAGATTTATACTGCAGCGGTCCGCAGGTAGTTAATGATCACTACTATTCAAAGCATCTATAGCAGTGATTATTTCCAGCATAGGACTAATAAAGAGCTATTACTGTGGTTGAGGGAGGTCCCCTATTGGTACACCACGGCCCATACACTTGTCACAACATGTCTGCCCCATCGTGAATTAAATAGATTATGGACTGTAATTGATTGAGGCCGGGTGCACACATGGCAGAAACGCTTGCGGATTGTAAAACGCTGCAATGTTAGTCTATGGGACGCAGAAGGACCAGCGTTCCACCTGCGATTTACAGTAAGCATTCTGCAGACGCTTGCAGTGTTGCATAATATGCAGGCTGGCTGCCAAAACGCACATAATGATAGTCTATGGAGACACATATGCATTGCGTTTTTCATTAAAAGTTAAAGATCTGTGACGTATTTCCGCTTCCTAACGATTTGCATATATTTAAATGTAAAAACACATAAAAAACACATGGAAAACGCATATGCGTTTTCCATTAGCAAACCACAAACGTACGCAAAACACTTGAAAAACGCATCTGCGATAAAAAATGCAAACGCACCAAAAACGCAATACAAAAACGCAAACGCACCTACGGAAAAATGCCGGATTTTCACTCTATGCTATCTGTGAATTTAGCCTGAAACTATCAATCGTGCATGTCGGTAAGATTTGTGTGTTCACACTGGAGCGATGTGATTTTGTAAAAATCCCCCACAGCATCTCTAGCATCTCTCAAAATCTCTAGCGCTTAAAAAGCTCTTGTAGTGTGGCCTGGTGCTTATATAGCTTTTTTTTAAACATTGCATCATTCTTTTAAGCTATGAAGCAAAGCAGAAATAATGGCCCTTTGAACTGTTCTGCAGTAAAACCTTATCACAAGCTGTCCCTCAGTATTTCTTGGCTGTTAAAGAGAATGCAGGAACCATGAGAGGAATGGGAAGGATAATTAGTGGTGTGTTTTGTGGTGTATTTTTACTTATACCCATGCTGGGTGGGAGAAATATCTCTGTAAATTACAATTTTTTGATTTTTTTTACACACAATTGTCTATTTACAGAGATATTTCTCCCACCCAGCATGGGTATGTGTAAAAATACACCACAAAACACATTATACTACTTCTGAGTATGGCGATACCACATGTGTGGCACATTTTTGCACCCTAACTGCGCTAAGGGGCCCAACATCCTATGAGTACCTTTAGGATTTCACAGGTCATTTTGAGGCATTTGGTTTCTAGATTACTCCTCACGGTTTAGGGACCCTAAAATGCCAGGGCATTATAGGAACCCCACAAGTGACCCCATTTTAGAAAGAAGACACCCCGAGGTATTCCGTTAGTAGTATGGTGAGTTTATAGAAGATTTTATTTTTTTGTCACAAGTTAGCGGAAATTGATTTTTTTTTTTTCACAAAGTGTCATTTTCCACTAACTTGTGACAAAAAATAAAAACTTCTATGAACTCACTATACTACTAACGGAATACCTTGGGATGTCTTCTTTCTAAAATGGGGTCACTTGTGGGGTTCCTATACTGCCCTGGCATTTTAGAGGCCCTAAACATAAGGAGTAGTCTGGAAAGCAAATGCCTCAAAATGAACCGTGAATAGGACGTTGGGCCCCTTAGCGCACCTAGACTGCAAAAAAGTGTCACACATGTGGTATCGCCGTACTCAGGAGAAGTAGTATAATGTGTTTTGGGGTGTATTTTTACAGATACCCATGCCCATTACCAATTAGACTACTTCTCCTGAGTACGGCGATACCACGTGTGACACTTTTTTGCAGCCTAGGTGCGCTAAGGGGCCCAACGTCCTATTCACGGGTCATTTTGAGGCATTTTGATGACAGGTGGTCTATGAGGGGGCGAATTTTGTGGAACCGGTCATAAGCAGGGTGGCCTTTTAGATGACAGGTTGTTTTGGGCCTGATCTGATGGATAGGAGTGCTAGGGGGGTGACAGGAGGTGATTGATGGGTGTCTCAGGGGGTGATTAGAGGGGAAAATAGATGCAATCAATGCACTGGGGAGGTGATCGGAAGGGGGTCTGAGGGGGATCTGAGGGTTTGGCCGAGTGATCATGAGCCCACACGGGGCAAATAAGGGCCTGATATGATGAGTAGGTGTGCTAGGGGGTGACAGGAGGTGATTGATGGGTGTCTCAAGGTGTGATTAAAGGGGGGAATAGATGCAAGCAATGCACTGGCAAGGAGATCAGGCTGGGGTCTGATGTGTGGCACTTTTTTGCACCCTAACTGCGCTAAGGGGCCCAACATCCTATGAGTACCTTTAGGATTTCACAGGTCATTTTGAGGCATTTGGTTTCTAGATTACTCCTCACGGTTTAGGGACCCTAAAATGCCAGGGCAGTATAGGAACCCCACAAGTGACCTCATTTTAGAAAGAAGAAACCCCGAGGTATTCCGTTAGTAGTATGGTGAGTTTATAGAAGATTTTATTTTTTTGTCACAAGTTAGCGGAAATTGAATTTTTTTTTTCACAAAGTGTCATTTTCCACTAACTTGTGACAAAAAATAAAAACTTCTATGAACTCACTATACTACTAACGGAATACCTTGGGATGTCTTCTTACTAAAATGGGGTCACTTGTGGGGTTCCTATACTGCCCTGGCATTTTAGGGGCCCTAAACATAAGGAGTAGTCTGGAAAGCAAATGCCTCAAAATGAACCGTGAATAGGACGTTGGGCCCCTTAGCGCACCTAGACTGCAAAAAAGTGTCATACATGTGGTATCGCCGTACTCAGGAGAAGTAGTATAATGTGTTTTGGGGTGTATTTTTACACATACCCATGCTGGGTGGGAGAAATGTCTCTGTAAATGGACAATTGTGTGTAAAGAAATCAAAAAATTGTCATTTACAAAGATATTTCTCCCACCCAGCATGGGTATGTGCAAAAATACACCCCAAAACACATTAGACTACTTCTCCTGAGTACGGCGATACCACATGTGTGACACTTTTTTGCAGCCTAGGTGCGCTAAGGGGCCCAACGTCCTATTCACGGGTCATTTTGAGGCATTTTGATGACAGGTGGTCTATGAGGGGGCGAATTTTGTGGAACCGGTCATAAGCAGGGTGGCCTCTTAGATGACAGGTTGTATTGGGCCTGATCTGATGGATAGGAGTGCTAGGGGGTGACAGGAGGTGATTGATGGGTGTCTCAGGGGGTGATTAGAGGGGAAAATAGATGCAATCAATGCACTGGGGAGGTGATCGGAAGGGGGTCTGAGGGGGATCTGAGGGTTTGGCCGAGTGATCATGAGCCCACACGGGGCAAATAAGGGCCTGATCTGATGAGTAGGTGTGCTAGGGGGTGACAGGAGGTGATTGATGGGTGTCTCAAGGTGTGATTAGAGGGGGGAATAGATGCAAGCAATGCACTGGCAAGGAGATCAGGCTGGGGTCTGAGGGCGTTCTGAGGGTGTGGGCGGGTGATTGGGTGCCCTAGGGGCAGATAGGGGTCTGATCTGATGGGTAGCAGTGACAGGTGGTGACAGGGGGTGATTGATGGGTGATTGATGGGTAATTAGTGGGTGTTTAGAGGAGAGAACAGATGTAAACAATGCACTTGGGAGGTGATCTGATGGCGGGTTTGCGGGCGATCTGATGGTGTGGGTGGGTGATCAGATGGGTGGGTGATCAGATTGCCCGCAAGGGGCAGGTTAGGGGCTGATGGATGGGTGGCAGTGACAGGGGGTGACAGGGGGTGATTGATGGGTGATTGACAAGTGATTGACAGGTGATCAGTGGGTTATTACAGGGAAGAACAGATGTAAATAATGCACTGGCGAATTGATAGGGGGGGGTCTGAGGGCAATCTGAGCGTGTGGGCGGTTGATTGGGTGCCCGCAAGGGGCAGATTAGGGTCTAATCTGATGGGTAACAGTGACAGGTGGTGATATGAGGTGATTGATGGGTAATTAGTGGGTGTTCAGAGAAGAGAACAGATGTAAACAATGCACTTGGGAGGTAATCTGACGGCGGGTTTGCGGGCGATCTGATAGTGTGGGTGGGTGATCAGATTGCCCGCAAGGGGCAGGTTAGGGGCTGATTGATGGGTGGCAGTGACAGGGGGTGATTGATGGGTGATTGACAGGTGATCAGTGGGTTATTACAGGGGGGATAGATGCATACAGTACACGGGGGGGGGGGGGTCTGGGGAGAATCTGAGGGGTGGGGGGGGTGATCAGGAGCACCAAGGGGGCAGTTAGGACCTAAAATAAAAAAATAGCGTTGACAGATAGTGACAGGGAGTGATTGATTGGTGATTAGGGGAGTAATTGGGTGCAAACAGTGGTCTGGGGGGTGGGCAGGGGGGGGGGGGGTGAGGTGTGCTGTGGGCGATCAGAGGGAAGGGGGGGGGGCAGGATCAGTGTGTTTGGTGCAGACTAGGGTGGCTGCAGCCTGCCCTGGTGGTCCCTCGGACACTGGGACCACCAGGGCAGGAGGCAGCCTGTATAATACACTTTGTATACATTACAAAGTGTATTATACACTTTGTGTGCGGCGATCGTGGGGTTAACAACCCGCCGGCGCTTCCGAACGGCCGGCGGGTTGTCGTCACGGGTGGGCAGAGCCAGTGACGCGATCGCTCCTCCGGCATGCCGAAAGGACGCAACGCCCATGGGCGTATTGCGGTCCTTTCGGCGTCCACTTTGCCGCCGTTCATCGGCTGTGGGCGGTCGGCAAGTGGTTAAGGGCAGAAATCACATTTTATTGCTTAATTGGATGCCTAAAGTGCTTTAAAACATCTTGCATGTGTATACATCAATCAGGTAGTGTAATTAGTGTACTGCTTCACACTGACAGACCAAACTCACTGTGTAACGCACAGCAAACAGCTGTTTGTGTAGTGATGGCAGTGCTGGACTGGTGCGTGCCATGGCCAGAGTGCAGGCGATAGCGTTTTTCAAGCCCATATGGTCGCCGGGCTGAGGTAGCTCAATGACAGAACAACAGTGACTGTCCAGTTGATCGAATTTGGTCTGTCCACAATGAAGCAACGACCTTATTATCTTGGGTGTGAACCCCCCCCCCCCCCCCCCCCGAGACACTCATATAGCCGGTGGTCATTACTTCATTGTGATACGCGAGCCCCTTCACCGCGGCAAGGTAACGATCACAAAGGGGAATTGACACATGTACATGCCTTTTATTTTGTTGTTGCAGCTTCAGTGCAGCCAGAAAAATTAGGCAGGCATGTACACGCACCAGAAAAATTATTATAGCGGCCGCTGCTAGCAGCGTCCTTAAAAATTCAGGAATCCGCCTGGAGTACTGGACCCTGTTGGTGGTGGCGGAGAAGGCAGTCAAGCGGACTGCAGACAGAGATGCTGTGTGGGGACCGACTTAGTCTTGGAGCAGGCAGTCACACGGCGTGCAGGCAGAGATGCTGTGTGTGGAGACTGACTTAGTCTTCGGGCAGGCCTAACCGTTCTTTGCAGACCACGTGGTCAGATGGACCCTTGACCCAGCGCTGTGTGCCAGACAGAGATGACACCACTTGCCTTTCAACATCACGGTACAGTTTGGGTATCACCTTTTTTGAGAAATAATTGCAGCCTGGTATCTTCCCTTGCAGTATGTGGCCTTGCTTTTGTGTGCTGCTTTTCCTCAGGTGGTCATCCCATTGCAGTTTGTGCTTTCTCATCATGTGCCTTCGTAAGGAAGTTGTCCCTACGTGGGTCTTGGTTTTTCCACGGCTCAATTTTTGGTAGCAGAGAGTACAGATGGCATCGCTCTCATCTGAGGCAGACACACAAAAAAATTTCCACACCACTGAGCCCTGGGGTGATGGCACTTTGGTGGTGGTGGCCGACAGAGTGTGGGGTGCCATAATCAGAGCAGGAGGAGGTAGATATGTCACGCTTCTGTGCGGAAGCTGAGGAAGATGAGGTGTTCTGTGTTAAATAGTGAACTTGTAATGAGTGGCGGGGACACCGCCGCAGCGGAGAGCGGCATGTCCGCCGCTTCCGCATCTCAGCTGGTGGCGGTCCCCGTCTCACAGACATGCAGGACGCCCCGGTCAGGTCCTTCTGCCGCGCACAGACTCCAGTGGTAGGACCTTTATTCCTTGAGGAGAAGAGTCAGCTGACCCGCTGGTCAGCTGACCTCGGTGAGCTCACTGATTGGTTAGGACCTGAGGCGGGCCTTTGCAGGTATCTCCGTGTATTTAAACTCTGGCTCTTCAGTTGCTGGTTGTCTGTTGTTGCGAATACTTCGTGTTAGCGCTCAGACCTTTGATAGCTGTAATCTGTAGCATTCAATACCATTGTAAATCCTTTTTGTGTTTTTGAACCCTGCCTGTATTTCTGACTATTCTTCTGCCTTCCGATTCTGTACTCCGTCTATCTGATCTGTTGCCGATTTCCAGCCTGAATCTCTGACTCTGATTTTGCCTCCTGATTCTGTACCTTACCTGTCCGACCCGCTGCCGACCTTGGATTGTACTTGACCACAATTTTGCTTGACGATTCTGTACCGCTGCTGACCGTTGCCGAATTCGCTTGTACGACCACTCTCTGTCTGGAGATAGCCTCAGTCACCAAGGGCTATCACTGAAGGCGTACTACTGAAATTACTGTTTGCACCAATCACTACACTTGTGCAATAAAGTTTTATGTTTCCTGTTTTGTATATCTGTATTATTTGATGATACTGCAGATCATCAAATAATCAGATATCGGAAGTCTTGCTAACACTACATTGTTACAGCGGGGATTTACATTCGACACCAGTACCATTGCAAAAATAAACAGGTTTTAGTGACCCTAGGATATGATCTCTTTGGGTTAGGGGCCCGAAACTCACCAGCCCTAAGCCCCCTTAAACTCTGTACAAAGCCTGAAAATTTGGGGCTGCTCAGCCGTACCGTTCAGCAGAAACCTGCGCTTTTGTACCCTCAAAACCTAGGCCCCAATAAAAGCCTATGGGAGATTTTAGCACTTTTGCACTCCCATAACTCTGGTTTGCAGAGATGTAGGGAACCCAACGTTTGAGTTTCTTTAACTGTGACTAAGGGCACATTGTAAGCCCGACACGCGTTCGTTGAACCTTGTGATTTTATTGCATTTGCCATGTGAAATTCCTGAATAAAGAATACCAGAGTTTTTCTACCACTGCTTGGTTTGCGGATCCTTCTGTACATATCTGTGGATTGGCTTGGCTTCCCAGATCCTGCAGCCATTGGCTGAACTAGTAGGGGCTTTGAGCGTTTTGAACTTTACAATTTGTCCAACGTTTGAGTGCAAGTACAACAATATGCCTTCTACCTGCATGCGACATGTCGTGAGCTTCAGACTTTGCTAACGGTCATGGCAGGGATTTACGTTCGTCACTGGCATCATAGACAAAAAAACAAGCTTTTGTGACCCTAGGCCAGGGGTAGGGAACCTATGGCTCGGGAGCCAGATGTGGCTCTTTTGATGGCTACATCTGGCTCACAAACAAATCAGTAGGGGCTGATTCACTAAGCTACACTGCTCAAGCGCAGCATAGTGTGGCAGCGCAAGTAAAATTATCTAAGTCGGCACACTATTGCTATAGCATGCACTGCTAACCCGCTTGTGCTCCCCCCAAAACTAACAGCTGCTCCAATTGTCTCACCCTGGACCCTGTCAGCTCCAATGACTTTGTAGGACGAAATCCTTGCACTTTCAATGGCCCAATTGGGCCAAAGTGCGGGATCTCGTCCTACAAAGTGAATCAACCCTCAAGTGAGCTAGCTAATTGTACAAGCTGTTAGTCGGTATTTCTCCTGTCTGGTTCTCAGGAAAATTGCTGATGTTACTGAAACCCAAGAGAAGCTAAAGACGTGTCTGACACTTCCGCTGCCCAGAGGATCAACTGTATGCACATCACCATGGCAACAGGGACGTGAGCACTCTGCTGCGCATGCGCACTGTGCTAGTGTGAAACATATTGTATGGCTCTCACGGAAATACTTTTTAAAATATGTGGCGTTTATGGCTCTCTCAGCCAAAAAGGTTCCTGACCCCTGCCCTAGGCTATGACCTCTTTGGCCTAGGGGCCCCAAACTCACCAGTCCTGAACCCCACTTTGGAACTTTTGCACCCTCATAACTAGTTGGTTATCACCTGCCGACTTTAGCAGTTAATAGCAAAGGTCCCTTACATCCTAGCAACACCAAATTTGCAGGATATGTTAAAAAGATAGCAGGAAACATTATTTTATGTACGGAGTGTGGGAAATCTGAACTAAAAAAATGACGTGGGGTCCCCCCTACCGAGCTCTCAGTAACCCCTTGTCCCCCATGCAGGCTGGGATTGCCAGAATGCGGAGCCCCGGCCGCGTGGGGCTTCGCACCCTGAGCTATACCAGCCCGCATGGTCCATGGTATGGGGGGGCTCCGGGGGAGAGGGGCGGCCAAGCCTTCCCCTTTCCCCCCAAGCCCTTGTCCAATCCAATGGACAAGGGGCTCTTCCCCACCTCCAGTGCCCCAGGAGGAGGTGGGGGC
Source organism: Hyperolius riggenbachi (assembly GCF_040937935.1). Lineage (NCBI taxonomy): Eukaryota > Metazoa > Chordata > Amphibia > Anura > Hyperoliidae > Hyperolius > Hyperolius riggenbachi. The sequence continues at coordinate 81,453,931 of NC_090651.1, forward strand.
GATGACTCCCTGGGGGGGTTTATGGTTGCATCTGGGAGTCCCCTTTAAGAAGGGGACCCCAGATGCCCACCCCCCTCCCAGAAGAAATGAGTATAGGAGTACAAAGTACCCCTTACCCATTTCCACAAAGGGCTAAATGAAATAAAAGCACAACGAAAAAAGTCCTTTAATGTTCTTAATTAACTAGAAATACTTACCTGTACCTTGCGATCTTCAATTAAGTTGATTGAAGATCTCCGCCGCCCCCCACATAGCAGAGTAATGCGTCCTTTGGGACGCATAGCTGCCCACTCCCGCTGTCCTCCCTGCCTCCTCACCTCTCACCTAACCTGGCACCTGGTGCACCCATGGGTGCACCGGGTGCCAGCCTAGGTGGGGTTCGACAGTGAAGGCAGGTGGGGAGAGACAGCTGGAGCTGCAGCTATGCGTCCTGCACAGGACATATTCTAAGCTATATTAACCGGTTCATGAATGATTCGGTTCTTTTTGATGAATTGAATCGAATGAATCAGCTCTTTTTTCTTTGAAACTTTAAAATCGATTTTCTCCCCAAAAAAATGTCCTCTTGTTCCCCACTGTTCTTCTTAACATTCTGGTGTTTCTAGCTTTTAAGGGGGCTTTGCTATTAACCGCTAAAGTCAGCGGGCATTTAATTTTCCCACGGTCAAAAGGAGAATTTCTCAAAAACGATAAGGTCTTCTTGACATTTTTTTTCCTCTTCTAGTCACTGTCCTCCTCTACATACCCTGCAAATTTGGTGTTTCTACTATGTAAGGGGACTTTGCTATTAACCGATAAAGTCGGCGAGCGTTTAATTTTCCCACGATCAGAAGCAGAATTTTAAAATCGATTTTCTCAAAAACTATAAGGTCTTTTTGAAAAAAAAATTTCTCTTGTAGTCACTGAAAAAACTCAGGTGTTAGACCCCTCGAAACATCTTTTCCATTACTTTTGTGGCCAGCATAAATGTTTGTAGTTTTCAAAGTTTGCCTCCCCATTGAAGTCTATTGTGGTTCGCAAAGTTCGTACGACCCCGAACTTTTGAGGAAGTTCGAGTTCGAGGTTCGCAAACCTAAAATCGGAGGTTCGAGCCATCTCTACTCCACACTAGTAGTGGATCCTTCATACAGGCATGTAACATGTGGGACTGATATTTAATGGCAGGTCCAATCACTTAGCAACCACTTAATCCCCAGATGAAATTCACTGCAGATTCTTGGATTTTGTCAGGTCAAAAGTAAATATTGGCTTGTTTATACTACACCTTAGCAAGCAGAGAGCTGTTACCTACACAATCTGTTCTTAGTTGTCCATTATATTACATGGAAGTAAAATTAGCCAATCAAAATTGGATGTGTGTGCACCCTAAAAAATCAGATGGAAGAGACTAAAACAGCTTAAAAAAGATCATATGGAAGAGACTAAAGGGGCTTCAAAAAAAAAAAAAAAACTGGAGCCAAGGTGGAATTCATCCTGTCGGCGCAGGCGCCGTCTGGCGACGGATGGGGAAAATCAAACTTTTCATTGTACCGTGTATAGACACCATTAGTCATCACTGCAAAGTACCATAAGTCGGTGGAGGTATATAACAGACAGGGGTGGGCAAACTACGGCCTGCAGGCCACATCCGGCCCGCGCGACCATTTCATCTGGTCTGCCGAGGCAGGGCTGGATTTTGGGTCCCCTCAGGAGGTATAGACTCCGTGCCAGTTCACCAGCCGCAGCTCACATCCTGTCTGTGGGAGACTTTGAGCAGGCAGAGCAGGGCTACAGGAAAATGGCGTCCGAAGCCCTGCACTGGAGACTACTTGTGTGTCCAGTACAGGGCTTCGGGCACTATTTTCCCGTAGACCTGCTCTGCCTGTCAGCGTGGGAAGTTTGCAGCCGGACTTGCTGCACAAAAGATGATCAGGGAGCTACGCTGGCCTAGAGAGGAGTCTTCTGCCACATGAGTAAATATTTTTTCTTTACAGGTGCACCACTAGCACCAGGGTTATTAGGGAGCACTGATGGGGGGAAACATAAAAGAGCCCTGCCTACGTGCATTTTCTAGAAAAATGCTGCCACATTAGATGTATTTTCTAGTTAAACTCTGTCGGAGGGGGTTTGCCTGCTGTCCCTGGGCCCTTGCTGTTTGTGGGTGAGGGAAACGTTGTCTAATTATCTTTAGAGTCACTTTGCTTCTGTTTTGGGAGAAAACTTGGGCCTACTGTCTTTGCCTTACACTGTTACTTTACAGTTAGCTCTAGCCACTTGTCATGGCCACACCCATTTTTTACTGCAGCAAGCTTTGCATCATAGGTGTTGCCCTAGGAGGGTGATTTGGGGTGCTGAAGCACCCCCTAAAATTGTCCAAGCACCCCTAAAGTACCCCCCAGCGTGAACTGACTTTCGGCGTCTAATAGACGTCTTTTCACCGGCAGCAGCAGCCCGTAGCTCATAGCACAACTCCGGCAGGGGCAGAGCAGGGCTACGGTAAAATGGTGTCCGAAGCCCTGCTCTGGAGACAATGGCTATCATTCATAAAGCATTTCCGCATGCGGTAATGCCTAAAACAGCTGACTTTACCGCAAACGTAGCAAAATCTGCATTCATAAAGGCTCCTTCCACATCAAAAGCTGACATTACCGAGCACAGAGATAAATCACCGCCTTGTGCGGTGATTATTGTAAAAAATGTAGCAAAATGTTAATTCATAAAGATCACCGCAAGCGGTGTGAGGTCGGGAAGTACTGCTCCCTCTGATGTGGCGATAACAATGTAAGTGAATGGAGACACACAGACCTCCCAGGCAGCTGTAGCAGAGCGGAACAAGGAGAAATGTATCAACTCGGCTGCTTCCGTGTCTCCGCAAGCCTACCGCCAGCTTAGTTCGGGGAATCTTCGCACTGCTACACAGCGTAGCCACCGCAACCCCAGCAAACGAGACAGAAAGGCGGGCGTGTTAACACAACAGTTCTCTCATATTTGAAGGCTCAGGGCTGGTTCAGATGTCTAGTTCGGGGGCGGCGGTACGGCGATTGACGGCTTTGCGCCGCGATCGGCGTCTCTCGTCCCTGCAGGGGGACATGAAGCTGCGGCGGCTAGCCGTACCCTCGACGCCATATGCTGCTTCTAGGGCCGGCCGAAACGACGCGTTAAATCAGGATCGGAACGGCGCGTTTGCGCAATCAACTGTAACCGCGCGATGCTAATCACTCCCATTCACTTGAATGGGAGCATTTAGCCAAAGAGTCCTGAACACTTAGCAGTAAACGCTGCCAAGCGTCCGTGCAATTCAGCCCTTACTCACCCAGCGTGGGTGAGTTGGAAAAAATCTATTTTTTACCAGCATAAAAAAAGGGGTGTGCTCCACCCTGCAGGTGAGCACTGCTCTCTCTCATGCCAGGCTCCTGGATGAGGAGGCATATGTTAGGAATATGTTAGGAACGATACTTTTGTTACCTTTACCTTTACCAGTAGTGTCCTACATATTCCCACATAAGAGCCAAAAGGCTCTTTTTAATGATGAATTCTCTGCCATGCCTATGCCCGATATTGAGCATATGTCATTCACCTTATGGTCATTACAACATTCCCCACACAAAGACTTTATTTTACAATAACCTGGCTACATAGATTCAACGGCAAAGTCTTTCTCCGAAATAAGTACCTTAACCTTATTTACATTAGAGAAGAAGGCTTCTCACAGGCAATGTTGGGTCAGACCAACTGATTTGCATAGCTCCGCCTCCTCCCGAACCCTATCTGCCTGTGCGGAAACGTTTAGGGGTCTGAGGCACAGACTTGTGCAGCAGCTTATTATGCCAAATAAATATGGTGCGTGTGTGTGTCTTCTAAATAGCACCACTAGGGGGCGATATTGAATAATTTTGCCGTGTGATTCTTCCCTCGCTTCTCTCCCTCTAATCAGCTGTACACTGCTATTTACTCCCGGCTCCTCCGTCCCTCCAGCCAATAGAATGAGAGAAGCAGCCGAGGAGCCGCCCTCACAACAAGTTCAGGCCAGCTGCAGCCCACATTAGTGAGAGAATATTGCTCGGCTCCCGACTCCTCACAGTACGTGTGACAGGCAGGGGCTCTGGCAGCACAGGAGGACACAGCAGTGTCAGCTAAGCCTGGCCTCACACACCAGTCACTCCAGGCTGCCCTGTGCTGCAGAGGCTGTGCCTGTGTAACCCCCTCCTGTTATCAGCTCAGCTCTGCCAGAGGGAAATAAGTGCAGCAGACAAGCAACAAAAACTAACAAATCAGTCAAGCTGCACAACACTGCTACTATTACATGATGTCTGACAGAGCTTAGGCTAGTTGTGTAGAATGACATTTCCATTATAAGTGCCCTGAAGTATCCCCCTAAAATGCCTGTGTGTTGTGTAAAGTGCAGAGGTTTACTTTATGTGCATGATTAATGAAACAAGTTTATCCCTGTAAAGACTGGTATGCTTTTACAGTGGTCCTGAACTCTGAACTTCCTCTCTGCTGTAAAAGATAAGCAACAGCAGCAACCTTTAAAGGGACCCTGAGCAGTGCCCGAATTTAAAAGATTGCACTTACCCGGGGCTTCCTCCAGCCCACCGCAGGCCACGAGGTCCCCCGGCGTCCTCCTTGCTCCTCTCCAAGCGCCTCTGCCGGCCCCCGTTACAAGCGACACCCGGGTCGGTTGTCGGGCCGGCCAGAGCCGGGACAAGGTCCTCCAGCACCCAAGGCTGAGACACCAAAGTGCGCCCCTCCATCCCTGCCATCACACACTGATTGCTATTAGACTAAGAGGCGCCACAGGGCCCACAACCTCCCCAACACCTTAATATCTAGTTATCTGGTTTGCAGTCACTGCCATGTATCCCCTTTTCTTATTTCTTTCTGCTTCAAACACAATTATCAATGACAGCTGAATGAATTCTGCGCCCCCTCCTACACTGCGCCCTGAGGCTGGAGCCTCTCCAGCCTATGCCTCGGCCCGGACCTGGGGCCGGCACTTCCTGGATCCATACGCTGCTCGTCATCATGCCAGTCGCTACGCATCATCACGGAGGCCGGCGTGACAGGTCTGCGCATGCGCGGTTTCCTGCATATGCACAGACCTGCCACGCTGGCCGCTGTGATGACGCGTAGCAGCCGGTGTGATGACCAGCAGCGTAAGGATTCAGGAAGAGCCCGCTCCACACCCGACCCGAGTGTCGCTAGTAACGGGGCACGGCGGAAGCGCAAGGAGAGGAGCCAGGAGGACGCCAGGTAAGTGCAATCTTTTAAATTCGGGCACTGCTCAGGGTCCCTTTAAAGAAAAAAACATCTCTTTGTTACAGCTGATACAAATCCTGCAATAAATCTGCAGTGTTTACTTCCTGCTTTCATGGAAGCAGACATATTGTTAACATCCTGTGTTTGCCAATCAGCTCTCTGCTGTGGTAGGAGCTGACACAGCTGAAGAGATCAAATTTCAACTTGTGATTATTGATAGATGAGGGGGGGAGTTAGACTGAACTATCTAAATACATACAGGGTGCATTTCTGTAGGTTTACCTTCTGTCCTGTGCAAGAGTTCAGTTCCACTTTAACCACTTGACGACCATCAGTGTTAAACCCCCCTAAAGACCAGGCTGTTTTTGGCTGCACTGGGCTGTGCAGGCTTTTCAGCCTCCTGCACAGCCCAGCTAAGGAGCCCAGCGATCGGACTAACCTTCTATTTTTGTCCCTAAAGGGAAATGCTGCCGGAGGTGTCCGATCGCTGTTGCCACTTTGTTTTTTTGTTTCTTCTGCCTCATAGAGAGGCTCTCTCTCCCTCTGCCCTCTCCTTGCTCCCTCCCCTCCGCCTGTAGAAATGAACAGGACGGAGATCCGTCCTGTTCTCCACCTCCCATAGACATTAGCCTATAAGAGGATGGCGATCCCCGGCCAATCAGAGGCCAGGGATCGCCGATCACGTACAGCGCTGCTGGAGACCACAGCGCTGTACGGATGTAAACAAAGGGGATCTCTTTCCCCTTTCGTTTACAAACACTCTGCTAGCCGCAATCGGCTGCTAGCAGGCTAATCACGGAGCTCCGCTCTGTGAACTGTCAGGGAACGATCACGCATGCGTGTGGCCGTTCCCTGGGAAACTGCAGCTCCAGGACTTGATGCCAATCTGCACCAGCCGGTCCTGGAGCTGCCGCCGTGGTCACGCCCATGGGCATGACGCGGTTGTTATGTAGTTAAAGTTTAGCTAAGACTAATGTTACACAAGCATTTAAATTCCATGTATAGTTTCCTGCCGTGGGCTCCCTAAGGGCCTGACTCCACTGATGCAGTTGTGTACGCTTTTCAGCAACACATCAATGTTACAGATAACTGCGTTAGTGGGCTCAGGCCCTTAGTGTGCATCCAGTTCTGTTTGTTCCTCCTCTGCCATACCAGGTAGTTGGGACGACTGCACATGTGCGGCTATGGCTGTGTGTGTGCTTGGTCTTATTCCCTTAGATGGGAGTGCTCTGAGCCTGCGCAGTTACAAGGCAATGAATGCTTTTGGCCATGGGAACGAGGCCAAGCACATGTGTGGCTAGGGCCGAGCATGCGCAGTAATCCCCAAATACCAGGGTGGGCAGCGGAGGAATGGATGGGACTGGACACACATTATTATTATTATTTAGTATTTATATAGCACCGACATCTTCCGCAGCGCTGTACAGAGTATATATAGTCTTGTCACTAACTGTCCCTCAGAGGAGCTCACAATCTAGTCCCTACCATAGTCATATGTCTACATCGTGTAGTGTATGTATTGTAGTCTAGGGCCAATTTAGGAGGAAGCCAATTAACTTATCTATATGTTTTGGGTTGTGGGAGGAAACCGGAGTGCACGGAGGAAACCCACGCAGACACAGGGTCATACCTCTCAACTTTTTGAGATTAGAAAGAGGGACACTTAAGCCATGCCCCTGCCACACCCCTGATCACACCCTTAGTCACGCATACCATAAAGATTTTATGAGAAAAATATGTTTTATAATTCAAACCACACTTGTTCTTTATATCCTGGTTCATTTTCCTTCATATTAACATATTAAAATTAGTAATATATCAATTTAAAGGATGGGAATAAAGTTTAGAGTCAATCAAACACATTTTTTAGTTGATAAATATATATATTTGCATAGAAAGAGAGACAAAGTCCTGAAAGAGGGACAAATGAGGAGGAAAGAGGGACAGGGCTCCTAAAGAGGGACAGTTGGGAGCTGTGCAGGGAGAACATACAAACTCCTTGCAGATGTTGACCTGGCTGGGATTGAAACCAGGGATACAGCGATGTAAGGCGAGAGCACTATCTATTATGCTACCGAGGGAGACTAAAGCCTACAGGGGGCTGGAGGAAGACCCAGGTAAGTATAAATGTTTGTGTACCATGGATCAGTGTGCATGATTGACTTGTGTATATATAGCACTGGGTGAGGGTTTTTGCTGGAGTTGTAAATAGTTTTTCCTGCCTTGTGGAAATAGGTAATACATTTTTTTTTAAATTAATAACTCTTAAAAACATTTTTACATTTGTCAATTTGAGGCAGTTGCTTAGTCTATTGGGGGCACACGGTGGCTGCATCTGTTTATTGGGGCTTCTAACAATAGAGGGGTGTGAAGTGACCAGTTGCATTTACGGACCGTTTCTACTATCGCGAATTCGCATGCTTTTGCCGCATGCGAATTCGCATAGCCAATACAAGTGGATGGGACTGATTCCACTTGTCAGGATTCCTTTGCGTTTTTCTGTGCAGAAAAAATTTGCATGGCAGAGCCATCAGAATTCGCATACCGATATGCGAATCGCATACAATGTATTTAATAGGAAATATGCATGAGGTTGTTGCTGTCATGTTGTTAGGCATCCAACTGTCACTTGCTGCAGACATTATCGATTCGAGAAGAAATGGGTGAGTTCTTCCGAGGGTAGAAGAGGGTGTCCTCCGCTGGTAATAGGGTGAGATAGAGGAATGGCTTGTAGCTAATATTCAGGACGTCTGTCTGCTCTGGACATATTATTACAGTATATTTCATGATAGATTTGCCTGTATTTAGCATTTACATTTTTCTGCTGCGCTTTTGCAGAGTACAGTGAATAGAGTGACCTATGCATTGCACTTAATGCACGTGGAAGGGGACCGGAGTGAAACTCATACAAGGACAGAAAAAACATACTACCTCCATGCATATAGTGTCTTGAATCAAAACGCAGTATATGCAGCATGTATTTTGAGCTCATCATCCCTGAAAATACTTATTGCAAAGCCCCATACAGATGCTAACTAAGAGGTGCCCATACACAGAGGCAAAGCTAAGGAGCAATGGGCCCCAGTGCAAATTTGACATGCCCCCTCTCCAGCACGTTATACATAACAATTGATGCAGTGCACCAAAACCTGCCAAGGACAACCACAGTGTTAGAGGTGCAAGAAGGGGATGGGGATCAGTCTGTTAACCACTTCGGGACCAGCACCCTCTGCTCCCTTAAGACCAGAGGGTGCTAGTCCAGTAAACCGCCGCTTCCCGACGAATCGCCGCTAAAATCCGCCGCTCCCGATGGTCACGCCGCTCAGTACCCGCCGCAGGCTGCTCTCTCTGCTGTCGGTATGACGGCAGAATGCTGTGCGCCGGTCAGGAGCAGCTTTCATTGGCTCCTGACCCTGTCACTCCATGCAAGCCAATGGGAACAGCTTACATGAATGACAGGGCCAGGAGCCAATGAAAACGGCTCCTGCCCGGCTCACAGTGCTCTGCTGTCATAGAGGCGGCAGGGCAGCATATGGCGGCGGAGATCGAGCGGCGAGGACGGGCGGGGGCGCGCGATCAATGGGACGTAGAGTTTATGTCAGGTCAGAACCGCAGCACCCCCTGCCTGCCGTAGATTTATACTGCAGCGGTCCGCAGGTAGTTAATGATCACTACTATTCAAAGCATCTATAGCCGTGATTATTTCCAGCATAGGACTAATAAAGAGCTATTACTGTGGTTGAGGGAGGTCCCCTATTGGTACACCACGGCCCATACACTTGTCACAACATGTCTGCCCCATCGTGAATTAAATAGATTATGGACTGTAATTGATTGAGGCCGGGTGCACACATGGCAGAAACGCTTGCGGAGTGTAAAACGCTGCAATGTTAGTCTATGGGACGCAGAAGGACCAGCGTCCTACCTGCGATTTACAGTAAGCATTCTGCAGACGCTTGCAGTGTTGCATAATATGCAGGCTGGCTGCCAAAACGCACATAATGATAGTCTATGGAGACGCATATGCATTGCGTTTTCCATGCGTTTTTCATTAAAAGTTAAAGATCTCTGACGTATTTCCGCTTCCTAACGATTTGCATATATTTAACCACTTTACCCCCGCCCGTACGGATTTCTCCGTCCCTTTTTCCATCCTTTAACCCCCAGGGACGGAGAAATCCGTACTTTGCGCACTCCCGCCGCTGCCCGCGCTCCCGCTCGTAAACACGCCGCCCGCCGCTAGTAAACATGCCGCCGCCCGCTCACCCGGAGATCAATGAACGGGAAAATCCATTCCCGTTCGTTGATCTTAGCCCCGCAATGATCCGCTGCTCTCCGATGGGCAGCGCGATCATTGTGAAACGATACAAACTTACCCAGCCTCCAAGTACTTCCTCCAAGCTTCCGGAAGGAGGCTTGGAGTAGTGTTGGGCGAACACCTAGATGTTCGGGTTCACGAACGTTCGCCGAACATCGCCGCGATGTTCGGGTGTTCATGCCGAACTCCGAACATAATGGAAGTCAATGGGGACCCGAACTTTCATGCTTTGTAAAGCTTCCTTACATGCTACATACCCCAAATTAGCAGGGTATGTGCACCTTGGGAGTGGGTACAAGAGGAAAAAAAATATTTGAAAAAGAGCTTATAGTTTTCCAGAAAATTGATTGTAAAGTTTCAAAGGAAAAACTGTCTTTTAAATGTGGAAAATGTCATGTTTCTTTGCACAGGTAACATGCTTTTTTTCGCCATGCAGTCATAAATGTAATACAGAGAAGAGGTTCCAGGAAAAGGGACCGGTAACGCTAACCCAGCACCAGCAGCAGCAGCAGCAGCAGACGTGATGGAACAGGAGGAGGCGCAGGAGGAGAAGGCCACGCTTTGTGAGACACAACAACCCAGGCCTTGCATGAGGACAAGAAGCGTGCGGATAGCATGCTTTGTACCGCCATGCAGTCATAAATGTAATAAAGATAAGTGGTTTAATAAACAGGGACCACGCGGCAACGCTAACCCAGCAGCAGCAGACGTGATGGAACAGGAGGAGGCGCAGGAGGAGAAGGCCACGCTTTGTGAGACACAACAACCCAGGCCTTGCATGAGGACAAGAAGCGTGCGGATAGCATGCTTTGTACCGCCATGCAGTCATAAATGTAATAAAGATAAGTGGTTCAATAAACAGGGACCACGCGGCAACGCTAACCCAGCAGCAGCAGACGTGATGGAACAGGAGGAGGCGCAGGAGGAGAAGGCCACGCTTTGTGAGACACAACAACCCAGGCCTTGCATGAGGACAAGAAGCGTGTGGATAGCATGCTTTGTACCGCCATGCAGTCATAAATGTAATAAAGATAAGTGGTTCAATAAACAGGGACCACGCGGCAACGCTAACCCAGCAGCAGCAGACGTGATGGAACAGGAGCAGGCGCAGGAGGAGAAGGCCACGCTTTGTGAGACACAACAACCCAGGCCTTGCATGAGGACAAGAAGCGTGCGGATAGCATGCTTTGTACCGCCATGCAGTCATAAATGTAATAAAGATAAGTGGTTCAATAAACAGGGACCACGCGGCAACGCTAACCCAGCAGCAGCAGACGTGATGGAACAGGAGGAGGCGCAGGAGGAGAAGGCCACGCTTTGTGAGACACAACAACCCAGGCCTTGCATGAGGACAAAAAGCGTGCGGATATAGCAGCAATGCTTTTTGCCGCCATGTAGTCATAAATGTAATACAGATGAGAGGTTCAATAAACAGGGACCGGAAACGCTACACCATCCCAGATGTTCATTGGTCATGTTACTTGGTTGGGGTCCTGGAGTGTTGCATAGTCATTTCCAATCCAGGATTGATTCATTTTAATTTGAGTCAGACGGTCTGCATTTTCTGTGGAGAGGCGGATACGCCGATCTGTGACGATGCCTCCGGCAGCACTGAAACAGCGTTCCGACATAACGCTGGCTGCCGGGCAAGCCAGCACCTCTATTGCGTACATTGCCAGTTCGTGCCAGGTGTCTAGCTTCGATACCCAATAGTTGAAGGGTGCAGATGGATTGTTCGACACAGCTACGTCATCTGACATGTAGTCCTTGACCATCTTCTCCAGGCGATCGGTGTTGGAGTTGGATCTGCACGCTTGCTGTTCAGTGGGCTGCTGCTGCATGGGTGTCAGAAAATTTTCCCACTCCAAGGACACTGCCGATACCATTCCCTTTTGGGCACTAGTTGCGGCTTGCGTTGTTTGCTGCCCTCCTGGTCGTCCTGGGTTTGCGGAAGTCAGTCTGTCGGCGTACAACTGGCTAGAGGAGGGGGAGGATGTCAATCTCCTCTCTAAAGTCTCCACAAGGGCCTGCTGGTATTCTTCCATTTTGACCTGTCTGACTCTTTCTTTAAGCAGTTTTGGAACATTGTGTTTGTACCGTGGATCCATAAGGGTATAAACCCAGTAATTGGTGTTGTCCAAAATGCGCACAATGCATGGGTCACGTTCAATGCAGTCTAGCATGAATTGAGCCATGTGTGCCAGAGTCCTACCAGAATCCTCATCATCCTCTTGTGAGCGTTGTGATAGTTGTTGTGATGCATCATAGTCGTCACCTTCCTCCTGGTCTGCTTCTGCTGACCATTCGCGCTGAATTGTGGAAGTCCAACGTGCACCGCTCTGGCCCTCGTCAGTGGTGGCATGAAATTCCTGCTCCAACTCCAGCTGTTCCTCCTCCTCTTCTTCGTCATAGCTGCTGGGGCCAGCGTTCCCTGAGGCGGATGGCCTGATGTTGGTACCATCACGCTGATCGTTTTCTCCTTCAGATTCCCCCAGTTGCATCATGACAGCTGTTTCCTTGATTTTCAACATTGACCTCTTCAGTAAACACAGCAGTGGTATGGTAATGCTGACTGAAGAGTTGTCACTGCTCACAAGCAACGTGGATTGCTCAAAATTTTGGAGGACTTGGCAGAGGTCCAACATGTTGGCCCAATCGGATCCACAGAAGCTTGGCAGCTGTCCGGATGCGCCTCGGTACTGCACCGTCATGTACTGGACCACTGCACTCTTCTGCTCACAAAAGCGGGCTAGCATGTGCAGCGTAGAATTCCAGCGCGTAGGGACATCACACAGCAAGCGATGGTGGGGGAGATTGAAGCGCTCCTGCATCTTGGCGAGTGCCCCCGAAGCAGTACTGGAATTTCTACAATGTTTGGCCACTCGACGCACCTTCAACAGAAGATCGGCCACGCCTGGGTATGTCCTCAGGAACCGCTGAACTACTAGGTTCATCACGTGCGCCAGGCAAGGGATGTGTGTCAGCTTAGCCAACCTTAAAGCGCGAATGAGATTACTCCCATTATCACACACAACCATGCCCGGTTTCAGGTCCAGCGGTGCCAGCCACAACTCAGTCTGTTCCTTTATTCCCTTCCAAATTTCCTCCCCTGTGTGCTGCTTATCCCCAAGGCAGATCAGCTTCAGCAATGCTTGCTGACGCATGCCAACAGCTGTGCTGCACTGCTTCCACGATCCTACTGCTGCTGGGTTAGCGTTTCCGGATGAGGTACAGCTTTGAGATGCGTTGGAGGAGAAGGAGTCAGAGAGGTAGGTGCTGCTGTTGTTATCCAGTGGGAGGGACGGCGGTGCAGCTGTTTGTGGCGTGGGCAACACCCGCGCCGTAGCAGGTGAGGAATCGCTGCTAGGTTCCACAAGGTTCACCCAGTGCGCGGTAAGGGAGATGTATCGACCCTGGCCGAACGCACTCGTCCAGGTGTCAGTGGTGAGGTGAACCTTGCAGGCAACGGCATTCTTCAAGCTTCGGGTTATTTTGCTGACCACGTGCTCATGCAACTCAGGCACTGCAGAGCGTGCAAAGTGGTAGCGGCTGGGAACCACGTAACGTGGGATGGCCACTGACATCATGCCCTTGAAGCTGTTTGTCTCCACCACTCGATATGGCAGCATTTCGCAGGCCAGAAGCTTGGCTATGCTGGCTGTTACTGCCACGGCCCGGGGGTCATTTGCTGGCAATTTCCTCTTGCGCTCAAACATCTCCGACACAGACAACTGAACCGTAGCGCTGCACACGGAAGGGCTGTTGGTTGTTGTGTTTGATGAACACTGGGAGACCTCAAAAGCACTACTCCGGAAAGTGACAGTGTCAGCGTCGTCTGATGTTTGTGAATGTTGTGAACCATGCAATGGCTGGGCTACCGCTGCTGCTGAGGTGGGTCTGGTGGTGAGTCTGGTGAACCCAAGGGAGGCAGTGTTGCTGGTACCCTGTCCTGCCGAGTTTGCCCACAGAGTGGGATGTTTGGATAGCATGTGGCGGCTCATGCTGGTGGTGGAGAGGTTGTTAATACTTTTCCCCCTGCTCAGGCGGGTCTTGCACACCTTGCAAATCGCCATGGTAACATCCTCAGTGCAGTCTTCAAAGAAAGCCCAGACTTTGGAGCACCTGCCTTGCTGGCGATTTCTGTTTGCTCCTCTTTTGCCTCTCACTTGAACTTCCACGCTTGTGGTGCCTGAAATTGCGCGCCGCCTACCTTGTGGCACAAGGCGAACTCGTGCAGCAGTGGGTTCTTCAACAGACTCATCTGTGCTGCTGCTACGACGGCGATGTTCTCGTTCACAAACAAAATCTGGGTCTCTGTCCACATTGTCCATACCCTCCTCTTCCATCTCCTCAAACTCGTCATATGTCATTGTGGGGGGCCGCCGCCGTGGAGTAGAGCTCCCCAGAACAACCTCTGCGCAGCTCACTCCAACGTCGTCTTCCAGATCTTGTCGGCCGACCTCCTGCAATTGCAACCCCTCCTGCCCAACTTGCTCTGGGATTTGGGTTTCCGAGTCCTCCTCGGACTCGCCTTGTATTTCAGTGCGCGGTGCATTTCCCACAGTTAATGGTTGTGAATCCGGGCACAACATTTCTGGCTGTTCCTCCATTGACCTTTGAAAGGTGGAAGTTTGTTGGGCTGGGAATAGCTCCTGCGAATACCCCAGTGTCCTGAGGTAATTCATCGGACTGGTTATCTGGCAGTTGTGTGCGTGGTGTCACTGCCGGTTGTGTCAGCTTTGTGCCCACTGGCTCCTTGTAACTGGATGAGGACTCGGACCTCGTGCGTGATGTGCTGGTGCTGCTTAACCCACTGCTGGACGCTTGAGAGGTCATCCAAGTAATTATCTGGTCCTGTTCTTTTGGATTTGTGAGGGTTGTTGTCCTGGACAACATAGGCGGTATTGAGTGGGTTTTCTTGGGTGCTCCCCTGTGGCCTGTACGTGAACCGTCAGGGGAAACACCTTTTCCCTTGCCCCTCCCTCTTTCACCGGATTTCTTCCTCATTTCACTTATCCTTACAGTACACGCTGACTGGCAGCAGTACAGTGGCAGTACAGAAATGCTATACAGTACCACTATTCCCAGCAGCGACACAGAGCACAATGCTATACAGTGGCGGGTGAGCGGTGTACCACTATTCCCAGCAGCGACACAGAGCACAATGCTATACAGTGGCGGGTGAGCGGTGTACCACTATTCCCAGCAGCGACACAGAGCACAATGCTATACAGTGGCGGGTGAGCGGTGTACCACTATTCCCAGCAGCGACACAGAGCACAATGCTATACAGTGGCGGGTGAGCGGTGTACTACTATTCCCAGAAGACACAGAGTGGCAGTAAACAGAATGCTATATAGTGTGGCTGAGCGAGGTACACAGAGTGGCAGTAAACAGAATGCTATATAGTGTGGCTGAGCGAGCGGTGTACTACTATTCCCAGCAGACACAGAACAGTAAACAGAATGCTATATAGTGTGGCTGAGCGGTGTACCACTATTCCCAGCAGCGACACAGAGCACAATGCTATACAGTGGCGGGTGAGCGGTGTACCACTATTCCCAGCAGCGACACAGAGCACAATGCTATACAGTGGCGGGTGAGCGGTGTACTACTATTCCCAGAAGACACAGAGTGGCAGTAAACAGAATGCTATATAGTGTGGCTGAGCGAGGTACACAGAGTGGCAGTAAACAGAATGCTATATAGTGTGGCTGAGCGAGCGGTGTACTACTATTCCCAGCAGACACAGAACAGTAAACAGAATGCTATATAGTGTGGCTGAGCGGTGTACCACTATTCCCAGCAGCGACACAGAGCACAATGCTATACAGTGGCGGGTGAGCGGTGTATCACTATTCCCAGCAGCGACACAGAGCACAATGCTATACAGTGGCGGGTGAGCGGTGTACCACTATTCCCAGCAGCGACACAGAGTGGCAGTAAACAGAATGCTATATAGTGTGGCTGAGCGAGGTACACAGAGTGGCAGTAAACAGAATGCTATATAGTGTGGCTGAGCGAGCGGTGTACTACTATTCCCAGCAGACACAGAACAGTAAACAGAATGCTATATAGTGTGGCTGAGCGGTGTACCACTATTCCCAGCAGCGACACAGAGCACAATGCTATACAGTGGCGGGTGAGCGGTGTACCACTATTCCCAGCAGCGACACAGAGCACAATGCTATACAGTGGCGGGTGAGCGGTGTACTACTATTCCCAGAAGACACAGAGTGGCAGTAAACAGAATGCTATATAGTGTGGCTGAGCGAGGTACACAGAGTGGCAGTAAACAGAATGCTATATAGTGTGGCTGAGCAAGCGGTGTACTACTATTCCCAGCAGACACAGAACAGTAAACAGAATGCTATATAGTGTGGCTGAGCGGTGTACCACTATTCCCAGCAGCGACACAGAGCACAATGCTATACAGTGGCGGGTAAGCGGTGTACCACTATTCCCAGCAGCGACACAGAGCACAATGCTATACAGTGGCGGGTGAGCGGTGTACCACTATTCCCAGCAGCGACACAGAGCACAATGCTATACAGTGGCGGGTGAGCGGTGTACTATTTTTCCCAGAAGACACAGAGTGGCAGTAAACAGAATGCTATATAGTGTGGCTGAGCGAGGTACACAGAGTGGCAGTAAACAGAATGCTATATAGTGTGGCTGAGCGAGCGGTGTACTACTATTCCCAGCAGACACAGAACAGTAAACAGAATGCTATATAGTGTGGCTGAGCGAGCGGTGTACTACTATTCCCAGCAGACACAGAACAGTAAACAGAATGCTATATAGTGTGGCTGAGCGAGGTACACAGAGTGGCAATAAACAGAATGCTATATAGTGTGGCTGAGCGAGCGGTGTACTACTATTCCCAGCAGACACAGAACAGTAAACAGAATGCTATATAGTGTGGCTGCGCGAGGTACACAGAGTGGCAGTAAACAGAATGCTATATAGTGTGGCTGAGCGAGCGGTGTACTACTATTCCCAGCAGACACAGAACAGTAAACAGAATGCTATATAGTGTGGCTGAGCGAGGTACACAGAGTGGCAGTAAACAGAATGCTATATAGTGTGGCTGAGCGAGCGGTGTACTACTATTCCCAGCAGACACAGAACAGTAAACAGAATGCTATATAGTGTGGCTGAACGAGGTACACAGAGTGGCAGTAAACAGAATGCTATATAGTGTGGCTGAGCGAGCGGTGTACTACTATTCCCAGCAGACACAGAACAGTAAACAGAATGCTATATAGTGTGGCTGAGCGAGGTACACAGAGTGGCAGTAAACAGAATGCTATATAGTGTGGCTGAGCGAGCGGTGTACTACTATTCCCAGCAGACACAGAACAGTAAACAGAATGCTATATAGTGTGGCTGAGCGAGGTACACAGAGTGGCAGTAAAAGGAATGCTGAGCGAGCGGTGTACTACTATTCCCAGCAGCGACACAATGACTGGGGGGACCCTGGCTAGCGTGGCTGGAGAGC
Source organism: Hyperolius riggenbachi (assembly GCF_040937935.1). Taxonomy (NCBI): domain Eukaryota; kingdom Metazoa; phylum Chordata; class Amphibia; order Anura; family Hyperoliidae; genus Hyperolius; species Hyperolius riggenbachi. The sequence goes on from NC_090651.1 coordinate 81,470,988, forward strand.
GAACTACCCTGCCTGCCTACCCAAAGCTAAACCCACAGACAAATGGCGGAAATATGACGTGGTTCGGGTATTTATTTACCCGAACCACGTGACAGTTCGGCCAATCAGAGCGCGTTCGGGTCCGAACCACGTGACCCGTTCGGCCAATCACAGCGCTAGCCGAACGTTCTGGGAACGTTCGGCCATGCGCTCTTAGTTCGGCCATGTGGCCGAACTCGAACATCACCCGAACAGGGTGATGTTCTGCAGAACCCGAACAGTGGCGAACACTGTTCGCCCAACACTAGCTTGGAGGTCGCATTAAAGCAAAAAGTTACTGTGGCCATCTTGTGGCCAAATAGTAAACTACACCCTACACATTTTTTACATACAAATAAATTACTTTTACACAAAAAATTAACTCATTACCTCCCACACTCCCAATTTTTTTTTTTTTGTAATTAAAAAAAAATAAAAAATGTACAATAAAAAAAAATACATAAATAGTTACCTTAGGGACTGAACTTTTTAAATATTTATGTCAGGAGGGTACAACACTGTTACTTTATAAACTATGGGCTTGTAATTAGGGATGGACGCAAAACTGAAAAAAATGCACCTTTATTTCCAAATAAAATATTGGCGCCAAACATTGTGATAGGGACATAATTTAAATGGTTTTATAACCGGGACAAAAGGGAAAATACATTTCATGGGTTTTAATTACAGTAGCATGCATTATTTAAAAACTATAATGGCCGAAAGCTGAAAAATAATTAATTTTTTTCCCACATTTTTCCTATTTTCCCATTAAAACACATTTAGAATAAAATAATTCTTGGCATAATGTCCCACCTAAAGAAAGCCTAATTGGTGGTGGAAAAAACAAGATATAGATCGTTTAATTGTGATAAGTAATGATAAAGTTATAGACGAATGAATGGAAGGAGCGCTGAAAGGTGAAAATTGCTCTGGTGGTCAGGGGGTAAACCCCCTCAGTGGTGAAGTGGTTAAATGTAAAAACACATAAAAAACACATGGAAAACGCATATGCGTTTTCCATTAGCAAACCACAAACGTACGCAAAACGCTTGAAAAACGCATCTGCGATAAAAAATGCAAACGCACCAAAAACGCAATACAAAAACGCAAACGCACCTACGGAAAAATGCCGGATTTTCACTCTATGCTATCTGTGAATCTAGCCTGAAACTATCAATCGTGCATGTCGGTAAGATTTGTGTGTTCACACTGGAGCGATGTGATTTTGTAAAAATCCCCCACAGCATCTCTAGCATCTCTCAAAATCTCTAGCGCTTAAAAAGCTCTTGTAGTGTGGCCTGGTGCTTATATAGCTTTTTTTTAAACATTGCATCATTCTTTTAAGCATTCGGGGGTGAAATGAACAGCAGGACAGGTCTGTGGACAGGAGAAGGGGAGGGAGTGGACACACAGAGAAGGGGAGAAGATGGACAGAGGGCAGGGAGTGGACAGGGAAGGGAGGAGGGACGAGCAGAGAGCAGAAATGTTTGCACGTAATACCCACATGCTGAAGTCATAGATATGCTTTACATATATTTCACCTATATGTTCATCTGTACACTTTGAAAGAAAAGGTCGCACAGTGAAAGAAAGCATTCCCAGAAGATAAGTGCAGCTGTTTAGTGCCGAGTGCAGGAGGATTATATTGCCTTTCAATCACACTGTCTGCAAAGTTACTGAGCTGTGCTGAGCCAAAAGCTTCCAATGTGATCACTGTGCACAACTACCGAACAGCCAGCCTATAATGAGCAGCACATTTCAGCCAGTATGTGTGCTCTACACATATCTGGCAGTGGCACCCATGTCCCCTCTCTCTCATCTACCTGTCCCTGGCTCCCATGCAACAGAGCGATCCATCTCAGCTCTGCTTCCAGGACCCCGCTGCCCGCTGAGAGGGGGCGTGTCGCTCCTGGCCCCGCCCCTTTTGCGATCCGAATCACTCATTTTAATGATTCGGATGATCGACTCATAAAATAGATTCGGATCAAAGATCCGAATCGTTCATGATCCGGACAACACTAGCCCACATTAGTGAGGGAATATTGCTCGGCTCCCGACTCCTCACAGTACGTGTGACAGGCAGGGCCTCTGGCAGCACAGGAGGACACAGAAGTGTCAGCTAAGCCTGGCCTCACACACCAGTCACTCCAGGCTGCCCTGTGCTGCAGAGGCTGTGCCTGTGTAACCCCCTCCTGTTATCAGCTCAGCTCTGCCAGAGGGAAATAAGTGCAGCAGACAAGCAACACAAACGTAACAAATCAGTCAAGCTGCACAACACTGCTACTATTACATGATGTCTGACAGAGCTTAGGCTAGTTGTGTAGAATGACATTTCCATTATAAGTGCCCTGAAGTATCCCCCTAAATTGCCTGTCTATGTGCATGATTAATGAAACAAGTTTATCCCTGTAAAGACTGGTATGCTTTTACAGTGGTCCTGAACTCTGAACTTCCTCTCTGCTGTAAAAGATAAGCAACAGCAGCAACCTTTAAAGGGACCCTGAGCAGTGCCCGAATTTAAAAGATTGCACTTACCCGGGGCTTCCTTCAGCCCACCGCAGGCCACGAGGTCCCCCGGCGTCCTCCTGGTTCCTCTCCAAGCGCCTCTGCCGGCCTCCGTTACAAGCGACACCCGGGTCGGTTGTCGGGCCGGCCAGAGCCGGGACAAGGTCCTCCAGCACCCAAGGCTGAGACACCAAAGTGCGCCCCTCCATCCCTGCCATCACACACTGATTGCTATTAGACTAAGAGGCGCCACAGGGCCCACAACCTCCCCAACACCTTAATATCTAGTTATCTGGTTTGCAGTCACTGCCATGTATCCCCTTTTCTTATTTCTTTCTGCTTCAAACACAATTATCAATGACAGCTGAATGAATTCTGCGCCCCCTCCTACACTGCGCCCTAAGGCTGGAGCCTCTCCAGCCTATGCCTCGGCCCGGCCCTGGGGCCGGCACTTCCTGGATCCATACGCTGCTCGTCATCATGCCAGTCGCTACGCATCATCACGGAGGCCGGCGTGACAGGTCTGCGCATGCGCGGTTTCCTGCATATGCACAGACCTGCCACGCTGGCCGCTGTGATGATGCGTAGCAGCCGGTGTGATGACCAGCAGCGTAAGGATTCAGGAAGAGCCCGCTCCACACCCGACCCGAGTGTTGCTAGTAACGGGGCCCGGCGGAAGCGCAAGGAGAGGAGCCAGGAGGACGCCAGGTAAGTGCAATCTTTTAAATTCGGGCACTGCTCAGGGTCCCTTTAAAGAAAAAAACATCTACAGCTGATACAAATCCTGCAATAAATCTGCAGTGTTTACTTCCTGCTTTCATGGAAGCAGACATATTGTTAACATCCTGTGTTTGCCAATCAGCTCTCTGCTGTGGTAGGAGCTGACACAGCTGGAGAGATCAAATTTCAACTTGTGATTATTGACAGATGAGGGGGGAGTTTGACTGAACTATCTAAATACATACAGGGTGCATTTCTGTAGGTTTACCTTCTGTCCTGTGCAAGAGTTCAGTTTCACTTTAACCAATTGACGACCGCAGTGTTAACCCCCCCCCCCCCCCCCCCCCCCCCTAAAGACCAGGCTGTTTTTGGCTGCACTGGGCTGTGCAGGCTTTTCAGCCTCCTGCACAGCCCAGCTAAGGAGCCCAGCGATCGGACTCACCTCCTATTTTTGTCCCTAAAGGGAAATGCTGCCGGAGGTGTCTGATCGATGTTGCCACTTTTTTTTTTTGTTTCTTCTGACTCATAGAGAGGCTCTCTCTCCCTCTGCCCCCCCCCCTCTCCTTCCTCCCTCCCCTCCGCCTGTAGAAATGAACAGGACGGAGATCTGTCCTGTTCTCCACCTCCCATAGACATTAGCCTATAAGAGGATGGCGATCCCCGGCCAATCAGAGGCCAGGGATCGCCGATCACGTACAGCGCTGCTGGAGACCACAGCGCTGTACGGATGTAAACAAAGGGGATCTCTTTCCCCTTTCGTTTACAAACAGTCTGCTAGCCGCAATCGGCTGCTAGCAGGCTAATCACGGAGCTCCGCTCTGTGAACTGTCAGGGAACGATCACGCATGCGTGCGGCCGTTCCCTGGGAAACTGCAGCTCCAGGACTTGATGCCAATCTGCGCCAGCCAGTCCTGGGGCTGCCGCCGTGGTCACGCCCATGGGCATGACGCGGTTGTTATGTAGTTAAAGTTTAGCTAAGACTAATGGTACACAAGCATTTAAATTCCATGTATAGTTTCCTGCCGTGGGCTCCCTAAGGGCCTGACTCCACTGATGCAGTTGTGTACGCTTTTCAGCAACACATCAATGTTACAGATAACTGCGTTAGTGGGCTCAGGCCCTTAGTGTGCATCCAGTTCTGTTTGTTCCTCCTCTGCCATACCAGGTAGTTGGGACGACTGCACATGTGCGGCTATGGCTGTGTGTGGCCTTGGTCTTATTCCCTTAGATGGGAGTGCTCTGAGCCTGCGCAGTTACAAGGCAATGAATGCTTTTGGCCATGGGAACGAGGCCAAGCACATGTGTGGCTAGGGCCGAGCATGCGCAGTAATCCCCAAATACCAGGGTGGGCAGCGGAGGAATGGATGGGACTGGACACACATTATTATTATTATTTAGTATTTATATAGCACCGACATCTTCCGCAGCGCTGTACAGAGTATATATAGTCTTGTCACTAACTGTCCCTCAGAGGAGCTCACAATCTAGTCCCTACCATAGTCATATGTCTACATCGTGTAGTGTATGTATTGTAGTCTAGGGCCAATTTAGGAGGAAGCCAATTAACTTATCTGTATGTTTTGGGGTTGTGGGAGGAAACCGGAGTGCACGGAGGAAACCCACGCAGACACAGGGACATACCTCTCAACTTTTTGTGATTAGAAAGAGGGACACTTAAGCCATGCCCCTGCCACACCCCTGATCACACCCTTAGCCACGCATACCATAAAGATTTTATGAGAAAAATATGTTGTTTTATAATTCAAACCACACTTGTTCTTTATATCCTGGTTCATTTTCCTTCATATTAACATTTTTAAATTAGTAATATATCAATTTAAAGGATGGGAATAAAGAGTCAATCAAACACATGTTTTAGTTGATAAATATATATATTTGCATAGAAAGAGAGACAAAGTCCTGAAAGAGGGACAAATGAGGAGGAAAGAGGGACAGGGCTCCTAAAGAGGGACAGTTGGGAGCTGTGCAGGGAGAACATACAAACTCCTTGCAGATGTTGACCTGGCTGGGATTGAAACCAGGGATACAGCGATGTAAGGCGAGAGCACTAACTACTATGCCACCGAGGGAGACTAAGTGCCTGTTTCCACTACACACAGATTCTGCATGCAGAAAACTGACTCCAATGAATGCCTATGGGCCTGTTTTCACTGAACGCGATTTTTCTGATGCAGATTTCCCATAGCCATTCATTGGAGTCAGTTTTCTGCATGCAGAATCTGCGTGTAGTGGAAACAGGCCCTAAAGCTTACAGGGGGCTGGAGGAAGACCCAGGTAAGTATAAATGTTTGTGTACCATGGATCAGTGTGCATGATTGACTTGTGTATATATAGCACTGGGTGAGGGTCTTTGCTGGAGTTGTAAATAGTTTTTTCTGCCTTGTGGAAATAGGTAATACATTTTTTTTTAAATTAATAACTCTTAAAAACATTTTTACATTTGTCAATTTGAGGCAGTTGCTTAGTCTATTGGGGGCACACGGTGGCTGCATCTGTTTATTGGGGCTTCTAACAATAGAGGGGTGTGAAGTGACCTGTTGCATTTACGGACCGTTTCTACTATCGCGAATTCGCATGCTTTTGCCGCATGCGAATTCACATGCTTTTGCCGCATGCGAATTCGCATAGCCAATACAAGTGGATGGGACTGTTTCCACTTGTCAGGATTCCTTTGCGTTTTTCTGTGCAGAAAAAAATTGCATGGCAGAGCCATCAGAATTCGCATACCGCTATGCGAATCGCATACAATGTATTTAATAGGAAATATGCATGAGGTTTGGGTATGCGAATTTCCATGCGAATTCGCATGGAAACAATGGAAAAGCACACCATGCTGCCATGGTTAAATTCGCATACATCGTCATCCATGCGAATTCGCATGAAAATTCGCATAGACCCGCATGCGAAATTCACATCTGCATGTGAATTTTTACCGTGGCGATTCGCACCGCACAAGTGGAAATGCAGCCTAATAGGGAATTTGCATGCGGTTTTGGTATGTGAATTTTGATGCGAATTCGCATACGATTTTGCATTGGATCAATGGAAAAGCACACAGGCACTGCCATGGTTAAATTCGCATACATCGTCATCCATGCGAAATCGTATGCTAATTCGCATGAAAATTTGCATATAACCGCATGCGAAATTCGCATCCGCATGTGAATTTTTACCGCGGCGATTCCCACCGCACAAGTGGAAACGGGCCCTAACTAATGTAGCCTAAAAAAAAAGTAAAATATGTGACCACTCCCACAACTTAGCTCCCCCCACAACACCTCTGAAAGTGCGCTTCTGTCTCCGCCCCCTGTCCATCCAAAATGTTGGGTGTCCAGACTTTTTGGAGCTTTTGACCTTAAAAAATTTGAAATAATGTTGGCAACCCTGCTGGATGGGGACGCACACTGCTGTCATGTTGTTAGGAATCCAACTGTCACTTGCTGCAGACATTATCGATTCGAGAAGAAATGGGTGAGTTTTTCCGAGGGTAGAAGAGGGTGTCCTCCACTGGTAATAGGGTGAGATAGAGGAATGGCTTGTAGCTAATATTCAGGACGTCTGTCTGCTCTGGACATATTATTACAGTATATTTCATGATAGATTTGCCTGTATTTAGCATTTACATTTTTCTGCTGCGCTTTTGCAGAGTACAGTGAATAGAGTGACCTATGCATTGCACTTAATGCACGTGGAAGGGGACCGGAGTGAAACTCATACAAGGACAGAAAAAACATACTACCTCCATGCATATAGTGTCTTGAATCAAAACGCAGTATATGCAGCATGTATTTTGAGCTCATCGTCCCTGAAAATACTTATTGCAAAGCCCCATACAGATGCTAACTAAGAGGTGCCCATACACAGAGGCAAAGCTAAGGAGCAATGGGCCCCAGTGCAAATTTGACATGCCCCCTCTCCAGCACTTTATACATAACAATTGATGCAGTGCACCAAAACCTGCCAAGGACAACCACAGTGTTAGAGGTGCAAGAAGGGGATGGGGATCAGTCTGTTAACCACTTCGGGACCAGCACCCTCTGCTCCCTTAAGGACCAGAGGGTGCTGGTCCAGTAAACCGCCGCTTCCCGACGAATCGCCGCTAAAATCCGCCGCTCCCGACGGTCACGCCGCTCTGTCCCCGCCGCAGGCTGCTCTCTCTGCCGTCGGTATGATGGTAGAATGCTGTGCGCCAGTCAGGAGCCGCTTTCATTGGCTCCTGACCCTGTCACTCCATGCAAGCCAATGGGAACAGCTTACATGAATGACAGGGCCAGGAGCCAATGAAAACGGCTCCTGCCCGGCTCACAGTGCTCTGCCGTCATAGAGGCGGCAGGGCAGCATATGGCGGCGGAGATCGAGAGGTGGGGACGGGCGGGGGCGCGCGATCAATGGGATGTAGAGTTTATGTCAGGTCAGAACCGCAGCACCCCCTGCCTGCCGTAGATTTATACTGCAGCGGTCCGCAGGTAGTTAATGATCACTACTATTCAAAGCATCTATAGCAGTGATTATTTCCAGCATAGGACTAATAAAGAGCTATTACTGTGGTTGAGGGAGGTCCCCTATTGGTACACCACGGCCCATACACTTGTCACAACATGTCTGCCCCATCGTGAATTAAATAGATTATGGACTGTAATTGATTGAGGCCGGGTGCACACATGGCAGAAACGCTTGCGGATTGTAAAACGCTGCAATGTTAGTCTATGGGACGCAGAAGGACCAGCGTTCCACCTGCGATTTACAGTAAGCATTCTGCAGACGCTTGCAGTGTTGCATAATATGCAGGCTGGCTGCCAAAACGCACATAATGATAGTCTATGGAGACACATATGCATTGCGTTTTCCATGAGTTTTTCATTAAAAGTTAAAGATCTCTGACGTATTTCCGCTTCCTAACGATTTGCATATATTTAAATGTAAAAACACATAAAAAACACATGGAAAACGCATATGCGTTTTCCATTAGCAAACCACAAAAGTACGCAAAACACTTGAAAAACGCATCTGCGATAAAAAATGCAAACGCACCAAAAACGCAATACAAAAACACAAACGCACCTACGGAAAATGCTGGATTTTCACTATATGCTATCTGTGAATCTAGCCTGAAACTATCAATCGTGCATGTCGGTAAGATTTGTGTGTTCACACTGGAGCGATGTGATTTTGTAAAAATCCCCCACAGCATCTCTAGCATCTCTCAAAATCTCTAGCGCTTAAAAAGCTCTTGTAGTGTGGCCTGGTGCTTATATAGCTTTTTTTTAAACATTGCATCATTCTTTTAAGCTATGAAGCAAAGCAGAAATAATGGCCCTTTGAACTGTTCTGCAGTAAAACCTTATCTCAAGCTGTCCCTCAGTGTTTCTTGGCTGTTAAAGAGAATGCAGGAACCATGAGAGGAATGGGAAGGATAATTAGTGGTGTGTTTTGTGGTGTATTTTTACTTATACCCATGCTGGGTGGGAGAAATATCTCTGTAAATTACAATTTTTTGATTTTTTTTTTTACACACAATTGTCTATTTACAGAGATATTTCTCCCACCCAGCATGGGTATGTGTAAAAATACACCACAAAACACATTATACTACTTCTGAGTATGGCGATACCACATGTGTGGCACTTTTTTGCACCCTAACTGCGCTAAGGGGCCCAACATCCTATGAGTACCTTTAGGATTTCACAGGTCATTTTGAGGCATTTGGTTTCTAGATTACTCCTCACGGTTTAGGGACCCTAAAATGCCAGGGCAGTATAGGAACCCCACAAGTGACCTCATTTTAGAAAGAAGAAACCCCGAGGTATTCCGTTAGTAGTATGGTGAGTTTATAGAAGATTTTATTTTTTTGTCACAAGTTAGCGGAAATTGAATTTTTTTTTTCACAAAGTGTCATTTTCCACTAACTTGTGACAAAAAATAAAAACTTCTATGAACTCACTATACTACTAACGGAATACCTTGGGATGTCTTCTTACTAAAATGGGGTCACTTGTGGGGTTCCTATACTGCCCTGGCATTTTAGGGGCCCTAAACATAAGGAGTAGTCTGGAAAGCAAATGCCTCAAAATGAACCGTGAATAGGACGTTGGGCCCCTTAGCGCACCTAGACTGCAAAAAAGTGTCACACATGTGGTATCGCCGTACTCAGGAGAAGTAGTATAATGTGTTTTGGGGTGTATTTTTACACATACCCATGCTGGGTGGGAGAAATGTCTCTGTAAATGGACAATTGTGTGTAAAGAAATCAAAAAATTGTCATTTACAAAGATATTTCTCCCACCCAGCATGGGTATGTGCAAAAATACACCCCAAAACACATTAGACTACTTCTCCTGAGTACGGCGATACCACATGTGTGACACTTTTTTGCAGCCTAGGTGCGCTAAGGGGCCCAACGTCCTATTCACGGGTCATTTTGAGGCATTTTGATGACAGGTGGTCTATGAGGGAGCGAATTTTGTGGAACCGGTCATAAGCAGGGTGGCCTCTTAGATGACAGGTTGTTTTGGGCCTGATCTGATGGATAGGAGTGCTAGGGGGGTGACAGGAGGTGATTGATGGGTGTCTCAGGGGGTGATTAGAGGGGAAAATAGATGCAATCAATGCACTGGGGAGGTGATCGGAAGGGGGTCTGAGGGGGATCTGAGGGTTTGGCCGAGTGATCATGAGCCCACACGGGGCAAATAAGGGCCTGATCTGATGAGTAGGTGTGCTAGGGGGTGACAGGAGGTGATTGATGGGTGTCTCAAGGTGTGATTAGAGGGGGGAATAGATGCAAGCAATGCACTGGCAAGGAGATCAGGCTGGGGTCTGAGGGCATTCTGAGGGTGTGGGCGGGTGATTGGGTGCCCTAGGGGCAGATAGGGGTCTGATCTGATGGGTAGCAGTGACAGGTGGTGACAGGGGGTGATTGATGGGTGATTGATGGGTAATTAGTGGGTGTTTAGAGGAGAGAACAGATGTAAACAATGCACTTGGGAGGTGATCTGATGGCGGGTTTGCGTGCGATCTGATGGTGTGGGTGGGTGATCAGATGGGTGGGTGATCAGATTGCCCGCAAGGGGCAGGTTAGGGGCTGATTGATGGGTGGCAGTGACAGGGGGTGATTGATGGGTGATTGACAAGTGATTGACAGGTGATCAGTGGGTTATTACAGGGAAGAACAGATGTAAATAATGCACTGGCGAATTGATAGGGGGGGGGGGGGTCTGAGGGCAATCTGAGCGTGTGGGCGGTTGATTGGGTGCCCGCAAGGGGCAGATTAGGGTCTAATCTGATGGGTAACAGTGACAGGTGGTGATAGGAGGTGATTGATGGGTAATTAGTGGGTGTTTAGAGGAGAGAACAGATGTAAACGGCGGGTTTGCGGGCGATCTGATAGTGTGGGTGGGTGATCAGATTGCCCGCAAGGGGCAGGTTAGGGGCTGATTGATGGGTGGCAGTGACAGGGGGTGATTGATGGGTGATTGACAGGTGATCAGTGGGTTATTACAGGGGGGATAGATGCATACAGTACACGGGGGGGGGGGGGGGTCTGGGGAGAATCTGAGGGGTGGGGGGGGGGTGATCAGGAGCACCAAGGGGGCAGTTAGGACCTAAAATAAAAAAATAGCGTTGACAGATAGTGACAGGGAGTGATTGATTGGTGATTAGGGGAGTAATTGGGTGCAAACAGTGGTCTGGGGGGGGGGGGGGGGTGAGGTGTGCTGTGGGCGATCAGAGGGAAGGGGGGGGCAGGATCAGTGTGTTTGGTGCAGACTAGGGTGGCTGCAGCCTGCCCTGGTGGTCCCTCGGACACTGGGACCACCAGGGCAGGAGGCAGCCTGTATAATACACTTTGTATACATTACAAAGTGTATTATACACTTTGTGTGCGGCGATCGTGGGGTTAACAACCCGCCGGCGCTTCCGAACGGCCGGCGGGTTGTCGTCACGGGTGGGCAGAGCCAGTGACGCGATCGCTCCTCCGGCATGCCGAAAGGACGCAACGCCCATGGGCGTATTGCGGTCCTTTCGGCGTCCACTTTGCCGCCGTTCATCGGCTGTGGGCGGTCGGCAAGTGGTTAAGGGCAGAAATCACATTTTATTGCTTAATTGGATGCCTAAAGTGCTTTAAAACATCTTGCATGTGTATACATCAATCAGGTAGTGTAATTAGTGTACTGCTTCACACTGACAGACCAAACTCACTGTGTAACGCACCACAAACAGCTGTTTGTGTAGTGATGGCAGTGCTGGACTGGTGCGTGCCATAGCCAGAGTGCAGGCGATAGCGTTTTTCAAGCCCATATGGTCGCCGGGCTGAGGTAGCTCAATGACAGAACAACAGTGACTGTCCAGTTGATCGAATTTGGTCTGTCCACAATGAAGCAACGACCTTATTATCTTGGGTGTGAACCCCCCCCCCCGAGACACTCATATAGCCGGTGGTCATTACTTCATTGTGATACGCGAGCCCCTTCACCGCAGCAAGGTAACGATCACAAAGGGGAATTGACACATGTACATGCCTTTTATTTTGTTGTTGCAGCTTCAGTGCAGCCAGAAAAATTAGGCAGGCATCTACACACACCTGAAAAATTATTATAGCGGCCGCTGCTAGCAGCGTCCTTAAAAATTCAGGAATCCGCCTGGAGTACTGGACCCTGTTGGTGGTGGCGGAGAAGGCAGTCAAGCGGACTGCAGACAGAGATGCTGTGTGGGGACCGACTTAGTCTTGGAGCAGGCAGTCACACGGCGTGCAGGCAGAGATGCTGTGTGTGGAGACTGACTTAGTCTTCGGGCAGGCCTAACCGTTCTTTGCAGACCACGTGGTCAGATGGACCCTTGACCCAGAGCTGTGTGCCAGACAGAGATGACACCACTTGCCTTTCAACATCACGGTACAGTTTGGGTATCACCTTTTTTGAGAAATAATTGCAGCCTGGTATCTTCCCTTGCAGTATGTGGCCTTGCTTTTGTGTGCTGCTTTTCCTCAGGTGGTCATCCCATTGCAGTTTGTGCTTTCTCATCATGTGCCTTCGTAAGGAATTTGTCCCTACGTGGGTCTCGGTTTTTCCACGGCTCAATTTTTGGTAGCAGAGAGTACAGATGGCATCGCTCTCATCTGAGGCAGACACACAAAAAAATTTCCACACCACTGAGCCCTGGGGTGATGGCACTTTGGTGGTGGTGGCCGACAGAGTGTGGGGTGCCATAATCAGAGCAGGAGGAGGTAGATATGTCACGCTTCTGTGCGGAAGCTGAGGAAGATGAGGTGTTCTGTGTTAAATAGTGAACTTGTAATGAGTGGCGGGGACACCGCCGCAGCGGAGAGCGGCATGTCCGCCGCTTCCGCATCTCAGCTGGTGGCGGTCCCTGTCTCACAGACATGCAGGACGCCCCGGTCAGGTCCTTCTGCCGCGCACAGACTCCAGTGGTAGGACCTTTATTCCTTGAGGAGAAGAGTCAGCTGACCCGCTGGTCAGCTGACCTCGGTGAGCTCACTGATTGGTTAGGACCTGAGGCGGGCCTTTGCAGGTATCTCCGTGTATTTAAACTCTGGCTCTTCAGTTGCTGGTTGTCTGTTGTTGCGAATACTTCGTGTTAGCGCTCAGACCTTTGATAGCTGTAATCTGTAGCATTCAATACCATTGTAAATCCTTTTTGTGTTTTTGAACCCTGCCTGTATTTCTGACTATTCTTCTGCCTTCCGATTCTGTACTCCGTCTATCTGATCTGTTGCCGATTTCCAGCCTGAATCTCTGACTCTGATTTTGCCTCCTGATTCTGTACCTTATCTGTCCGACCCGCTGCCGACCTTGGATTGTACTTGACCACAATTTTGCTTGACGATTCTGTACCGCTGCTGACCGACCCGTTGCCGAATTCGCTTGTATGACCACTCTCTGTCTGGAGATAGCCTCAGTCACCAAGGGCTATCACTGAAGGCGTACTACTGAAATTACTGTTTGCACCAATCACTACACTTGTGCAATAAAGTTTTATGTTTCCTGTTTTGCATATCTGTATTATTTGATGATACTGCAGATCATCAAATAATCAGATATCGGAAGTCTTGCTAACACTACATTGTTACAGCGGGGATTTACATTCAACACCAGTACCATTGCAAAAATAAACAGGTTTTAGTGACCCTAGGATATGATCTCTTTGGGTTAGGGGCCCGAAACTCACCAGCCCTAAGCCCCCTTAAACTCTGTACAAAGCCTGAAAATTTGGGGCTGCTCAGCCGTACCGTTCAGCAGAAACCTGCGCTTTTGTACCCTCAAAACCTAGGCCCCAATAAAAGCCTATGGGAGATTTTAGCACTTTTGCACTCCCATAACTCTGGTTTGCAGAGATGTAGGGAACCCAATGTAAGAGTCTATCTCAATACATTCAAAACCAATTGCTTTCAGTACATATATAATACATGTTTTCAGGCCCGGAGTAAAGGATCACAACTGACAAACGAGTGTCTAAATAGTGAAGGTTTACTAACACGTAAAATAAGTTACACAGCTTTTATACATTCCAGTGCTAGAGCTTACGTGACAGCTAAAAATACAAAACACAGTGCATTACCATAGTAGATCACTAGCCAGTGTCTCTAATGTCAGCTAGTTCCTTGGGGAATCAGCTGTCTACTCAAATCCCCTTGTCACCATAATGTATATATATCCAGTAGGAAGTTACACCCTTATACTAAAATACCCTTCTTGGTTTATGCAGAAAACTCTGACTATTAAATAAATCTTATCAATTCCCTCCTTATTATCCCCATATAGGGATAATCTAAAATGTAGTCTATTCTAACATCAATCTTTATCTAAACTATGTGACAGATATACCATGGTACAACATAAACCTAGGAAGGACTGTAATTCCAATGTAATATTTTTCATCACTATCTAGTGGGTGTTAAGAATAAATACAATTTTATGCAATTATAATAATATTCATACATCTCAGTAACAAGATTGGTTCCTGAAAATAACAGAGCATCCACAGAAATAAAAATGGTCACTGAGAGGTTGATCCTTTTTACATCAATTTCCTCATTAATTCTGAAAGGATAAATTGATACTAAAAGTTACTCATAAAACCTAATACTAACTAAAAGTGTTTATCTACAAGAAATTATTGTTGTCTAATGTGAGGCATTGAAAACATTTTAAACTAGATTAATACACTAAACATACATTAAGTACAGCAACACACTCAAATTAGCAATGTTCTTCAGTTTTAGGTGATGTCAAAATATCAGTTCATCACTTTTCCTCCAAGCTCATAAAACAAAAAGAATAAAACAAAAATAAAATGGTTCTTGTCCGCTGATATTCGGTAATCCGGTTTATTCATATTCATAGTCTGATGAAAGAGTATTGTCCATCTGGATGATGATAGAAGGTGATGGAAACAACCCACCCTCATAATAAACACAAATATTCTTCTGTCAAGCTCTTGAAATAACAGTGTGAGTCAAGAGCCTGACGTGCAACCTGCGTGGTTGCACTCAGTCCTGTGGGAGGCATTATTGTGGCCTGAGCACCCACAAGGAATCAAACTTGCAACAAAAGCTTCAGGTGAAGAACTTGCAGCCAGGTTGCAGAAAGCAGGGAAAGGTGAACTCACTTCTCATCCCAGATGATAGTCGGGAAAGAGACCTCACATCACAGCTGTTAGAGGCGGAGTTCCTTCCAAAGGCAAGATGCAGCCATTACCACCACAGGAGCAGACCAGGGCATGTAGGTTCATCCTCAAAGCAAAGAATCATCCCTCTAAGGCTGCCGCATCCCAGCAAAATGGAATCAAAGCAAACAATCTCCAAGTCTTGCAGAAAAGCAGGTGACATCATAGATGAATCTTCAAGTGGACAAGTCTATCAACAACACTTGTACAGGCAAATGAGTAATTGATATATAAGACAAGAGTTCAAAGTTCAGCAAATTATATGACCCAAAGAAGTAGGACAAAAACTCTCAAAATGATCTAGAATGTCCATCAAAAAATTTGAGCTTGGAGGGTGTGTTGCAAAACTTAAATACCACATGTGTAGTTCTTCAATTCTACCAATTATTCATATAGTAATGTGCGTCACTACTTGCAATATAAACAAGTACATGTAACCTAAATAAGTGTTATTTTTTTTTTTAACTAAAACAGAAATATTCTAGAACACCCACATATATACTACACTCTCTAAATATATCTGTCAGTATAAATACGTTTAAGACTAAAACAAATAGAATCTATTTCTCTCATAATTAATCAGCATATTCTGCTATGTGTGATGTCTTTAAATGGCAATAATTATAATATTTAACTCTCAGGACTGTTTCACACCACAAGAGATTAGCTGACCATGACATGGTGATTTTCCAGTGTTTTTGATGTGAAACAGCGCTGAGGAAACCAGATATTTCCCATTAAACATATATGATTAAACAAATATCTTACTTATTTTCATCTTCATATTTTCATTTTCATGCAGCTTATATGCAATTTGTATTTTATTATTATAACTCCCTTATTTCATAAACTTAAAACCCCATCTTTAAAATCATTATCTAGCCTTGCTTAATAACCTACTTATCACTTCTCCAACACAGATTTCATAAAAAGCAACCTGCACATTTACACCTTTCAGGATTTTAGGATATTTCCATAAAACCTCTCACCTCCTATCTAATTATACTGCAACATACATTTTCTGCCTACAGTATGTCTCACGGAATAAGAAATCAAATCAATGGTTTTTAGCTTGATGACAGCATTTAGTTTATATTAAAAATATTTGCATCCCCCTAAAACTCATTGGCACAAAGACATTTCTTAGGAACATTCAATATCTTTGTGTCAATAGTTTTGGACTTTCTTCCATGTTTCTAGTTAAGGTAAACATATGCTCAGACTGATAATAAAAACTTACAATAATAAACATAACCACCCACTCCATCCCCTTTTTTTTTTTTTTTTTTTTTTTTTTTAAAACAGTAGGAAGAGTGGAGAACTCCTGTCAGGTCACTTGACTGACCCCTTGCTTTAAACTACCCTCAATTACCAAGGCTTTCAATCTAGCATAGTAAGAAGGAGATGGGAATGCTTGGAATTTTTCACAGCAGAGACACAAACAGCAATAAAAACCTGGAGAAGATTCCAACTATTCCTAATCTATTTAAAACCAACAAAATACAGCTTTGTAATCACACCACACTATAATACTAGATAATGACAGACTTAATGACTGTTGTACATAAGGTATTGATCAACTGATGGTACAAGAAAAACATTATCAGGATGGTTGATCAGAAACTCCTATTCCAGCAGTCCTTGCAGCACAGACTGTCTGATCTTCAAACTGTATTTATTTATTTATTTTTTTTATCGCAAGCATTGATGACATAGGTAAACCAGCACTAGTGGTGTGGAATAGCGACCTGCACCCAAACAAAATATTATGACAAGTATCTCCCAGCACACACATTATGTACCACCTAGATTCTTACATGAGGTACTGCTGATGGTGCCAGGGGGAACTGAGGCTTGATATAGTGAACAAAACATAAAAAATAGTGTTTTAGAAAATATTAAATCGCATTTAGACAACACCAAACTAGTATGTCAGCTAAATTAAAAGCAATAGTAAATGTTTGAAAATTGAGTAGAACAAATTAAGTACCATGATTTAATATTTATTTGTCAAGGGGCACATACCAATAAAATGTTGAAAAACACTGATTTACCAGACCCTCTGTAACGGAAAGTAGCCATTAGCTCCAAACTAAGAGTTAATATATCTCAGACTGGAACAGAAGGTAGTCTACAGCTCCCCAGGGTCTATAAATAGCATACCAATTAACCCTTCCTTAAAGCAGGAGGAAAAGGATTTATTGTCCCACTAAACTAGAGGTGCCCATGCTCCTTTGACTCGTGAGCTACTTAAACTTTTGTTTTACTTAACATCTTAGTAAGGGGGCTGTTAGGACCATTGTAGTCCCTCACACACTCCAATGAGTTCTGGGTCACCATGAGCCTGCTGGTTAGTCTATACCTCTCGGTGTTACAAGCCCTACTGCATAGAGCCAAATTAATCCATGCCATGCACTGATTGTGGAGCCAATGAGTGTCATCCTGCTCCCAAATATCACTGATTTTGCACTGATGAGGATAAAACAATCTGAAACAGTCTGTATGCATGTTGGATTATTATGGCTCTGTACAAATTAACAAACTGGCACATCCATGCATTCCAGCGGTTCTGGAGGTGTGTTTAGCTTCTAAGGGTACAATGGTTAATTTGCATATATTCAGCAGTGATGCACTGGGAGACATCGCAAGCTCACTCCAACCTGAATTATCGCAAATTCTTTCCGTGTTAAGAAAGCAAACTTTTATTCTACTTAAACTTGTAATAATCTACCAATGTACCAGTTTAGGAACACAATTGTATATACAGAATAGAAAAGGTAACGACGTCCACCATTACCCAGTTCGTACCCCGGCACTAGACTGCGAACTACCCTTAAAATGTCCCTTATCACACAGGCTAGAGAAAATATCAAGGGAACTTAGAGCAGACATTTGAGATGTGTACTACAAGTGCACATCAGGGAATAAGTGTAACAAACAGCATCACAATTCCACAAAAAATAGACCGACATATCCATGGACAGAAAGAGGAGCCAAAGAGGTTGGCTTATAGTCAGCATAATGTCCCCAACACAAACTCCATGAATCAGAATGAATGGGAGGAACAGGAAATAAAATCTTACTTGGCGGCCGCATGTCCATTCCAAAACTTGCTGATTCAGGGAGAGAGCTGAGACAGCTGAGTATGTCATAATAAAGCTACAGACAGGAGTCACAGCACAAAAAATAAAAAACTGATCCGAGAGAAAAAACAAACAAAACAAAAATAAAACATACACGTATAGCGCCTGGCATCATCCAAGCAAAGTCAGTGGACTCCATGCAGTTTGCTAATTTAATATCAAAACAACATGTTTTTATTTTATTTTTATTTTTTTTAAACTACATTGCAAGTAATTTATATTATTGTTGATGCAATGTAAACCAATCACCATTGTAATAAAATAAAACTGCATTGGAAATAATCAAAAGGATATCATTAGAGCAGGGTATATCCCAAAAAATAATTATCTATGAGAGAGGGGTCACTTTTTTTTTTTTTTTTTTTTTTTTTTAACCTGTTCATTGCTGTCCTACGCTGGGAACCATAACACGAGTCATCCATTAGAATACTAAAATGTATGGCTATTATCAATGCATGTATGTGTTTCTGTTTAACAAGAAAGGTATACATATCTGTCAGGACTTACAAATGGGAGACATAGATTACCAGTTTATGACATGTGCTGTTTATACTGTGTCTGATATTCTAATACTGACTCATATTTGATCTATCTATCAATTCCGGGCTTATTTCTAGTGTCCCATTATCATGTCCTGAGGAAACAATACAGTATTGTAAGGGGAAATGTCCCCAAGAACTATGAACAGAAACAGAGATAATGTCTATTCATTCATCTGACAACATACATAAACTGTTAGGTGTAACATTGCCACCTATGCTAGAACAACATTGTCTTGCAAACTACAACCACACGGTTTTGTTTTGTTTTCAAAACCAGACAAACATAGTGGCCACAACAACTATAATATACAACATACAGTATACAGATACTACAATAGTCAGTACACTAAAATCACAATACATATATGCTTTCTCATATGTGGCTGGATGGTGTAATGGTTAAGGGCTCTGCCTCTGACGCAGGAGACCAGGGTTCGAATCTCAGCTCTGCCTGTTCAATAAGCCAGCACCTATTCAGTAGGAGACCTTAGGCAAGTTTCCCTAACACTGCTACTGTCTATAGAGCGCGCCCTAGTGGCTGCAGCTCTGGCGCTTTGAGTCCGCCAGGAGAAAAGCGCAATATAAATGTTACTTATCTTTATCTATCATATTCTTTACAGAGATATGAGAATTACATATCCAACCTAGTAGGCCCAAAATAAAATTGTGGACATACTGAAAATATATAATTTTAAATGGGAAAGCAGATATGATACCCAATACCAAAAAGTTGACATTATGTTCAATCAATACATTTCATGAAATAACCATTTACCTTTACTCCCTAATATACATACAAAACAATCTTTGCAAAATGATGAACAATAAAACATATACTTACAAATATACTTACTTATCCTGTAAAAGAAAAAAATGCTTAGATAACAAAACTTACTCAATGCTATGTGCAGATAAAATATATATATATATACACAAAGAGTGGAATTCTACTCAAATCTCAGTCCTATGTGAAAGCAATTAAACCAAAAAACCAAAGAAAGAAGAAATATATATATATATATATATATATATATCTCTTAAGGCAGAAGACATTTTAGGCAGCTGGTAAATAGTGTGTCTAAAAATAAACACAAGCAGAAAGAAAATTTGGTCTAAGCAAAGAAATGACAACTGGTCAGAAAAAACAAAAGAAAAACAACGTGAAGTGTTAACCTCTTAAAGAAAAAAAAAAAAAAAAATACCAGCTTGTCAAGTAAACTCCGTTCAATGCTTTCCAACACAGATGAAATCAGAGTAGAATCTTAGTTCAGACAAAGAAAAAGAATGTTGCTTACAGATAAAAACCTGTCAATTTTCCATATTCAAGAGAACAGGCAGGTGCGAGCACCCATGCAATCAACACAATAGTGAAAGAAAATACATATATGCACAGTCACATATTACAAAGTGTTAATAGTGGAAAGAAAAAAGCATTAGTAATTTAGAAGCAAGAAAAAGATTCAACAAAATATCATATATGTACTTTAAAGCATTTCCTACATATGTCTCCCAGAGACACGTGGCACAATATATGTATATCCATTACTGGGTGCTACCTAAGCACACCTTCACAATTTTCTACATATGTCTCCCAGAGACTCCTAGACATAAAAATATATATTCTCCGCAGGGTGCCCATTCAGCACACCTTCGCAAATTGTCCTCACTGGGTGCTCCCACAGCACACCTTAAATTTAGGGTTCGTTACTAAAGACACAGGGAGCTATGTGGGGACACTGATGTGAGCAGTCAGAAAAGATTTTCTACTTACCCATAATCAGCCTTTCCACTTAGATCTCCCTTCTTATTATCCCACTTCTGACACCAAGAAATGTAAGAGTCTATCTCAATACATTCAAAACCAATTGCTTTCAGTACATATATAATACATGTTTTCAGGCCCGGAGTAAAGGATCACAACTGACAAACGAGTGTCTAAATAGTGAAGGTTTACTAACACGTAAAATAAGTTACACAGCTTTTATACATTCCAGTGCTAGAGCTTACGTGACAGCTAAAAATACAAAACACAGTGCATTACCATAGTAGATCACTAGCCAGTGTCTCTAATGTCAGCTAGTTCCTTGGGGAATCAGCTGTCTACTCAAATCCCCTTGTCACCATAATGTATATATATCCAGTAGGAAGTTACACCCTTATACTAAAATACCCTTCTTGGTTTATGCAGAAAACTCTATCACCCAACGTTTGAGTTTTTTTAACTATGACTAAGGGCACATTGTAAGCCCGACACGCGTTAGTTGAACCTTGTGATTTTATTGCATTTGCCATGTGAAATTCCTGAATAAAGAATACCAGAGTTTTTCTACCACTACTTGGTTTGCGGATCCTTCTGTACATATCTGTGGATTGGCTTGGCTTCCCAGATCCTGCAGCCATTGGCTGAACTAGTAGGGGCTTTGAGCGTTTTGAACTTTACAATTTGTCCAACGTTTGAGTGCAAGTACAACAATATGCCTTCTACCTACATGCGACATGTCGTGAGCTTCAGACTTTGCTAACGGTCATGGCAGGGATTTACGTTCGTCACCGGCATCATAGACAAAAAAACAAGCTTTTGTGACCCTAGGCCAGGGGTAGGGAACCTATGGCTCGGGAGCCAGATGTGGCTCTTTTGATGGCTACATCTGGCTCACAAACAAATCAGTAGGGACTGATTCACTAAGCTACACTGCTCAAGCGCAGCATAGTGTGGCAGCGCAAGTAAAATTATCTAAGTCGGCACGCTATTGCTATAGCATGCACTGCTAACTTATTTGTGCTCCCCCCAAAACTAACAGCTGCTCCAATTGTCCCACCCTGGACCCTGTCAGCTCCAATGACTTTGTAGGACGAAATCCTTGCACTTTCAATGGCCCAATTGGGCCAAAGTGCGGGATCTCGTCCTACAAAGTGAATCAACCCTCAAGTGAGCTAGCTAATTGTACAAGCTGTTAGTCGGTATTTCTCCTGTCTGGCTCTCAGGAAAATTGCTGATGTTACTGAAACCCAAGAGAAGCTAAAGACGTGTCTGACACTTCCGCTGCCCAGAGGATCAACTGTATGCACATCACCATGGCAACAGGGACGTGAGCACTCTGCTGCGCATGCGCACTGTGCTAGTGTGAAACATATTGTATGGCTCTCACGGAAATACTTTTTAAAATATGTGGCGTTTATGGCTCTCTCAGCCAAAAAGGTTCCTGACCCCTGCCCTAGGCTATGACCTCTTTGGCCTAGGGGCCCCAAACTCACCAGTCCTGAACCCCACTTTGGAACTTTTGCACCCCCATAACTAGTTGGTTATCACCTGCCGACTTTAGCAGTTAATAGCAAAGGTCCCTTTCATCCTAGCAACACCAAATTTGCAGGATATGTTAAAAAGATAGCAGGAAACAATATTTTATGTACGGAGTGTGGGAAATCTGAACTAAAAAAATGATGTGGGGTCCCCCCTACCGAGCTCTCAGTAACCCCTTGTCCCCCATGCAGGCTGGGATTGCCAGAATGCGGAGCCCCGGCCGCGTGGGGCTTCGCACCCTGAGCTATACCAGCCCGCATGGTCCATGGTATGGGGGGGCTCCGGGGGAGAGGGGCGGCCAAGCCTTCCCCTTTCCCCCCAAGCCCTTGTCCAATCCAATGGACAAGGGGCTCTTCCCCACCTCCAGTGCCCCAGGAGGAGGTGGGGGCGATGACTCCCTGGGGGGGTTTATGGTTGCATCTGGGAGTCCCCTTTAAGAAGGGGACCCCAGATGCTCACCCCCCTCCCAGAAGAAATGAGTATAGGAGTACAAAGTACCCCTTACCCATTTCCACAAAGGGCTAAATGAAATAAAAGCACAACGAAAAAAGTCCTTTAATGTTCTTAATTAACCAGAAATACTTACCTGTACCTTGCGATCTTCAATTAAGTTGATTGAAGATCTCCGCCGCCCCCCACATAGCAGAGTAATGCGTCCTTTGGGACGCATAGCTGCCCACTCCCGCTGTCCTCCCTGCCTCCTCACCTCTCACCTAACCTGGCACCTGGTGCACCCATATGTGCACCGGGTGCCAGCCTAGGTAGGGTTCGACAGTGAAGGCAGGTGGGGAGAGACAGCTGGAGCTGCAGCTATGCGTCCTGCACAGGACATATTCTAAGCTATATTAACCGGTTCATGAATGATTCGGTTCTGTTTGATGTATTGAATCGAATGAATCAGCTCTTTTTTCTTTGAAACTTGTCCTCTTGTTCCCCACTGTTCTTCTTAACATTCTGGTGTTTCTAGCTTTTAAGGGGGCTTTGCTATTAACCGCTAAAGTCAGCGGGCATTTAATTTTCCCACGGTCAAAAGGAGAATTTCTCAAAAACGATAAGGTCTTCTTGACATTTTTTTTCCTCTTCTAGTCACTGTCCTCCTCTACATACCCTGCAAATTTGGTGTTTCTACTATGTAAGGGGACTTTGCTATTAACCGATAAAGTCGGCGAGCGTTTAATTTTCCCACGATCAGAAGCAGAATTTTAAAATCGATTTTCTCAAAAACTATAAGGTCTTTTTTTTTTAAAAAATTCTCTTGTAGTCACTGAAAAAACTCAGGTGTTAGACCCCTCGAAACATATTTTCCATTACTTTTGTGGCCAGCATAAATGTTTGTAGTTTTCAAAGTTTGCCTCCCCATTGAAGTCTATTGTGGTTCGCAAAGTTCGTACGACCCCGAACTTTTGAGGAAGTTCGAGTTCGAGGTTCGCAAACCTAAAATCGGAGGTTCGAGCCATCTCTACTCCACACTAGCACCCTTTGTGTCCAAGTAGGTTCTTGCTCCTGTCACATGTAGTGGATCCTTCATACAGGCATGTAACATGTGGGACTGATATTTAATGGCAGGTCCAATCACTCAGCAACCACTTAATCCCCAGATGAAATTCACTGCAGATTCTTGGATTTTGTCAGGTCAAAAGTAAATATTGGCTTGTTTATACTACACCTTAGCAAGCAGAGAGCTGTTACCTACACAATCTGTTCGTAGTTGTCCATTATATTACATGGAAGTAAAATTAGCCAATCAAAATTGGATGTGTGTGCACCCTAAAAAATCAGATGGAAGAGACTAAAACAGCTTAAAAAAGATCATATGGAAGAGACTAAAGGGGCTTCAAAAAAAAAACAAAACTGGAGCCAAGGTGGAATTCATCCTGTCGGCGCAGGCGCCGTCTGGCGACGGATGGGGAAAATCGAACTTTTCATTGTACCGTGTATAGACACCATTAGTCATCACTGCAAAGTACCATAAGTCGGTGGAGGTATATAACAGACAGGGGTGGGCAAACTACGGCCTGCAGGCCACATCCGGCCCGCGCGGCCATTTCATCTGGTCTGCCGAGGCAGGGCTGGATTTTGGGTCCCCTCAGGAGGTATAGACTCCGTGCCAGTTCACCAGCCGCAGCTTACATCCTGTCTGTGGGAGACTTTGAGCAGGCAGAGCAGGGCTACAGGAAAATGGCGTCCGAAGCCCTGCACTGGAGACTACTTGTGTGTCCAGTACAGGGCTTCGGGCACTATTTTCCCGTAGACCTGCTCTGCCTGTCAGCGTGGGAAGTTTGCAGCCGGACTTGCTGCACAAAAGATGATCAGGGAGCTACACTGGCCTAGAGAGGAGTCTTCTGCCACATGAGTAAATATTTTTTCTTTACAGGTGCACCACTAGCACCAGGGTTATTAGGGAGCACTGATGGGGGGAAACATAAAAGAGCCCTGGCTACGTGCATTTTCTAGAAAAATGCTGCCACATTAGATGTATTTTCTAGTTAAACTCTGTCGGAGGGGGTTTGCCTGCTGTCCCTGGGCCCTTGCTGTTTGTGGGTGAGGGAAACGTTGTCTAATTATCTTTAGAGTCACTTTGCTTCTGTTTTGGGAGAAAACTTGGACCTACTGTCTTTGCCTTACACTGTTACTTTACAGTTAGCTCTAGCCACTTGTCATGGCCACACCCATTTTTTACTGCAGCAAGCTTTGCATCATAGGTGTTGCCCTAGGAGGGTGATTTGGGGTGCTGAAGCACCCCCTAAAATTGTCCAAGCACCCCTAAAGTACCCCCCAGCGTGAACTGACTTTCGGCGTCTAATAGACGTCTTTTCACCGGCAGCAGCAGCCCGTAGCTCATAGCACAACTCCGGCAGGGGCAGAGCAGGGCTACGGTAAAATGGTGTCCGAAGCCCTGCTCTGGAGACAATGGCTATCATTCATAAAGCATTTCCGCATGCGGTAATGCCTAAAACAGCTGACTTTACCGCAAACGTAGCAAAATCTGCATTCATAAAGGCTCCTTCCGCATCAAAAGCTGACATTACCAAGCACAGAGATAAATCACCGCCTTGTGCGGTGATTATTGTAAAAAATGTAGCAAAATGTTAATTCATAAAGATCACCGCAAGCGGTGTGAGGTCGGGAAGTACTGCTCCCTCTGATGTGGCGATAACAATGTAAGTGAATGGAGACACACAGACCTCCCAGGCAGCTGCAGCAGAGCGGAACGAGGAGAAATGTATCAACTCGGCTGCTTCCGTGTCTCCGCAAGCCTACCGCCAGCTTAGTTCGGGGAATCTTCGCACTGCTACACAGCGTAGCCACCGCAACCCCAGCAAACGCTACAGAAAGGCGGGCGTGTTAACACAACAGTTCTCTCATATTTGAAGGCTTAGGGCTGGTTCAGATGTCTAGTTCGGGGGCGGCGGTACGGCGATTGACGGCTTCGCGCCGCGATCGGCGTCTCTCGTCCCTGCAGGGGGACATGAAGCTGCGGCGGCTAGCCGTACCCTCGACGCCATATGCTGCTTCTAGGGCCGGCCGAAACGACGCGTTAAATCAGGATCGGAACGGCGCGTTTGCGCAATCAACTGTAACCGCGCGATGCTAATCGCTCCCATTCACTTGAATGGGAGCATTTAGCCAAAGAGTCCTGAACACTTAGCAGTAAACGCTGCCAAGCGTCCGTGCAATTCAGCCCTTACTCACCCAGTGTGGGTGAGTTGGAAATCATCTATTTTTTACCAGCATAAAAAAAGGGGTGTGCTCCACCCTGCAGGTGAGCACTGCTCTCTCTCATGCCAGGCTCCTGGATGAGGAGGCATATGTTAGGAACGATACTTTTGTTACCTTTACCTTTACCTTTACCTTTACCTTACCAGTAGTGTCCTACATATTCCCACATAAGAGCCAAAAGGCTCTTTTTAATGATGAATTCTCTGCCATGCCTATGCCCGATATTGAGCATATGTCATTCACCTTATGGTCATTGCAACATTCCCCACACAAAGACTTTATTTTACAATAACCTGGCTACATAGATTCAACGGCAAAGTCTTTCTCCGAAATAAGTACCTTAACCTTATTTACATTAGAGAAGAAGGCTTCTCACAGGCAATGTTGGGTCAGACCAACTGATTTGCATAGCTCCGCCTCCTCCCGAACCCTATCTGCCTGTGCGGAAACGTTTAGGGGTCTGAGGCACAGACTTGTGCAGCAGCTTATTATGCCAAATAAATATGGTGCGTGTGTGTGTCTTCTAAATAGCACCACTAGGGGGCGATATTGAATAATTTTGCCGTGTGATTCTTCCCTCGCTTCTCTCCCTCTAATCAGCTGTACACTGCTATTTACTCCCGGCTCCTCCGTCCCTCCAGCCAATAGAATGAGAGAAGCAGCCGAGGAGCCGCCCTCACAACAAGTTCAGGCCAGCTGCAGCCCACATCATTAGTGAGAGAATATTGCTCGGCTCCCCGACTCCTCACAGTACGTGTGACAGGCAGGGGCTCTGGCAGCACAGGACGACACAGCAGTGTCAGCTAAGCCTGGCCTCACACACCAGTCACTCCAGCCTGCCCTGTGCTGCAGAGGCTGTGCCTGTGTAACCCCCTCCTGTTATCAGCTCAGCTCTGCCAGAGGGAAATAAGTGCAGCAGACAAGCAACACAAACTAACAAATCAGTCAAGCTGCACAACACTGCTACTATTACATGATGTCTGACAGAGCTTAGGCTAGTTGTGTAGAATGACATTTCCATTATAAGTGCCCTGAAGTATCCCCCTAAAATGCCTGTCTGTTGTGTAAAGTGCAGAGGTTTACTTTATGTGCATGATTAATGAAACAAGTTTATCCCTGTAAAGACTGATATGCTTTTACAGTGGTCCTGAACTCTGAACTTCCTCTCTGCTGTAAAAGATAAGCAACAGCAGCAACCTTTAAAGGGACCCTGAGCAGTGCCCGAATTTAAAAGATTGCACTTACCCGGGGCTTCCTCCAGCCCACCGCAGGCCACGAGGTCCCCCGGCGTCCTCCTGGTTCCTCTCCAAGCGCCTCTGCCGGCCCCCGTTACAAGCGACACCCGGGTCGGTTGTCAGGCCGGCCAGAGCCGGGACAAGGTCCTCCAGCACCCAAGGCTGAGACACCAAAGTGCGCCCCTCCATCCCTGCCATCACACACTGATTGCTATTAGACTAAGAGGCGCCACAGGGCCCACAACCTCCCCAACACCTTAATATCTAGTTATCTGGCTTGCAGTCACTGCCATGTATCCCCTTTTCTTATTTCTTTCTGCTTCAAACACAATTATCAATGACAGCTGAGTGAATTCTGCGCCCCCTCCTACACTGCGCCCTGAGGCTGGAGCCTCTCCAGCTTATGCCTCGGCCCGGCCCTGGGGCCGGCACTTCCTGGATCCATACGCTGCTCGTCATCATGCCAGTCGCTACGCATCATCACGGAGGCCGGCGTGACAGGTCTGCGCATGCGCGGTTTCCTGCATATGCACAGACCTGTCACGCTGGCCGCTGTGATGACACGTAGCAGCCGGTGTGATGACCAGCAGCTTAAGGATTCAGGAAGAGCCAGCTCCACACCCGACCCGAGTGTCGCTAGTAACGGGGCCCGGCGGAAGCGCAAGGAGAGGAGCCAGGAGGACGCCAGGTAAGTGCAATCTTTTAAATTCGGGCACTGCTCAGGGTCCCTTTAAAGAAAGAAACATCTCTTTGTTACAGCTGATACAAATCCTGCAATAAATCTGCAGTGTTTACTTCCTGCTTTCATGGAAGCAGACATATTGTTAACATCCTGTGTTTGCCAATCAGCTCTCTGCTGTGGTAGGAGCTGACACAGCTGAAGAGATCAAATTGCAACTTGTGATTATTGACAGATGAGGGGGGGAGTTCGACTGAACTATCTAAATACATACAGGGTGCATTTCTGTAGGTTTACCTTCTGTCCTGTGCAAGAGTTCAGTTCCACTTTAACCACTTGACGACCATCAGTGTTAAACCCCCCTAAAGACCAGGCTGTTTTTGGCTGCACTGGGCTGTGCAGGCTTTTCAGCCTCCTGCACAGCCCAGCTAAGGAGCCCAGCGATCGGACTCACCTCCTATTTTTGTCCCTAAAGGGAAATGCTGCCGGAGGTGTCCGATCGCTGTTGCCACTTTTTTTGTTTGTTTCTTCTGCCTCATAGAGAGGCTCTCTCTCCCTCTGCCCCCCCCCCCCCTCTCCTTCCTCCCTCCCCTCCGCCTGTAGAAATGAACAGGACGGAGATCCGTCCTGTTCTCCACCTCCCATAGACATTAGCCTATAAGAGGATGGCGATCCCCGGCCAATCAGAGGCCAGGGATCGCCGATCACGTACAGCGCTGCTGGAGACCACAGCGCTGTACGGATGTAAACAGAGGGGATCTCTTTCCCCTTTCGTTTACAAACACTCTGCTAGCCGCAATCGGCTGCTAGCAGGCTAATCACGGAGCTCCGCTCTGTGAACTGTCAGGGAACGATCACGCATGCACGCGGCCGTTCCCTGGGAAACTGCAGCTCCAGGACTTGATGCCAATCTGCGCCAGCCGGTCCTGGGGCTGCCGCCGTGGTCACGCCCATGGGCATGACGCGGTCGTTATGTAGTTAATGTTTAGCTAAGACTAATGGTACACAGGCATTTAAATTCCATGTATAGTTTCCTGCCGTGGGCTCCCTAAGGGCCTGACTCCACTGATGCAGTTGTGTACGCTTTTCAGCAACACATCAATGTTACAGATAACTGCGTTAGTGGGCTCAGGCCCTTAGTGTGCATCCAGTTCTGTTTGTTCCTCCTCTGCCATACCAGGTAGTTGGGACGACTGCACATGTGCGGCTATGGCTGTGTGTGTGCTCGGTCTTATTCCCTTAGATGGGAGTGCTCTGAGCCTGCACAGTTACAAGGCAATGAATGCTTTTGGCCATGGGAACGAGGCCAAGCACATGTGTGGCTAGGGCCGAGCATGCGCAGTAATCCCCAAATACCAGGGTGGGCAGCGGAGGAATGGATGGGACTGGACACACATTATTATTATTATTTAGTATTTATATAGCACCGACATCTTCCGCAGCGCTGTACAGAGTATATATAGTCTTGTCACTAACTGTCCCTCAGAGGAGCTCACAATCTAGTCCCTACCATAGTCATTTGTCTACATCGTGTAGTGTATGTATTGTAGTCTAGGGCCAATTTAGGAGGAAGCCAATTAACTTATCTGTATGTTTTGGGTTGTGGGAGGAAACCGGAGTGCACAGAGGAAACCCACACAGACACAGGGACATACCTCTCAACTTTTTGAGATTAGAAAGAGGGACACTTAAGCCATGCCCCTGCCACACCCCTGATCACACCCTTAGTCACGCATACCATAAAGATTTTATGAGAAAAATATGTTTTATAATTCAAACCACACTTGTTCTTTCTATCCTGGTTCATTTTCCTTCATATTAACATATTAAAATTAGTAATATATCAATTTAAAGGATGGGAATAAAGTTTAGAGTCAATCAAGCACATTTTTTAGTTGATAAATATATATATTTGCATAGAAAGAGAGACAAAGTCCTGAAAGAGGAACAAATGAGGAGGAAAGAGGGACAGGGCTCCTAAAGAGGGACAGTTGGGAGCTGTGCAGGGAGAACATACAAACTCCTTGCAGACGTTGACCTGGCTGGGATTGAAACCAGGGATACAGCGATGTAAGGCGAGAGCACTAACTACTATGCCACCGAGGGAGACTAAAGCCTACAGGGGGCTGGAGGAAGACCCAGGTAAGTATAAATGTTTGTGTACCATGGATCAGTGTGCATGATTGACTTGTGTATATATAGCACTGGGTGAGGGTTTTTGCTGGAGTTGTAAATAGTTTTTCTGCCTTGTGGAAATAGGTAATACATTTTTTTTTTAAATTAATAACTCTTAAAAACATTTTTACATTTGTCAATTTGAGGCAGTTGCTTAGTCTATTGGGGGCACACGGTGGCTGCATCTGTTTATTGGGGCTTCTAACAATAGAGGGGTGTGAAGTGACCAGTTGCATTTACGGACCGTTTCTACTATCGCGAATTTGCATGCTTTTGCCGCATGCGAATTCACATGCTTTTGCCGCATGCGAATTCGCATAGCCATTACAAATGGATGGGACTGTTTCCACTTGTCAGGATTCCTTTGCGTTTTTCTGTGCAGAAAAAATTTGCATGGCAGAGCCATCAGAATTCGCATACCGCTATGCGAATCGCATACAATGTATTTAATAGGAAATATGCATGAGGTTTGGGTATGCGAATTTCCATGCGAATTCGCATGGAAACAATGGAAAAGCACACCATGCTGCCATGGTTAAATTCGCATACATCGTCATCCATGCGAATTCGCATGAAAATTCGCATAGACCCGCATGCGAAATTCACATCTGCATGTGAATTTTTACCGTGGCGATTCGCACCGCACAAGTGGAAATGCAGCCTAATAGGGAAATTGCATGCGGTTTTGGTATGCAAATTTTGATGCGAATTCGCATACGATTTTGCATTGGATCAATGGAAAAGCACACAGGCACTGCCATGGTTAAATTCGCATACATCGTCATCCATGCGAAATCGTATGCTAATTCGCATGAAAATTTGCATATAACCGCATGCGAAATTCGCATCCGCATGTGAATTTTTACCGCGGCGATTCCCACCGCACAAGTGGAAACGGGCCCTAACTAATGTAGCCTAAAAAAAAAGTAAAATATGTGACCACTCCCACAACTTAGCTCCCCCCACAACACCTCTGAAAGTGCGCTTCTGTCTCCGCCCCCTGTCCATCCAAAATGTTGGGTGTCCAGGCTTTTTGGAGCTTTTGACCTTAAAAAATTTGAAATAATGTTGGCAACCCTGCTGGATGGGGACGCACACTGCTGTCATGTTGTTAGGCATCCAACTGTCACTTGCTGCAGACATTATCGATTCGAGAAGAAATGGGTGAGTTCTTCCGAGGGTAGAAGAGGGTGTCCTCCACTGGTAATAGGGTGAGATAGAGGAATGGCTTGTAGCTAATATTCAGGACGTCTGTCTGCTCTGGACATATTATTACAGTATATTTCATGACAGATTTGCCTGTATTTAGCATTTACATTTTTCTGCTGCGCTTTTGCAGAGTACAGTGAATAGAGTGACCTATGCATTGCACTTAATGCACGTGGAAGGGGACCGAAGTGAAACTCATACAAGGACAGAAAAAACATACTACCTCCATGCATATAGTGTCTTGAATCAAAACGCAGTATATGCAGCATGTATTTTGAGCTCATCGTCCCTGAAAATACTTATTGCAAAGCCCCATACAGATGCTAACTAAGAGGTGCCCATACACAGAGGCAAAGCTAAGGAGCAATGGGCCCCAGTGCAAATTTGACATGCCCCCTCTCCAGCACTTTATACATAACAATTGATGCAGTGCACCAAAACCTGCCAAGGACAACCACAGTGTTAGAGGTGCAAGAAGGGGATGGGGATCAGTCTGTTAACCACTTCGGGACCAGCACTCTCTGCTCCCTTAAGGACCAGAGGGTGCTGGTCCAGTAAACTGCCGCTTCCCGACGAATCGCCGCTAAAATCCGCCGCTCCCGACGGTCACGCCGCTCTGTCCCCGCCGCAGGCTGCTCTCTCTGCCGTCGGTATGATGGTAGAATGCTGTGCGCCGGTCAGGAGCCGCTTTCATTGGCTCCTGACCCTGTCACTCCATGCAAGCCAATGGGAACAGCTTACATGAATGACAGGGCCAGGAGCCAATGAAAACGGCTCCTGCCCGGCTCACAGTGCTCTGCTGTCATAGAGGCGGCAGGGCAGCATATGGCGGCGGAGATCGAGAGGTGGGGACGGGCGGGGGCGCGCGATCAATGGGACGTACAGTTTATGTCAGGTCAGAACCGCAGCACCCCCTGCCTGCCGTAGATTTATACTGCAGCGGTCCGCAGGTAGTTAATGATCACTACTATTCAAAGCATCTATAGCAGTGATTATTTCCAGCATAGGACTAATAAAGAGCTATTACTGTGGTTGAGGGAGGTCCCCTATTGGTACACCACGGCCCATACACTTGTCACAACATGTCTGCCCCATCGTGAAATAAATAGATTATGGACTGTAATTGATTGAGGCCGGGTGCACACATGGCAGAAACGCTTGCGGAGTGTAAAACGCTGCAATGTTAGTCTATGGGACGCAGAAGGACCAGCGTTCCACCTGCGATTTACAGTAAGCATTCTGCAGACGCTTGCAGTGTTGCATAATATGCAGGCTGGCTGCCAAAACGCACATAATGATAGTCTATGGAGACACATATGCATTGCGTTTTTCATTAAAAGTTAAAGATCTGTGACGTATTTCCGCTTCCTAACGATTTGCATATATTTAAATGTAAAAACACATAAAAAACACATGGAAAACGCATATGCGTTTTCCATTAGCAAACCACAAACGTACGCAAAACACTTGAAAAACGCATCTGCGATAAAAAATGCAAACGCACCAAAAACGCAATACAAAAACGCAAACGCACCTACGGAAAATGCTGGATTTTCACTCTATGCTATCTGTGAATTTAGCCTGAAACTATCAATCGTGCATGTCGGTAAGATTTGTGTGTTCACACTGGAGCGATGTGATTTTGTAAAAATCCCCCACAGCATCTCTAGCATCTCTCAAAATCTCTAGCGCTTAAAAAGCTCTTGTAGTGTGGCCTGGTGCTTATATAGCTTTTTTTTAAACATTGCATCATTCTTTTAAGCTATGAAGCAAAGCAGAAATAATGGCCCTTTGAACTGTTCTGCAGTAAAACCTTATCTCAAGCTGTCCCTCAGTATTTCTTGGCTGTTAAAGAGAATGCAGGAACCATGAGAGGAATGGGAAGGATAATTAGTGGTGTGTTTTGTGGTGTATTTTTACTTATACCCATGCTGGGTGGGAGAAATATCTCTGTAAATTACAATTTTTTGATTTTTTTTTTACACACAATTGTCTATTTACAGAGATATTTCTCCCACCCAGCATGGGTATGTGTAAAAATACACCACAAAACACATTATACTACTTCTGAGTATGGCGATACCACATGTGTGGCACTTTTTTGCACCCTAACTGCGCTAAGGGGCCCAACATCCTATGAGTACCTTTAGGATTTCACAGGTCATTTTGAGGCATTTAGTTTCTAGATTACTCCTCACGGTTTAGGGACCCTAAAATGCCAGGGCAGTATAGGAACCCCACAAGTGACCTCATTTTAGAAAGAAGAAACCCCGAGGTATTCCGTTAGTAGTATGGTGAGTTTATAGAAGATTTTATTTTTTTGTCACAAGTTAGCGGAAATTGAATTTTTTTTTTCACAAAGTGTCATTTTCCACTAACTTGTGACAAAAAATAAAAACTTCTATGAACTCACTATACTACTAACGGAATACCTTGGGATGTCTTCTTACTAAAATGGGGTCACTTGTGGGGTTCCTATACTGCCCTGGCATTTTAGGGGCCCTAAACATAAGGAGTAGTCTGGAAAGCAAATGCCTCAAAATGAACCGTGAATAGGACGTTGGGCCCCTTAGCGCACCTAGACTGCAAAAAAGTGTCACACATGTGGTATCGCCGTACTCAGGAGAAGTAGTATAATGTGTTTTGGGGTGTATTTTTACCGATACCCATGCCCATTACCAATTAGACTACTTCTCCTGAGTACGGCGATACAACGTGTGACACTTTTTTGCAGCCTAGGTGCGCTAAGGGGCCCAACGTCCTATTCACGGGTCATTTTGAGGCATTTTGATGACAGGTGGTCTATGAGGGGGCGAATTTTGTGGAACCGGTCATAAGCAGGGTGGCCTCTTAGATGACAGGTTGTTTTGGGCCTGATCTGATGGATAGGAGTGCTAGGGGGGTGACAGGAGGTGATTGATGGGTGTCTCAGAGGGTGATTAGAGGGGAAAATAGATGCAATCAATGCACTGGGGAGGTGATCGGAAGGGGGTCTGAGGGGGATCTGAGGGTTTGGCCGAGTGATCATGAGCCCACACGGGGCAAATAAGGGCCTGATCTGATGAGTAGGTGTGCTAGGGGGTGACAGGAGGTGATTGATGGGTGTCTCAAGGTGTGATTAGAGGGGGGAATAGATGCAAGCAATGCACTGGCAAGGAGATCAGGCTGGGGTCTGAGGGCGTTCTGAGCGTGTGGGCGGGTGATTGGGTGCCCTAGGGGCTGATAGGGGTCTGATCTGATGGGTAGCAGTGACAGGTGGTGACAGAGGGTGATTGATGGGTGATTGATGGGTAATTAGTGGGTGTTTAGAGGAGAGAACAGATGTAAACAATGCACTTGGGAGGTGATCTGATGGCGGGTTTGCGGGCGATCTGATGGTGTGGGTGGGTGATCAGATGGGTGGGTGATCAGATTGCCCGCAAGGGGCAGGTTAGGGGCTGATTGATGGGTGGCAGTGACAGGGGGTGACAGGGGGTGATTGATGGGTGATTGACAGGTGATCAGTGGGTTATTACAGGGAAGAACAGATGTAAATAATGCACTAGCGAATTGATAGGGGAGGGGGGGGGGGTCTGAGGGCAATCTGAGCGTGTGGGCGGTTGATTGGGTGCCCGCAAGGGGCAGATTAGGGTCTAATCTGATGGATAACAGTGACAGGTGGTGATATGAGGTGATTGATGGGTAATTAGTGGGTGTTCAGAGAAGAGAACAGATGTAAACAATGCACTTGGGAGGTAATCTGACGGCGGGTTTGCGGGCGATCTGATAGTGTGGGTGGGTGATCAGATTGCCCGCAAGGGGCAGGTTAGGGGCTGATTGATGGGTGGCAGTGACAGGGGGTGATTGATGGGTGATTGACAGGTGATCAGTGGGTTATTACAGGGGGGATAGATGCATACAGTACACAGGGGGGGGGTCTGGGGAGAATCTGAGGGGTGGGGGGGGGGTGATCAGGAGCACCAAGGGGGCAGTTAGGACCTAAAATAAAAAAATAGCGTTGACAGATAGTGACAGGGAGTGATTGATTGGTGATTAGGGGAGTAATTGGGTGCAAACAGTGGTCTGGGGGGTGGGCAGGGGGTCTGAGGTGTGCTGTGGGCGATCAGAGGGAAGGGGGGGGCAGGATCAGTGTGTTTGGTGCAGACTAGGGTGGCTGCAGCCTGCCCTGGTGGTCCCTCGGACACTGGGACCACCAGGGCAGGAGGCAGCCTGTATAATACACTTTGTATACATTACAAAGTGTATTATACACTTTGTGTGCGGCGATCGTGGGGTTAACAACCCGCCGGTGCTTCCGAACGGCCGGCGGGTTGTCGTCACGGGTGGGCAGAGCCAGTGACGCGATCGCTCCTCCGGCATGCCGAAAGGACGCAACGCCCATGGGCGTATTGCGGTCCTTTCGGCGTCCACTTTGCCGCCGTTCATCGGCTGTGGGCGGTCTGCAAGTGGTTAAGGGCAGAAATCACATTTTATTGCTTAATTGGATGCCTAAAGTGCTTTAAAACATCTTGCATGTGTATACATCAATCAGGTAGTGTAATTAGTGTACTGCTTCACACTGACAGACCAAACTCACTGTGTAACGCACCGCAAACAGCTGTTTGTGTAGTGATGGCAGTGCTGGACTGGTGCGTGCGATGGCCAGAGTGCAGGCGATAGCGTTTTTCAAGCCCATATGGTCGCCGGCCTGAGGTAGCTCAATGACAGAACAACAGTGACTGTCCAGTTGATCGAATTTGGTCTGTCCACAATGAAGCAACGACCTTATTATCTTGGGTGTGCACCCCCCCCCCCCCCCCCGAGACACTCATATAGCTGGTGGTCATTACTTCATTGTGATACGCGAGCCCCTTCACCGCGGCAAGGTAACGATCACAAAGGGGAATTGACACATGTACATGCCTTTTATTTTGTTGTTGCAGCTTCAGTGCAGCCAGAAAAATTAGGCAGGCATGTACACACACCAGAAAAATTATTATAGCGGCCGCTGCTAGCAGCATCCTTAAAAATTCAGGAATCCGCCTGGAGTACTGAACCCTGTTGGTGGTGGCGGAGAAGGCAGTCAAGCGGACTGCAGACAGAGATGCTGTGTGGGGACCGACTTAGTCTTGGAGCAGGCAGTCACACGGCGTGCAGGCAGAGATGCTGTGTGTGGAGAATGACTTAGTCTTCGGGCAGGCCTAACCGTTCTTTGCAGACCACGTGGTCAGATGGACCCTTGACCCAGCGCTGTGTGCCAGACAGAGATGACACCACTTGCCTTTCAACATCACGGTACAGTTTGGGTATCACCTTTTTTGAGAAATAATTGCAGCCTGGTATCTTCCCTTGCAGTATGTGGCCTTGCTTTTGTGTGCTGCTTTTCCTCAGGTGGTCATCCCATTGCAGTTTGTGCTTTCTCATCATGTGCCTTCGTAAGGAAGTTGTCCCTACGTGGGTCTTGGTTTTTCCACGGCTCAATTTTTGGTAGCAGAGAGTACAGATGGCATCGCTCTCATCTGAGGCAGACACACAAAAAAATTTCCACACCACTGAGCCCTGGGGTGATGGCACTTTGGTGGTGGTGGCCGACAGAGTGTGGGGTGCCATAATCAGAGCAGGAGGAGGTAGATATGTCACGCTTCTGTGCGGAAGCTGAGGAAGATGAGGTGTTCTGTGTTAAATAGTGAACTTGTAATGAGTGGCGGGGACACCGCCGCAGCGGAGAGCGGCATGTCCGCCGCTTCCGCATCTCAGCTGGTGGCGGTCCCCGTCTCACAGACATGCAGGACGCCCCGGTCAGGTCCTTCTGCCGCGCACAGACTCCAGTGGTAGGACCTTTATTCCTTGAGGAGAAGAGTCAGCTGACCCGCTGGTCAGCTGACCTCGGTGAGCTCACTGATTGGTTAGGACCTGAGGCGGGCCTTTGCAGGTATCTCCGTGTATTTAAACTCTGGCTCTTCAGTTGCTGGTTGTCTGTTGTTGCGAATACTTCGTGTTAGCGCTCAGACCTTTGATAGCTGTAATCTGTAGCATTCAATACCATTGTAAATCCTTTTTGTGTTTTTGAACCCTGCCTGTATTTCTGACTATTCTTCTGCCTTCCGATTCTGTACTCCGTCTATCTGATCTGTTGCCGATTTCCAGCCTGAATCTCTGACTCTGATTTTGCCTCCTGATTCTGTACCTTACCTGTCCGACCCGCTGCCGACCTTGGATTGTACTTGACCACAATTTTGCTTGACGATTCTGTACCGCTGCTGACTGACCCGTTGCCGAATTCGCTTGTACGACCACTCTCTGTCTGGAGATAGCCTCAGTCACCAAGGGCTATCACTGAAGGCGTACTACTGAAATTACTGTTTGCACCAATCACTACACTTGTGCAATAAAGTTTTATGTTTCCTGTTTTGCATATCTGTATTATTTGATGATACTGCAGATCATCAAATAATCAGATATCGGAAGTCTTGCTAACACTACATTGTTACAGCGGGGATTTACATTCAACACCAGTACCATTGCAAAAATAAACAGGTTTTAGTGACCCTAGGATATGATCTCTTTGGGTTAGGGGCCCGAAACTCACCAGCCCTAAGCCCCCTTAAACTCTGTACAAAGCCTGAAAATTTGGGGCTGCTCAGCCGTACCGTTCAGCAGAAACCTGCGCTTTTGTACCCTCAAAACCTAGGCCCCATTAAAAGCCTATGGGAGATTTTAGCACTTTTGCACTCCCATAACTCTGGTTTGCAGAGATGTAGGGAACCCAACGTTTGAGTTTTTTTAACTATGACTAAGGGCACATTGTAAGCCCGACACGCGTTAGTTGAACCTTGTGATTTTATTGCATTTGC
The DNA here is from genome assembly GCF_040937935.1 of Hyperolius riggenbachi. Taxonomy (NCBI): domain Eukaryota; kingdom Metazoa; phylum Chordata; class Amphibia; order Anura; family Hyperoliidae; genus Hyperolius; species Hyperolius riggenbachi. The sequence continues at coordinate 81,508,768 of NC_090651.1, forward strand.
CATGTGGAATTCCTGAATAAAGAATACCAGAGTTTTTCTACCACTGCTTGGTTTGCGGATCCTTCTGTACATATCTGTGGATTGGCTTGGCTTCCCAGATCCTGCAGCCATTGGCTGAACTAGTAGGGGCTTTGAGCGTTTTGAACTTTACAATTTGTCCAACGTTTGAGTGCAAGTACAACAATATGCCTTCTACCTACATGCGACATGTCGTGAGCTTCAGACTTTGCTAACGGTCATGGCAGGGATTTACGTTGGTCACTGGCATCATAGACAAAAAAACAAGCTTTTGTGACCCTAGGCCAGGGGTAGAGAACCTATGGCTCGGGAGCCAGATGTGGCTCTTTTGATGGCTACATCTGGCTCACAAACAAATCAGTAGGGACTGATTCACTAAGCTACACTGCTCAAGCGCAGCATAGTGTGGCAGCGCAAGTAAAATTATCTAAGTCGGCACGCTATTGCTATAGCATGCACTGCTAACTTACTTGTGCTCCCCCCAAAACTAACAGCTGCTCCAATTGTCCCACCCTGGACCCTGTCAGCTCCAATGACTTTGTAGGACGAAATCCTTGCACTTTCAATGGCCCAATTGGGCCAAAGTGCGGGATCTCGTCCTACAAAGTGAATCAACCCTCAAGTGAGCTAGCTAATTGTACAAGCTGTTAGTCGGTATTTCTCCTGTCTGGCTCTCAGGAAAATTGCTGATGTTACTGAAACCCAAGAGAAGCTAAAGACGTGTCTGACACTTCCGCTGCCCAGAGGATCAACTGTATGCACATCACCATGGCAACAGGGACGTGAGCACTCTGCTGCGCATGCGCACTGTGCTAGTGTGAAACATATTGTGTGGCTCTCACGGAAATACTTTTTAAAATATGTGGCGTTTATGGCTCTCTCAGCCAAAAAGGTTCCTGACCCCTGCCCTAGGCTATGACCTCTTGGCCTAGGGGCCCCAAACTCACCAGTCCTGAACCCCACTTTGGAACTTTTGCACCCCCATAACTAGTTGGTTATCACCTGCCGACTTTAGCAGTTAATAGCAAAGGTCCCTTTCATCCTAGCAACACCAAATTTGCAGGATATGTTAAAAAGATAGCAGGAAACAATATTTTATGTACGGAGTGTGGGAAATCTGAACTAAAAAAATGACGTGGGGTCCCCCCTACCGAGCTCTCAGTAACCCCTTGTCCCCCATGCAGGCTGGGATTGCCAGAATGCGGAGCCCCGGCCGCGTGGGGCTTCGCACCCTGAGCTATACCAGCCCGCATGGTCCATGGTATGGGGGGGCTCCGGGGGAGAGGGGCGGCCAAGCCTTCCCCTTTCCCCCCAAGCCCTTGTCCAATCCAATGGACAAGGGGCTCTTCCCCACCTCCGGTGCCCCAGGAGGAGGTGGGGGCGATGACTCCCTGGGGGGGTTTATGGTTGCATCTGGGAGTCCCCTTTAAGAAGGGGACCCCAGATGCTCACCCCCCTCCCAGAAGAAATGAGTATAGGAGTACAAAGTACCCCTTACCCATTTCCACAAAGGGCTAAATGAAATAAAAGCACAACGAAAAAAGTCCTTTAATGTTCTTAATTAACCAGGAATACTTACCTGTACCTTGCGATCTTCAATTAAGTTGATTGAAGATCTCCGCCGCCCCCCACATAGCAGAGTAATGCGTCCTTTGGGACGCATAGCTGCCCACTCCCGCTGTCCTCCCTGCCTCCTCACCTCTCACCTAACCTGGCACCTGGTGCACCCATGGGTGCCCCGGGTGCCAGCCTAGGTGGGGTTCGACAGTGAAGGCAGGTGGGGAGAGACAGCTGGAGCTGCAGCTATGCGTCCTGCACAGGACATATTCTAAGCTATATTAACCGGTTCATGAATGATTCGGTTCTTTTTGATGTATTGAATCGAATGAATCAGCTCTTTTTTCTTTGAAACTTTAAAATCGATTTTCTCCCAAAAAAAATGTCCTCTTGTTCCCCACTGTTCTTCTTAACATTCTGGTGTTTCTAGCTTTTAAGGGGGCTTTGCTATTAACCGCTAAAGTCAGCGGGCATTTAATTTTCCCACGGTCAAAAGGAGAATTTCTCAAAAACGATAAGGTCTTCTTGACATTTTTTTTCCTCTTCTAGTCACTGTCCTCCTCTACATACCCTGCAAATTTGGTGTTTCTACTATGTAAGGGGACTTTGCTATTAACCGATAAAGTCGGCGAGCGTTTAATTTTCCCACGATCAGAAGCAGAATTTTAAAATCGATTTTCTCAAAAACTATAAGGTCTTTTTTTAAAAAAAAATTCTCTTGTAGTCACTGAAAAAAACTCAGGTGTTAGACCCCTCGAAACATCTTTTCCATTACTTTTGTGGCCAGCATAAATGTTTGTAGTTTTCAAAGTTTGCCTCCCCATTGAAGTCTATTGTGGTTCGCAAAGTTCGTACGACCCCGAACTTTTGAGGAAGTTCGAGTTCGAGGTTCGCAAACCTAAAATCGGAGGTTCGAGCCATCTCTACTCCACACTAGCACCCTTTGTGTCCAAGTAGGTTCTTGCTCCTGTCACATGTAGTGGATCCTTCATACAGGCATGTAACATGTGGGACTGATATTTAATGGCAGGTCCAATCACTCAGCAACCACTTAATCCCCAGATGAAATTCACTGCAGATTCTTGGATTTTGTCAGGTCAAAAGTAAATATTGGCTTGTTTATACTACACCTTAGCAAGCAGAGAGCTGTTACCTACACAATCTGTTCGTAGTTGTCCATTATATTACATGGAAGTAAAATTAGCCAATCAAAATTGGATGTGTGTGCACCCTAAAAAATCAGATGGAAGAGACTAAAACAGCTTAAAAAAGATCATATGGAAGAGACTAAAGGGGCTTCAAAAAAAAAAAAAACTGGAGCCAAGGTGGAATTCTTAGGGATGCTCATTCGGACTCCGCGGAAATGCAATTTCCGAAATTCCGATCGGGAAATCGGTAATTCTAGTGCGGTAGGCGGATTTCCGCCGGAAATCGCGGAAATTCCACCCGACTTTAACATCAATTTTCTCAAAAACTATAAGGTCTTTTTGAAAACTTTTTTTTGCATCTTGTTCAGAAGATTCTGGTTAATAAACCCTGAAAATTTGGTGTTTCTAGGACTTAAGGGGGCTTTTCTATTGACCGCTAAAGTCGGCGGATTTTTACTGTAATGTAAAATGCAAAAAATCTGCATCTGACTATTTTCTGCATTTTACATTACAGTAAAAATCCGCCGAAATAACAGTTAATAGCAAAGCCCCCCTAAGTCCTAGAAACACCAAATTTTCAGGGTTTATTAAACAGAATCTTCTGAACAAGATGCAAAAAAAAAGTTTTCAAAAAGACCTTATAGTTTCTGAGAAAATAGATATTAAAGTCGGGCGGAATTTCCGCGATTTCCGGCGGAAATTCCGCATTGGAATGCGGAAATTGGTAGCGGAAGGCGGAATCGGTAATTTGGCAATGGCGGAATGCGGATTTACCGCGGAATCGGAAATTGGCATTCCGACCATCCCTAATCCTGTCGGCGCAGGCGCCGTCTGGCGACGGATGGGGAAAATCGAACTTTTCATTGTACCGTGTATAGACACCATTAGTCATCACTGCAAAGTACCATAAGTCGGTGGAGGTATATAACAGACAGGGGTGGGCAAACTACGGCCTGCAGGCCACATCCGGCCCGCGCGGCCATTTCATCTGGTCTGCCGAGGCAGGGCTGGATTTTGGGTCCCCTCAGGAGGTATAGACTCCGTGCCAGTTCACCAGCCGCAGCTCACATCCTGTCTGTGGGAGACTTTGAGCAGGCAGAGCAGGGCTACAGGAAAATGGCGTCCGAAGCCCTGCACTGGAGACTACTTGTGTGTCCAGTACAGGGCTTCGGGCACTATTTTCCCGTACACCTGCTCTGCCTGTCAGCGTGGGAAGTTTGCAGCCGGACTTGCTGCACAAAAGATGATCAGGGAGCTACGCTGGCCTAGAGAGGAGTCTTCTGCCACATGAGTAAATATTTTTTCTTTACAGGTGCACCACTAGCACCAGGGTTATTAGGGAGCACTGATGGGGGGAAACATAAAAGAGCCCTGCCTACGTGCATTTTCTAGAAAAATGCTGCCACATTAGATGTATTTTCTAGTTAAACTCTGTCGGAGGGGGTTTGCCTGCTGTCCCTGGGCCCTTGCTGTTTGTGGGTGAGGGAAACGTTGTCTAATTATCTTTAGAGTCACTTTGCTTCTGTTTTGGGAGAAAACTTGGGCCTACTGTCTTTGCCTTACACTGTTACTTTACAGTTAGCTCTAGCCACTTGTCATGGCCACACCCATTTTTTACTGCAGCAAGCTTTGCATCATAGGTGTTGCCCTAGGAGGGTGATTTGGGGTGCTGAAGCACCCCCTAAAATTGTCCAAGCACCCCTAAAGTACCCCCCAGCGTGAACTGACTTTCGGCGTCTAATAGACGTCTTTTCACCGGCAGCAGCAGCCCGTAGCTCATAGCACAACTCCGGCAGGGGCAGAGCAGGGCTACGGTAAAATGGTGTCCGAAGCCCTGCTCTGGAGACAATGGCTATCATTCATAAAGCATTTCCGCATGCGGTAATGCCTAAAACAGCTGACTTTACCGCAAACGTAGCAAAATCTGCATTCATAAAGGCTCCTTCCGCATCAAAAGCTGACATTACCGAGCACAGAGATAAATCACCGCCTTGTGCGGTGATTATTGTAAAAAATGTAGCAAAATGTTAATTCATAAAGATCACCGCAAGCGGTGTGAGGTCGGGAAGTACTGCTCCCTCTGATGTGGCGATAACAATGTAAGTGAATGGAGACACACAGACCTCCCAGGCAGCTGCAGCAGAGCGGAACGAGGAGAAATGTATCAACTCGGCTGCTTCCGTGTCTCCGCAAGCCTACCGCCAGCTTAGTTCGGGGAATCTTCGCACTGCTACACAGCGTAGCCACCGCAACCCCAGCAAACGCTACAGAAAGGCGGGCGTGTTAACACAACAGTTCTCTCATATTTGAAGGCTTAGGGCTGGTTCAGATGTCTAGTTCGGGGGCGGCGGTACGGCGATTGACGGCTTCGCGCCGCGATCGGCGTCTCTCGTCCCTGCAGGGGGACATGAAGCTGCGGCGGCTAGCCGTACCCTCGACGCCATATGCTGCTTCTAGGGCCGGCCGAAACGACGCGTTAAATCAGGATCGGAACGGCGCGTTTGCGCAATCAACTGTAACCGCGCGATGCTAATCGCTCCCATTCACTTGAATGGGAGCATTTAGCCAAAGAGTCCTGAACACTTAGCAGTAAACGCTGCCAAGCGTCCGTGCAATTCAGCCCTTACTCACCCAGTGTGGGTGAGTTGGAAATCATCTATTTTTTACCAGCATAAAAAAAGGGGTGTGCTCCACCCTGCAGGTGAGCACTGCTCTCTCTCATGCCAGGCTCCTGGATGAGGAGGCATATGTTAGGAACGATACTTTTGTTACCTTTACCTTTACCTTTACCTTTACCTTACCAGTAGTGTCCTACATATTCCCACATAAGAGCCAAAAGGCTCTTTTTAATGATGAATTCTCTGCCATGCCTATGCCCGATATTGAGCATATGTCATTCACCTTATGGTCATTGCAACATTCCCCACACAAAGACTTTATTTTACAATAACCTGGCTACATAGATTCAACGGCAAAGTCTTTCTCCGAAATAAGTACCTTAACCTTATTTACATTAGAGAAGAAGGCTTCTCACAGGCAATGTTGGGTCAGACCAACTGATTTGCATAGCTCCGCCTCCTCCCGAACCCTATCTGCCTGTGCGGAAACGTTTAGGGGTCTGAGGCACAGACTTGTGCAGCAGCTTATTATGCCAAATAAATATGGTGCGTGTGTGTGTCTTCTAAATAGCACCACTAGGGGGCGATATTGAATAATTTTGCCGTGTGATTCTTCCCTCGCTTCTCTCCCTCTAATCAGCTGTACACTGCTATTTACTCCCGGCTCCTCCGTCCCTCCAGCCAATAGAATGAGAGAAGCAGCCGAGGAGCCGCCCTCACAACAAGTTCAGGCCAGCTGCAGCCCACATCATTAGTGAGAGAATATTGCTCGGCTCCCTGACTCCCTACAGTACGTGTGACAGGCAGGGGCTCTGGCAGCACAGGACGACACAGCAGTGTCAGCTAAGCCTGGCCTCACACACCAGTCACTCCAGCCTGCCCTGTGCTGCAGAGACTGTGCCTGTGTAACCCCTTCCTGTTATCAGCTCAGCTCTGCCAGAGGGAAATAAGTGCAGCAGACAAGCAACAAAAACTAACAAATCAGTCAAGCTGCACAACACTGCTACTATTACATGATGTCTGACAGAGCTTAGGCTAGTTGTGTAGAATGACATTTCCATTATAAGTGCCCTGAAGTATCCCCCTAAATTGCCTGTCTATGTGCATGATTAATGAAACAAGTTTATCCCTGTAAAGACTGATATGCTTTTACAGTGGTCCTGAACTCTGAACTTCCTCTCTGCTGTAAAAGATAAGCAACAGCAGCAACCTTTAAAGGGACCCTGAGCAGTGCCCGAATTTAAAAGATTGCACTTACCCGGGGCTTCCTCCAGCCCACCGCAGGCCACGAGGTCCCCCGGCGTCCTCCTGGTTCCTCTCCAAGCGCCTCTGCCGGCCCCCGTTACAAGCGACACCCGGGTCGGTTGTCAGGCCGGCCAGAGCCGGGACAAGGTCCTCCAGCACCCAAGGCTGAGACACCAAAGTGCGCCCCTCCATCCCTGCCATCACACACTGATTGCTATTAGACTAAGAGGCGCCACAGGGCCCACAACCTCCCCAACACCTTAATATCTAGTTATCTGGCTTGCAGTCACTGCCATGTATCCCCTTTTCTTATTTCTTTCTGCTTCAAACACAATTATCAATGACAGCTGAATGAATTCTGCGCCCCCTCCTACACTGCGCCCTGAGGCTGGAGCCTCTCCAGCTTATGCCTCGGCCCGGCCCTGGGGCCGGCACTTCCTGGATCCATACGCTGCTCGTCATCATGCCAGTCGCTACGCATCATCACGGAGGCCGGCGTGACAGGTCTGCGCATGCGCGGTTTCCTGCATATGCACAGACCTGTCACGCTGGCCGCTGTGATGACACGTAGCAGCCGGTGTGATGACCAGCAGCTTAAGGATTCAGGAAGAGCCAGCTCCACACCCGACCCGAGTGTCGCTAGTAACGGGGCCCGGCGGAAGCGCAAGGAGAGGAGCCAGGAGGACGCCAGGTAAGTGCAATCTTTTAAATTCGGGCACTGCTCAGGGTCCCTTTAAAGAAAGAAACATCTCTTTGTTACAGCTGATACAAATCCTGCAATAAATCTGCAGTGTTTACTTCCTGCTTTCATGGAAGCAGACATATTGTTAACATCCTGTGTTTGCCAATCAGCTCTCTGCTGTGGTAGGAGCTGACACAGCTGAAGAGATCAAATTGCAACTTGTGATTATTGACAGATGAGGGGGGGAGTTCGACTGAACTATCTAAATACATACAGGGTGCATTTCTGTAGGTTTACCTTCTGTCCTGTGCAAGAGTTCAGTTCCACTTTAACCACTTGACGACCATCAGTGTTAAACCCCCCTAAAGACCAGGCTGTTTTTGGCTGCACTGGGCTGTGCAGGCTTTTCAGCCTCCTGCACAGCCCAGCTAAGGAGCCCAGCGATCGGACTCACCTCCTATTTTTGTCCCTAAAGGGAAATGCTGCCGGAGGTGTCCGATCGCTGTTGCCACTTTTTTTGTTTGTGTCTTCTGCCTCATAGAGAGGCTCTCTCTCCCTCTGCCCCCCCCCCCCCCCCTCTCCTTCCTCCCTCCCCTCCGCCTGTAGAAATGAACAGGACGGAGATCCGTCCTGTTCTCCACCTCCCATAGACATTAGCCTATAAGAGGATGGCGATCCCCGGCCAATCAGAGGCCAGGGATCGCCGATCACGTACAGCGCTGCTGGAGACCACAGCGCTGTACGGATGTAAACAGAGGGGATCTCTTTCCCCTTTCGTTTACAAACACTCTGCTAGCCGCAATCGGCTGCTAGCAGGCTAATCACGGAGCTCCGCTCTGTGAACTGTCAGGGAACGATCACGCATGCACGCGGCCGTTCCCTGGGAAACTGCAGCTCCAGGACTTGATGCCAATCTGCGCCAGCCGGTCCTGGGGCTGCCGCCGTGGTCACGCCCATGGGCATGACGCGGTCGTTATGTAGTTAATGTTTAGCTAAGACTAATGGTACACAAGCATTTAAATTCCATGTATAGTTTCCTGCCGTGGGCTCCCTAAGGGCCTGACTCCACTGATGCAGTTGTGTACGCTTTTCAGCAACACATCAATGTTACAGATAACTGCGTTAGTGGGCTCAGGCCCTTAGTGTGCATCCAGTTCTGTTTGTTCCCCCTCTGCCATACCAGGTAGTTGGGACGACTGCACATGTGCGGCTATGGCTGTGTGTGGCCTTGGTCTTATTCCCTTAGATGGGAGTGCTCTGAGCCTGCACAGTTACAAGGCAATGAATGCTTTTGGCCATGGGAACGAGGCCAAGCACATGTGTGGCTAGGGCCGAGCATGCGCAGTAATCCCCAAATACCAGGGTGGGCAGCGGAGGAATGGATGGGACTGGACACACATTATTATTATTATTTAGTATTTATATAGCACCGACATCTTCCGCAGCGCTGTACAGAGTATATATAGTCTTGTCACTAACTGTCCCTCAGAGGAGCTCACAATCTAGTCCCTACCATAGTCATATGTCTACATCGTGTAGTGTATGTATTGTAGTCTAGGGCCAATTTAGGAGGAAGCCAATTAACTTATCTGTATGTTTTGGGTTGTGGGAGGAAACCGGAGTGCACAGAGGAAACCCACGCAGACACAGGGACATACCTCTCAACTTTTTGAGATTAGAAAGAGGGACACTTAAGCCATGCCCCTGCCACACCCCTGATCACACCCTTAGTCACGCATACCATAAAGATTTTATGAGAAAAATATGTTTTATAATTCAAACCACACTTGTTCTTTCTATCCTGGTTCATTTTCCTTCATATTAACATATTAAAATTAGTAATATATCAATTTAAAGGATGGGAATAAAGTTTAGAGTCAATCAAGCACATTTTTTAGTTGATAAATATATATATTTGCATAGAAAGAGAGACAAAGTCCTGAAAGAGGAACAAATGAGGAGGAAAGAGGGGCAGGGCTCCCAAAGAGGGACAGTTGGGAGCTGTGCAGGGAGAACATACAAACTCCTTGCAGACGTTGACCTGGCTGGGATTGAAACCAGGGATACAGCGATGTAAGGCGAGAGCACTAACTACTATGCCACCGAGGGAGACTAAAGCCTACAGGGGGCTGGAGGAAGACCCAGGTAAGTATAAATGTTTGTGTACCATGGATCAGTGTGCATGATTGACTTGTGTATATATAGCACTGGGTGAGGGTTTTTGCTGGAGTTGTAAATAGTTTTTTCTGCCTTGTGGAAATAGGTAATACATTTTTTTTTTAAATTAATAACTCTTAAAAACATTTTTACATTTGTCAATTTGAGGCAGTTGCTTAGTCTATTGGGGGCACACGGTGGCTGCATCTGTTTATTGGGGCTTCTAACAATAGAGGGGTGTGAAGTGACCAGTTGCATTTACGGACCGTTTCTACTATCGCGAATTCGCATGCTTTTGCCGCATGCGAATTCGCATAGCCATTACAAGTGGATGGGACTGTTTCCACTTGTCAGGATTCCTTTGCGTTTTTCTGTGCAGAAGAAATTTGCATGGCAGAGCCATCAGAATTCGCATACCGCTATGCGAATCGCATACAATGTATTTAATAGGAAATATGCATGAGGTTTGGGTATGCGAATTTCCATGCGAATTCGCATGGAAACAATGGAAAAGCACACCATGCTGCCATGGTTAAATTCGCATACATCGTCATCCATGCGAATTCGCATGAAAATTCGCATAGACCCGCATGCGAAATTCACATCTGCATGTGAATTTTTACCGTGGCGATTCGCACCGCACAAGTGGAAATGCAGCCTAATAGGGAATTTGCATGCGGTTTTGGTATGCAAATTTTGATGCGAATTCGCATACGATTTTGCATTGGATCAATGGAAAAGCACACAGGCACTGCCATGGTTAAATTCGCATACATCGTCATCCATGCGAAATCGTATGCTAATTCGCATGAAAATTTGCATATAACCGCATGCGAAATTCGCATCCGCATGTGAATTTTTACCGCGGCGATTCCCACCGCACAAGTGGAAACGGGCCCTAACTAATGTAGCCTAAAAAAAAAGTAAAATATGTGACCACTCCCACAACTTAGCTCCCCCCACAACACCTCTGAAAGTGCGCTTCTGTCTCCGCCCCCTGTCCATCCAAAATGTTGGGTGTCCAGGCTTTTTGGAGCTTTTGACCTTAAAAAATTTGAAATAATGTTGGCAACCCTGCTGGATGGGGACGCACACTGCTGTCATGTTGTTAGGCATCCAACTGTCACTTGCTGCAGACATTATCGATTCGAGAAGAAATGGGTGAGTTCTTCCGAGGGTAGAAGAGGGTGTCCTCCACTGGTAATAGGGTGAGATAGAGGAATGGCTTGTAGCTAATATTCAGGACGTCTGTCTGCTCTGGACATATTATTACAGTATATTTCATGATAGATTTGCCTGTATTTAGCATTTACATTTTTCTGCTGCGCTTTTGCAGAGTACAGTGAATAGAGTGACCTATGCATTGCACTTAATGCACGTGGAAGGGGACCGAAGTGAAACTCATACAAGGACAGAAAAAACATACTACCTCCATGCATATAGTGTCTTGAATCAAAACGCAGTATATGCAGCATGTATTTTGAGCTCATCGTCCCTGAAAATACTTATTGCAAAGCCCCATACAGATGCTAACTAAGAGGTGCCCATACACAGAGGCAAAGCTAAGGAGCAATGGGCCCCAGTACAAATTTGACATGCCCCCTCTCCAGCACTTTATACATAACAATTGATGCAGTGCACCAAAACCTGCCAAGGACAACCACAGTGTTAGAGGTGCAAGAAGGGGATGGGGATCAGTCTGTTAACCACTTCGGGACCAGCACCCTCTGCTCCCTTAAGGACCAGAGGGTGCTGGTCCAGTAAACCGCCGCTTCCCGACGAATCGCCGCTAAAATCTGCCGCTCCCGACGGTCACGCCGCTCTGTCCCCGCCGCAGGCTGCTCTCTCTGCCGTCGGTATGATGGTAGAATGCTGTGCGCCGGTCAGGAGCCGCTTTCATTGGCTCCTGACCCTGTCACTCCATGCAAGCCAATGGGAACAGCTTACATGAATGACAGGGCCAGGAGCCAATGAAAACGGCTCCTGCCCGGCTCACAGTGCTCTGCTGTCATAGAGGCGGCAGGGCAGCATATGGCGGCGGAGATCGAGAGGTGGGGACGGGCGGGGGCGCGCGATCAATGGGACGTACAGTTTATGTCAGGTCAGAACCGCAGCACCCCCTGCCTGCCGTAGATTTATACTGCAGCGGTCCGCAGGTAGTTAATGATCACTACTATTCAAAGCATCTATAGCAGTGATTATTTCCAGCATAGGACTAATAAAGAGCTATTACTGTGGTTGAGGGAGGTCCCCTATTGGTACACCACGGCCCATACACTTGTCACAACATGTCTGCCCCATCGTGAATTAAATAGATTATGGACTGTAATTGATTGAGGCCGGGTGCACACATGGCAGAAACGCTTGCGGATTGTAAAACGCTGCAATGTTAGTCTACGGGACGCAGAAGGACCAGCGTTGCACTTGCGATTTACAGTAAGCGTTCTGCAGACGCTTGCAGTGTTGCATAATATGCAGGCTGGCTGCCAAAACGCACATAATGATAGTCTATGGAGACACATATGCATTGCGTTTTTCATTAAAAGTTAAAGATCTCTGACGTATTTCCGCTTCCTAACGATTTGCATATATTTAAATGTAAAAACACATAAAAAACACATGGAAAACGCATATGCGTTTTCCATTAGCAAACCACAAACGTACGCAAAACACTTGAAAAACGCATCTGCGATAAAAAATGCAAACGCACCAAAAACGCAATACAAAAACGCAAACGCACCTACGGAAAATGCTGGATTTTCACTCTATGCTATCTGTGAATTTAGCCTGAAACTATCAATCGTGCATGTCGGTAAGATTTGTGTGTTCACACTGGAGCGATGTGATTTTGTAAAAATCCCCCACAGCATCTCTAGCATCTCTCAAAATCTCTAGCGCTTAAAAAGCTCTTGTAGTGTGGCCTGGTGCTTATATAGCTTTTTTTTAAACATTGCATCATTCTTTTAAGCTATGAAGCAAAGCAGAAATAATGGCCCTTTGAACTGTTCTGCAGTAAAACCTTATCTCAAGCTGTCCCTCAGTATTTCTTGGCTGTTAAAGAGAATGCAGGAACCATGAGAGGAATGGGAAGGATAATTAGTGGTGTGTTTTGTGGTGTATTTTTACTTATACCCATGCTGGGTGGGAGAAATATTTCTGTAAATTAAAATTTTTTGATTTTTTTTTTACACACAATTGTCTATTTACAGAGATATTTCTCCCACCCAGCATGGGTATGTGTAAAAATACACCACAAAACACATTATACTACTTCTGAGTATGGCGATACCACATGTGTGGCACTTTTTTGCACCCTAACTGCGCTAAGGGGCCCAACATCCTATGAGTACCTTTAGGATTTCACAGGTCATTTTGAGGCATTTAGTTTCTAGATTACTCCTCACGGTTTAAGGACCCTAAAATGCCAGGGCAGTATAGGAACCCCACAAGTGACCTCATTTTAGAAAGAAGAAACCCCGAGGTATTCCGTTAGTAGTATGGTGAGTTTATAGAAGATTTTATTTTTTTGTCACAAGTTAGCGGAAATTGAATTTTTTTTTTCACAAAGTGTCATTTTCCACTAACTTGTGACAAAAAATAAAAACTTCTATGAACTCACTATACTACTAACGGAATACCTTGGGATGTCTTCTTACTAAAATGGGGTCACTTGTGGGGTTCCTATACTGCCCTGGCATTTTAGGGGCCCTAAACATAAGGAGTAGTCTGGAAAGCAAATGCCTCAAAATGAACCGTGAATAGGACGTTGGGCCCCTTAGCGCACCTAGACTGCAAAAAAGTGTCACACATGTGGTATCGCCGTACTCAGGAGAAGTAGTATAATGTGTTTTGGGGTGTATTTTTACAGATACCCATGCCCATTACCAATTAGACTACTTCTCCTGAGTACGGCGATACAACGTGTGACACTTTTTTGCAGTCTAGGTGCGCTAAGGGGCCCAACGTCCTATTCACGGGTCATTTTGAGGCATTTTGATGACAGGTGGTCTATGAGGGGGCGAATTTTGTGGAACCGGTCATAAGCAGGGTGGCCTCTTAGATGACAGGTTGTTTTGGGCCTGATCTGATGGATAGGAGTGCTAGGGGGGTGACAGGAGGTGATTGATGGGTGTCTCAGAGGGTGATTAGAGGGGAAAATAGATGCAATCAATGCACTGGGGAGGTGATCGGAAGGGGGTCTGAGGGGGATCTGAGGGTTTGGCCGAGTGATCATGAGCCCACACGGGGCAAATAAGGGCCTGATCTGATGAGTAGGTGTGCTAGGGGGTGACAGGAGGTGATTGATGGGTGTCTCAAGGTGTGATTAGAGGGGGGAATAGATGCAAGCAATGCACTGGCAAGGAGATCAGGCTGGGGTCTGAGGGCGTTCTGAGCGTGTGGGCGGGTGATTGGGTGCCCTAGGGGCAGATAGGGGTCTGATCTGATGGGTAGCAGTGACAGGTGGTGACAGAGGGTGATTGATGGGTGATTGATAGGTAATTAGTGGGTGTTTAGAGGAGAGAACAGATGTAAACAATGCACTTGGGAGGTGATCTGATGGCGGGTTTGCGGGCGATCTGATGGTGTGGGTGGGTGATCAGATGGGTGGGTGATCAGATTGCCCGCAAGGGGCAGGTTAGGGGCTGATTGATGGGTGGCAGTGACAGGGGGTGACAGGGGGTGATTGATGGGTGATTGACAGGTGATTGACAGGTGATCAGTGGGTTATTACAGGGAAGAACAGATGTAAATAATGCACTAGCGAATTGATAGGGGAGGGGGGGGGGTCTGAGGGCAATCTGAGCGTGTGGGCGGTTGATTGGGTGCCCGCAAGGGGCAGATTAGGGTCTAATCTGATGGATAACAGTGACAGGTGGTGATATGAGGTGATTGATGGGTAATTAGTGGGTGTTCAGAGAAGAGAACAGATGTAAACAATGCACTTGGGAGGTAATCTGACGGCGGGTTTGCGGGCGATCTGATAGTGTGGGTGGGTGATCAGATTGCCCGCAAGGGGCAGGTTAGGGGCTGATTGATGGGTGGCAGTGACAGGGGGTGATTGATGGGTGATTGACAGGTGATCAGTGGGTTATTACAGGGGGGATAGATGCATACAGTACACAGGGGGGGGGGTCTGGGGAGAATCTGAGGGGTGGGGGGGGGGGTGATCAGGAGCACCAAGGGGGCAGTTAGGACCTAAAATAAAAAAATAGCGTTGACAGATAGTGACAGGGAGTGATTGATTGGTGATTAGGGGAGTAATTGGGTGCAAACAGTGGTCTGGGGGGTGGGCAGGGGGTCTGAGGTGTGCTGTGGGCGATCAGAGGGAAGGGGGGGGGCAGGATCAGTGTGTTTGGTGCAGACTAGGGTGGCTGCAGCCTGCCCTGGTGGTCCCTCGGACACTGGGACCACCAGGGCAGGAGGCAGCCTGTATAATACACTTTGTATACATTACAAAGTGTATTATACACTTTGTGTGCGGCGATCGTGGGGTTAACAACCCGCCGGCGCTTCCGAACGGCCGGCGGGTTGTCGTCACGGGTGGGCAGAGCCAGTGACGCGATCGCTCCTCCGGCATGCCGAAAGGACGCAACGCCCATGGGCGTATTGCGGTCCTTTCGGCGTCCACTTTGCCGCCGTTCATCGGCTGTGGGCGGTCTGCAAGTGGTTAAGGGCAGAAATCACATTTTATTGCTTAATTGGATGCCTAAAGTGCTTTAAAACATCTTGCATGTGTATACATCAATCAGGTAGTGTAATTAGTGTACTGCTTCACACTGACAGACCAAACTCACTGTGTAACGCACCGCAAACAGCTGTTTGTGTAGTGATGGCAGTGCTGGACTGGTGCGTGCGATGGCCAGAGTGCAGGCGATAGCGTTTTTCAAGCCCATATGGTCGCCGGGCTGAGGTAGCTCAATGACAGAACAACAGTGACTGTCCAGTTGATCGAATTTGGTCTGTCCACAATGAAGCAACGACCTTATTATCTTGGGTGTGAACCCCCCCCCCCCCCCCCCCGAGACACTCATATAGCTGGTGGTCATTACTTCATTGTGATACGCGAGCCCCTTCACCGCGGCAAGGTAACGATCACAAAGGGGAATTGACACATGTACATGCCTTTTATTTTGTTGTTGCAGCTTCAGTGCAGCCAGAAAAATTAGGCAGGCATGTACACGCACCAGAAAAATTATTATAGCGGCCGCTGCTAGCAGCATCCTTAAAAATTCAGGAATCCGCCTGGAGTACTGAACCCTGTTGGTGGTGGCGGAGAAGGCAGTCAAGCGGACTGCAGACAGAGATGCTGTGTGGGGACCGACTTAGTCTTGGAGCAGGCAGTCACACGGCGTGCAGGCAGAGATGCTGTGTGTGGAGAATGACTTAGTCTTCGGGCAGGCCTAACCGTTCTTTGCAGACCACGTGGTCAGATGGACCCTTGACCCAGCGCTGTGTGCCAGACAGAGATGACACCACTTGCCTTTCAACATCACGGTACAGTTTGGGTATCACCTTTTTTGAGAAATAATTGCAGCCTGGTATCTTCCCTTGCAGTATGTGGCCTTGCTTTTGTGTGCTGCTTTTCCTCAGGTGGTCATCCCATTGCAGTTTGTGCTTTCTCATCATGTGCCTTCGTAAGGAAGTTGTCCCTACGTGGGTCTTGGTTTTTCCACGGCTCAATTTTTGGTAGCAGAGAGTACAGATGGCATCGCTCTCATCTGAGGCAGACACACAAAAAAATTTCCACACCACTGAGCCCTGGGGTGATGGCACTTTGGTGGTGGTGGCCGACAGAGTGTGGGGTGCCATAATCAGAGCAGGAGGAGGTAGATATGTCACGCTTCTGTGCGGAAGCTGAGGAAGATGAGGTGTTCTGTGTTAAATAGTGAACTTGTAATGAGTGGCGGGGACACCGCCGCAGCGGAGAGCGGCATGTCCGCCGCTTCCGCATCTCAGCTGGTGGCGGTCCCCGTCTCACAGACATGCAGGACGCCCCGGTCAGGTCCTTCTGCCGCGCACAGACTCCAGTGGTAGGACCTTTATTCCTTGAGGAGAAGAGTCAGCTGACCCGCTGGTCAGCTGACCTCGGTGAGCTCACTGATTGGTTAGGACCTGAGGCGGGCCTTTGCAGGTATCTCCGTGTATTTAAACTCTGGCTCTTCAGTTGCTGGTTGTCTGTTGTTGCGAATACTTCGTGTTAGCGCTCAGACCTTTGATAGCTGTAATCTGTAGCATTCAATACCATTGTAAATCCTTTTTGTGTTTTTGAACCCTGCCTGTATTTCTGACTATTCTTCTGCCTTCCGATTCTGTACTCCGTCTATCTGATCTGTTGCCGATTTCCAGCCTGAATCTCTGACTCTGATTTTGCCTCCTGATTCTGTACCTTACCTGTCCGACCCGCTGCCGACCTTGGATTGTACTTGACCACAATTTTGCTTGACGATTCTGTACCGCTGCTGACCGACCCGTTGCCGAATTCGCTTGTACGACCACTCTCTGTCTGGAGATAGCCTCAGTCACCAAGGGCTATCACTGAAGGCGTACTACTGAAATTACTGTTTGCACCAATCACTACACTTGTGCAATAAAGTTTTATGTTTCCTGTTTTGCATATCTGTATTATTTGATGATACTGCAGATCATCAAATAATCAGATATCGGAAGTCTTGCTAACACTACATTGTTACAGCGGGGATTTACATTCAACACCAGTACCATTGCAAAAATAAACAGGTTTTAGTGACCCTAGGATATGATCTCTTTGGGTTAGGGGCCCAAAACTCACCAGCCCTAAGCCCCCTTAAACTCTGTACAAAGCCTGAAAATTTGGGGCTGCTCAGCCGTACCGTTCAGCAGAAACCTGCGCTTTTGTACCCTCAAAACCTAGGCCCCATTA
This sequence comes from Hyperolius riggenbachi, assembly GCF_040937935.1. Lineage (NCBI taxonomy): Eukaryota > Metazoa > Chordata > Amphibia > Anura > Hyperoliidae > Hyperolius > Hyperolius riggenbachi. The sequence goes on from NC_090651.1 coordinate 81,526,093, forward strand.
AAAGCCTATGGGAGATTTTAGCACTTTTGCACTCCCATAACTCTGGTTTGCAGAGATGTAGGGAACCCAACGTTTGAGTTTTTTTAACTATGACTAAGGGCACATTGTAAGCCCGACACGCGTTAGTTGAACCTTGTGATTTTATTGCATTTGCCATGTGAAATTCCTGAATAAAGAATACCAGAGTTTTTCTACCACTGCTTGGTTTGCGGATCCTTCTGTACATATCTGTGGATTGGCTTGGCTTCCCAGATCCTGCAGCCATTGGCTGAACTAGTAGGGGCTTTGAGCGTTTTGAACTTTACAATTTGTCCAACGTTTGAGTGCAAGTACAACAATATGCCTTCTACCTACATGCGACATGTCGTGAGCTTCAGACTTTGCTAACGGTCATGGCAGGGATTTACGTTCGTCACCGGCATCATAGACAAAAAAACAAGCTTTTGTGACCCTAGGCCAGGGGTAGGGAACCTATGGCTCGGGAGCCAGATGTGGCTCTTTTGATGGCTACATCTGGCTCACAAACAAATCAGTAGGGACTGATTCACTAAGCTACACTGCTCAAGCGCAGCATAGTGTGGCATCGCAAGTAAAATTATCTAAGTCGGCACGCTATTGCTATAGCATGCACTGCTAACTTACTTGTGCTCCCCCCAAAACTAACAGCTGCTCCAATTGTCCCACCCTGGACCCTGTCAGCTCCAATGACTTTGTAGGACGAAATCCTTGCACTTTCAATGGCCCAATTGGGCCAAAGTGCGGGATCTCGTCCTACAAAGTGAATCAACCCTCAAGTGAGCTAGCTAATTGTACAAGCTGTTAGTCGGTATTTCTCCTGTCTGGCTCTCAGGAAAATTGCTGATGTTACTGAAACCCAAGAGAAGCTAAAGACGTGTCTGACACTTCCGCTGCCCAGAGGATCAACTGTATGCACATCACCATGGCAACAGGGACGTGAGCACTCTGCTGCGCATGCGCACTGTGCTAGTGTGAAACATATTGTGTGGCTCTCACGGAAATACTTTTTAAAATATGTGGCGTTTATGGCTCTCTCAGCCAAAAAGGTTCCTGACCCCTGCCCTAGGCTATGACCTCTTTGGCCTAGGGGCCCCAAACTCACCAGTCCTGAACCCCACTTTGGAACTTTTGCACCCCCATAACTAGTTGGTTATCACCTGCCGACTTTAGCAGTTAATAGCAAAGGTCCCTTTCATCCTAGCAACACCAAATTTGCAGGATATGTTAAAAAGATAGCAGGAAACAATATTTTATGTACGGAGTGTGGGAAATCTGAACTAAAAAAATGACGTGGGGTCCCCCCTACCGAGCTCTCAGTAACCCCTTGTCCCCCATGCAGGCTGGGATTGCCAGAATGCGGAGCCCCGGCCGCGTGGGGCTTCGCACCCTGAGCTATACCAGCCCGCATGGTCCATGGTATGGGGGGGCTCCGGGGGAGAGGGGCGGCCAAGCCTTCCCCTTTCCCCCCAAGCCCTTGTCCAATCCAATGGACAAGGGGCTCTTCCCCACCTCCGGTGCCCCAGGAGGAGGTGGGGGCGATGACTCCCTGGGGGGGTTTATGGTTGCATCTGGGAGTCCCCTTTAAGAAGGGGACCCCAGATGCCCACCCCCCTCCCAGAAGAAATGAGTATAGGAGTACAAAGTACCCCTTACCCATTTCCACAAAGGGCTAAATGAAATAAAAGCACAACGAAAAAAGTCCTTTAATGTTCTTAATTAACCAGAAATACTTACCTGTACCTTGCGATCTTCAATTAAGTTGATTAAAGATCTCCGCCGCCCCCCACATAGCAGAGTAATGCGTCCTTTGGGACGCATAGCTGCCCACTCCCGCTGTCCTCCCTGCCTCCTCACCTCTCACCTAACCTGGCACCTGGTGCACCCATGGGTGCCCCGGGTGCCAGCCTAGGTGGGGTTCGACAGTGAAGGCAGGTGGGGAGAGACAGCTGGAGCTGCAGCTATGCGTCCTGCACAGGACATATTCTAAGCTATATTAACCGGTTCATGAATGATTCGGTTCTTTTTGATGTATTGAATCGAATGAATCAGCTCTTTTTTCTTTGAAACTTTAAAATCGATTTTCTCCCAAAAAAAATGTCCTCTTGTTCCCCACTGTTCTTCTTAACATTCTGGTGTTTCTAGCTTTTAAGGGGGCTTTGCTATTAACCGCTAAAGTCAGCGGGCATTTAATTTTCCCACGGTCAAAAGGAGAATTTCTCAAAAACGATAAGGTCTTCTTGACATTTTTTTTCCTCTTCTAGTCACTGTCCTCCTCTACATACCCTGCAAATTTGGTGTTTCTACTATGTAAGGGGACTTTGCTATTAACCGATAAAGTCGGCGAGCGTTTAATTTTCCCACGATCAGAAGCAGAATTTTAAAATCGATTTTCTCAAAAACTATAAGGTCTTTTTTAAAAAAAAAATTCTCTTGTAGTCACTGAAAAAAACTCAGGTGTTAGACCCCTCGAAACATCTTTTCCATTACTTTTGTGGCCAGCATAAATGTTTGTAGTTTTCAAAGTTTGCCTCCCCATTGAAGTCTATTGTGGTTCGCAAAGTTCGTACGACCCCGAACTTTTGAGGAAGTTCGAGTTCGAGGTTCGCAAACCTAAAATCGGAGGTTCGAGCCATCTCTACTCCACACTAGCACCCTTTGTGTCCAAGTAGGTTCTTGCTCCTGTCACATGTAGTGGATCCTTCATACAGGCATGTAACATGTGGGACTGATATTTAATGGCAGGTCCAATCACTCAGCAACCACTTAATCCCCAGATGAAATTCACTGCAGATTCTTGGATTTTGTCAGGTCAAAAGTAAATATTGGCTTGTTTATACTACACCTTAGCAAGCAGAGAGCTGTTACCTACACAATCTGTTCGTAGTTGTCCATTATATTACATGGAAGTAAAATTAGCCAATCAAAATTGGATGTGTGTGCACCCTAAAAAATCAGATGGAAGAGACTAAAACAGCTTAAAAAAGATCATATGGAAGAGACTAAAGGGGCTTCAAAAAAAAAAAAAACTGGAGCCAAGGTGGAATTCATCCTGTCGGCGCAGGCGCCGTCTGGCGACGGATGGGGAAAATCGAACTTTTCATTGTACCGTGTATAGACACCATTAGTCATCACTGCAAAGTACCATAAGTCGGTGGAGGTATATAACAGACAGGGGTGGGCAAACTACGGCCTGCAGGCCACATCCGGCCCGCGCGGCCATTTCATCTGGTCTGCCGAGGCAGGGCTGGATTTTGGGTCCCCTCAGGAGGTATAGACTCCGTGCCAGTTCACCAGCCGCAGCTCACATCCTGTCTGTGGGAGACTTTAAGCAGGCAGAGCAGGGCTACAGGAAAATGGCGTCCGAAGCCCTGCACTGGAGACTACTTGTGTGTCCAGTACAGGGCTTCGGGCACTATTTTCCCGTACACCTGCTCTGCCTGTCAGCGTGGGAAGTTTGCAGCCGGACTTGCTGCACAAAAGATGATCAGGGAGCTACGCTGGCCTAGAGAGGAGTCTTCTGCCACATGAGTAAATATTTTTTCTTTACAGGTGCACCACTAGCACCAGGGTTATTAGGGAGCACTGATGGGGGGAAACATAAAAGAGCCCTGCCTACGTGCATTTTCTAGAAAAATGCTGCCACATTAGATGTATTTTCTAGTTAAACTCTGTCGGAGGGGGTTTGCCTGCTGTCCCTGGGCCCTTGCTGTTTGTGGGTGAGGGAAACGTTGTCTAATTATCTTTAGAGTCACTTTGCTTCTGTTTTGGGAGAAAACTTGGGCCTACTGTCTTTGCCTTACACTGTTACTTTACAGTTAGCTCTAGCCACTTGTCATGGCCACACCCATTTTTTACTGCAGCAAGCTTTGCATCATAGGTGTTGCCCTAGGAGGGTGATTTGGGGTGCTGAAGCACCCCCTAAAATTGTCCAAGCACCCCTAAAGTACCCCCCAGCGTGAACTGACTTTCGGCGTCTAATAGACGTCTTTTCACCGGCAGCAGCAGCCCGTAGCTCATAGCACAACTCCGGCAGGGGCAGAGCAGGGCTACGGTAAAATGGTGTCCGAAGCCCTGCTCTGGAGACAATGGCTATCATTCATAAAGCATTTCCGCATGCGGTAATGCCTAAAACAGCTGACTTTACCGCAAACGTAGCAAAATCTGCATTCATAAAGGCTCCTTCCGCATCAAAAGCTGACATTACCGAGCACAGAGATAAATCACCGCCTTGTGCGGTGATTATTGTAAAAAATGTAGCAAAATGTTAATTCATAAAGATCACCGCAAGCGGTGTGAGGTCGGGAAGTACTGCTCCCTCTGATGTGGCGATAACAATGTAAGTGAATAGAGACACACAGACCTCCCAGGCAGCTGCAGCAGAGCGGAACGAGGAGAAATGTATCAACTCGGCTGCTTCCGTGTCTCCGCAAGCCTACCGCCAGCTTAGTTCGGGGAATCTTCGCGCTGCTACACAGCGTAGCCACCGCAACCCCAGCAAACGCGACAGAAAGGCGGGCGTGTTAACACAACAGTTCTCTCATATTTGAAGGCTTAGGGCTGGTTCAGATGTCTAGTTCGGGGGCGGCGTTACGGCGATTGACGGCTTCGCGCCGCGATCGGCGTCTCTCGTCCCTGCAGGGGGACATGAAGCTGCGGCGGCTAGCCGTACCCTCGACGCCATATGCTGCTTCTAGGGCCGGCCGAAACGACGCGTTAAATCAGGATCGGAACGGCGCGTTTGCGCAATCAACTGTAACCGCGCGATGCTAATCGCTCCCATTCACTTGAATGGGAGCATTTAGCCAAAGAGTCCTGAACACTTAGCAGTAAACGCTGCCAAGCGTCCATGCAATTCAGCCCTTACTCACCCAGTGTGGGTGAGTTGGAAATCATCTATTTTTTACCAGCATAAAAAAAGGGGTGTGCTCCACCCTGCAGGTGAGCACTGCTCTCTCTCATGCCAGGCTACTGGATGAGGAGGCATATGTTAGGAACGATACTTTTGTTACCTTTACCTTACCAGTAGTGTCCTACATATTTCCACATAAGAGCCAAAAGGCTCTTTTTTAATGATGAATTCTCTGCCATGCCTATGCCCGATATTGAGCATATGTCATTCACCTTATGGTCATTGCAACATTCCCCACACAAAGACTTTATTTTACAATAACCTGGCTACATAGATTCAACGGCAAAGTCTTTCTTCTAAATAAGTACCTTAACCTTATTTACATTAGAGAAGAAGGCTTCTCACAGGCAATGTTGGGTCAGACCAACTGATTTGCATAGCTCCGCCTCCTCCCTAACCCTATCTGCCTGTGCGGAAACGTTTAGGGGTCTGAGGCACAGACTTGTGCAGCAGCTTATTATGCCAAATAAATATGGTGCGTGTGTGTGTCTTCTAAATAGCACCACTAGGGGGCGATATTGAATAATTTTGCCGTGTGATTCTTCCCTCGCTTCTCTCCCTCTAATCAGCTGTACACTGCTATTTACTCCCGGCTCCTCCGTCCCTCCAGCCAATAGAATGAGAGAGGCAGCCGAGGAGCCGCCCTCACAACAAGTTCAGGCCAGCTGCAGCCCACATTAGTGAGAGAATATTGCTCGGCTCCCTGACTCCTCACAGTACGTGTGACAGGCAGGGCCTCTGGCAGCACAGGAGGACACAGCAGTGTCAGCTAAGCCTGGCCTCACACACCAGTCACTCCAGGCTGCCCTGTGCTGCAGAGGCTGTGCCTGTGTAACCCCCTCCTGTTATCAGCTCAGCTCTGCCAGAGGGAAATAAGTGCAGCAGACAAGCAACACAAACTAACAAATCAGTCAAGCTGCACAACACTGCTACTATTACATGATGTCTGACAGAGCTTAGGCTAGTTGTGTAGAATGACATTTCCATTATAAGTGCCCTGAAGTATCCCCCTAAATTGCCTGTCTATGTGCATGATTAATGAAACAAGTTTATCCCTGTAAAGACTGATATGCTTTTACAGTGGTCCTGAACTCTGAACTTCCTCTCTGCTGTAAAAGATAAGCAACAGCAGCAACCTTTAAAGGGACCCTGAGCAGTGCCCGAATTTAAAAGATTGCACTTACCCGGGGCTTCCTCCAGCCCACCGCAGGCCACGAGGTCCCCCGGCGTCCTCCTGGTTCCTCTCCAAGCGCCTCTGCCGGCCCCCGTTACAAGCGACACCCGGGTCGGTTGTCGGGCCGGGCCCGGCCGGCACTTCCTGGATCCATACGCTGCTCGTCATCATGCCAGTCGCTACGCATCATCACAGAGGCCGGCGTGACAGGTCTGCGCATGCGCGGTTTCCTGCATATGCACAGACCTGCCATGCTGGCTGCTGTGATGACGCGTAGCAGCTGGTGTGATGACCAGCAGCGTAAGGATTCAGGAAGAGCCAGCTCCACACCCGACCCGAGTGTCGCTAGTAACGGGGCCCGGCAGAAGCGCAAGGAGAGGAGCCAGGAGGACGCCAGGTAAGTGCAATCTTTTAAATTCGGGCACTGCTCAGGTTCCCTTTAAAGAAAAAAAAACATCTCTTTGTTACAGCTGATACAAATCCTGCAATAAATCTGCAGTGTTTACTTCCTGCTTTCATGGAAGCAGACATATTGTTAACCACTTGAGGACCCACCCTTTACCCCCCCTTAAGGACCAGCGCTGGTTTGATTGATCTGTGCTGGGTGGGCTCTGCAGCCCCCAGCACAGATCAGGGTGCAGGCAGGGAGATCAGATTGCCCCCACTTTTTCCCCCCTATGGGGATGATGTGCTGGGGGGGTCTGATCTCTCCTGCCTGCTGTGGGTGGCGGGGGGGGCACCTCAAAGCCCCCCTCCGCGGCGAAATTCCCCCTCCCTCTCCTACCTGCTGCCTCCCCCTGGTGTTCCGGGCTGCACAGGACGCTATCCGTCCTGTGCAGCCAGTGACAGGATGTGGTCTGTCACATGGCGGCGATCCCCGGCCGCTGATTGGCCGGGGATCGCCGATCTGCCTTACGGCGCTGCTGCGCAGCAGCGCCGTACAAATGTAAACAAAGCGGATTATTTCCGCTTGTGTTTACATCTAGCCTGCGAGCCGCCATCGGCGGCCCGCAGGCTATTCACGGAGCCCCCCGCCGTGATTTGACAGGAAGCAGCCGCTCGTACGAGCGGCTGCTTCCTGATTAATTAGGCTGCAGCTGGCGACGCAGTACTGCGTCGCTGGTCCTGCAGCTGCCACTTTGCCGACGCACGTTATGAGTGTGCGGTCAGCAAGTGGTTAACATCCTGTGTTTGCCAATCAGCTCTCTGCTGTGGTAGGAGCTGACACAGCTGAAGAGATCAAATTTCAACTTGTGATTATTGACAGATGAGGGGGGGAGTTAGACTGAACTATCTAAATACATACAGGGTGCATTTCTGTAGGTTTACCTTCTGTCCTGTGCAAGAGTTCAGTTCCACTTTAACCACTTGACGACCATCAGTGTTAAACCCCCCTAAAGACCAGGCTGTTTTTGGCTGCACTGGGCTTGACAGGCTTTTCAGCCTCCTGCACAGCCCAGCTAAGGAGCCCAGCGATCGGACTCACCTCCTATTTTTGTCCCTAAAGGGAAATGCTGCCGGAGGTGTCCGATCGCTGTTGCCACTTTTTTTGTTTGTTTCTTCTGACTCATAGAGAGGCTCTCTCTCCCTCTGCCCCCTCCCCCCCCCCCCTCTCCTTCCTCCCTCCCCTCCGCCTGTAGAAATGAACAGGACGGAGATCCGTCCTGTTCTCCACCTCCCATAGACATTAGCCTATAAGAGGATGGCGATCCCCGGCCAATCAGAGGCCAGGAATCGCCGATCACGTACAGCGCTGCTGGAGACCACAGCGCTGTACGGATGTAAACAAAGGGGATCTCTTTCCCCTTTCGTTTACAAACACTCTGCTAGCCGCAATCAGCTGCTAGCAGGCTAATCACGGAGCTCCGCTCTGTGAACTGTCAGGGAACGATCACGCATGCGTGTGGCCGTTCCCTGGGAAACTGCAGCTCCAGGACTTGATGCCAATCTGCGCCAGCAGGTCCTGGGGCTGCCGCCGTGGTCACGCCCATGGGCATGACGCGGTTGTTATGTAGTTAAAGTTTAGCTAAGACTAATGGTACACAAGCATTTAAATTCCATGTATAGTTTCCTGCCGTGGGCTCCCTAAGGGCCTGACTCCACTGATGCAGTTGTGTACGCTTTTCAGCAACACATCAATGTTACAGATAACTGCGTTAGTGGGCTCAGGCCCTTAGTGTGCATCCAGTTCTGTTTGTTCCTCCTCTGCCATACCAGGTAGTTGGGACTAGTGTTGGGCGAACATCTAGATGTTCGGGTTCGGGCCGAACAGGCCGAACATGGCCGCGATGTTCGGGTGTTCGACCCGAACTCCGAACATAATGGAAGTCAATGGGGACCCGAACTTTTGTGGTTTGTAAAGCCTCCTTACATGCTACATACCCCAAATGTACAGGGTATGTGCACCTTGGGAGTGGGTACAAGAGGAAAAAAAAATTTAGCAAAAAGAGCTTATAGTTTTTGAGAAAATCGATTTTAAAGTTTCAAAGGGAAAACTGTCTTTTAAATGCGGGAAATGTCTGTTTTCTTTGCACAGGTAACATGCTTTTTGTCGGCATGCAGTCATAAATGTAATACATATAAGAGGTTCCAGGAAAAGGGACCGGTAATGCTAACCCAGCAGCAGCACACGTGATGGAACAGGAGGAGGGTGGCGCAGGAGGAGAAGGCCACGCTTTGAGACACAACAACCCAGGCCTTGCATGAGGACAAGAAGCGTGCGGATAGCATGCTTTGTACCACCATGCAGTCATAAATGTAATAAAGATAAGTGGTTCAATAAACAGGGACCACACGGCAACGCTAACCCAGCAGCAGCACACGTGATGGAACAGGAGGAGGCGCAGGAGGAGAAGGCCACGCTTTGTGAGACACAACAACCCAGGCCTTGCATGAGGACAAAAAGCGTGCGGATAGCATGCTTTGTACCGCCATGCAGTCATAAATGTAATAAAGATAAGAGGTTCCATAAACAGGGACTGGCAACGGTAACCCAGCAGCAGCAGCAGCAGCAGCACACGTGATGGAACAGGAGGAGGCGCAGGAGGAGAAGGCCACGCTTTGTGAGACACAACAACCCAGGCCTTGCATGAGGACAAAAAGCGTGCGGATATAGCAGCAATGCTTTTTGCCGCCATGCAGTCATAAATGTAATACAGATGAGAGGTTCAATAAACAGGGACCGGAAACGCTAAACCATCCCAGATGTTCATCGGTCATGTTACTTGGTTGGGGTCCTGGAGTGTTGCGTAGTCGTTTCCAATCCAGGATTGATTCATTTTAATTTGAGTCAGACGGTCTGCATTTTCTGTGGAGAGGCGGATACGCCGATCTGTGATGATGCCTCCGGCAGCACTGAAACAGCGTTCCGACATAACGCTGGCTGCCGGGCAAGCCAGCACCTCTATTGCGTACATTGCCAGTTCGTGCCAGGTGTCTAGCTTCATGCCCGGTTTCAGGTCCAGCGGTGCCAGCCACAAATCCGTCTGTTCCTTTATTCCCCTCCAAATTTCCTCCCCTGTGTGCTGCTTATCCCCAAGGCAGATCAGCTTCAGCAACGCTTGCTGACGCATGCCAACAGCTGTGCTGCACTGCTTCCACGATCCTACTGCTGCTGGTGCTGGGTTAGCATTTCCGGATGAGGTACAGCTTTGAGATGCGTTGGAGGAGAAGGAGTCAGAGAGGTAGGTGCTGCTGTTGTTATCCAGCTGTTTGCGGCGTGGGCAACACCCGCGCCGTAGCAGGTGAGGAATCGCTGCCAGGCTCCACAAGGTTCACCCAGTGCGCGGTAAGGGAGATGTATCGACCCTGGCCGAACGCACTCGTCCAGGTGTCAGTGGTGAGGTGAACCTTGCAGGCAACGGCATTCTTCAAGCTTCGGGTTATTTAGCTGACCACGTGCTCATGCAACTCAGGCACTGCAGAGCGCGCAAAGTGGTAGCGGCTGGGAACCACGTAACGTGGGATGGCCACTGACATCATGCCCTTGAAGCTGTTTGTCTCCACCACTCGATATGGCAGCATTTCGCAGGCCAGAAGCTTGGCTATGCTGGCTGGCTGTTACTGCCACGGCCCGGGGGTCATTTGCTGGCAATTTCCTCTTGCGCTCAAACATCTCAGAGACAGACAACTCAACCGTAGCACTGCACACCGAAGGGCTGTTGGTTGTTGTGTTTGATGAACACTGGGAGACCTCAAGAGCACTAGTCCGGAAAGTGACAGTGTCAGCATCGTCTGATGTTTGTGAATGTTGTGAACCACGCAATGGCTGGGCTACTGCTGCTGCTGAGGCGGGTCTGGTGGTGAGTCTGGTGAACCCAAGGGAGGCAGTGTTGCTGGTGGTACCCTGTCCTGCCGCGTTTGCCCACAGAGTGGGATGTTTGGATAGAATGTGGCGGCTCATGCTGGTGGTGGAGAGGTTGTTAATACTTTTCCCCCTGCTCAGGCGGGTCTTGCACACCTTGCAAATCGCCATGGTAACATCCTCAGTGCAGTCTTCAAAGAAAGCCCAGACTTTAACTGGCTGAGGACTCGGACCTCGTGCGTGATGTGCTGGTGCTGCTTAACCCACTGCTGGACGCTTGAGAGGTCATCCAAGTAATTATCTGGTCCTGTTCTTTTGGATCTGTGAGGGTTGTTGTCCTGGACAACATGGGCGGTATTGAGTGGGTTTTCTTGGGTGCTCCCCTGTGGCCTGTACGTGAACCGTCAGGGGAAACACCTCTTCCCTTGCCCCTCCCTCTTTCACCGGATTTCTTCCTCATTTCACTTATCCTTAAAGTACACGCTGACTGGCAGCAGTACAGTGGCAGTACAGAAATGCTATACAGTGGTGGGTGAGCGGTGTACCACTATTGTCAGCAGCGACACAGAGCACAATGCTATACAGTGGCGGGTGAGCGGTGTACTACTGTTCCCAGCAGACACAGAGTGGAAGTAAACACAATGCTATATAGTGTGGCTGAGCCGTGTACACAGAGTGGCATTAAACACAATGCTATATAGTCTGCTATATAGTCACCCCGAACAGGGTGATGTTCTGCAGAACCCGAACAGTGGCAAACACTGTTCGCCCAACACTACTGGGAGGGAACGCAGATTTTAGTACCTAAACACACGATACAACATGTTTTCCGGGGTCGGACTCTGAGGCACATACAGATGGTCCCGATCATCATCCTCATCATACAACTCTTCTCCTGAGTCTGACCCACCCACCACCTCTGCCACCCCAACATCCCCAGACACAGACCCCTCATCGTCCTCAACATTAACTTGGGATGCTGGCCTGAGCCAGACCTCCTCCTCCACATCAGGCCCCATCATCTCCTCAATGGCAGCCCTCATTAATCGCTCTGGCGACGGACTGATGGACACAACGTTCTCCTCCGGGGAGGGCTGCTGCTGACCACTGGCTGCTGGGGTGGATGTTATAGCTTGCGTGGGGCGTTGGCTGTTGCTGTTGTTGGGAGTGCTGCTCACAGCGGAGGTCTCTGGGGAACTCATGTTGAGCTCATATAGTGGTTGACGGTGAGTGGAGTATTACTGATCCCAGCAATATACACACTGACTGGCAGAGTACGCAATGCTATATAGTGTGGCTGAGCGGTGTACACAGAGTGGCAGTAAACACAATGCTATATAGTCTGGCTGAGCGAGCGGTGTACTACTGTTCCCAGCAGAATCAGAGTGGCAGTAAACAATGGTATATAGTCTGGCTGAGCGGTGTACACAGAGTGTCAGTAAACAATGGTATATAGTCTGGCTGAGCGAGCGGTGTACTACTGTTCCCAGCAGAATCAGAGTGGCAGTAAACAATGGTATATAGTCTGGCTGAGCGGTGTACACAGAGTGTCAGTAAACAATGGTATATAGTCTGGCTGAGCGGTGTACACAGAGTGTCAGTAAACAATGGTATATAGTCTGGCTGAGCGGTGTACACAGAGTGGCAGTAAACACAATGCTATATAGTCTGGCTGAGCGAGCGGTGTACTACTGTTCCCAGCAGAATCAGAGTGGCAGTAAACAATGGTATATAGTCTGGCTGAGCGGTGTACACAGAGTGTCAGTAAACAATGGTATATAGTCTGGCTGAGCGGTGTACACAGAGTGTCAGTAAACAATGGTATATAGTCTGGCTGAGCGGTGTACACAGAGTGGCAGTAAACACAATGCTATATAGTCTGGCTGAGCGAGCGGTGTACTACTGTTCCCAGCAGAATCAGAGTGGCAGTAAACAATGGTATATAGTCTGGCTGAGCGGTGTACACAGAGTGTCAGTAAACAATGGTATATAGTCTGGCTGAGCGGTGTACACAGAGTGTCAGTAAACAATGGTATATAGTCTGGCTGAGCGGTGTACACAGCGTGGCAGTAAACAATGGTATATAGTCTGGCTGAGCGGTGTACACAGAGTGGCAGTAAACACAATGCTATATAGTCTGGCTGAGCGAGCGGTGTACTACTGTTCCCAGCAGAATCAGAGTGGCAGTAAACAATGGTATATAGTCTGGCTGAGCGGTGTACACAGAGTGTCAGTAAACAATGGTATATAGTCTGGCTGAGCAGTGTACACAGAGTGTCAGTAAACAATGGTATATAGTCTGGCTGAGCGGTGTACACAGAGTGGCAGTAAACACAATGCTATATAGTCTGGCTGAGCGAGCGGTGTACTACTGTTCCCAGCAGACACAGAACAGTAAACAGAATGCTATATAGTGTGGCTGAGCGAGCGGTGTACCACTATTCCCAGCAGACACAGAACAGTAAACAGAATGCTATATAGTGTGGCTGAGCGAGCGGTGTACCACTATTCCCAGCAGACACAGAACAGTAAACAGAATGCTATATAGTGTGGCTGAGCGAGCGGTGTACCACTATTCCCAGCAGACACAGAACAGTGAACAGAATGCTATATAGTGTGGCTGAGCGAGCGGTGTACCACTATTCCCAGCAGACACAGAACAGTAAACAGAATGCTATATAGTGTGGCTGAGCGAGCGGTGTACCACTATTCCCAGCAGACACAGAACAGTAAACAGAATGCTATATAGTGTGGCTGAGCGAGCGGTGTACCACTATTCCCAGCAGACACAGAACAGTAAACAGAATGCTATATAGTGTGGCTGAGCGAGCGGTGTACCACTATTCCCAGCAGACACAGAACAGTGAACAGAATGCTATATAGTGTGGCTGAGCGAGCGGTGTACCACTATTCCCAGCAGACACAGAACAGTAAACAGAATGCTATATAGTGTGGCTGAGCGAGCGGTGTACCACTATTCCCAGCAGACACAGAACAGTGAACAGAATGCTATATAATGTGGCTGAGCGAGGTACACAGAGTGGCAGTAAACAGAATGCTATATAGTGTGGCTGAGCAAGCGGTGTACTACTGTTCCCAGCAGCGACACAATGACAGGGGGGACCCTGGCTAGCGTGGCTGGAGCGCGAACTACCCTGCCTGCCTACCCAAAGCTAAACCCACAGACAAATGGCGGAGATATGACGTGGTTCGGGTATTTATTTACCCGAACCACGTGACAGTTCGGCCAATCAGAGCGCGTTCGGGTCCGAACCACGTGACCCGTTCGGCCAATCACAGCGCTAGCCGAACGTTCGGGGAACGTTCGGCCATGCGCTCTTAGTTCGGCCATGTGGCCGAACGGTTTGGCCGAACACCATCAGGTGTTCGGCCGAACTCGAACATCACCCGAACAGGGTGATGTTCTGCAGAACCCGAACAGTGGCGAACACTGTTCGCCCAACACTAGTTGGGACGACTGCACATGTGCGGCTATGGCTGTGTGTGTGCTTGGTCTTATTCCCTTAGATGGGAGTGCTCTGAGCCTGCGCAGTTACAAGGCAATGAATGCTTTTGGCCATGGGAACGAGGCCAAGCACATGTGTGGCTAGGGCCGAGCATGCGCAGTAATCCCCAAATACCAGGGTGGGCAGCGGAGGAATGGATGGGACTGGACACACATTATTATTATTATTTAGTATTTATATAGCACCGACATCTTCCGCAGCGCTGTACAGAGTATATATAGTCTTGTCACTAACTGTCCCTCAGAGGAGCTCACAATCTAGTCCCTACCATAGTCATATGTCTACATTGTGTAGTGTATGTATTGTAGTCTAGGGCCAATTTAGGAGGAAGCCAATTAACTTATCTGTATGTTTTGGGGTTGTGGGAGGAAACCAGAGTGCACGGAGGAAACCCACGCAGACACAGGGACATACCTCTCAACTTTTTGAGATTAGAAAGAGGGACACTTAAGCCATGCCCCTGCCACACCCCTGATCACACCCTTAGTCACGCATACCATAAAGATTTTATGAGAAAAATATGTTTTATAATTCAAACCACACTTGTTCTTTATATCCTGGTTCATTTTCCTTCATATTAACATATTAAAATTAGTAATATATCAATTTAAAGGATGGGAATAAAGTTTAGAGTCAATCAAACACATTTTTTAGTTGATAAATATATATATTTGCATAGAAAGAGAGACAAAGTCCTGAAAGAGGGACAAATGAGGAGGAAAGAGGGACAGGGCTCCTAAAGAGGGACAGTTGGGAGCTGTGCAGGGAGAACATACAAACTCCTTGCAGATGTTGACCTGGCTGGGATTGAAACCAGGAATACAGCGATGTAAGGCGAGAGCACTAACTACTATGCCACCGAGGGAGACTAAAGCCTACAGGGGGCTGGAGGAAGACCCAGGTAAGTATAAATGTTTGTGTACCATGGATCAGTGTGCATGATTGACTTGTGTATATATAGCACTGGGTGAGGGTTTTTGCTGGAGTTGTAAATAGTTTTTCCTGCCTTGTGGAAATAGGTAATACATTTTTTTTTAAATTAATAACTCTTAAAAACATTTTTACATTTGTCAATTTGAGGCAGTTGCTTAGTCTATTGGGGGCACACGGTGGCTGCATCTGTTTATTGGGGCTTCTAACAATAGAGGGGTGTGAAGTGACCAGTTGCATTTACGGACCGTTTCTACTATCGCGAATTCGCATGCTTTTGCCGCATGCGAATTCGCATAGCCAATACAAGTGGATGGGACTGTTTCCACTTGTCAGGATTCCTTTGCGTTTTTCTGTGCAGAAAAAATTTGCATGGCAGAGCCATCAGAATTCGCATACCGCTATGCAAATCGCATACAATGTATTTAATAGGAAATATGCATGAGGTTGTTGCTGTCATGTTGTTAGGCATCCAACTGTCACTTGCTGCAGACATTATCGATTCGAGAAGAAATGGGTGAGTTCTTCCGAGGGTAGAAGAGGGTGTCCTCCGCTAGTAATAGGGTGAGATAGAGGAATGGCTTGTAGCTAATATTCAGGACGTCTGTCTGCTCTGGACATATTATTACAGTATATTTCATGATAGATTTGCCTGTATTTAGCATTTACATTTTTCTGCTGCGCTTTTGCAGAGTACAGTGAATAGAGTGACCTATGCATTGCACTTAATGCACGTGGAAGGGGACCGGAGTGAAACTCATACAAGGACAGAAAAAACATACTACCTCCATGCATATAGTGTCTTGAATCAAAACGCAGTATATGCAGCATGTATTTTGAGCTCATCATCCCTGAAAATACTTATTGCAAAACCCCATACAGATGCTAACTAAGAGGTGCCCATACACAGAGGCAAAGCTAAGGAGCAATGGGCCCCAGTGCAAATTTGACATGCCCCCTCTCCAGCACTTTACACATAACAATTGATGCAGTGCACCAAAACCTGCCAAGGACAACCACAGTGTTAGAGGTGCAAGAAGGGGATGGGGATCAGTCTGTTAACCACTTCGGGACCAGCACCCTCTGCTCCCTTAAGACCAGAGGGTGCTAGTCCAGTAAACCGCCGCTTCCCGACGAATCGCCGCTAAAATCCGCCGCTCCCGATGGTCACGCCGCTCAGTCCCCGCCGCAGGCTGCTCTCTCTGCTGTCGGTATGACGGCAGAATGCTGTGCGCCGGTCAGGAGCAGCTTTCATTGGCTCCTGACCCTGTCACTCCATGCAAGCCAATGGGAACAGCTTACATGAATGACAGGGCCAGGAGCCAATGAAAACGGCTCCTGCCCGGCTCACAGTGCTCTGCTGTCATAGAGGCGGCAGGGCAGCATATGGCGGCGGAGATCGAGCGGCAAGGACGGGCGGGGGCGCGCGATCAATGGGACGTAGAGTTTATGTCAGGTCAGAACCGCAGCACCCCCTGCCCGCCGTAGATTTATACTGCAGCGGTCCGCAGGTAGTTAATGATCACTACTATTCAAAGCATCTATAGCCGTGATTATTTCCAGCATAGGACTAATAAAGAGCTATTACTGTGGTTGAGGGAGGTCCCCTATTGGTACACCACGGCCCATACACTTGTCACAACATGTCTGCCCCATCGTGAATTAAATAGATTATGGACTGTAATTGATTGAGGCCGGGTGCACACATGGCAGAAACGCTTGCGGAGTGTAAAACGCTGCAATGTTAGTCTATGGGACGCAGAAGGACCAGCGTCCTACCTGCGATTTACAGTAAGCATTCTGCAGACGCTTGCAGTGTTGCATAATATGCAGGCTGGCTGCCAAAACGCACATAATGATAGTCTATGGAGACGCATATGCATTGCGTTTTCCATGCGTTTTTCATTAAAAGTTAAAGATCTCTGACGTATTTCCGCTTCCTAACGATTTGCATATATTTAACCACTTTACCCCCGCCCGTACGGATTTCTCCGTCCCTTTTTCCATCCTTTAACCCCCAGGGACGGAGAAATCCGTACTTTGCGCACTCTCGCCGCTGCCCGCGCTCCCGCTCGTGAACACGCCGCCCGCCGCTAGTAAACATGCCGCCGCCCGCTCACCCGGAGATCAATGAACGGGAAAATCCATTCCCGTTCGTTGATCTTAGCCCCGCAATGATCCGCTGCTCTCCGATGGGCAGCGCGATCATTGTGAAACGATACAAACTTACCCAGCCTCCAAGTACTTCCTCCAAGCTTCCGGAAGGAGGCTTGGAGGTCGCATTAAAGCAAAAAGTTACTGTGGCCATCTTGTGGCCAAATAGTAAACTACACCCTACACATTTTTTACATACAAATAAATTACTTTTACACAAAAAATTAACTCATTACCTCCCACACTTCCAATTTTTTTTTTTTTTTGTAATAAAAAAAAAAATTAAAAATGTACAATAAAAAAAATACATAAATAGTTACCTTAGGGACTGAACTTTTTAAATATTTATGTCAGGAGGGTACAACACTGTTACTTTATAAACTATGGGCTTGTAATTAGGGATGGACGCAAAACTGAAAAAAATGCACCTTTATTTCCAAATAAAATATTGGCGCCAAACATTGTGATAGGGACATAATTTAAATGGTTTTATAACCGGGACAAAAGGGCAAATACATTTCATGGGTTTTAATTACAGTAGCATGCATTATTTAAAAACTATAATGGCCGAAAACTGAAAAATAATTAATTTTTTTCCCACATTTTTCCTATTTTCCCATTAAAACACATTTAGAATAAAATAATTCTTGGCATAATGTCCCACCTAAAGAAAGCCTAATTGGTGGTGGAAAAAACAAGATATAGATCGTTTAATTGTGATAAGTAATGATAAAGTTATAGACGAATGAATGGAAGGAGCACTGAAAGGTGAAAATTGCTCTGGTGGTCAGGGGGTAAACCCCCTCAGTGGTGAAGTGGTTAAATGTAAAAACACATAAAAAACACATGGAAAACGCATATGCGTTTTCCATTAGCAAACCACAAACGTACGCAAAACGCTTGAAAAACGCATCTGCGATAAAAAATGCAAACGCACCAAAAACGCAATACAAAAACGCAAACGCACCTACGGAAAAATGCCGGATTTTCACTCTATGCTATCTGTGAATCTAGCCTGAAACTATCAATCGTGCATGTCGGTAAGATTTGTGTGTTCACACTGGAGCGATGTGATTTTGTAAAAATCCCCCACAGCATCTCTAGCATCTCTCAAAATCTCTAGCGCTTAAAAAGCTCTTGTAGTGTGGCCTGGTGCTTATATAGCTTTTTTTTAACATTGCATCATTCTTTTAAGCTATGAAGCAAAGCAGAAATAATGGCCCTTTGAACTGTTCTGCAGTAAAACCTTATCTCAAGCTGTCCCTCAGTGTTTCTTGGCTGTTAAAGAGAATGCAGGAACCATGAGAGGAATGGGAAGGATAATTAGTGGTGTGTTTTGTGGTGTATTTTTACTTATACCCATGCTGGGTGGGAGAAATATCTCTGTAAATTACAATTTTTTGATTTTTTTTTTACACACAATTGTCTATTTACAGAGATATTTCTCCCACCCAGCATGGGTATGTGTAAAAATACACCACAAAACACATTATACTACTTCTGAGTATGGCGATACCACATGTGTGGCACTTTTTTGCACCCTAACTGCGCTAAGGGGCCCAACATCCTATGAGTACCTTTAGGATTTCACAGGTCATTTTGAGGCATTTGGTTTCTAGATTACTCCTCACGGTTTAGGGACCCTAAAATGCCAGGGCAGTATAGGAACCCCACAAGTGACCCCATTTTAGAAAGAAGACACCCCGAGGTATTCCGTTAGTAGTATGGTGAGTTTATAGAAGATTTTATTTTTTTGTCACAAGTTAGCGGAAATTGATTTTTTTTTTTTTCACAAAGTGTCATTTTCCACTAACTTGTGACAAAAAATAAAAACTTCTATGAACTCACTATACTACTAACGGAATACCTTGGGATGTCTTCTTTCTAAAATGGGGTCACTTGTGGGGTTCCTATACTGCCCTGGCATTTTAGAGGCCCTAAACATAAGGAGTAGTCTGGAAAGCAAATGCCTCAAAATGAACCGTGAATAGGACGTTGGGCCCCTTAGCGCACCTAGACTGCAAAAAAGTGTCACACATGTGGTATCGCCGTACTCAGGAGAAGTAGTATAATGTGTTTTGGGGTGTATTTTTACAGATACCCATGCCCATTACCAATTAGACTACTTCTCCTGAGTACGGCGATACAACGTGTGACACTTTTTTGCAGCCTAGGTGCGCTAAGGGGCCCAACGTCCTATTCACGGGTCATTTTGAGGCATTTTGATGACAGGTGGTCTATGAGGGGGCGAATTTTGTGGAACCGGTCATAAGCAGGGTGGCCTCTTAGATGACAGGTTGTTTTGGGCCTGATCTGATGGATAGGAGTGCTAGGGGGGTGACAGGAGGTGATTGATGGGTGTCTCAGGGGGTGATTAGAGGGGAAAATAGATGCAATCAATGCACTGGGGAGGTGATCGGAAGGGGGTCTGAGGGGGATCTGAGGGTTTGGCCGAGTGATCATGAGCCCACACGGGGCAAATAAGGGCCTGATCTGATGAGTAGGTGTGCTAGGGGGTGACAGGAGGTGATTGATGGGTGTCTCAAGGTGTGATTAGAGGGGGGAAAAGATGCAAGCAATGCACTGGCAAGGAGATCAGGCTGGGGTCTGAGGGCGTTCTGAGCGTGTGGGCGGGTGATTGGGTGCCCTAGGGGCAGATAGGGGTCTGATCTGATGGGTAGCAGTGACAGGTGGTGACAGAGGGTGATTGATGGGTGATTGATGGGTAATTAGTGGGTGTTTAGAGGAGAGAACAGATGTAAACAATGCACTTGGGAGGTGATCTGATGGCGGGTTTGCGGGCGATCTGATGGTGTGGGTGGGTGATCAGATGGGTGGGTGATCAGATTGCCCGCAAGGGGCAGGTTAGGTGCTGATTGATGGGTGGCAGTGACAGGGGGTGATTGATGGGTGATTGACAGGTGATTGACAGGTGATCAGTGGGTTATTACAGGGAAGAACAGATGTAAATAATGCACTGGCGAATTGATAGGGGAGGGGGGGGGGTCTGAGGGCAATCTGAGCGTGTGGGCGGTTGATTGGGTGCCCGCAAGGGGCAGATTAGGGTCTAATCTGATGGGTAACAGTGACAGGTGGTGATATGAGGTGATTGATGGGTAATTAGTGGGTGTTCAGAGAAGAGAACAGATGTAAACAATGCACTTGGGAGGTAATCTGACGGCGGGTTTGCGGGCGATCTGATAGTGTGGGTGGGTGATCAGATTGCCCGCAAGGGGCAGGTTAGGGGCTGATTGATGGGTGGCAGTGACAGGGGGTGATTGATGGGTGATTGACAGGTGATCAGTGGGTTATTACAGGGGGGATAGATGCATACAGTACACAGGGGGGGGGGTCTGGGGAGAATCTGAGGGGTGGGGGGGGTGATCAGGAGCACCAAGGGGGCAGTTAGGACCTAAAATAAAAAAATAGCGTTGACAGATAGTGACAGGGAGTGATTGATTGGTGATTAGGGGAGTAATTGGGTGCAAACAGTGGTCTGGGGGGTGGGCAGGGGGTCTGAGGTGTGCTGTGGGCGATCAGAGGGAAGGGGGGGGGGCAGGATCAGTGTGTTTGGTGCAGACTAGGGTGGCTGCAGCCTGCCCTGGTGGTCCCTCGGACACTGGGACCACCAGGGCAGGAGGCAGCCTGTATAATACACTTTGTATACATTACAAAGTGTATTATACACTTTGTGTGCGGCGATCGTGGGGTTAACAACCCGCCGGCGCTTCCGAACGGCCGGCGGGTTGTCGTCACGGGTGGGCAGAGCCAGTGACGCGATCGCTCCTCCGGCATGCCGAAAGGACGCAACGCCCATGGGCGTATTGCGGTCCTTTCGGCGTCCACTTTGCCGCCGTTCATCGGCTGTGGGCGGTCTGCAAGTGGTTAAGGGCAGAAATCACATTTTATTGCTTAATTGGATGCCTAAAGTGCTTTAAAACATCTTGCATGTGTATACATCAATCAGGTAGTGTAATTAGTGTACTGCTTCACACTGACAGACCAAACTCACTGTGTAACGCACCGCAAACAGCTGTTTGTGTAGTGATGGCAGTGCTGGACTGGTGCGTGCGATGGCCAGAGTGCAGGCGATAGCGTTTTTCAAGCCCATATGGTCGCCGGGCTGAGGTAGCTCAATGACAGAACAACAGTGACTGTCCAGTTGATCAAATATGGTCTGTCCACAATGAAGCAACGACCTTATTATCTTGGGTGTGAACCCCCCCCCCCCCCCCCCCCGAGACACTCATATAGCTGGTGGTCATTACTTCATTGTGATACGCGAGCCCCTTCACCGCGGCAAGGTAACGATCACAAAGGGGAATTGACACATGTACATGCCTTTTATTTTGTTGTTGCAGCTTCAGTGCAGCCAGAAAAATTAGGCAGGCATGTACACGCACCAGAAAAATTATTATAGCGGCCGCTGCTAGCAGCATCCTTAAAAATTCAGGAATCCGCCTGGAGTACTGAACCCTGTTGGTGGTGGCGGAGAAGGCAGTCAAGCGGACTGCAGACAGAGATGCTGTGTGGGGACCGACTTAGTCTTGGAGCAGGCAGTCACACGGCGTGCAGGCAGAGATGCTGTGTGTGGAGAATGACTTAGTCTTCGGGCAGGCCTAACCGTTCTTTGCAGACCACGTGGTCAGATGGACCCTTGACCCAGCGCTGTGTGCCAGACAGAGATGACACCACTTGCCTTTCAACATCACGGTACAGTTTGGGTATCACCTTTTTTGAGAAATAATTGCAGCCTGGTATCTTCCCTTGCAGTATGTGGCCTTGCTTTTGTGTGCTGCTTTTCCTCAGGTGGTCATCCCATTGCAGTTTGTGCTTTCTCATCATGTGCCTTCGTAAGGAAGTTGTCCCTACGTGGGTCTTGGTTTTTCCACGGCTCAATTTTTGGTAGCAGAGAGTACAGATGGCATCGCTCTCATCTGAGGCAGACACACAAAAAAATTTCCACACCACTGAGCCCTGGGGTGATGGCACTTTGGTGGTGGTGGCCGACAGAGTGTGGGGTGCCATAATCAGAGCAGGAGGAGGTAGATATGTCACGCTTCTGTGCGGAAGCTGAGGAAGATGAGGTGTTCTGTGTTAAATAGTGAACTTGTAATGAGTGGCGGGGACACCGCCGCAGCGGAGAGCGGCATGTCCGCCGCTTCCGCATCTCAGCTGGTGGCGGTCCCCGTCTCACAGACATGCAGGACGCCCCGGTCAGGTCCTTCTGCCGCGCACAGACTCCAGTGGTAGGACCTTTATTCCTTGAGGAGAAGAGTCAGCTGACCCGCTGGTCAGCTGACCTCGGTGAGCTCACTGATTGGTTAGGACCTGAGGCGGGCCTTTGCAGGTATCTCCGTGTATTTAAACTCTGGCTCTTCAGTTGCTGGTTGTCTGTTGTTGCGAATACTTCGTGTTAGCGCTCAGACCTTTGATAGCTGTAATCTGTAGCATTCAATACCATTGTAAATCCTTTTTGTGTTTTTGAACCCTGCCTGTATTTCTGACTATTCTTCTGCCTTCCGATTCTGTACTCCGTCTATCTGATCTGTTGCCGATTTCCAGCCTGAATCTCTGACTCTGATCTTGCCTCCTGATTCTGTACCTTACCTGTCCGACCCGCTGCCGACCTTGGATTGTACTTGACCACAATTTTGCTTGACGATTCTGTACCGCTGCTGACCGACCCGTTGCCGAATTCGCTTGTACGACCACTCTCTGTCTGGAGATAGCCTCAGTCACCAAGGGCTATCACTGAAGGCGTACTACTGAAATTACTGTTTGCACCAATCACTACACTTGTGCAATAAAGTTTTATGTTTCCTGTTTTGCATATCTGTATTATTTGATGATACTGCAGATCATCAAATAATCAGATATCGGAAGTCTTGCTAACACTACATTGTTACAGCGGGGATTTACATTCAACACCAGTACCATTGCAAAAATAAACAGGTTTTAGTGACCCTAGGATATGATCTCTTTGGGTTAGGGGCCCGAAACTCACCAGCCCTAAGCCCCCTTAAACTCTGTACAAAGCCTGAAAATTTGGGGCTGCTCAGCCGTACCGTTCAGCAGAAACCTGCGCTTTTGTACCCTCAAAACCTAGGCCCCATTAAAAGCCTATGGGAGATTTTAGCACTTTTGCACTCCCATAACTCTGGTTTGCAGAGATGTAGGGAACCCAACGTTTGAGTTTTTTTAACTATGACTAAGGGCACATTGTAAGCCCGACACGCGTTAGTTGAACCTTGTGATTTTATTGCATTTGCCATGTGGAATTCCTGAATAAAGAATACCAGAGTTTTTCTACCACTGCTTGGTTTGCGGATCCTTCTGTACATATCTGTGGATTGGCTTGGCTTCCCAGATCCTGCAGCCATTGGCTGAACTAGTAGGGGCTTTGAGCATTTTGAACTTTACAATTTGTCCAACGTTTGAGTGCAAGTACAACAATATGCCTTCTACCTACATGCGACATGTCGTGAGCTTCAGACTTTGCTAACGGTCATGGCAGGGATTTACGTTGGTCACTGGCATCATAGACAAAAAAACAAGCTTTTGTGACCCTAGGCCAGGGGTAGGGAACCTATGGCTCGGGAGCCAGATGTGGCTCTTTTGATGGCTACATCTGGCTCACAAACAAATCAGTAGGGACTGATTCACTAAGCTACACTGCTCAAGCGCAGCATAGTGTGGCAGCGCAAGTAAAATTATCTAAGTCGGCACGCTATTGCTATAGCATGCACTGCTAACTTACTTGTGCTCCCCCCAAAACTAACAGCTGCTCCAATTGTCCCACCCTGGACCCTGTCAGCTCCAATGACTTTGTAGGACGAAATCCTTGCACTTTCAATGGCCCAATTGGGCCAAAGTGCGGGATCTCGTCCTACAAAGTGAATCAACCCTCAAGTGAGCTAGCTAATTGTACAAGCTGTTAGTCGGTATTTCTCCTGTCTGGCTCTCAGGAAAATTGCTGATGTTACTGAAACCCAAGAGAAGCTAAAGACGTGTCTGACACTTCCGCTGCCCAGAGGATCAACTGTATGCACATCACCATGGCAACAGGGACGTGAGCACTCTGCTGCGCATGCGCACTGTGCTAGTGTGAAACATATTGTGTGGCTCTCACGGAAATACTTTTTAAAATATGTGGCGTTTATGGCTCTCTCAGCCAAAAAGGTTCCTGACCCCTGCCCTAGGCTATGACCTCTTTGGCCTAGGGGCCCCAAACTCACCAGTCCTGAACCCCACTTTGGAACTTTTGCACCCCCATAACTAGTTGGTTATCACCTGCCGACTTTAGCAGTTAATAGCAAAGGTCCCTTTCATCCTAGCAACACCAAATTTGCAGGATATGTTAAAAAGATAGCAGGAAACAATATTTTATGTACGGAGTGTGGGAAATCTGAACTAAAAAAATGACGTGGGGTCCCCCCTACCGAGCTCTCAGTAACCCCTTGTCCCCCATGCAGGCTGGGATTGCCAGAATGCGGAGCCCCGGCCGCGTGGGGCTTCGCACCCTGAGCTATACCAGCCCGCATGGTCCATGGTATGGGGGGGCTCCGGGGGAGAGGGGCGGCCAAGCCTTCCCCTTTCCCCCCAAGCCCTTGTCCAATCCAATGGACAAGGGGCTCTTCCCCACCTCCGGTGCCCCAGGAGGAGGTGGGGGCGATGACTCCCTGGGGGGGTTTATGGTTGCATCTGGGAGTCCCCTTTAAGAAGGGGACCCCAGATGCTCACCCCCCTCCCAGAAGAAATGAGTATAGGAGTACAAAGTACCCCTTACCCATTTCCACAAAGGGCTAAATGAAATAAAAGCACAACTTAAAAAAGTCCTTTAATGTTCTTAATTAACCAGAAATACTTACCTGTACCTTGCGATCTTCAATTAAGTTGATTGAAGATCTCCGCCGCCCCCCACATAGCAGAGTAATGCGTCCTTTGGGACGCATAGCTGCCCACTCCCGCTGTCCTCCCTGCCTCCTCACCTCTCACCTAACCTGGCACCTGGTGCACCCATGGGTGCCCCGGGTGCCAGCCTAGGTGGGGTTCGACAGTGAAGGCAGGTGGGGAGAGACAGCTGGAGCTGCAGCTATGCGTCCTGCACAGGACATATTCTAAGCTATATTAACCGGTTCATGAATGATTCGGTTCTTTTTGATGTATGGAATCGAATGAATCAGCTCTTTTTTCTTTGAAACTTTAAAATCGATTTTCTCCCAAAAAAAATGTCCTCTTGTTCCCTACTGTTCTTCTTAACATTCTGGTGTTTCTAGCTTTTAAGGGGGCTTTGCTATTAACCGCTAAAGTCAGCGGGCATTTAATTTTCCCACGGTCAAAAGGAGAATTTCTCAAAAACGATAAGGTCTTCTTGACATTTTTTTTCCTCTTCTAGTCACTGTCCTCCTCTACATACCCTGCAAATTTGGTGTTTCTACTATGTAAGGGGACTTTGCTATTAACCGATAAAGTCGGCGAGCGTTTAATTTTCCCACGATCAGAAGCAGAATTTTAAAATCGATTTTCTCAAAAACTATAAGGTCTTTTTTAAAAAAAAAATTCTCTTGTAGTCACTGAAAAAAACTCAGGTGTTAGACCCCTCGAAACATCTTTTCCATTACTTTTGTGGCCAGCATAAATGTTTGTAGTTTTCAAAGTTTGCCTCCCCATTGAAGTCTATTGTGGTTCGCAAAGTTCGTACGGCCCCGAACTTTTGAGGAAGTTCGAGTTCGAGGTTCGCAAACCTAAAATCGGAGGTTCGAGCCATCTCTACTCCACACTAGCACCCTTTGTGTCCAAGTAGGTTCTTGCTCCTGTCACATGTAGTGGATCCTTCATACAGGCATGTAACATGTGGGACTGATATTTAATGGCAGGTCCAATCACTCAGCAACCACTTAATCCCCAGATGAAATTCACTGCAGATTCTTGGATTTTGTCAGGTCAAAAGTAAATATTGGCTTGTTTATACTACACCTTAGCAAGCAGAGAGCTGTTACCTACACAATCTGTTCGTAGTTGTCCATTATATTACATGGAAGTAAAATTAGCCAATCAAAATTGGATGTGTGTGCACCCTAAAAAATCAGATGGAAGAGACTAAAACAGCTTAAAAAAGATCATATGGAAGAGACTAAAGGGGCTTAAAAAAAAAAAAAAACTGGTGCCAAGGTGGAATTCATCCTGTCGGCGCAGGCGCCGTCTGGCGACGGATGGGGAAAATCGAACTTTTCATTGTACCGTGTATAGACACCATTAGTCATCACTGCAAAGTACCATAAGTCGGTGGAGGTATATAACAGACAGGGGTGGGCAAACTACGGCCTGCAGGCCACATCCGGCCCGCGCGGCCATTTCATCTGGTCTGCCGAGGCAGGGCTGGATTTTGGGTCCCCTCAGGAGGTATAGACTCCGTGCCAGTTCACCAGCCGCAGCTCACATCCTGTCTGTGGGAGACTTTGAGCAGGCAGAGCAGGGCTACA
The DNA here is from genome assembly GCF_040937935.1 of Hyperolius riggenbachi. Lineage (NCBI taxonomy): Eukaryota > Metazoa > Chordata > Amphibia > Anura > Hyperoliidae > Hyperolius > Hyperolius riggenbachi. The sequence continues at coordinate 81,552,593 of NC_090651.1, forward strand.
GGAAAATGGCGTCCGAAGCCCTGCACTGGAGACTACTTGTGTGTCCAGTACAGGGCTTCGGGCACTATTTTCCCGTACACCTGCTCTGCCTGTCAGCGTGGGAAGTTTGCAGCCGGACTTGCTGCACAAAAGATGATCAGGGAGCTACGCTGCCCTAGAGAGGAGTCTTCTGCCACATGAGTAAATATTTTTTCTTTACAGGTGCACCACTAGCACCAGGGTTATTAGGGAGCACTGATGGGGGGAAACATAAAAGAGCCCTGCCTACGTGCATTTTCTAGAAAAATGCTGCCACATTAGATGTATTTTCTAGTTAAACTCTGTCGGAGGGGGTTTGCCTGCTGTCCCTGGGCCCTTGCTGTTTGTGGGTGAGGGAAACGTTGTCTAATTATCTTTAGAGTCACTTTGCTTCTGTTTTGGGAGAAAACTTGGGCCTACTGTCTTTGCCTTACACTGTTACTTTACAGTTAGCTCTAGCCACTTGTCATGGCCACACCCATTTTTTACTGCAGCAAGCTTTGCATCATAGGTGTTGCCCTAGGAGGGTGATTTGGGGTGCTGAAGCACCCCCTAAAATTGTCCAAGCACCCCTAAAGTACCCCCCAGCGTGAACTGACTTTCGGCGTCTAATAGACGTCTTTTCACCGGCAGCAGCAGCCCGTAGCTCATAGCACAACTCCGGCAGGGGCAGAGCAGGGCTACGGTAAAATGGTGTCCGAAGCCCTGCTCTGGAGACAATGGCTATCATTCATAAAGCATTTCCGCATGCGGTAATGCCTAAAACAGCTGACTTTACCGCAAACGTAGCAAAATCTGCATTCATAAAGGCTCCTTCCGCATCAAAAGCTGACATTACCGAGCACAGAGATAAATCACCGCCTTGTGCGGTGATTATTGTAAAAAATTTAGCAAAATGTTAATTCATAAAGATCACCGCAAGCGGTGTGAGGTCGGGAAGTACTGCTCCCTCTGATGTGGCGATAACAATGTAAGTGAATAGAGACACACAGACCTCCCAGGCAGCTGCAGCAGAGCGGAACGAGGAGAAATGTATCAACTCGGCTGCTTCCGTGTCTCCGCAAGCCTACCGCCAGCTTAGTTCGGGGAATCTTCGCACTGCTACACAGCGTAGCCACCGCAACCCCAGCAAACGCGACAGAAAGGCGGGCGTGTTAACACAACAGTTCTCTCATATTTGAAGGCTTAGGGCTGGTTCAGATGTCTAGTTCGGGGGCGGCGGTACGGCGATTGACGGCTTCGCGCCGCGATCGGCGTCTCTCGTCCCTGCAGGGGGACATGAAGCTGCGGCGGCTAGCCGTACCCTCGACGCCATATGCTGCTTCTAGGGCCGGCCGAAACAACGCGTTAAATCAGGATCGGAACGGCGCGTTTGCGCAATCAACTGTAACCGCGCGATGCTAATCGCTCCCATTCACTTGAATGGGAGCATTTAGCCAAAGAGTCCTGAACACTTAGCAGTAAACGCTGCCAAGCGTCCATGCAATTCAGCCCTTACTCACCCAGTGTGGGTGAGTTGGAAATCATCTATTTTTTACCAGCATAAAAAAAGGGGTGTGCTCCACCCTGCAGGTGAGCACTGCTCTCTCTCATGCCAGGCTCCTGGATGAGGAGGCATATGTTAGGAACGATACTTTTGTTACCTTTACCTTTACCTTACCAGTAGTGTCCTACATATTTCCACATTTTAATGATGAATTCTCTGCCATGCCTATGCCCGATATTGAGCATATGTCATTCACCTTATGGTCATTACAACATTCCCCACACAAAGACTTTATTTTACAATAACCTGGCTACATAGATTCAACGGCAAAGTCTTTCTCCGAAATAAGTACCTTAACCTTATTTACATTAGAGAAGAAGGCTTCTCACAGGCAATGTTGGGTCAGACCAACTGATTTGCATAGCTCCGCCTCCTCCCGAACCCTATCTGCCTGTGCGGAAACGTTTAGGGGTCTGAGGCACAGACTTGTGCAGCAGCTTATTATGCCAAATAAATATGGTGCGTGTGTGTGTCTTCTAAATAGCACCACTAGGGGGCGATATTGAATAATTTTGCCGTGTGATTCTTCCCTCGCTTCTCTCCCTCTAATCAGCTGTACACTGCTATTTACTCCCGGCTCCTCCGTCCCTCCAGCCAATAGAATGAGAGAGGCAGCCGAGGAGCCGCCCTCACAACAAGTTCAGGCCAGCTGCAGCCCACATTAGTGAGAGAATATTGCTCGGCTCCCGACTCCTCACAGTACGTGTGACAGGCAGGGGCTCTGGCAGCACAGGAGGACACAGCAGTGTCAGCTAAGCCTGGCCTCACACACCAGTCACTCCAGGCTGCCCTGTGCTGCAGAGGCTGTGCCTGTGTAACCCCCTCCTGTTATCAGCTCAGCTCTGCCAGAGGGAAATAAGTGTAGCAGACAAGCAACACAAACTAACAAATCAGTCAAGCTGCACAACACTGCTGCTATTACATGATGTCTGACAGAGCTTAGGCTAGTTGTGTAGAATGACATTTCCATTATAAGTGCCCTGAAGTATCCCCCTAAATTGCCTGTCTATGTGCATGATTAATGAAACAAGTTTATCCCTGTAAAGACTGATATGCTTTTACAGTGGTCCTGAACTCTGAACTTCCTCTCTGCTGTAAAAGATAAGCAACAGCAGCAACCTTTAAAGGGACCCTGAGCAGTGCCCGAATTTAAAAGATTGCACTTACCCGGGGCTTCCTCCAGCCCACCGCAGGCCACGAGGTCCCCCGGCGTCCTCCTGGTTCCTCTCCAAGCGCCTCTGCCGGCCCCCGTTACAAGCGACACCCGGGTCGGTTGTCGGGCCGGGCCCGGCCGGCACTTCCTGGATCCATACGCTGCTCGTCATCATGCCAGTCGCTACGCATCATCACAGAGGCCGGCGTGACAGGTCTGCGCATGCGCGGTTTCCTGCATATGCACAGACCTGCCATGCTGGCCGCTGTGATGACGCGTAGCAGCTGGTGTGATGACCAGCAGCGTAAGGATTCAGGAAGAGCCAGCTCCACACCCGACCCGAGTGTCGCTAGTAACGGGGCCCGGCGGAAGCGCAAGGAGAGGAGCCAGGAGGACGCCAGGTAAGTGCAATCTTTTAAATTCGGGCACTGCTCAGGTTCCCTTTAAAGAAAAAAAACATCTCTTTGTTACAGCTGATACAAATCCTGCAATAAATCTGCAGTGTTTACTTCCTGCTTTCATGGAAGCAGACATATTGTTAACCACTTGAGGACCCACCCTTTACCCCCCCTTAAGGACCAGCGCTGGTTTGATTGATCTGTGCTGGGTGGGCTCTGCAGCCCCCAGCACAGATCAGGGTGCAGGCAGGGAGATCAGATTGCCCCCCTTTTTTCCCCCCTATGGGGATGATGTGCTGGGGGGGTCTGATCTCTCCTGCCTGCTGTGGGTGGCGGGGGGGGCACCTCAAAGCCCCCCTCCGCGGCGAAATTCCCCCTCCCTCTCCTACCTGCTGCCTCCCCCTGGTGTTCCGGGCTGCACAGGACGCTATCCGTCCTGTGCAGCCAGTGACAGGATGTGGTCTGTCACATGGCGGCGATCCCCGGCCGCTGATTGGCCGGGGATCGCCGATCTGCCTTACGGCGCTGCTGCGCAGCAGCGCCGTACAAATGTAAACAAAGCGGATTATTTCCGCTTGTGTTTACATCTAGCCTGCGAGCCGCCATCGGCGGCCCGCAGGCTATTCACGGAGCCCCCCGCCGTGATTTGACAGGAAGCAGCCGCTCGTACGAGCGGCTGCTTCCTGATTAATTAGGCTGCAGCTGGCGACGCAGTACTGCGTCGCTGGTCCTGCAGCTGCCACTTTGCCGACGCACGTTATGAGTGTGCGGTCAGCAAGTGGTTAACATCCTGTGTTTGCCAATCAGCTCTCTGCTGTGGTAGGAGCTGACACAGCTGAAGAGATCAAATTTCAACTTGTGATTATTGACACATGAGGGGGGGAGTTAGACTGAACTATCTAAATACATACAGGGTGCATTTCTGTAGGTTTACCTTCTGTCCTGTGCAAGAGTTCAGTTCCACTTTAACCACTTGACGACCATCAGTGTTAAACCCCCCTAAAGACCAGGCTGTTTTTGGCTGCACTGGGCTGTGCAGGCTTTTCAGCCTCCTGCACAGCCCAGCTAAGGAGCCCAGCGATCGGACTCACCTCCTATTTTTGTCCCTAAAGGGAAATGCTGCCGGAGGTGTCCGATCGCTGTTGCCACTTTTTTTGTTTGTTTCTTCTGCCTCATAGAGAGGCTCTCTCTCCCTCTGCCCCCCCCCACCTCCCCCCCCCCCCCCCTCCTTCCTCCCTCCCCTCCGCCTGTAGAAATGAACAGGACGGAGATCCGTCCTGTTCTCCACCTCCCATAGACATTAGCCTATAAGAGGATGGCGATCCCCGGCCAATCAGAGGCCAGGGATCGCCGATCACGTACAGCGCTGCTGGAGACCACAGCGCTGTACGGATGTAAACAAAGGGGATCTCTTTCCCCTTTCGTTTACAAACACTCTGCTAGCCGCAATCGGCTGCTAGCAGGCTAATCACGGAGCTCCGCTCTGTGAACTGTCAGGGAACGATCACGCATGCGTGTGGCCGTTCCCTGGGAAACTGCAGCTCCAGGACTTGATGCCAATCTGCGCCAGCCGGTCCTGGGGCTGCCGCCGTGGTCACGCCCATGGGCATGACGCGGTTGTTATGTAGTTAAAGTTTAGCTAAGACTAATGGTACACAAGCATTTAAATTCCATGTATAGTTTCCTGCCGTGGGCTCCCTAAGGGCCTGACTCCACTGATGCAGTTGTGTACTCTTTTCAGCAACACATCAATGTTACAGATAACTGCGTTAGTGGGCTCAGGCCCTTAGTGTGCATCCAGTTCTGTTTGTTCCTCCTCTGCCATACCAGGTAGTTGGGACGACTGCACATGTGCGGCTATGGCTGTGTGTGTGCTTGGTCTTATTCCCTTAGATGGGAGTGCTCTGAGCCTGCGCAGTTACAAGGCAATGAATGCTTTTGGCCATGGGAACGAGGCCAAGCACATGTGTGGCTAGGGCCGAGCATGCGCAGTAATCCCCAAATACCAGGGTGGGCAGCGGAGGAATGGATGGGACTGGACACACATTATTATTATTATTTAGTATTTATATAGCACCGACATCTTCCGCAGCGCTGTACAGAGTATATATAGTCTTGTCACTAACTGTCCCTCAGAGGAGCTCACAATCTAGTCCCTACCATAGTCATATGTCTACATCGTGTAGTGTATGTATTGTAGTCTAGGGCCAATTTAGGAGGAAGCCAATTAACTTATCTATATGTTTTGGGTTGTGGGAGGAAACCGGAGTGCACGGAGGAAACCCACGCAGACACAGGGACATACCGCTAAACTTTTTGAGATTAGAAAGAGGGACACTTAAGCCATGCCCCTGCCACACCCCTGATCACACCCTTAGTCACGCATACCATAAAGATTTTATGAGAAAAATATGTTTTATAATTCAAACCACACTTGTTCTTTATATCCTGGTTCATTTTCCTTCATATTAACATATTAAAATTAGTAATATATCAATTTAAAGGATGGGAATAAAGTTTAGAGTCAATCAAACACATTTTTTAGTTGATAAATATATATATTTGCATAGAAAGAGAGACAAAGTCTGTGAAGTGACCAGTTGCATTTACGGACCGTTACTACTATCGCGAATTCGCATGCTTTTGCCGCATGCGAATTCGCATAGCCAATACAAGTGGATGGGACTGTTTCCACTTGTCAGGATTCCTTTGCGTTTTTTTGTGCAGAAAAAATTTGCATGGCAGAGCCATCAGAATTCGCATACCGCTATGCGAATCGCATACAATGTATTTAATAGGAAATATGCATGAGGTTGTTGCTGTCATGTTGTTAGGCATCCAACTGTCACTTGCTGCAGACATTATCGATTCGAGAAGAAATGGGTGAGTTCTTCCGAGGGTAGAAGAGGGTGTCCTCCGCTGGTAATAGGGTGAGATAGAGGAATGGCTTGTAGCTAATATTCAGGACGTCTGTCTGCTCTGGACATATTATTACAGTATATTTCATGATAGATTTGCCTGTATTTAGCATTTACATTTTTCTGCTGCGCTTTTGCAGAGTACAGTGAATAGAGTGACCTATGCATTGCACTTAATGCACGTGGAAGGGGACCGGAGTGAAACTCATACAAGGACAGAAAAAACATACTACCTCCATGCATATAGTGTCTTGAATCAAAACGCAGTATATGCAGCATGTATTTTGAGCTCATCATCCCTGAAAATACTTATTGCAAAGCCCCATACAGATGCTAACTAAGAGGTGCCCATACACAGAGGCAAAGCTAAGGAGCAATGGGCCCCAGTGCAAATTTGACATGCCCCCTCTCCAGCACTTTACACATAACAATTGATGCAGTGCACCAAAACCTGCCAAGGACAACCACAGTGTTAGAGGTGCAAGAAGGGGATGGGGATCAGTCTGTTAACCACTTCGGGACCAGCACCCTCTGCTCCCTTAAGACCAGAGGGTGCTGGTCCAGTAAACCGCCGCTTCCCGACGAATTGCCGCTAAAATCCGCCGCTCCCGATGGTCACGCCGCTCAGTCCCCGCCGCAGGCTGCTCTCTCTGCTGTCGGTATGACGGCAGAATGCTGTGCGCCGGTCAGGAGCAGCTTTCATTGGCTCCTGACCCTGTCACTCCATGCAAGCCAATGGGAACAGCTTACATGAATGACAGGGCCAGGAGCCAATGAAAACGGCTCCTGCCCGGCTCACAGTGCTCTGCTGTCATAGAGGCGGCAGGGCAGCATATGGCGGCGGAGATCGAGCGGCGAGGACGGGCGGGGGCGCGCGATCAATGGGACGTAGAGTTTATGTCAGGTCAGAACCGCAGCACCCCCTGCCCGCCGTAGATTTATACTGCAGCGGTCCGCAGGTAGTTAATGATCACTACTATTCAAAGCATCTATAGCCGTGATTATTTCCAGCATAGGACTAATAAAGAGCTATTACTGTGGTTGAGGGAGGTCCCCTATTGGTACACCACTGCCCATACACTTGTCACAACATGTCTGCCCCATCGTGAATTAAATAGATTATGGACTGTAATTGATTGAGGCCGGGTGCACACATGGCAGAAACGCTTGCGGAGTGTAAAACGCTGCAATGTTAGTCTATGGGACGCAGAAGGACCAGCGTCCTACCTGCGATTTACAGTAAGCATTCTGCAGACGCTTGCAGTGTTGCATAATATGCAGGCTGGCTGCCAAAACGCACATAATAATAGTCTATGGAGACGCATATGCATTGCGTTTTCCATGCGTTTTTCATTAAAAGTTAAAGATCTCTGACGTATTTCCGCTTCCTAACGATTTGCATATATTTAACCACTTTACCCCCGCCCGTACGGATTTCTCCGTCCCTTTTTCCATCCTTTAACCCCCAGGGACGGAGAAATCCGTACTTTGCGCACTCCCGCCGCTGCCCGCGCTCCCGCTCGTGAACACGCCGCCCGCCGCTAGTAAACATGCCGCCGCCCGCTCACCCGGAGATCAATGAACGGGAAAATCCATTCCCGTTCGTTGATCTTAGCCCCGCAATGATCCGCTGCTCTCCGATGGGCAGCGCGATCATTGTGAAACGATACAAACTTACCCAGCCTCCAAGTACTTCCTCCAAGCTTCCGGAAGGAGGCTTGGAGGTCGCATTAAAGCAAAAAGTTACTGTGGCCATCTTGTGGCCAAATAGTAAACTACACCCTACACATTTTTTACATACAAATAAATTACTTTTACACAAAAAATTAACTCATTACCTCCCACACTTCCAATTTTTTTTTTTTTTGTAATAAAAAAAAAAATTAAAAATGTACAATAAAAAAAATACATAAATAGTTACCTTAGGGACTGAACTTTTTAAATATTTATGTCAGGAGGGTACAACACTGTTACTTTATAAACTATGGGCTTGTAATTAGGGATGGACGCAAAACTGAAAAAAATGCACCTTTATTTCCAAATAAAATATTGGCGCCAAACATTGTGATAGGGACATAATTTAAATGGTTTTATAACCGGGACAAAAGGGCAAATACATTTCATGGGTTTTAATTACAGTAGCATGCATTATTTAAAAACTATAATGGCCGAAAACTGAAAAATAATTAATTTTTTTCCCACATTTTTCCTATTTTCCCATTAAAACACATTTAGAATAAAATAATTCTTGGCATAATGTCCCACCTAAAGAAAGCCTAATTGGTGGTGGAAAAAACAAGATATAGATCGTTTAATTGTGATAAGTAATGATAAAGTTATAGACGAATGAATGGAAGGAGCGCTGAAAGGTGAAAATTGCTCTGGTGGTCAGGGGGTAAACCCCCTCAGTGGTGAAGTGGTTAAATGTAAAAACACATAAAAAACACATGGAAAACGCATATGCGTTTTCCATTAGCAAACCACAAACGTACGCAAAACGCTTGAAAAACGCATCTGCGATAAAAAATGCAAACGCACCAAAAACGCAATACAAAAACGCAAACGCACCTACGGAAAAATGCCGGATTTTCACTCTATGCTATCTGTGAATCTAGCCTGAAACTATCAATCGTGCATGTCGGTAAGATTTGTGTGTTCACACTGGAGCGATGTGATTTTGTAAAAATCCCCCACAGCATCTCTAGCATCTCTCAAAATCTCTAGCGCTTACAAAGCTCTTGTAGTGTGGCCTGGTGCTTATATAGCTTTTTTTTAAACATTGCATCATTCTTTTAAGCTATGAAGCAAAGCAGAAATAATGGCCCTTTGAACTGTTCTGCAGTAAAACCTTATCTCAAGCTGTCCCTCAGTGTTTCTTGGCTGTTAAAGAGAATGCAGGAACCATGAGAGGAATGGGAAGGATAATTAGTGGTGTGTTTTGTGGTGTATTTTTACTTATACCCATGCTGGGTGGGAGAAATATCTCTGTAAATTACAATTTTTTGATTTTTTTTTTACACACAATTGTCTATTTACAGAGATATTTCTCCCACCCAGCATGGGTATGTGTAAAAATACACCACAAAACACATTATACTACTTCTGAGTATGGCGATACCACATGTGTGGCACTTTTTTGCACCCTAACTGCGCTAAGGGGCCCAACATCCTATGAGTACCTTTAGGATTTCACAGGTCATTTTGAGGCATTTGGTTTCTAGATTACTCCTCACGGTTTAGGGACCCTAAAATGCCAGGGCAGTATAGGAACCCCACAAGTGACCCCATTTTAGAAAGAAGACACCCCGAGGTATTCCGTTAGTAGTATGGTGAGTTTATAGAAGATTTTATTTTTTTGTCACAAGTTAGCGGAAATTGATTTTTTTTTTTTTCACAAAGTGTCATTTTCCACTAACTTGTGACAAAAAATAAAAACTTCTATGAACTCACTATACTACTAACGGAATACCTTGGGATGTCTTCTTTCTAAAATGGGGTCACTTGTGGGGTTCCTATACTGCCCTGGCATTTTAGAGGCCCTAAACATAAGGAGTAGTCTGGAAAGCAAATGCCTCAAAATGAACCGTGAATAGGACGTTGGGCCCCTTAGCGCACCTAGACTGCAAAAAAGTGTCACACATGTGGTATCGCCGTACTCAGGAGAAGTAGTATAATGTGTTTTGGGGTGTATTTTTACAGATACCCATGCCCATTACCAATTAGACTACTTCTCCTGAGTACGGCGATACAACGTGTGACACTTTTTTGCAGCCTAGGTGCGCTAAGGGGCCCAACGTCCTATTCACGGGTCATTTTGAGGCATTTTGATGACAGGTGGTCTATGAGGGGGCGAATTTTGTGGAACCGGTCATAAGCAGGGTGGCCTCTTAGATGACAGGTTGTTTTGGGCCTGATCTGATGGATAGGAGTGCTAGGGGGGTGACAGGAGGTGATTGATGGGTGTCTCAGGGGGTGATTAGAGGGGAAAATAGATGCAATCAATGCACTGGGGAGGTGATCGGAAGGGGGTCTGAGGGGGATCTGAGGGTTTGGCCGAGTGATCATGAGCCCACACGGGGCAAATAAGGGCCTGATCTGATGAGTAGGTGTGCTAGGGGGTGACAGGAGGTGATTGATGGGTGTCTCAAGGTGTGATTAGAGGGGGGAATAGATGCAAGCAATGCACTGGCAAGGAGATCAGGCTGGGGTCTGAGGGCGTTCTGAGCGTGTGGGCGGGTAATTGGGTGCCCTAGGGGCAGATAGGGGTCTGATCTGATGGGTAGTAGTGACAGGTGGTGACAGAGGGTGATTGATGGGTAATTAGTGGGTGTTTAGAGGAGAGAACAGATGTAAACAATGCACTTGGGAGGTGATCTGATGGCGGGTTTGCGGGCGATCTGATGGTGTGGGTGGGTGATCAGATGGGTGGGTGATCAGATTGCCCGCAAGGGGCAGGTTAGGGGCTGATTGATGGGTGGCAGTGACAGGGGGTGACAGGGGGTGATTGATGGGTGATTGACAGGTGATTGACAGGTGATCAGTGGGTTATTACAGGGAAGAACAGATGTAAATAATGCACTGGCGAATTGATAGGGGAGGGGGGGGGGGGTCTGAGGGCAATCTGAGCGTGTGGGCGGTTGATTGGGTGCCTGCAAGGGGCAGATTAGGGTCTAATCTGATGGGTAACAGTGACAGGTGGTGATATGAGGTGATTGATGGGTAATTAGTGGGTGTTCAGAGAAGAGAACAGATGTAAACAATGCACTTGGGAGGTAATCTGACGGCGGGTTTGCGGGCGATCTGATAGTGTGGGTGGGTGATCAGATTGCCCGCAAGGGGCAGGTTAGGGGCTGATTGATGGGTGGCAGTGACAGGGGGTGATTGATGGGTGATTGACAGGTGATCAGTGGGTTATTACAGGGGGGATAGATGCATACAGTACACAGGGGGGGGGTCTGGGGAGAATCTGAGGGGTGGGGGGGGGGGTGATCAGGAGCACCAAGGGGGCAGTTAGGACCTAAAATAAAAAAATAGCGTTGACAGATAGTGACAGGGAGTGATTGATTGGTGATTAGGGGAGTAATTGGGTGCAAACAGTGGTCTGGGGGGTGGGCAGGGGGTCTGAGGTGTGCTGTGGGCGATCAGAGGGAAGGGGGGGGGGGCAGGATCAGTGTGTTTGGTGCAGACTAGGGTGGCTGCAGCCTGCCCTGGTGGTCCCTCGGACACTGGGACCACCAGGGCAGGAGGCAGCCTGTATAATACACTTTGTATACATTACAAAGTGTATTATACACTTTGTGTGCGGCGATCGTGGGGTTAACAACCCGCCGGCGCTTCCGAACGGCCGGCGGGTTGTCGTCACGGGTGGGCAGAGCCAGTGACGCGATCGCTCCTCCGGCATGCCGAAAGGACGCAACGCCCATGGGCGTATTGCGGTCCTTTCGGCGTCCACTTTGCCGCCGTTCATCGGCTGTGGGCGGTCTGCAAGTGGTTAAGGGCAGAAATCACATTTTATTGCTTAATTGGATGCCTAAAGTGCTTTAAAACATCTTGCATGTGTATACATCAATCAGGTAGTGTAATTAGTGTACTGCTTCACACTGACAGACCAAACTCACTGTGTAACGCACCGCAAACAGCTGTTTGTGTAGTGATGAGAGTGCTGGACTGGTGCGTGCGATGGCCAGAGTGCAGGCGATAGCGTTTTTCAAGCCCATATGGTCGCCGGGCTGAGGTAGCTCAATGACAGAACAACAGTGACTGTCCAGTTGATCGAATTTGGTCTGTCCACAATGAAGCAACGACCTTATTATCTTGGGTGTGAACCCCCCCCCCCCGAGACACTCATATAGCTGGTGGTCATTACTTCATTGTGATACGCGAGCCCCTTCACCGCGGCAAGGTAACGATCACAAAGGAGAATTGACACATGTACATGCCTTTTATTTTGTTGTTGCAGCTTCAGTGCAGCCAGAAAAATTAGGCAGGCATGTACACGCACCAGAAAAATTATTATAGCGGCCGCTGCTAGCAGCATCCTTAAAAATTCAGGAATCCGCCTGGAGTACTGAACCCTGTTGGTGGTGGCGGAGAAGGCAGTCAAGCGGACTGCAGACAGAGATGCTGTGTGGGGACCGACTTAGTCTTGGAGCAGGCAGTCACACGGCGTGCAGGCAGAGATGCTGTGTGTGGAGAATGACTTAGTCTTCGGGCAGGCCTAACCGTTCTTTGCAGACCACGTGGTCAGATGGACCCTTGACCCAGCGCTGTGTGCCAGACAGAGATGACACCACTTGCCTTTCAACATCACGGTACAGTTTGGGTATCACCTTTTTTGAGAAATAATTGCAGCCTGGTATCTTCCCTTGCAGTATGTGTCCTTGCTTTTGTGTGCTGCTTTTCCTCAGGTGGTCATCCCATTGCAGTTTGTGCTTTCTCATCATGTGCCTTCGTAAGGAAGTTGTCCCTACGTGGGTCTTGGTTTTTCCACGGCTCAATTTTTGGTAGCAGAGAGTACAGATGGCATCGCTCTCATCTGAGGCAGACACACAAAAAAATTTCCACACCACTGAGCCCTGGGGTGATGGCACTTTGGTGGTGGTGGCCGACAGAGTGTGGGGTGCCATAATCAGAGCAGGAGGAGGTAGATATGTCACGCTTCTGTGCGGAAGCTGAGGAAGATGAGGTGTTCTGTGTTAAATAGTGAACTTGTAATGAGTGGCGGGGACACCGCCGCAGCGGAGAGCGGCATGTCCGCCGCTTCCGCATCTCAGCTGGTGGCGGTCCCCGTCTCACAGACATGCAGGACGCCCCGGTCAGGTCCTTCTGCCGCGCACAGACTCCAGTGGTAGGACCTTTATTCCTTGAGGAGAAGAGTCAGCTGACCCGCTGGTCAGCTGACCTCGGTGAGCTCACTGATTGGTTAGAACCTGAGGCGGGCCTTTGCAGGTATCTCCGTGTATTTAAACTCTGGCTCTTCAGTTGCTGGTTGTCTGTTGTTGCGAATACTTCGTGTTAGCGCTCAGACCTTTGATAGCTGTAATCTGTAGCATTCAATACCATTGTAAATCCTTTTTGTGTTTTTGAACCCTGCCTGTATTTCTGACTATTCTTCTGCCTTCCGATTCTGTACTCCGTCTATCTGATCTGTTGCCGATTTCCAGCCTGAATCTCTGACTCTGATTTTGCCTCCTGATTCTGTACCTTACCTGTCCGACCCGCTGCCGACCTTGGATTGTACTTGACCACAATTTTGCTTGACGATTCTGTACCGCTGCTGACCGACCCGTTGCCGAATTCGCTTGTACGACCACTCTCTGTCTGGAGATAGCCTCAGTCACCAAGGGCTATCACTGAAGGCGTACTACTGAAATTACTGTTTGCACCAATCACTACACTTGTGCAATAAAGTTTTATGTTTCCTGTTTTGCATATCTGTATTATTTGATGATACTGCAGATCATCAAATAATCAGATATCGGAAGTCTTGCTAACACTACATTGTTACAGCGGGGATTTACATTCAACACCAGTACCATTGCAAAAATAAACAGGTTTTAGTGACCCTAGGATATGATCTCTTTGGGTTAGGGGCCCGAAACTCACCAGCCCTAAGCCCCCTTAAACTCTGTACAAAGCCTGAAAATTTGGGGCTGCTCAGCCGTACCGTTCAGCAGAAACCTGCGCTTTTGTACCCTCAAAACCTAGGCCCCATTAAAAGCCTATGGGAGATTTTAGCACTTTTGCACTCCCATAACTCTGGTTTGCAGAGATGTAGGGAACCCAACGTTTGAGTTTTTTTAACTATGACTAAGGGCACATTGTAAGCCCGACACGCGTTAGTTGAACCTTGTGATTTTATTGCATTTGCCATGTGAAATTCCTGAATAAAGAATACCAGAGTTTTTCTACCACTGCTTGGTTTGCGGATCCTTCTGTACATATCTGTGGATTGGCTTGGCTTCCCAGATCCTGCAGCCATTGGCTGAACTAGTAGGGGCTTTGAGCGTTTTGAACTTTACAATTTGTCCAACGTTTGAGTGCAAGTACAACAATATGCCTTCTACCTACATGCGACATGTCGTGAGCTTCAGACTTTGCTAACGGTCATGGCAGGGATTTACGTTGGTCACTGGCATCATAGACAAAAAAACAAGCTTTTGTGACCCTAGGCCAGGGGTAGGGAACCTATGGCTCGGGAGCCAGATGTGGCTCTTTTGATGGCTACATCTGGCTCACAAACAAATCAGTAGGGACTGATTCACTAAGCTACACTGCTCAAGCGCAGCATAGTGTGGCAGCGCAAGTAAAATTATCTAAGTCGGCACGCTATTGCTATAGCATGCACTGCTAACTTACTTGTGCTCCCCCCAAAACTAACAGCTGCTCCAATTGTCCCACCCTGGACCCTGTCAGCTCCAATGACTTTGTAGGACGAAATCCTTGCACTTTCAATGGCCCAATTGGGCCAAAGTGCGGGATCTCGTCCTACAAAGTGAATCAACCCTCAAGTGAGCTAGCTAATTGTACAAGCTGTTAGTCGGTATTTCTCCTGTCTGGCTCTCAGGAAAATTGCTGATGTTACTGAAACCCAAGAGAAGCTAAAGACGTGTCTGACACTTCCGCTGCCCAGAGGATCAACTGTATGCACATCACCATGGCAACAGGGACGTGAGCACTCTGCTGCGCATGCGCACTGTGCTAGTGTGAAACATATTGTGTGGCTCTCACGGAAATACTTTTTAAAATATGTGGCGTTTATGGCTCTCTCAGCCAAAAAGGTTCCTGACCCCTGCCCTAGGCTATGACCTCTTTGGCCTAGGGGCCCCAAACTCACCAGTCCTGAACCCCACTTTGGAACTTTTGCACCCCCATAACTAGTTGGTTATCACCTGCCGACTTTAGCAGTTAATAGCAAAGGTCCCTTTCATCCTAGCAACACCAAATTTGCAGGATATGTTAAAAAGATAGCAGGAAACAATATTTTATGTACGGAGTGTGGGAAATCTGAACTAAAAAAATGACGTGGGGTCCCCCCTACCGAGCTCTCAGTAACCCCTTGTCCCCCATGCAGGCTGGGATTGCCAGAATGCGGAGCCCCGGCCGCGTGGGGCTTCGCACCCTGAGCTATACCAGCCCGCATGGTCCATGGTATGTGGGGGCTCCGGGGGAGAGGGGCGGCCAAGCCTTCCCCTTTCCCCCCAAGCCCTTGTCCAATCCAATGGACAAGGGGCTCTTCCCCACCTCCGGTGCCCCAGGAGGAGGTGGGGGCGATGACTCCCTGGGGGGGTTTATGGTTGCATCTGGGAGTCCCCTTTAAGAAGGGGACCCCAGATGCTCACCCCCCTCCCAGAAGAAATGAGTATAGGAGTACAAAGTACCCCTTACCCATTTCCACAAAGGGCTAAATGAAATAAAAGCACAACGAAAAAAGTCCTTTAATGTTCTTAATTAACCAGAAATACTTACCTGTACCTTGCGATCTTCAATTAAGTTGATTGAAGATCTCCGCCGCCCCCCACATAGCAGAGTAATGCGTCCTTTGGGACGCATAGCTGCCCACTCCCGCTGTCCTCCCTGCCTCCTCACCTCTCACCTAACCTGGCACCTGGTGCACCCATGGGTGCACCGGGTGCCAGCCTAGGTGGGGTTCGACAGTGAAGGCAGGTGGGGAGAGACAGCTGGAGCTGCAGCTATGCGTCCTGCACAGGACATATTCTAAGCTATATTAACCGGTTCATGAATGATTCGGTTCTTTTTGATGCATTGAATCGAATGAATCAGCTCTTTTTTCTTTGAAACTTTAAAATCGATTTTCTCCCCAAAAAAATGTCCTCTTGTTCCCCACTGTTCTTCTTAACATTCTGGTGTTTCTAGCTTTTAAGGGGGCTTTGCTATTAACCGCTAAAGTCAGCGGGCATTTAATTTTCCCACGGTCAAAAGGAGAATTTCTCAAAAACGATAAGGTCTTCTTGACATTTTTTTTTCCTCTTCTAGTCACTGTCCTCCTCTACATACCCTGCAAATTTGGTGTTTCTACTATGTAAGGGGACTTTGCTATTAACCGATAAAGTCGGCGAGCGTTTAATTTTCCCACGATCAGAAGCAGAATTTTAAAATCGATTTTCTCAAAAACTATAAGGTCTTTTTTTAAAAAAAAAAATTCTCTTGTAGTCACTGAAAAAAACTCAGGTGTTAGACCCCTCGAAACATCTTTTCCATTACTTTTGTGGCCAGCATAAATGTTTGTAGTTTTCAAAGTTTGCCTCCCCATTGAAGTCTATTGTGGTTCGCAAAGTTCGTACGACCCCGAACTTTTGAGGAAGTTCGAGTTCGAGGTTCGCAAACCTAAAATCGGAGGTTCGAGCCATCTCTACTCCACACTAGCACCCTTTGTGTCCAAGTAGGTTCTTGCTCCTGTCACATGTAGTGGATCCTTCATACAGGCATGTAACATGTGGGACTGATATTTAATGGCAGGTCCAATCACTCAGCAACCACTTAATCCCCAGATGAAATTCACTGCAGATTCTTGGATTTTGTCAGGTCAAAAGTAAATATTGGCTTGTTTATACTACACCTTAGCAAGCAGAGAGCTGTTACCTACACAATCTGTTCGTAGTTGTCCATTATATTACATGGAAGTAAAATTAGCCAATCAAAATTGGATGTGTGTGCACCCTAAAAAATCAGATGGAAGAGACTAAAACAGCTTAAAAAAGATCATATGGAAGAGACTAAAGGGGCTTCAAAAAAAAAAAAAACTGGAGCCAAGGTGGAATTCATCCTGTCGGCGCAGGCGCCGTCTGGCGACGGATGGGGAAAATCGAACTTTTCATTGTACCGTGTATAGACACCATTAGTCATCACTGCAAAGTACCATAAGTCGGTGGAGGTATATAACAGACAGGGGTGGGCAAACTACGGCCTGCAGGCCACATCCGGCCCGCGCGGCCATTTCATCTGGTCTGCCGAGGCAGGGCTGGATTTTGGGTCCCCTCAGGAGGTATAGACTCCGTGCCAGTTCACCAGCCGCAGCTCACATCCTGTCTGTGGGAGACTTTGAGCAGGCAGAGCAGGGCTACAGGAAAATGGCGTCCGAAGCCCTGCACTGGAGACTACTTGTGTGTCCAGTACAGGGCTTCGGGCACTATTTTCCCGTAGACCTGCTCTGCCTGTCAGCGTGGGAAGATTGCAGCCGGACTTGCTGCACAAAAGATGATCAGGGAGCTACGCTGGCCTAGAGAGGAGTCTTCTGCCACATGAGTAAATATTTTTTCTTTACAGGTGCACCACTAGCAACAGGGTTATTAGGGAGCACTGATGGGGGGAAACATAAAAGAGCCCTGCCTACGTGCATTTTCTAGAAAAATGCTGCCACATTAGATGTATTTTCTAGTTAAACTCTGTCGGAGGGGGTTTGCCTGCTGTCCCTGGGCCCTTGCTGTTTGTGGGTGAGGGAAACGTTGTCTAATTATCTTTAGAGTCACTTTGCTTCTGTTTTGGGAGAAAACTTGGGCCTACTGTCTTTGCCTTACACTGTTACTTTACAGTTAGCTCTAGCCACTTGTCATGGCCACACCCATTTTTTACTGCAGCAAGCTTTGCATCATAGGTGTTGCCCTAGGAGGGTGATTTGGGGTGCTGAAGCACCCCCTAAAATTGTCCAAGCACCCCTAAAGTACCCCCCAGCGTGAACTGACTTTCGGCGTCTAATAGACGTCTTTTCACCGGCAGCAGCAGCCCGTAGCTCATAGCACAACTCCGGCAGGGGCAGAGCAGGGCTACGGTAAAATGGTGTCCGAAGCCCTGCTCTGGAGACAATGGCTATCATTCATAAAGCATTTCCGCATGCGGTAATGCCTAAAACAGCTGACTTTACCGCAAACGTAGCAAAATCTGCATTCATAAAGGCTCCTTCCGCATCAAAAGCTGACATTACCGAGCACAGAGATAAATCACCGCCTTGTGCGGTGATTATTGTAAAAAATGTAGCAAAATGTTAATTCATAAAGATCACCGCAAGCGGTGTGAGGTCGGGAAGTACTGCTCCCTCTGATGTGGCGATAACAATGTAAGTGAATGGAGACACACAGACCTCCCAGGCAGCTGCAGCAGAGCGGAACGAGGAGAAATGTATCAACTCGGCTGCTTCCGTGTCTCCGCAAGCCTACCGCCAGCTTAGTTCGGGGAATCTTCGCACTGCTACACAGCGTAGCCACCGCAACCCCAGCAAACGCGACAGAAAGGCGGGCGTGTTAACACAACAGTTCTCTCATATTTGAAGGCTTAGGGCTGGTTCAGATGTCTAGTTCGGGGGCGGCGGTACGGCGATTGACGGCTTCGCGCCGCGATCGGCGTCTCTCGTCCCTGCAGGGGGACATGAAGCTGCGGCGGCTAGCCGTACCCTCGACGCCATATGCTGCTTCTAGGGCCGGCCGAAACGACGCTTTAAATCAGGATCGGAACGGCGCGTTTGCGCAATCAACTGTAACCGCGCGATGCTAATCGCTCCCATTCACTTGAATGGGAGCATTTAGCCAAAGAGTCCTGAACACTTAGCAGTAAACGCTGCCAAGCGTCCGTGCAATTCAGCCCTTACTCACCCAGTGTGGGTGAGTTGGAAATCATCTATTTTTTACCAGCATAAAAAAAGGGGTGTGCTCCACCCTGCAGGTGAGCACTGCTCTCTCTCATGCCAGGCTCCTGGATGAGGAGGCATATGTTAGGAACGATACTTTTGTTACCTTTACCTTTACCTTACCAGTAGAGTTGGGCCGAACCTCCGATTTTAGGTTCGCGAACCGGGTTCGCGAACTTTCGCGGAAGGTTCGGTTCGCGTTAAAGTTCGCGAACCGCAATAGACTTCAATGGGGATGCGAACTTTGAAAAAAAAAAAAATTATGCTGGCCACAAAAGTGATGGAAAAGATGTTTCAAGGGGTCTAACACCTGGAGGGGGGCATGGCGGAGTGGGATAGATGCCAAAAGTCCCCGGGAAAAATCTGGATTTGACGCAAAGCAGCGTTTTAAGGGCAGAAATCACATTGAATGCTAAATGACAGGCCTAAAGTGCTTTAAAACATCTTGCATGTGTATACATCAATCAGGTAGTGTAATTAAGGTACTGCTTCACACTGACACACCAAACTGTTCACTGAACAGAACAGGTATGCAGTGGCGGGTTCACTGAACAGGTATGCAGTGGCAGGATCAATGAACAGGTATGCAGTGGCAGGATCACTGAACAGGTACGCAGTGGCAGGATCACTGAACAGGTATGCAGTGGCAGGATCACTGAACAGGTATGCAGTGGCAGGATCAATGAACAGGTATGCAGTGGCAGGATCAATGAACAGGTATGCAGTGGCAGGATCACTGAACAGGTATGCAGTGGCAGGATCACTGAACAGGTATGCAGTGGCAGGATCACTGAACAGGTATGCAGTGGGCTGAGGGCTCACTGAACAGAACAGGTATGCAGCCAGGAAGAAGTTAAGCCTAACTAATCTTTCCCTATGAGAGACTGCAGCAGCTCGCCCTACTCTCACTAATGCAGGCACACGAGTGGCCATAACGGCCGCCGCTGCCTGCCTTATATAAGGGGGGGTGGGGCTCCAGGGGCTAGTGTAGCCTAATTGGCTACACTGGGCCTGCTGACTGTGATGTAGAGGGTCAAAGTTGACCCTCAGGTGCATTATGGGGCGAACCGATTTTTTGCGAACTTTTGCCGCAAAACGTTCGCGTGCGACACCCGCACGCGAACCACCTAAGTTCGCGCGAACCACGTTCGCCGGCGAACCGTTCGGCCCAACTCTACTTACCAGTAGTGTCCTACATATTTCCACATAAGAGCCAAAATGCTCTTTTTTAATGATGAATTATCTGCCATGCCTATGCCCGATATTGAGCATATGTCATTCACCTTATGGTCATTACAACATTCCCCACACAAAGACTTTATTTTACAATAACCTGGCTACATAGATTCAACGGCAAAGTCTTTCTCCGAAATAAGTACTTTAACCTTATTTACATTAGAGAAGAAGGCTTCTCACAGGCAATGTTGGGTCAGACCAACTGATTTGCATAGCTCCGCCTCCTCCCTAACCCTATCTGCCTGTGCGGAAACGTTTAGGGGTCTGAGGCACAGACTTGTGCAGCAGCTTATTATGCCAAATAAATATGGTGCGTGTGTGTGTCTTCTAAATAGCACCACTAGGGGGCGATATTGAATAATTTTGCCGTGTGATTCTTCCCTCGCTTCTCTCCCTCTAATCAGCTGTACACTGCTATTTACTCCCGGCTCCTCCGTCCCTCCAGCCAATAGAATGAGAGAGGCAGCCGAGGAGCCGCCCTCACAACAAGTTCAGGCCAGCTGCAGCCCACATTAGTGAGAGAATATTGCTCGGCTCCCGACTCCTCACAGTAAGTGTGACAGGCAGGGGCTCTGGCAGCACAGGAGGACACAGCAGTGTCAGCTAAGCCTGGCCTCACACACCAGTCACTCCAGGCTGCCCTGTGCTGCAGAGGCTGTGCCTGTGTAACCCCCTCCTGTTATCAGCTCAGCTCTGCCAGAGGGAAATAAGTGCAGCAGACAAGCAACACAAACTAACAAATCAGTCAAGCTGCACAACACTGCTACTATTACATGATGTCTGACAGAGCTTAGGCTAGTTGTGTAGAATGACATTTCCATTATAAGTGCCCTGAAGTATCCCCCTAAATTGCCTGTCTATGTGCATGATTAATGAAACAAGTTTATCCCTGTAAAGACTGATATGCTTTTACAGTGGTCCTGAACTCTGAACTTCCTCTCTGCTGTAAAAGATAAGCAACAGCAGCAACCTTTAAAGGGACCCTGAGCAGTGCCCGAATTTAAAAGATTGCACTTACCCAGGGCTTCCTCCAGCCCACCGCAGGCCACGAGGTCCCCCGGCGTCCTCCTGGTTCCTCTCCAAGCGCCTCTGCCGGCCCCCGTTACAAGCGACACCCGGGTCGGTTGTCGGGCCGGGCCGGGCCCGGCCGGCACTTCCTGGATCCATACGCTGCTCGTCATCATGCCAGTCGCTACGCATCATCACAGAGGCCGGCGTGACAGGTCTGCGCATGCGCGGTTTCCTGCATATGCACAGACCTGCCATGCTGGCCGCTGTGATGACGCGTAGCAGCTGGTGTGATGACCAGCAGCGTAAGGATTCAGGAAGAGCCAGCTCCACACCCGACCCGAGTGTCGCTAGTAACGGGGCCCGGCGGAAGCGCAAGGAGAGGAGCCAGGAGGACGCCAGGTAAGTGCAATCTTTTAAATTCGGGCACTGCTCAGGTTCCCTTTAAAGAAAAAAACATCTCTTTGTTACAGCTGATACAAATCCTGCAATAAATCTGCAGTGTTTACTTCCTGCTTTCATGGAAGCAGACATATTGTTAACATCCTGTGTTTGCCAATCAGCTCTCTGCTGTGGTAGGAGCTGACACAGCTGAAGAGATCAAATTTCAACTTGTGATTATTGACAGATGAGGGGGGGAGTTAGACTGAACTATCTAAATACATACAGGGTGCATTTCTGTAGGTTTACCTTCTGTCCTGTGCAAGAGTTCAGTTCCACTTTAACCACTTGACGACCATCAGTGTTAAACCCCCCTAAAGACCAGGCTGTTTTTGGCTGCACTGGGCTGTGCAGGCTTTTCAGCCTCCTGCACAGCCCAGCTAAGGAGCCCAGCGATCGGACTCACCTCCTATTTTTGTCCCTAAAGGGAAATGCTGCCGGAGGTGTCCGATCGCTGTTGCCACTTTTTTTGTTTGTTTCTTCTGACTCATAGAGAGGCTCTCTCTCCCTCTGCCCCCCCCCCCCCTCCTTCCTCCCTCCCCTCCGCCTGTAGAAATGAACAGGACGGAGATCCGTCCTGTTCTCCACCTCCCATAGACATTAGCCTATAAGAGGATGGCGATCCCCGGCCAATCAGAGGCCAGGGATCGCCGATCACGTACAGCGCTGCTGGAGACCACAGCGCTGTACGGATGTAAACAAAGGGGATCTCTTTCCCCTTTCGTTTACAAACACTCTGCTAGCCGCAATCAGCTGCTAGCAGGCTAATCACGGAGCTCCGCTCTGTGAACTGTCAGGGAACGATCACGCATGCGTGTGGCCGTTCCCTGGGAAACTGCAGCTCCAGGACTTGATGCCAATCTGCGCCAGCCGGTCCTGGGGCTGCCGCCGTGGTCACGCCCATGGGCATGACGCGGTTGTTATGTAGTTAAAGTTTAGCTAAGACTAATGGTACACAGGCATTTAAATTCCATGTATAGTTTCCTGCCGTGGGCTCCCTAAGGGCCTGACTCCACTGATGCAGTTGTGTACACTTTTCAGCAACACATCAATGTTACAGATAACTGCGTTAGTGGGCTCAGGCCCTTAGTGTGCATCCAGTTCTGTTTGTTCCTCCTCTGCCATACCAGGTAGTTGGGACGACTGCACATGTGCGGCTATGGCTGTGTGTGTGCTTGGTCTTATTCCCTTAGATGGGAGTGCTCTGAGCCTGCGCAGTTACAAGGCAATGAATGCTTTTGGCCATGGGAACGAGGCCAAGCACATGTGTGGCTAGGGCCGAGCATGCGCAGTAATCCCCAAATACCAGGGTGGGCAGCGGAGGAATGGATGGGACTGGACACACATTATTATTATTATTTAGTATTTATATAGCACCGACATCTTCCGCAGCGCTGTACAGAGTATATATAGTCTTGTCACTAACTGTCCCTCAGAGGAGCTCACAATCTAGTCCCTACCATAGTCATATGTCTACATCGTGTAGTGTATGTATTGTAGTCTAGGGCCAATTTAGGAGGAAGCCAATTAACTTATCTGTATGTTTTGGGGTTGTGGGAGGAAACCAGAGTACACGGAGGAAACCCACGCAGACACAGGGACATACCTCTCAACTTTTTGAGATTAGAAAGAGGGACACTTAAGCCATGCCCCTGCCACACCCCTGATCACACCCTTAGTCACGCATACCATAAAGATTTTATGAGAAAAATATGTTTTATAATTCAAACCACACTTGTTCTTTATATCCTGGTTCATTTTCCTTCATATTAACATATTAAAATTAGTAATATATCAATTTAAAGGATGGGAATAAAGTTTAGAGTCAATCAAACACATTTTTTAGTTGATAAATATATATATTTGCATAGAAAGAGAGACAAAGTCCTGAAAGAGGGACAAATGAGGAGGAAAGAGGGACAGGGCTCCTAAAGAGGGACAGTTGGGAGCTGTGCAGGGAGAACATACAAACTCCTTGCAGATGTTGACCTGGCTGGGATTGAAACCAGGGATACAGCGATGTAAGGCGAGAGCACTAACTACTATGCCACCGAGGGAGACTAAAGCCTACAGGGGGCTGGAGGAAGACCCAGGTAAGTATAAATGTTTGTGTACCATGGATCAGTGTGCATGATTGACTTGTGTATATATAGCACTGGGTGAGGGTTTTTGCTGGAGTTGTAAATAGTTTTTCCTGCCTTGTGGAAATAGGTAATACATTTTTTTTTAAATTAATAACTCTTAAAAACATTTTTACATTTGTCAATTTGAGGCAGTTGCTTAGTCTATTGGGGGCACACGGTGGCTGCATCTGTTTATTGGGGCTTCTAACAATAGAGGGGTGTGAAGTGACCAGTTGCATTTACGGACCGTTACTACTATCGCGAATTCGCATGCTTTTGCCGCATGCGAATTCGCATAGCCAATACAAGTGGATGGGACTGTTTCCACTTGTCAGGATTCCTTTGCGTTTTTCTGTGCAGAAAAAATTTGCATGGCAGAGCCATCAGAATTCGCATACCGATATGCGAATCGCATACAATGTATTTAATAGGAAATATGCATGAGGTTGTTGCTGTCATGTTGTTAGGCATCCAACTGTCACTTGCTGCAGACATTATCGATTCGAGAAGAAATGGGTGAGTTCTTCCGAGGGTAGAAGAGGGTGTCCTCCGCTGGTAATAGGGTGAGATAGAGGAATGGCTTGTAGCTAATATTCAGGACGTCTGTCTGCTCTGGACATATTATTACAGTATATTTCATGATAGATTTGCCTGTATTTAGCATTTACATTTTTCTGCTGCGCTTTTGCAGAGTACAGTGAATAGAGTGACCTATGCATTGCACTTAATGCACGTGGAAGGGGACCGGAGTGAAACTCATACAAGGACAGAAAAAACATACTACCTCCATGCATATAGTGTCTTGAATCAAAACGCAGTATATGCAGCATGTATTTTGAGCTCATCATCCCTGAAAATACTTATTGCAAAGCCCCATACAGATGCTAACTAAGAGGTGCCCATACACAGAGGCAAAGCTAAGGAGCAATGGGCCCCAGTGCAAATTTGACATGCCCCCTCTCCAGCACTTTACACATAACAATTGATGCAGTGCACCAAAACCTGCCAAGGACAACCACAGTGTTAGAGGTGCAAGAAGGGGATGGGGATCAGTCTGTTAACCACTTCGGGACCAGCACCCTCTGCTCCCTTAAGGACCAGAGGGTGCTAGTCCAGTAAACCGCCGCTTCCGGACGAATCGCCGCTAAAATCCGCCGCTCCCGATGGTCACGCCGCTCAGTCCCCGCCGCAGGCTGCTCTCTCTGCTGTCGGTATGACGGCAGAATGCTGTGCGCCGGTCAGGAGCAGCTTTCATTGGCTCCTGACCCTGTCACTCCATGCAAGCCAATGGGAACAGCTTACATGAATGACAGGGCCAGGAGCCAATGAAAACGGCTCCTGCCCGGCTCACAGTGCTCTGCTGTCATAGAGGCGGCAGGGCAGCATATGGCGGCGGAGATCGAGCGGCGAGGACGGGCGGGGGCGCGCGATCAATGGGACGTAGAGTTTATGTCAGGTCAGAACCGCAGCACCCCCTGCCCGCCGTAGATTTATACTGCAGCGGTCCGCAGGTAGTTAATGATCACTACTATTCAAAGCATCTATAGCCGTGATTATTTCGAGCATAGGACTAATAAAGAGCTATTACTGTGGTTGAGGGAGGTCCCCTATTGGTACACCACGGCCCATACACTTGTCACAACATGTCTGCCCCATCGTGAATTAAATAGATTATGGACTGTAATTGATTGAGGCCGGGTGCACACATGGCAGAAACGCTTGCGGAGTGTAAAACGCTGCAATGTTAGTCTATGGGACGCAGAAGGACCAGCGTCCTACCTGCGATTTACAGTAAGCATTCTGCAGACGCTTGCAGTGTTGCATAATATGCAGGCTGGCTGCCAAAACGCACATAATGATAGTCTATGGAGACGCATATGCATTGCGTTTTCCATGCGTTTTTCATTAAAAGTTAAAGATCTCTGACGTATTTCCGCTTCCTAACGATTTGCATATATTTAACCACTTTACCCCCGCCCGTACGGATTTCTCCGTCCCTTTTTCCATCCTTTAACCCCCAGGGACGGAGAAATCCGTACTTTGCGCACTCCCGCCGCTGCCCGCGCTCCCGCTCGTGAACACGCCGCCCGCCGCTAGTAAACATGCCGCCGCCCGCTCACCCGGAGATCAATGAACGGGAAAATCCATTCCCGTTCGTTGATCTTAGCCCCGCAATGATCCGCTGCTCTCCGATGGGCAGCGCGATCATTGTGAAACGATACAAACTTACCCAGCCTCCAAGTACTTCCTCCAAGCTTCCGGAAGGAGGCTTGGAGGTCGCATTAAAGCAAAAAGTTACTGTGGCCATCTTGTGGCCAAATAGTAAACTACACCCTACACATTTTTAACATACAAATAAATTACTTTTACACAAAAAATTAACTCATTACCTCCCACACTTCCAATTTTTTTTTTTTTTGTAATAAAAAAAAAATTAAAAATGTACAATAAAAAAAATACATAAATAGTTACCTTAGGGACTGAACTTTTTAAATATTTATGTCAGGAGGGTACAACACTGTTACTTTATAAACTATGGGCTTGTAATTAGGGATGGACGCAAAACTGAAAAAAATGCACCTTTATTTCCAAATAAAATATTGGCGCCAAACATTGTGATAGGGACATAATTTAAATGGTTTTATAACCGGGACAAAAGGGCAAATACATTTCATGGGTTTTAATTACAGTAGCATGCATTATTTAAAAACTATAATGGCCGAAAACTGAAAAATAATTAATTTTTTCCCCACATTTTTCCTATTTTCCCATTAAAACACATTTAGAATAAAATAATTCTTGGCATAATGTCCCACCTAAAGAAAGCCTAATTGGTGGTGGAAAAAACAAGATATAGATCGTTTAATTGTGATAAGTAATGATAAAGTTATAGACGAATGAATGGAAGGAGCGCTGAAAGGTGAAAATTGCTCTGGTGGTCAGGGGGTAAACCCCCTCAGTGGTGAAGTGGTTAAATGTAAAAACACATAAAAAACACATGGAAAACGCATGTGCGTTTTCCATTAGCAAACCACAAACGTACGCAAAACGCTTGAAAAACGCATCTGCGATAAAAAATGCAAACGCACCAAAAACGCAATACAAAAACGCAAACGCACCTACGGAAAAATGCCGGATTTTCACTCTATGCTATCTGTGAATTTAGCCTGAAACTATCAATCGTGCATGTCGGTAAGATTTGTGTGTTCACACTGGAGCGATGTGATTTTGTAAAAATCCCCCACAGCATCTCTAGCATCTCTCAAAATCTCTAGTGCTTAAAAAGCTCTTGTAGTGTGGCCTGGTGCTTATATAGCTTTTTTTTAAGCATTGCATCATTCTTTTAAGCTATGAAGCAAAGCAGAAATAATGGCCCTTTGAACTGTTCTGCAGTAAAACCTTATCTCAAGCTGTCCCTCAGTGTTTCTTGGCTGTTAAAGAGAATGCAGGAACCATGAGAGGAATGGGAAGGATAATTAGTGGTGTGTTTTGTGGTGTATTTTTACTTATACCCATGCTGGGTGGGAGAAATATCTCTGTAAATTACAATTTTTTGATTTTTTTTTTACACACAATTGTCTATTTACAGAGATATTTCTCCCACCCAGCATGGGTATGTGTAAAAATACACCACAAAACACATTATACTACTTCTGAGTATGGCGATACCACATGTGTGGCACTTTTTTGCACCCTAACTGCGCTAAGGGGCCCAACATCCTATGAGTACCTTTAGGATTTCACAGGTCATTTTGAGGCATTTGGTTTCTAGATTACTCCTCACGGTTTAGGGACCCTAAAATGCCAGGGCAGTATAGGAACCCCACAAGTGACCCCATTTTAGAAAGAAGACACCCCGAGGTATTCCGTTAGTAGTATGGTGAGTTTATAGAAGATTTTATTTTTTTGTCACAAGTTAGCGGAAATTGTTTTTTTTTTTTTCACAAAGTGTCATTTTCCACTAACTTGTGACAAAAAATAAAAACTTCTATGAACTCACTATACTACTAACGGAATACCTTGGGATGTCTTCTTTCTAAAATGGGGTCACTTGTGGGGTTCCTATACTGCCCTGGCATTTTAGAGGCCCTAAACATAAGGAGTAGTCTGGAAAGCAAATGCCTCAAAATGAACCGTGAATAGGACGTTGGGCCCCTTAGCGCACCTAGACTGCAAAAAAGTGTCACACATGTGGTATCGCCGTACTCAGGAGAAGTAGTATAATGTGTTTTGGGGTGTATTTTTACAGATACCCATGCCCATTACCAATTAGACTACTTCTCCTGAGTACGGCGATACCACGTGTGACACTTTTTTGCAGCCTAGGTGCGCTAAGGGGCCCAACGTCCTATTCACGGGTCATTTTGAGGCATTTTGATGACAGGTGGTCTATGAGGGGGCGAATTTTGTGGAACCGGTCATAAGCAGGGTGGCCTCTTAGATGACAGGTTGTTTTGGGCCTGATCTGATGGATAGGAGTGCTAGGGGGGTGACAGGAGGTGATTGATGGGTGTCTCAGGGGGTGATTAGAGGGGAAAATAGATGCAATCAATGCACTGGGGAGGTGATCGGAAGGGGGTCTGAGGGGGATCTGAGGGTTTGGCCGAGTGATCATGAGCCCACACGGGGCAAATAAGGGCCTGATCTGATGAGTAGGTGTGCTAGGGGGTGACAGGAGGTGATTGATGGGTGTCTCAAGGTGTGATTAGAGGGGGGAAAAGATGCAAGCAATGCACTGGCAAGGAGATCAGGCTGGGGTCTGAGGGCGTTCTGAGCGTGTGGGCGGGTGATTGGGTGCCCTAGGGGCAGATAGGGGTCTGATCTGATGGGTAGCAGTGACAGGTGGTGACAGAGGGTGATTGATGGGTGATTGATGGGTAATTAGTGGGTGTTTAGAGGAGAGAACAGATGTAAACAATGCACTTGGGAGGTGATCTGATGGCGGGTTTGCGGGCGATCTGATGGTGTGGGTGGGTGATCAGATGGGTGGGTGATCAGATTGCCCGCAAGGGGCAGGTTAGGGGCTGATTGATGGGTGGCAGTGACAGGGGGTGACAGGGGGTGATTGATGGGTGATTGACAGGTGATTGACAGGTGATCAGTGGGTTATTACAGGGAAGAACAGATGTAAATAATGCACTGGCGAATTGATAGGGGAGGGGGGGGGGGTCTGAGGGCAATCTGAGCGTGTGGGCGGTTGATTGGGTGCCCGCAAGGGGCAGATTAGGGTCTAATCTGATGGGTAACAGTGACAGGTGGTGATATGAGGTGATTGATGGGTAATTAGTGGGTGTTCAGAGAAGAGAACAGATGTAAACAATGCACTTGGGAGGTTATCTGACGGCGGGTTTGCGGGCGATCTGATAGTGTGGGTGGGTGATCAGATTGCCCGCAAGGGGCAGGTTAGGGGCTGATTGATGGGTGGCAGTGACAGGGGGTGATTGATGGGTGATTGACAGGTGATCAGTGGGTTATTACAGGGGGGATAGATGCATACAGTACACAGGAAGGGGGGTCTGGGGAGAATCTGAGGGGTGGGGGGGGGGTGATCAGGAGCACCAAGGGGGCAGTTAGGACCTAAAATAAAAAAATAGCGTTGACAGATAGTGACAGGGAGTGATTGATTGGTGATTAGGGGAGTAATTGGGTGCAAACAGTGGTCTGGGGGGTGGGCAGGGGGTCTGAGGTGTGCTGTGGGCGATCAGAGGGAAGGGGGGGGGGGCAGGATCAGTGTGTTTGGTGCAGACTAGGGTGGCTGCAGCCTGCCCTGGTGGTCCCTCGGACACAGGGCAGGAGGCAGCCTGTATAATACACTTTGTATACATTACAAAGTGTATTATACACTTTGTGTGCGGCGATCGTGGGGTTAACAACCCGCCGGCGCTTCCGAACGGCCGGCGGGTTGTCGTCACGGGTGGGCAGAGCCAGTGACGCGATCGCTCCTCCGGCATGCCGAAAGGACGCAACGCCCATGGGCGTATTGCGGTCCTTTCGGCGTCCACTTTGCCGCCGTTCATCGGCTGTGGGCGGTCTGCAAGTGGTTAAGGGCAGAAATCACATTTTATTGCTTAATTGGATGCCTAAAGTGCTTTAAAACATCTTGCATGTGTATACATCAATCAGGTAGTGTAATTAGTGTACTGCTTCACACTGACAGACCAAACTCACTGTGTAACGCACCGCAAACAGCTGTTTGTGTAGTGATGGCAGTGCTGGACTGGTGCGTGCGATGGCCAGAGTGCAGGCGATAGCGTTTTTCAAGCCCATATGGTCGCCGGGCTGAGGTAGCTCAATGACAGAACAACAGTGACTGTCCAGTTGATCGAATTTGGTCTGTCCACAATGAAGCAACGACCTTATTATCTTGGGTGTGAACCCCCCCCCCGAGACACTCATATAGCTGGTGGTCATTACTTCATTGTGATACGCGAGCCCCTTCACCGCGGCAAGGTAACGATCACAAAGGAGAATTGACACATGTACATGCCTTTTATTTTGTTGTTGCAGCTTCAGTGCAGCCAGAAAAATTAGGCAGGCATGTACACGCACCAGAAAAATTATTATAGCGGCCGCTGCTAGCAGCATCCTTAAAAATTCAGGAATCCGCCTGGAGTACTGAACCCTGTTGGTGGTGGCGGAGAAGGCAGTCAAGCGGACTGCAGACAGAGATGCTGTGTGGGGACCGACTTAGTCTTGGAGCAGGCAGTCACACGGCGTGCAGGCAGAGATGCTGTGTGTGGAGAATGACTTAGTCTTCGGGCAGGCCTAACCGTTCTTTGCAGACCACGTGGTCAGATGGACCCTTGACCCAGCGCTGTGTGCCAGACAGAGATGACACCACTTGCCTTTCAACATCACGGTACAGTTTGGGTATCACCTTTTTTGAGAAATAATTGCAGCCTGGTATCTTCCCTTGCAGTATGTGTCCTTGCTTTTGTGTGCTGCTTTTCCTCAGGTGGTCATCCCATTGCAGTTTGTGCTTTCTCATCATGTGCCTTCGTAAGGAAGTTGTCCCTACGTGGGTCTTGGTTTTTCCACGGCTCAATTTTTGGTAGCAGAGAGTACAGATGGCATCGCTCTCATCTGAGGCAGACACACAAAAAAATTTCCACACCACTGAGCCCTGGGGTGATGGCACTTTGGTGGTGGTGGCCGACAGAGTGTGGGGTGCCATAATCAGAGCAGGAGGAGGTAGATATGTCACGCTTCTGTGCGGAAGCTGAGGAAGATGAGGTGTTCTGTGTTAAATAGTGAACTTGTAATGAGTGGCGGGGACACCGCCGCAGCGGAGAGCGGCATGTCCGCCGCTTCCGCATCTCAGCTGGTGGCGGTCCCCGTCTCACAGACATGCAGGACGCCCCGGTCAGGTCCTTCTGCCGCGCACAGACTCCAGTGGTAGGACCTTTATTCCTTGAGGAGAAGAGTCAGCTGACCCGCTGGTCAGCTGACCTCGGTGAGCTCACTGATTGGTTAGAACCTGAGGCGGGCCTTTGCAGGTATCTCCGTGTATTTAAACTCTGGCTCTTCAGTTGCTGGTTGTCTGTTGTTGCGAATACTTCGTGTTAGCGCTCAGACCTTTGATAGCTGTAATCTGTAGCATTCAATACCATTGTAAATCCTTTTTGTGTTTTTGAACCCTGCCTGTATTTCTGACTATTCTTCTGCCTTCCGATTCTGTACTCCGTCTATCTGATCTGTTGCCGATTTCCAGCCTGAATCTCTGACTCTGATTTTGCCTCCTGATTCTGTACCTTACCTGTCCGACCCGCTGCCGACCTTGGATTGTACTTGACCACAATTTTGCTTGACGATTCTGTACCGCTGCTGACCGACCCGTTGCCGAATTCGCTTGTACGACCACTCTCTGTCTGGAGATAGCCTCAGTCACCAAGGGCTATCACTGAAGGCGTACTACTGAAATTACTGTTTGCACCAATCACTACACTTGTGCAATAAAGTTTTATGTTTCCTGTTTTGCATATCTGTATTATTTGATGATACTGCAGATCATCAAATAATCAGATATCGGAAGTCTTGCTAACACTACATTGTTACAGCGGGGATTTACATTCAACACCAGTACCATTGCAAAAATAAACAGGTTTTAGTGACCCTAGGATATGATCTCTTTGGGTTAGGGGCCCGAAACTCACCAGCCCTAAGCCCCCTTAAACTCTGTACAAAGCCTGAAAATTTGGGGCTGCTCAGCCGTACCGTTCAGCAGAAACCTGCGCTTTTGTACCCTCAAAACCTAGGCCCCATTAAAAGCCTATGGGAGATTTTAGCACTTTTGCACTCCCATAACTCTGGTTTGCAGAGATGTAGGGAACCCAACGTTTGAGTTTTTTTAACTATGACTAAGGGCACATTGTAAGCCCGACACGCGTTAGTTGAACCTTGTGATTTTATTGCATTTGCCATGTGAAATTCCTGAATAAAGAATACCAGAGTTTTTCTACCACTGCTTGGTTTGCGGATCCTTCTGTACATATCTGTGGATTGGCTTGGCTTCCCAGATCCTGCAGCCATTGGCTGAACTAGTAGGGGCTTTGAGCGTTTTGAACTTTACAATTTGTCCAACGTTTGAGTGCAAGTACAACAATATGCCTTCTACCTACATGCGACATGTCGTGAGCTTCAGACTTTGCTAACGGTCATGGCAGGGATTTACGTTGGTCACTGGCATCATAGACAAAAAAACAAGCTTTTGTGACCCTAGGCCAGGGGTAGGGAACCTATGGCTCGGGAGCCAGATGTGGCTCTTTTGATGGCTACATCTGGCTCACAAACAAATCAGTAGGGACTGATTCACTAAGCTACACTGCTCAAGCGCAGCATAGTGTGGCAGCGCAAGTAAAATTATCTAAGTCGGCACGCTATTGCTATAGCATGCACTGCTAACTTACTTGTGCTCCCCCCAAAACTAACAGCTGCTCCAATTGTCCCACCCTGGACCCTGTCAGCTCCAATGACTTTGTAGGACGAAATCCTTGCACTTTCAATGGCCCAATTGGGCCAAAGTGCGGGATCTCGTCCTACAAAGTGAATCAACCCTCAAGTGAGCTAGCTAATTGTACAAGCTGTTAGTCGGTATTTCTCCTGTCTGGCTCTCAGGAAAATTGCTGATGTTACTGAAACCCAAGAGAAGCTAAAGACGTGTCTGACACTTCCGCTGCCCAGAGGATCAACTGTATGCACATCACCATGGCAACAGGGACGTGAGCACTCTGCTGCGCATGCGCACTGTGCTAGTGTGAAACATATTGTGTGGCTCTCACGGAAATACTTTTTAAAATATGTGGCGTTTATGGCTCTCTCAGCCAAAAAGGTTCCTGACCCCTGCCCTAGGCTATGACCTCTTTGGCCTAGGGGCCCCAAACTCACCAGTCCTGAACCCCACTTTGGAACTTTTGCACCCCCATAACTAGTTGGTTATCACCTGCCGACTTTAGCAGTTAATAGCAAAGGTCCCTTTCATCCTAGCAACACCAAATTTGCAGGATATGTTAAAAAGATAGCAGGAAACAATATTTTATGTACGGAGTGTGGGAAATCTGAACTAAAAAAATGACGTGGGGTCCCCCCTACCGAGCTCTCAGTAACCCCTTGTCCCCCATGCAGGCTGGGATTGCCAGAATGCGGAGCCCCGGCCGCGTGGGGCTTCGCACCCTGAGCTATACCAGCCCGCATGGTCCATGGTATGTGGGGGCTCCGGGGGAGAGGGGCGGCCAAGCCTTCCCCTTTCCCCCCAAGCCCTTGTCCAATCCAATGGACAAGGGGCTCTTCCCCACCTCCGGTGCCCCAGGAGGAGGTGGGGGCGATGACTCCCTGGGGGGGTTTATGGTTGCATCTGGGAGTCCCCTTTAAGAAGGGGACCCCAGATGCTCACCCCCCTCCCAGAAGAAATGAGTATAGGAGTACAAAGTACCCCTTACCCATTTCCACAAAGGGCTAAATGAAATAAAAGCACAACGAAAAAAGTCCTTTAATGTTCTTAATTAACCAGAAATACTTACCTGTACCTTGCGATCTTCAATTAAGTTGATTGAAGATCTCCGCCGCCCCCCACATAGCAGAGTAATGCGTCCTTTGGGACGCATAGCTGCCCACTCCCGCTGTCCTCCCTGCCTCCTCACCTCTCACCTAACCTGGCACCTGGTGCACCCATGGGTGCACCGGGTGCCAGCCTAGGTGGGGTTCGACAGTGAAGGCAGGTGGGGAGAGACAGCTGGAGCTGCAGCTATGCGTCCTGCACAGGACATATTCTAAGCTATATTAACCGGTTCATGAATGATTCGGTTCTTTTTGATGCATTGAATCGAATGAATCAGCTCTTTTTTCTTTGAAACTTTAAAATCGATTTTCTCCCCAAAAAAATGTCCTCTTGTTCCCCACTGTTCTTCTTAACATTCTGGTGTTTCTAGCTTTTAAGGGGGCTTTGCTATTAACCGCTAAAGTCAGCGGGCATTTAATTTTCCCACGGTCAAAAGGAGAATTTCTCAAAAACGATAAGGTCTTCTTGACATTTTTTTTTCCTCTTCTAGTCACTGTCCTCCTCTACATACCCTGCAAATTTGGTGTTTCTACTATGTAAGGGGACTTTGCTATTAACCGATAAAGTCGGCGAGCGTTTAATTTTCCCACGATCAGAAGCAGAATTTTAAAATCGATTTTCTCAAAAACTATAAGGTCTTTTTTTAAAAAAAAAAATTCTCTTGTAGTCACTGAAAAAAACTCAGGTGTTAGACCCCTCGAAACATCTTTTCCATTACTTTTGTGGCCAGCATAAATGTTTGTAGTTTTCAAAGTTTGCCTCCCCATTGAAGTCTATTGTGGTTCGCAAAGTTCGTACGACCCCGAACTTTTGAGGAAGTTCGAGTTCGAGGTTCGCAAACCTAAAATCGGAGGTTCGAGCCATCTCTACTCCACACTAGCACCCTTTGTGTCCAAGTAGGTTCTTGCTCCTGTCACATGTAGTGGATCCTTCATACAGGCATGTAACATGTGGGACTGATATTTAATGGCAGGTCCAATCACTCAGCAACCACTTAATCCCCAGATGAAATTCACTGCAGATTCTTGGATTTTGTCAGGTCAAAAGTAAATATTGGCTTGTTTATACCACACCTTAGCAAGCAGAGAGCTGTTACCTACACAATCTGTTCGTAGTTGTCCATTATATTACATGGAAGTAAAATTAGCCAATCAAAATTGGATGTGTGTGCACCCTAAAAAATCAGATGGAAGAGACTAAAACAGCTTAAAAAAGATCATATGGAAGAGACTAAAGGGGCTTCAAAAAAAAAAAAAACTGGAGCCAAGGTGGAATTCATCCTGTCGGCGCAGGCGCCGTCTGGCGACGGATGGGGAAAATCGAACTTTTCATTGTACCGTGTATAGACACCATTAGTCATCACTGCAAAGTACCATAAGTCGGTGGAGGTATATAACAGACAGGGGTGAGCAAACTACGGCCTGCAGGCCACATCCGGCCCGCGCGGCCATTTCATCTGGTCTGCCGAGGCAGGGCTGGATTTTGGGTCCCCTCAGGAGGTATAGACTCCGTGCCAGTTCACCAGCCGCAGCTCACATCCTGTCTGTGGGAGACTTTGAGCAGGCAGAGCAGGGCTACAGGAAAATGGCGTCCGAAGCCCTGCACTGGAGACTACTTGTGTGTCCAGTACAGGGCTTCGGGCACTATTTTCCCGTAGACCTGCTCTGCCTGTCAGCGTGGGAAGATTGCAGCCGGACTTGCTGCACAAAAGATGATCAGGGAGCTACGCTGGCCTAGAGAGGAGTCTTCTGCCACATGAGTAAATATTTTTTCTTTACAGGTGCACCACTAGCAACAGGGTTATTAGGGAGCACTGATGGGGGGAAACATAAAAGAGCCCTGCCTACGTGCATTTTCTAGAAAAATGCTGCCACATTAGATGTATTTTCTAGTTAAACTCTGTCGGAGGGGGTTTGCCTGCTGTCCCTGGGCCCTTGCTGTTTGTGGGTGAGGGAAACGTTGTCTAATTATCTTTAGAGTCACTTTGCTTCTGTTTTGGGAGAAAACTTGGGCCTACTGTCTTTGCCTTACACTGTTACTTTACAGTTAGCTCTAGCCACTTGTCATGGCCACACCCATTTTTTACTGCAGCAAGCTTTGCATCATAGGTGTTGCCCTAGGAGGGTGATTTGGGGTGCTGAAGCACCCCCTAAAATTGTCCAAGCACCCCTAAAGTACCCCCCAGCGTGAACTGACTTTCGGCGTCTAATAGACGTCTTTTCACCGGCAGCAGCAGCCCGTAGCTCATAGCACAACTCCGGCAGGGGCAGAGCAGGGCTACGGTAAAATGGTGTCCGAAGCCCTGCTCTGGAGACAATGGCTATCATTCATAAAGCATTTCCGCATGCGGTAATGCCTAAAACAGCTGACTTTACCGCAAACGTAGCAAAATCTGCATTCATAAAGGCTCCTTCCGCATCAAAAGCTGACATTACCGAGCACAGAGATAAATCACCGCCTTGTGCGGTGATTATTGTAAAAAATGTAGCAAAATGTTAATTCATAAAGATCACCGCAAGCGGTGTGAGGTCGGGAAGTACTGCTCCCTCTGATGTGGCGATAACAATGTAAGTGAATGGAGACACACAGACCTCCCAGGCAGCTGCAGCAGAGCGGAACGAGGAGAAATGTATCAACTCGGCTGCTTCCGTGTCTCCGCAAGCCTACCGCCAGCTTAGTTCGGGGAATCTTCGCACTGCTACACAGCGTAGCCACCGCAACCCCAGCAAACGCGACAGAAAGGCGGGCGTGTTAACACAACAGTTCTCTCATATTTGAAGGCTTAGGGCTGGTTCAGATGTCTAGTTCGGGGGCGGCGGTACGGCGATTGACGGCTTCGCGCCGCGATCGGCGTCTCTCGTCCCTGCAGGGGGACATGAAGCTGCGGCGGCTAGCCGTACCCTCGACGCCATATGCTGCTTCTAGGGCCGGCCGAAACGACGCTTTAAATCAGGATCGGAACGGCGCGTTTGCGCAATCAACTGTAACCGCGCGATGCTAATCGCTCCCATTCACTTGAATGGGAGCATTTAGCCAAAGAGTCCTGAACACTTAGCAGTAAACGCTGCCAAGCGTCCGTGCAATTCAGCCCTTACTCACCCAGTGTGGGTGAGTTGGAAATCATCTATTTTTTACCAGCATAAAAAAAGGGGTGTGCTCCACCCTGCAGGTGAGCACTGCTCTCTCTCATGCCAGGCTCCTGGATGAGGAGGCATATGTTAGGAACGATACTTTTGTTACCTTTACCTTTACCTTACCAGTAGAGTTGGGCCGAACCTCCGATTTTAGGTTCGCGAACCGGGTTCGCGAACTTTCGCGGAAGGTTCGGTTCGCGTTAAAGTTCGCGAACCGCAATAGACTTCAATGGGGATGCGAACTTTGAAAAAAAAAAAAATTATGCTGGCCACAAAAGTGATGGAAAAGATGTTTCAAGGGGTCTAACACCTGGAGGGGGGCATGGCGGAGTGGGATAGATGCCAAAAGTCCCCGGGAAAAATCTGGATTTGACGCAAAGCAGCGTTTTAAGGGCAGAAATCACATTGAATGCTAAATGACAGGCCTAAAGTGCTTTAAAACATCTTGCATGTGTATACATCAATCAGGTAGTGTAATTAAGGTACTGCTTCACACTGACACACCAAACTGTTCACTGAACAGAACAGGTATGCAGTGGCGGGTTCACTGAACAGGTATGCAGTGGCAGGATCAATGAACAGGTATGCAGTGGCAGGATCACTGAACAGGTACGCAGTGGCAGGATCACTGAACAGGTATGCAGTGGCAGGATCACTGAACAGGTATGCAGTGGCAGGATCAATGAACAGGTATGCAGTGGCAGGATCAATGAACAGGTATGCAGTGGCAGGATCACTGAACAGGTATGCAGTGGCAGGATCACTGAACAGGTATGCAGTGGCAGGATCACTGAACAGGTATGCAGTGGGCTGAGGGCTCACTGAACAGAACAGGTATGCAGCCAGGAAGAAGTTAAGCCTAACTAATCTTTCCCTATGAGAGACTGCAGCAGCTCGCCCTACTCTCACTAATGCAGGCACACGAGTGGCCATAACGGCCGCCGCTGCCTGCCTTATATAAGGGGGGGTGGGGCTCCAGGGGCTAGTGTAGCCTAATTGGCTACACTGGGCCTGCTGACTGTGATGTAGAGGGTCAAAGTTGACCCTCAGGTGCATTATGGGGCGAACCGATTTTTTGCGAACTTTTGCCGCAAAACACCCGCACGCGAACCACCTAAGTTCGCGCGAACCACGTTCGCCGGCGAACCGTTCGGCCCAACTCTACTTACCAGTAGTGTCCTACATATTTCCACATAAGAGCCAAAATGCTCTTTTTTAATGATGAATTATCTGCCATGCCTATGCCCGATATTGAGCATATGTCATTCACCTTATGGTCATTACAACATTCCCCACACAAAGACTTTATTTTACAATAACCTGGCTACATAGATTCAACGGCAAAGTCTTTCTCCGAAATAAGTACTTTAACCTTATTTACATTAGAGAAGAAGGCTTCTCACAGGCAATGTTGGGTCAGACCAACTGATTTGCATAGCTCCGCCTCCTCCCTAACCCTATCTGCCTGTGCGGAAACGTTTAGGGGTCTGAGGCACAGACTTGTGCAGCAGCTTATTATGCCAAATAAATATGGTGCGTGTGTGTGTCTTCTAAATAGCACCACTAGGGGGCGATATTGAATAATTTTGCCGTGTGATTCTTCCCTCGCTTCTCTCCCTCTAATCAGCTGTACACTGCTATTTACTCCCGGCTCCTCCGTCCCTCCAGCCAATAGAATGAGAGAGGCAGCCGAGGAGCCGCCCTCACAACAAGTTCAGGCCAGCTGCAGCCCACATTAGTGAGAGAATATTGCTCGGCTCCCGACTCCTCACAGTAAGTGTGACAGGCAGGGGCTCTGGCAGCACAGGAGGACACAGCAGTGTCAGCTAAGCCTGGCCTCACACACCAGTCACTCCAGGCTGCCCTGTGCTGCAGAGGCTGTGCCTGTGTAACCCCCTCCTGTTATCAGCTCAGCTCTGCCAGAGGGAAATAAGTGCAGCAGACAAGCAACACAAACTAACAAATCAGTCAAGCTGCACAACACTGCTACTATTACATGATGTCTGACAGAGCTTAGGCTAGTTGTGTAGAATGACATTTCCATTATAAGTGCCCTGAAGTATCCCCCTAAATTGCCTGTCTATGTGCATGATTAATGAAACAAGTTTATCCCTGTAAAGACTGATATGCTTTTACAGTGGTCCTGAACTCTGAACTTCCTCTCTGCTGTAAAAGATAAGCAACAGCAGCAACCTTTAAAGGGACCCTGAGCAGTGCCCGAATTTAAAAGATTGCACTTACCCAGGGCTTCCTCCAGCCCACCGCAGGCCACGAGGTCCCCCGGCGTCCTCCTGGTTCCTCTCCAAGCGCCTCTGCCGGCCCCCGTTACAAGCGACACCCGGGTCGGTTGTCGGGCCGGGCCGGGCCCGGCCGGCACTTCCTGGATCCATACGCTGCTCGTCATCATGCCAGTCGCTACGCATCATCACAGAGGCCGGCGTGACAGGTCTGCGCATGCGCGGTTTCCTGCATATGCACAGACCTGCCATGCTGGCCGCTGTGATGACGCGTAGCAGCTGGTGTGATGACCAGCAGCGTAAGGATTCAGGAAGAGCCAGCTCCACACCCGACCCGAGTGTCGCTAGTAACGGGGCCCGGCGGAAGCGCAAGGAGAGGAGCCAGGAGGACGCCAGGTAAGTGCAATCTTTTAAATTCGGGCACTGCTCAGGTTCCCTTTAAAGAAAAAAACATCTCTTTGTTACAGCTGATACAAATCCTGCAATAAATCTGCAGTGTTTACTTCCTGCTTTCATGGAAGCAGACATATTGTTAACATCCTGTGTTTGCCAATCAGCTCTCTGCTGTGGTAGGAGCTGACACAGCTGAAGAGATCAAATTTCAACTTGTGATTATTGACAGATGAGGGGGGGAGTTAGACTGAACTATCTAAATACATACAGGGTGCATTTCTGTAGGTTTACCTTCTGTCCTGTGCAAGAGTTCAGTTCCACTTTAACCACTTGACGACCATCAGTGTTAAACCCCCCTAAAGACCAGGCTGTTTTTGGCTGCACTGGGCTGTGCAGGCTTTTCAGCCTCCTGCACAGCCCAGCTAAGGAGCCCAGCGATCGGACTCACCTCCTATTTTTGTCCCTAAAGGGAAATGCTGCCGGAGGTGTCCGATCGCTGTTGCCACTTTTTTTGTTTGTTTCTTCTGACTCATAGAGAGGCTCTCTCTCCCTCTGCCCCCTCCTTCCTCCCTCCCCTCCGCCTGTAGAAATGAACAGGACGGAGATCCGTCCTGTTCTCCACCTCCCATAGACATTAGCCTATAAGAGGATGGCGATCCCCGGCCAATCAGAGGCCAGGGATCGCCGATCACGTACAGCGCTGCTGGAGACCACAGCGCTGTACGGATGTAAACAAAGGGGATCTCTTTCCCCTTTCGTTTACAAACACTCTGCTAGCCGCAATCAGCTGCTAGCAGGCTAATCACGGAGCTCCGCTCTGTGAACTGTCAGGGAACGATCACGCATGCGTGTGGCCGTTCCCTGGGAAACTGCAGCTCCAGGACTTGATGCCAATCTGCGCCAGCCGGTCCTGGGGCTGCCGCCGTGGTCACGCCCATGGGCATGACGCGGTTGTTATGTAGTTAAAGTTTAGCTAAGACTAATGGTACACAGGCATTTAAATTCCATGTATAGTTTCCTGCCGTGGGCTCCCTAAGGGCCTGACTCCACTGATGCAGTTGTGTACACTTTTCAGCAACACATCAATGTTACAGATAACTGCGTTAGTGGGCTCAGGCCCTTAGTGTGCATCCAGTTCTGTTTGTTCCTCCTCTGCCATACCAGGTAGTTGGGACGACTGCACATGTGCGGCTATGGCTGTGTGTGTGCTTGGTCTTATTCCCTTAGATGGGAGTGCTCTGAGCCTGCGCAGCTACAAGGCAATGAATGCTTTTGGCCATGGGAACGAGGCCAAGCACATGTGTGGCTAGGGCCGAGCATGCGCAGTAATCCCCAAATACCAGGGTGGGCAGCGGAGGAATGGATGGGACTGGACACACATTATTATTATTATTTAGTATTTATATAGCACCGACATCTTCCGCAGCGCTGTACAGAGTATATATAGTCTTGTCACTAACTGTCCCTCAGAGGAGCTCACAATCTAGTCCCTACCATAGTCATATGTCTACATCGTGTAGTGTATGTATTGTAGTCTAGGGCCAATTTAGGAGGAAGCCAATTAACTTATCTGTATGTTTTGGGGTTGTGGGAGGAAACCAGAGTGCACGGAGGAAACCCACGCAGACACAGGGACATACCTCTCAACTTTTTGAGATTAGAAAGAGGGACACTTAAGCCATGCCCCTGCCACACCCCTGATCACACCCTTAGTCACGCATACCATAAAGATTTTATGAGAAAAATATGTTTTATAATTCAAACCACACTTGTTCTTTATATCCTGGTTCATTTTCCTTCATATTAACATATTAAAATTAGTAATATATCAATTTAAAGGATGGGAATAAAGTTTAGAGTCAATCAAACACATTTTTTAGTTGATAAATATATATATTTGCATAGAAAGAGAGACAAAGTCCTGAAAGAGGGACAAATGAGGAGGAAAGAGGGACAGGGCTCCTAAAGAGGGACAGTTGGGAGCTGTGCAGGGAGAACATACAAACTCCTTGCAGATGTTGACCTGGCTGGGATTGAAACCAGGGATACAGCGATGTAAGGCGAGAGCACTAACTACTATGCCACCGAGGGAGACTAAAGCCTACAGGGGGCTGGAGGAAGACCCAGGTAAGTATAAATGTTTGTGTACCATGGATCAGTGTGCATGATTGACTTGTGTATATATAGCACTGGGTGAGGGTTTTTGCTGGAGTTGTAAATAGTTTTTCCTGCCTTGTGGAAATAGGTAATAC
Organism: Hyperolius riggenbachi; assembly: GCF_040937935.1. NCBI lineage: Eukaryota > Metazoa > Chordata > Amphibia > Anura > Hyperoliidae > Hyperolius > Hyperolius riggenbachi. Next base: position 81,594,144 of record NC_090651.1, read on the forward strand.
ATTTTTTTTTAAATTAATAACTCTTAAAAACATTTTTACATTTGTCAATTTGAGGCAGTTGCTTAGTCTATTGGGGGCACACGGTGGCTGCATCTGTTTATTGGGGCTTCTAACAATAGAGGGGTGTGAAGTGACCAGTTGCATTTACGGACCGTTACTACTATCGCGAATTCGCATGCTTTTGCCGCATGCGAATTCGCATAGCCAATACAAGTGGATGGGACTGTTTCCACTTGTCAGGATTCCTTTGCGTTTTTCTGTGCAGAAAAAATTTGCATGGCAGAGCCATCAGAATTCGCATACCGATATGCGAATCGCATACAATGTATTTAATAGGAAATATGCATGAGGTTGTTGCTGTCATGTTGTTAGGCATCCAACTGTCACTTGCTGCAGACATTATCGATTCGAGAAGAAATGGGTGAGTTCTTCCGAGGGTAGAAGAGGGTGTCCTCCGCTGGTAATAGGGTGAGATAGAGGAATGGCTTGTAGCTAATATTCAGGACGTCTGTCTGCTCTGGACATATTATTACAGTATATTTCATGATAGATTTGCCTGTATTTAGCATTTACATTTTTCTGCTGCGCTTTTGCAGAGTACAGTGAATAGAGTGACCTATGCATTGCACTTAATGCACGTGGAAGGGGACCGGAGTGAAACTCATACAAGGACAGAAAAAACATACTACCTCCATGCATATAGTGTCTTGAATCAAAACGCAGTATATGCAGCATGTATTTTGAGCTCATCATCCCTGAAAATACTTATTGCAAAGCCCCATACAGATGCTAACTAAGAGGTGCCCATACACAGAGGCAAAGCTAAGGAGCAATGGGCCCCAGTGCAAATTTGACATGCCCCCTCTCCAGCACTTTACACATAACAATTGATGCAGTGCACCAAAACCTGCCAAGGACAACCACAGTGTTAGAGGTGCAAGAAGGGGATGGGGATCAGTCTGTTAACCACTTCGGGACCAGCACCCTCTGCTCCCTTAAGGACCAGAGGGTGCTAGTCCAGTAAACCGCCGCTTCCGGACGAATCGCCGCTAAAATCCGCCGCTCCCGATGGTCACACCGCTCAGTCCCCGCCGCAGGCTGCTCTCTCTGCTGTCGGTATGACGGCAGAATGCTGTGCGCCGGTCAGGAGCAGCTTTCATTGGCTCCTGACCCTGTCACTCCATGCAAGCCAATGGGAACAGCTTACATGAATGACAGGGCCAGGAGCCAATGAAAACGGCTCCTGCCCGGCTCACAGTGCTCTGCTGTCATAGAGGCGGCAGGGCAGCATATGGCGGCGGAGATCGAGCGGCGAGGACGGGCGGGGGCGCGCGATCAATGGGACGTAGAGTTTATGTCAGGTCAGAACCGCAGCACCCCCTGCCCGCCGTAGATTTATACTGCAGCGGTCCGCAGGTAGTTAATGATCACTACTATTCAAAGCATCTATAGCCGTGATTATTTCCAGCATAGGACTAATAAAGAGCTATTACTGTGGTTGAGGGAGGTCCCCTATTGGTACACCACGGCCCATACACTTGTCACAACATGTCTGCCCCATCGTGAATTAAATAGATTATGGACTGTAATTGATTGAGGCCGGGTGCACACATGGCAGAAACGCTTGCGGAGTGTAAAACGCTGCAATGTTAGTCTATGGGACGCAGAAGGACCAGCGTCCTACCTGCGATTTACAGTAAGCATTCTGCAGACGCTTGCAGTGTTGCATAATATGCAGGCTGGCTGCCAAAACGCACATAATGATAGTCTATGGAGACGCATATGCATTGCGTTTTCCATGCGTTTTTCATTAAAAGTTAAAGATCTCTGACGTATTTCCGCTTCCTAACGATTTGCATATATTTAACCACTTTACCCCCGCCCGTACGGATTTCTCCGTCCCTTTTTCCATCCTTTAACCCCCAGGGACGGAGAAATCCGTACTTTGCGCACTCCCGCCGCTGCCCGCGCTCCCGCTCGTGAACACGCCGCCCGCCGCTAGTAAACATGCCGCCGCCCGCTCACCCGGAGATCAATGAACGGGAAAATCCATTCCCGTTCGTTGATCTTAGCCCCGCAATGATCCGCTGCTCTCCGATGGGCAGCGCGATCATTGTGAAACGATACAAACTTACCCAGCCTCCAAGTACTTCCTCCAAGCTTCCGGAAGGAGGCTTGGAGGTCGCATTAAAGCAAAAAGTTACTGTGGCCATCTTGTGGCCAAATAGTAAACTACACCCTACACATTTTTAACATACAAATAAATTACTTTTACACAAAAAATTAACTCATTACCTCCCACACTTCCAATTTTTTTTTTTTTTGTAATAAAAAAAAAATTAAAAATGTACAATAAAAAAAATACATAAATAGTTACCTTAGGGACTGAACTTTTTAAATATTTATGTCAGGAGGGTACAACACTGTTACTTTATAAACTATGGGCTTGTAATTAGGGATGGACGCAAAACTGAAAAAAATGCACCTTTATTTCCAAATAAAATATTGGCGCCAAACATTGTGATAGGGACATAATTTAAATGGTTTTATAACCGGGACAAAAGGGCAAATACATTTCATGGGTTTTAATTACAGTAGCATGCATTATTTAAAAACTATAATGGCCGAAAACTGAAAAATAATTAATTTTTTCCCCACATTTTTCCTATTTTCCCATTAAAACACATTTAGAATAAAATAATTCTTGGCATAATGTCCCACCTAAAGAAAGCCTAATTGGTGGTGGAAAAAACAAGATATAGATCGTTTAATTGTGATAAGTAATGATAAAGTTATAGACGAATGAATGGAAGGAGCGCTGAAAGGTGAAAATTGCTCTGGTGGTCAGGGGGTAAACCCCCTCAGTGGTGAAGTGGTTAAATGTAAAAACACATAAAAAACACATGGAAAACGCATATGCGTTTTCCATTAGCAAACCACAAACGTACGCAAAACGCTTGAAAAACGCATCTGCGATAAAAAATGCAAACGCACCAAAAACGCAATACAAAAACGCAAACGCACCTACGGAAAAATGCCGGATTTTCACTCTATGCTATCTGTGAATTTAGCCTGAAACTATCAATCGTGCATGTCGGTAAGATTTGTGTGTTCACACTGGAGCGATGTGATTTTGTAAAAATCCCCCACAGCATCTCTAGCATCTCTCAAAATCTCTAGTGCTTAAAAAGCTCTTGTAGTGTGGCCTGGTGCTTATATAGCTTTTTTTTAAGCATTGCATCATTCTTTTAAGCTATGAAGCAAAGCAGAAATAATGGCCCTTTGAACTGTTCTGCAGTAAAACCTTATCTCAAGCTGTCCCTCAGTGTTTCTTGGCTGTTAAAGAGAATGCAGGAACCATGAGAGGAATGGGAAGGATAATTAGTGGTGTGTTTTGTGGTGTATTTTTACTTATACCCATGCTGGGTGGGAGAAATATCTCTGTAAATTACAATTTTTTGATTTTTTTTTTACACACAATTGTCTATTTACAGAGATATTTCTCCCACCCAGCATGGGTATGTGTAAAAATACACCACAAAACACATTATACTACTTCTGAGTATGGCGATACCACATGTGTGGCACTTTTTTGCACCCTAACTGCGCTAAGGGGCCCAACATCCTATGAGTACCTTTAGGATTTCACAGGTCATTTTGAGGCATTTGGTTTCTAGATTACTCCTCACGGTTTAGGGACCCTAAAATGCCAGGGCAGTATAGGAACCCCACAAGTGACCCCATTTTAGAAAGAAGACACCCCGAGGTATTCCGTTAGTAGTATGGTGAGTTTATAGAAGATTTTATTTTTTTGTCACAAGTTAGCGGAAATTGTTTTTTTTTTTTTCACAAAGTGTCATTTTCCACTAACTTGTGACAAAAAATAAAAACTTCTATGAACTCACTATACTACTAACGGAATACCTTGGGATGTCTTCTTTCTAAAATGGGGTCACTTGTGGGGTTCCTATACTGCCCTGGCATTTTAGAGGCCCTAAACATAAGGAGTAGTCTGGAAAGCAAATGCCTCAAAATGAACCGTGAATAGGACGTTGGGCCCCTTAGCGCACCTAGACTGCAAAAAAGTGTCACACATGTGGTATCGCCGTACTCAGGAGAAGTAGTATAATGTGTTTTGGGGTGTATTTTTACAGATACCCATGCCCATTACCAATTAGACTACTTCTCCTGAGTACGGCGATACCACGTGTGACACTTTTTTGCAGCCTAGGTGCGCTAAGGGGCCCAACGTCCTATTCACGGGTCATTTTGAGGCATTTTGATGACAGGTGGTCTATGAGGGGGCGAATTTTGTGGAACCGGTCATAAGCAGGGTGGCCTCTTAGATGACAGGTTGTTTTGGGCCTGATCTGATGGATAGGAGTGCTAGGGGGGTGACAGGAGGTGATTGATGGGTGTCTCAGGGGGTGATTAGAGGGGAAAATAGATGCAATCAATGCACTGGGGAGGTGATCGGAAGGGGGTCTGAGGGGGATCTGAGGGTTTGGCCGAGTGATCATGAGCCCACACGGGGCAAATAAGGGCCTGATCTGATGAGTAGGTGTGCTAGGGGGTGACAGGAGGTGATTGATGGGTGTCTCAAGGTGTGATTAGAGGGGGGAAAAGATGCAAGCAATGCACTGGCAAGGAGATCAGGCTGGGGTCTGAGGGCGTTCTGAGCGTGTGGGCGGGTGATTGGGTGCCCTAGGGGCAGATAGGGGTCTGATCTGATGGGTAGCAGTGACAGGTGGTGACAGAGGGTGATTGATGGGTGATTGATGGGTAATTAGTGGGTGTTTAGAGGAGAGAACAGATGTAAACAATGCACTTGGGAGGTGATCTGATGGCGGGTTTGCGGGCGATCTGATGGTGTGGGTGGGTGATCAGATGGGTGGGTGATCAGATTGCCCGCAAGGGGCAGGTTAGGGGCTGATTGATGGGTGGCAGTGACAGGGGGTGACAGGGGGTGATTGATGGGTGATTGACAGGTGATTGACAGGTGATCAGTGGGTTATTACAGGGAAGAACAGATGTAAATAATGCACTGGCGAATTGATAGGGGAGGGGGGGGGGTCTGAGGGCAATCTGAGCGTGTGGGCGGTTGATTGGGTGCCCGCAAGGGGCAGATTAGGGTCTAATCTGATGGGTAACAGTGACAGGTGGTGATATGAGGTGATTGATGGGTAATTAGTGGGTGTTCAGAGAAGAGAACAGATGTAAACAATGCACTTGGGAGGTTATCTGACGGCGGGTTTGCGGGCGATCTGATAGTGTGGGTGGGTGATCAGATTGCCCGCAAGGGGCAGGTTAGGGGCTGATTGATGGGTGGCAGTGACAGGGGGTGATTGATGGGTGATTGACAGGTGATCAGTGGGTTATTACAGGGGGGATAGATGCATACAGTACACAGGAAGGGGGGTCTGGGGAGAATCTGAGGGGTGGGGGGGGGGGGGGTGATCAGGAGCACCAAGGGGGCAGTTAGGACCTAAAATAAAAAAATAGCGTTGACAGATAGTGACAGGGAGTGATTGATTGGTGATTAGGGGAGTAATTGGGTGCAAACAGTGGTCTGGGGGGTGGGCAGGGGGTCTGAGGTGTGCTGTGGGCGATCAGAGGGAAGGGGGGGGGGCAGGATCAGTGTGTTTGGTGCAGACTAGGGTGGCTGCAGCCTGCCCTGGTGGTCCCTCGGACACAGGGCAGGAGGCAGCCTGTATAATACACTTTGTATACATTACAAAGTGTATTATACACTTTGTGTGCGGCGATCGTGGGGTTAACAACCCGCCGGCGCTTCCGAACGGCCGGCGGGTTGTCGTCACGGGTGGGCAGAGCCAGTGACGCGATCGCTCCTCCGGCATGCCGAAAGGACGCAACGCCCATGGGCGTATTGCGGTCCTTTCGGCGTCCACTTTGCCGCCGTTCATCGGCTGTGGGCGGTCTGCAAGTGGTTAAGGGCAGAAATCACATTTTATTGCTTAATTGGATGCCTAAAGTGCTTTAAAACATCTTGCATGTGTATACATCAATCAGGTAGTGTAATTAGTGTACTGCTTCACACTGACAGACCAAACTCACTGTGTAACGCACCGCAAACAGCTGTTTGTGTAGTGATGGCAGTGCTGGACTGGTGCGTGCGATGGCCAGAGTGCAGGCGATAGCGTTTTTCAAGCCCATATGGTCGCCGGGCTGAGGTAGCTCAATGACAGAACAACAGTGACTGTCCAGTTGATCGAATTTGGTCTGTCCACAATGAAGCAACGACCTTATTATCTTGGGTGTGAACCCCCCCCCCGAGACACTCATATAGCTGGTGGTCATTACTTCATTGTGATACGCGAGCCCCTTCACCGCGGCAAGGTAACGATCACAAAGGAGAATTGACACATGTACATGCCTTTTATTTTGTTGTTGCAGCTTCAGTGCAGCCAGAAAAATTAGGCAGGCATGTACACGCACCAGAAAAATTATTATAGCGGCCGCTGCTAGCAGCATCCTTAAAAATTCAGGAATCCGCCTGGAGTACTGAACCCTGTTGGTGGTGGCGGAGAAGGCAGTCAAGCGGACTGCAGACAGAGATGCTGTGTGGGGACCGACTTAGTCTTGGAGCAGGCAGTCACACGGCGTGCAGGCAGAGATGCTGTGTGTGAATGACTTAGTCTTCGGGCAGGCCTAACCGTTCTTTGCAGACCACGTGGTCAGATGGACCCTTGACCCAGCGCTGTGTGCCAGACAGACATGACACCACTTGCCTTTCAACATCACGTACAGTTTGGGTATCACCTTTTTTGAGAAATAATTGCAGCCTGGTATCTTCCCTTGCAGTATGTGGCCTTGCTTTTGTGTGCTGCTTTTCCTCAGGTGGTCATCCCATTGCAGTTTGTGCTTTCTCATCATGTGCCTTCGTAAGGAAGTTGTCCCTACGTGGGTCTTGGTTTTTCCACGGCTCAATTTTTGGTAGCAGAGAGTACAGATGGCATCGCTCTCATCTGAGGCAGACACACAAAAAAATTTCCACACCACTGAGCCCTGGGGTGATGGCACTTTGGTGGTGGTGGCCGACAGAGTGTGGGGTGCCATAATCAGAGCAGGAGGAGGTAGATATGTCACGCTTCTGTGCGGAAGCTGAGGAAGATGAGGTGTTCTGTGTTAAATAGTGAACTTGTAATGAGTGGCGGGGACACCGCCGCAGCGGAGAGCGGCATGTCCGCCGCTTCCGCATCTCAGCTGGTGGCGGTCCCCGTCTCACAGACATGCAGGACGCCCCGGTCAGGTCCTTCTGCCGCGCACAGACTCCAGTGGTAGGACCTTTATTCCTTGAGGAGAAGAGTCAGCTGACCCGCTGGTCAGCTGACCTCGGTGAGCTCACTGATTGGTTAGGACCTGAGGCGGGCCTTTGCAGGTATCTCCGTGTATTTAAACTCTGGCTCTTCAGTTGCTGGTTGTCTGTTGTTGCGAATACTTCGTGTTAGCGCTCAGACCTTTGATAGCTGTAATCTGTAGCATTCAATACCATTGTAAATCCTTTTTGTGTTTTTGAACCCTGCCTGTATTTCTGACTATTCTTCTGCCTTCCGATTCTGTACTCCGTCTATCTGATCTGTTGCCGATTTCCAGCCTGAATCTCTGACTCTGATTTTGCCTCCTGATTCTGTACCTTACCTGTCCGACCCGCTGCCGACCTTGGATTGTACTTGACCACAATTTTGCTTGACGATTCTGTACCGCTGCTGACCGACCCGTTGCCGAATTCGCTTGTACGACCACTCTCTGTCTGGAGATAGCCTCAGTCACCAAGGGCTATCACTGAAGGCGTACTACTGAAATTACTGTTTGCACCAATCACTACACTTGTGCAATAAAGTTTTATGTTTCCTGTTTTGCGTATCTGTATTATTTGATGATACTGCAGATCATCAAATAATCAGATATCGGAAGTCTTGCTAACACTACATTGTTACAGCGGGGATTTACATTCAACACCAGTACCATTGCAAAAATAAACAGGTTTTAGTGACCCTAGGATATGATCTCTTTGGGTTAGGGGCCCGAAACTCACCAGCCCTAAGCCCCCTTAAACTCTGTACAAAGCCTGAAAATTTGGGGCTGCTCAGCCGTACCGTTCAGCAGAAACCTGCGCTTTTGTACCCTCAAAACCTAGGCCTCATTAAAAGCCTATGTGAGATTTTAGCACTTTTGCACTCCCATAACTCTGGTTTGCAGAGATGTAGGGAACCCAACGTTTGAGTTTTTTTAACTAGGACTAAGGGCACATTGTAAGCCCGACACGCGTTAGTTGAACCTTGTGATTTTATTGCATTTGCCATGTGAAATTCCTGAATAAAGAATACCAGAGTTTTTCTACCACTGCTTGGTTTGCGGATCCTTCTGTACATATCTGTGGATTGGCTTGGCTTCCCAGATCCTGCAGCCATTGGCTGAACTAGTAGGGGCTTTGAGCGTTTTGAACTTTACAATTTGTCCAACGTTTGAGTGCAAGTACAACAATATGCCTTCTACCTACATGCGACATGTCGTGAGCTTCAGACTTTGCTAACGGTCATGGCAGGGATTTACGTTGGTCACTGGCATCATAGACAAAAAAATAAGCTTTTGTGACCCTAGGCCAGGGGTAGGGAACCTATGGCTCGGGAGCCAGATGTGGCTCTTTTGATGGCTACATCTGGCTCACAAACAAATCAGTAGGGACTGATTCACTAAGCTACACTGCTCAAGCGCAGCATAGTGTGGCATCGCAAGTAAAATTATCTAAGTCGGCACGCTATTGCTATAGCATGCACTGCTAACTTACTTGTGCTCCCCCCAAAACTAACAGCTGCTCCAATTGTCCCACCCTGGACCCTGTCAGCTCCAATGACTTTGTAGGACGAAATCCTTGCACTTTCAATGGCCCAATTGGGCCAAAGTGCGGGATCTCGTCCTACAAAGTGAATCAACCCTCAAGTGAGCTAGCTAATTGTACAAGCTGTTAGTCGGTATTTCTCCTGTCTGGCTCTCAGGAAAATTGCTGATGTTACTGAAACCCAAGAGAAGCTAAAGACGTGTCTGACACTTCCGCTGCCCAGAGGATCAACTGTATGCACATCACCATGGCAACAGGGACGTGAGCACTCTGCTGCGCATGCGCACTGTGCTAGTGTGAAACATATTGTGTGGCTCTCACGGAAATACTTTTTAAAATATGTGGCGTTTATGGCTCTCTCAGCCAAAAAGGTTCCTGACCCCTGCCCTAGGCTATGACCTCTTTGGCCTAGGGGCCCCAAACTCACCATTCCTGAACCCCACTTTGGAACGTTTGCACCCCCATAACTAGTTGGTTATCACCTGCCGACTTTAGCAGTTAATAGCAAAGGTCCCTTTCATCCTAGCAACACCAAATTTGCAGGATATGTTAAAAAGATAGCAGGAAACAATATTTTATGTACGGAGTGTGGGTAATCTGAACTAAAAAAATGACGTGGGGTCCCCCCTACCGAGCTCTCAGTAACCCCTTGTCCCCCATGCAGGCTGGGATTGCCAGAATGCGGAGCCCCGGCCGCGTGGGGCTTCGCACCCTGAGCTATACCAGCCCGCATGGTCCATGGTATGGGGGGGCTCCGGGGGAGAGGGGCGGCCAAGCCTTCCCCTTTCCCCCCAAGCCCTTGTCCAATCCAATGGACAAGGGGCTCTTCCCCACCTCCGGTGCCCCAGGAGGAGGTGGGGGCGATGACTCCCTGGGGGGGTTTATGGTTGCATCTGGGAGTCCCCTTTAAGAAGGGGACCCCAGATGCTCACCCCCCTCCCAGAAGAAATGAGTATAGGAGTACAAAGTACCCCTTACCCATTTCCACAAAGGGCTAAATGAAATAAAAGCACAACGAAAAAAGTCCTTTAATGTTCTTAATTAACCAGAAATACTTACCTGTACCTTGCGATCTTCAATTAAGTTGATTGAAGATCTCCGCCGCCCCCCACATAGCAGAGTAATGCGTCCTTTGGGACGCATAGCTGCCCACTCCCGCTGTCCTCCCTGCCTCCTCACCTCTCACCTAACCTGGCACCTGGTGCACCCATGGGTGCACCGGGTGCCAGCCTAGGTGGGGTTCGACAGTAAAGGCAGGTGGGGAGAGACAGCTGGAGCTGCAGCTATGCGTCCTGCACAGGACATATTCTAAGCTATATTAACCGGTTCATGAATGATTCGGTTCTTTTTGATGTATTGAATCGAATGAATCAGCTCTTTTTTCTTTGAAACTTTAAAATCGATTTTCTCCCCAAAAAAATGTCCTCTTGTTCCCCACTGTTCTTCTTAACATTCTGGTGTTTCTAGCTTTTAAGGGGGCTTTGCTATTAACCGCTAAAGTCAGCGGGCATTTAATTTTCCCACGGTCAAAAGGAGAATTTCTCAAAAACGATAAGGTCTTCTTGACATTTTTTTTCCTCTTCTAGTCACTGTCCTCCTCTACATACCCTGCAAATTTGGTGTTTCTACTATGTAAGGGGACTTTGCTATTAACCGATAAAGTCGGCGAGCGTTTAATTTTCCCACGATCAGAAGCAGAATTTTAAAATCGATTTTCTCAAAAACTATAAGGTCTTTTTTAAAAAAAAAATTCTCTTGTAGTCACTGAAAAAAACTCAGGTGTTAGACCCCTCGAAACATCTTTTCCATTACTTTTGTGGCCAGCATAAATGTTTGTAGTTTTCAAAGTTTGCCTCCCCATTGAAGTCTATTGTGGTTCGCAAAGTTCGTACGACCCCGAACTTTTGAGGAAGTTCGAGTTCGAGGTTCGCAAACCTAAAATCGGAGGTTCGAGCCATCTCTACTCCACACTAGCACCCTTTGTGTCCAAGTAGGTTCTTGCTCCTGTCACATGTAGTGGATCCTTCATACAGGCATGTAACATGTGGGACTGATATTTAATGGCAGGTCCAATCACTCAGCAACCACTTAATCCCCAGATGAAATTCACTGCAGATTCTTGGATTTTGTCAGGTCAAAAGTAAATATTGGCTTGTTTATACTACACCTTAGCAAGCAGAGAGCTGTTACCTACACAATCTGTTCGTAGTTGTCCATTATATTACATGGAAGTAAAATTAGCCAATCAAAATTGGATGTGTGTGCACCCTAAAAAATCAGATGGAAGAGACTAAAACAGCTTAAAAAAGATCATATGGAAGAGACTAAAGGGGCTTCAAAAAAAAAAAAAACTGGAGCCAAGGTGGAATTCATCCTGTCGGCGCAGGCGCCGTCTGGCGACGGATGGGGAAAATCGAACTTTTCATTGTACCGTGTATAGACACCATTAGTCATCACTGCAAAGTACCATAAGTCGGTGGAGGTATATAACAGACAGGGGTGGGCAAACTACGGCCTGCAGGCCACATCCGGCCCGCGCGGCCATTTCATCTGGTCTGCCGAGGCAGGGCTGGATTTTGGGTCCCCTCAGGAGGTATAGACTCCGTGCCAGTTCACCAGCCGCAGCTCACATCCTGTCTGTGGGAGACTTTGAGCAGGCAGAGCAGGGCTACAGGAAAATGGCGTCCGAAGCCCTGCACTGGAGACTACTTGTGTGTCCAGTACAGGGCTTCGGGCACTATTTTCCCGTACACCTGCTCTGCCTGTCAGCGTGGGAAGTTTGCAGCCGGACTTGCTGCACAAAAGATGATCAGGGAGCTACGCTGGCCTAGAGAGGAGTCTTCTGCCACATGAGTAAATATTTTTTCTTTACAGGTGCACCACTAGCACCAGGGTTATTAGGGAGCACTGATGGGGGGAAACATAAAAGAGCCCTGCCTACGTGCATTTTCTAGAAAAATGCTGCCACATTAGATGTATTTTCTAGTTAAACTCTGTCGGAGGGGGTTTGCCTGCTGTCCCTGGGCCCTTGCTGTTTGTGGGTGAGGGAAACGTTGTCTAATTATCTTTAGAGTCACTTTGCTTCTGTTTTGGGAGAAAACTTGGGCCTACTGTCTTTGCCTTACACTGTTACTTTACAGTTAGCTCTAGCCACTTGTCATGGCCACACCCATTTTTTACTGCAGCAAGCTTTGCATCATAGGTGTTGCCCTAGGAGGGTGATTTGGGGTGCTGAAGCACCCCCTAAAATTGTCCAAGCACCCCTAAAGTACCCCCCAGCGTGAACTGACTTTCGGCGTCTAATAGACGTCTTTTCACCGGCAGCAGCAGCCCGTAGCTCATAGCACAACTCCGGCAGGGGCAGAGCAGGGCTACGGTAAAATGGTGTCCGAAGCCCTGCTCTGGAGACAATGGCTATCATTCATAAAGCATTTCCGCATGCGGTAATGCCTAAAACAGCTGACTTTACCGCAAACGTAGCAAAATCTGCATTCATAAAGGCTCCTTCCGCATCAAAAGCTGACATTACCGAGCACAGAGATAAATCACCGCCTTGTGCGGTGATTATTGTAAAAAATGTAGCAAAATGTTAATTCATAAAGATCACCGCAAGCGGTGTGAGGTCGGGAAGTACTGCTCCCTCTGATGTGGCGATAACAATGTAAGTGAATGGAGACACACAGACCTCCCAGGCAGCTGCAGCAGAGCGGAACGAGGAGAAATGTATCAACTCGGCTGCTTCCGTGTCTCCGCAAGCCTACCGCCAGCTTAGTTCGGGGAATCTTCGCACTGCTACACAGCGTAGCCACCGCAACCCCAGCAAACGCGACAGAAAGGCGGGCGTGTTAACACAACAGTTCTCTCATATTTGAAGGCTTAGGGCTGGTTCAGATGTCTAGTTCGGGGGCGGCGGTACGGCGATTGACGGCTTCGCACCGCGATCGGCGTCTCTCGTCCCTGCAGGGGGACATGAAGCTGCGGCGGCTAGCCGTACCCTCGACGCCATATGCTGCTTCTAGGGCCGGCCGAAACGACGCGTTAAATCAGGATCGGAACGGCGCGTTTGCGCAATCAACTGTAACCGCGCGATGCTAATCGCTCCCATTCACTTGAATGGGAGCATTTAGCCAAAGAGTCCTGAACACTTAGCAGTAAACGCTGCCAAGCGTCCGTGCAATTCAGCCCTTACTCACCCAGTGTGGGTGAGTTAGAAATCATCTATTTTTTACCAGCATAAAAAAAGGGGTGTGCTCCACCCTGCAGGTGAGCACTGCTCTCTCTCATGCCAGGCTCCTGGATGAGGAGGCATATGTTAGGAACGATACTTTTGTTACCTTTACCTTTACCTTACCAGTAGTGTCCTACATATTTCCACATAAGAGCCAAAAGGCTCTTTTTTAATGATGAAGTCTCTGCCATGCCTATGCCCGATATTGAGCATATGTCATTCACCTTATGGTCATTACAACATTCCCCACACAAAGACTTTATTTTACAATAACCTGGCTACATAGATTCAACGGCAAAGTCTTTCTCCGAAATAAGTACCTTAACCTTATTTACATTAGAGAAGAAGGCTTCTCACAGGCAATGTTGGGTCAGACCAACTGATTTGCATAGCTCCGCCTCCTCCCTAACCCTATCTGCCTGTGCGGAAACGTTTAGGGGTCTGAGGCACAGACTTGTGCAGCAGCTTATTATGCCAAATAAATATGGTGCGTGTGTGTGTCTTCTAAATAGCACCACTAGGGGGCGATATTGAATAATTTTGCCGTGTGATTCTTCCCTCGCTTCTCTCCCTCTAATCAGCTGTACACTGCTATTTACTCCCGGCTCCTCCGTCCCTCCAGCCAATAGAATGAGAGAGGCAGCCGAGGAGCCGTCCTCACAACAAGTTCAGGCCAGCTGCAGCCCACATTAGTGAGAGAATATTGCTCGGCTCCCGACTCCTCACAGTAAGTGTGACAGGCAGGGGCTCTGGCAGCACAGGAGGACACAGCAGTGTCAGCTAAGCCTGGCCTCACACACCAGTCACTCCAGGCTGCCCTGTGCTGCAGAGGCTGTGCCTGTGTAACCCCCTCCTGTTATCAGCTCAGCTCTGCCAGAGGGAAATAAGTGCAGCAGACAAGCAACACAAACTAACAAATCAGTCAAGCTGCACAACACTGCTACTATTACATGATGTCTGACAGAGCTTAGGCTAGTTGTGTAGAATGACATTTCCATTATAAGTGCCCTGAAGTATCCCCCTAAATTGCCTGTCTATGTGCATGATTAATGAAACAAGTTTATCCCTGTAAAGACTGGTATGCTTTTACAGTGGTCCTGAACTCTGAACTTCCTCTCTGCTGTAAAAGATAAGCAACAGCAGCAACCTTTAAAGGGACCCTGAGCAGTGCCCGAATTTAAAAGATTGCACTTACCCGGGGCTTCCTCCAGCCCACCGCAGGCCACGAGGTCCCCTGGCGTCCTCCTGGTTCCTCTCCAAGCGCCTCTGCCGGCCCCCGTTACAAGCGACACCCGGGTCGGTTGTCGGGCCGGGCCGGGCCCGGCCGGCACTTCCTGGATCCATACGCTGCTCGTCATCATGCCAGTCGCTACGCATCATCACAGAGGCCGGCGTGACAGGTCTGCGCATGCGCGGTTTCCTGCATATGCACAGACCTGCCATGCTGGCCGCTGTGATGACGCGTAGCAGCTGGTGTGATGACCAGCAGCGTAAGGATTCAGGAAGAGCCAGCACCACACCCGACCCGAGTGTCGCTGGTAACGGGGCCCGGCGGAAGCGCAAGGAGAGGAGCCAGGAGGACGCCAGGTAAGTGCAATCTTTTAAATTCGGGCACTGCTCAGGTTCCCTTTAAAGAAAAAAACATCTCTTTGTTACAGCTGATACAAATCCTGCAATAAATCTGCAGTGTTTACTTCCTGCTTTCATGGAAGCAGACATATTGTTAACATCCTGTGTTTGCCAATCAGCTCTCTGCTGTGGTAGGAGCTGACACAGCTGAAGAGATCAAATTTCAACTTGTGATTATTGACAGATGAGGGGGGGAGTTAGACTGAACTATCTAAATACATACAGGGTGCATTTCTGTAGGTTTACCTTCTGTCCTGTGCAAGAGTTCAGTTCCACTTTAACCACTTGACGACCATCAGTGTTAAACCCCCCTAAAGACCAGGCTGTTTTTGGCTGCACTGGGCTGTGCAGGCTTTTCAGCCTCCTGCACAGCCCAGCTAAGGAGCCCAGCGATCGGACTCACCTCCTATTTTTGTCCCTAAAGGGAAATGCTGCCGGAGGTGTCCGATCGCTGTTGCCACTTTTTTTGTTTGTTTCTTCTGACTCATAGAGAGGCTCTCTCTCCCTCTGCCCCCCCCCCCCCTCCTTCCTCCCTCCCCTCCGCCTGTAGAAATGAACAGGACGGAGATCCGTCCTGTTCTCCACCTCCCATAGACATTAGCCTATAAGAGGATGGCGATCCCCGGCCAATCAGAGGCCAGGGATCGCCGATCACGTACAGCGCTGCTGGAGACCACAGCGCTGTACGGATGTAAACAAAGGGGATCTCTTTCCCCTTTCGTTTACAAACACTCTGCTAGCCGCAATCAGCTGCTAGCAGGCTAATCACGGAGCTACGCTCTGTGAACTGTCAGGGAACGATCACGCATGCGTGTGGCCGTTCCCTGGGAAACTGCAGCTCCAGGACTTGATGCCAATCTGCGCCAGCCGGTCCTGGGGCTGCCGCCGTGGTCACGCCCATGGGCATGACGCGGTTGTTATGTAGTTAAAGTTTAGCTAAGACTAATGGTACACAGGCATTTAAATTCCATGTATAGTTTCCTGCCGTGGGCTCCCTAAGGGCCTGACTCCACTGATGCAGTTGTGTACGCTTTTCAGCAACACATCAATGTTACAGATAACTGCGTTAGTGGGCTCAGGCCCTTAGTGTGCATCCAGTTCTGTTTGTTCCTCCTCTGCCATACCAGGTAGTTGGGACGACTGCACATGTGCGGCTATGGCTGTGTGTGGCCTTGGTCTTATTCCCTTAGATGGGAGTGCTCTGAGCCTGCGCAGTTACAAGGCAATGAATGCTTTTGGCCATGGGAACGAGGCCAAGCACATGTGTGGCTAGGGCCGAGCATGCGCAGTAATCCCCAAATACCAGGGTGGGCAGCGGAGGAATGGATGGGACTGGACACACATTATTATTATTATTTAGTATTTATATAGCACCGACATCTTCCGCAGCGCTGTACAGAGTATATATAGTCTTGTCACTAACTGTCCCTCAGAGGAGCTCACAATCTAGTCCCTACCATAGTCATATGTCTACATCGTGTAGTGTATGTATTGTAGTCTAGGGCCAATTTAGGAGGAAGCCAATTAACTTATCTGTATGTTTTGGGGTTGTGGGAGGAAACCAGAGTGCACGGAGGAAACCCACACAGACACAGGGACATACCTCTCAACTTTTTGAGATTAGAAAGAGGGACACTTAAGCCATGCCCCTGCCACACCCCTGATCACACCCTTAGTCACGCATACCATAAAGATTTTATGAGAAAAATATGTTTTATAATTCAAACCACACTTGTTCTTTATATCCTGGTTCATTTTCCTTCATATTAACATATTAAAATTAGTAATATATCAATTTAAAGGATGGGAATAAAGTTTAGAGTCAATCAAACACATTTTTTTAGTTGATAAATATATATATTTGCATAGAAAGAGAGACAAAGTCCTGAAAGAGGGACAAATGAGGAGGAAAGAGGGACAGGGCTCCTAAAGAGGGACAGTTGGGAGCTGTGCAGGGAGAACATACAAACTCCTTGCAGATGTTGACCTGGCTGGGATTGAAACCAGGAATACAGCGATGTAAGGCGAGAGCACTAACTACTATGCCACCGAGGGAGACTAAAGCCTACAGGGGGCTGGAGGAAGACCCAGGTAAGTATAAATGTTTGTGTACCATGGATCAGTGTGCATGATTGACTTGTGTATATATAGCACTGGGTGAGGGTTTTTGCTGGAGTTGTAAATAGTTTTTCCTGCCTTGTGGAAATAGGTAATACATTTTTTTTTAAATTAATAACTCTTAAAAACATTTTTACATTTGTCAATTTGAGGCAGTTGCTTAGTCTATTGGGGGCACACGGTGGCTGCATCTGTTTATTGGGGCTTCTAACAATAGAGGGGTGTGAAGTGACCAGTTGCATTTACGGACCGTTTCTACTATCGCGAATTCGCATGCTTTTGCCGCATGCGAATTCGCATAGCCAATACAAGTGGATGGGACTGTTTCCACTTGTCAGGATTCCTTTGCGTTTTTCTGTGCAGAAAAAATTTGCATGGCAGAGCCATCAGAATTCGCATACCGCTATGCGAATCGCATACAATGTATTTAATAGGAAATATGCATGAGGTTGTTGCTGTCATGTTGTTAGGCATCCAACTGTCACTTGCTGCAGACATTATCGATTCGAGAAGAAATGGGTGAGTTCTTCCGAGGGTAGAAGAGGGTGTCCTCCACTGGTAATAGGGTGAGATAGAGGAATGGCTTGTAGCTAATATTCAGGACGTCTGTCTGCTCTGGACATATTATTACAGTATATTTCATGATAGATTTGCCTGTATTTAGCATTTACATGTTTCTGCTGCGCTTTTGCAGAGTACAGTGAATAGAGTGACCTATGCATTGCACTTAATGCACGTGGAAGGGGACCGGAGTGAAACTCATACAAGGACAGAAAAAACATACTACCTCCATGCATATAGTGTCTTGAATCAAAACGCAGTATATGCAGCATGTATTTTGAGCTCATCATCCCTGAAAATACTTATTGCAAAGCCCCATACAGATGCTAACTAAGAGGTGCCCATACACAGAGGCAAAGCTAAGGAGCAATGGGCCCCAGTGCAAATTTGACATGCCCCCTCTCCAGCACTTTACACATAACAATTGATGCAGTGCACCAAAACCTGCCAAGGACAACCACAGTGTTAGAGGTGCAAGAAGGGGATGGGGATCAGTCTGTTAACCACTTCGGGACCAGCACCCTCTGCTCCCTTAAGACCAGAGGGTGCTAGTCCAGTAAACCGCCGCTTCCCGACGAATCGCCGCTAAAATCCGCCGCTCCCGATGGTCACGCCGCTCAGTCCCCGCCGCAGGCTGCTCTCTCTGCTGTCGGTATGACGGCAGAATGCTGTGCGCCGGTCAGGAGCAGCTTTCATTGGCTCCTGACCCTGTCACTCCATGCAAGCCAATGGGAACAGCTTACATGAATGACAGGGCCAGGAGCCAATGAAAACGGCTCCTGCTCGGCTCACAGTGCTCTGCTGTCATAGAGGCGGCAGGGCAGCATATGGCGGCGGAGATCGAGCGGCGAGGACGGGCGGGGGCGCGCGATCAATGGGACGTAGAGTTTATGTCAGGTCAGAACCGCAGCACCCCCTGCCCGCCGTAGATTTATACTGCAGCGGTCCGCAGTAAATGATCACTACTATTCAAAGCATCTATAGCCGTGATTATTTCCAGCATAGGACTAATAAAGAGCTATTACTGTGGTTGAGGGAGGTCCCCTATTGGTACACCACTGCCCATACACTTGTCACAACATGTCTGCCCCATCGTGAATTAAATAGATTATGGACTGTAATTGATTGAGGCCGGGTGCACACATGGCAGAAACGCTTGCGGAGTGTAAAACGCTGCAATGTTAGTCTATGGGACGCAGAAGGACCAGCGTCCTACCTGCGATTTACAGTAAGCATTCTGCAGACGCTTGCAGTGTTGCATAATATGCAGGCTGGCTGCCAAAACGCACATAATGATAGTCTATGGAGACGCATATGCATTGCGTTTTCCATGCGTTTTTCATTAAAAGTTAAAGATCTCTGACGTATTTCCGCTTCCTAACGATTTGCATATATTTAACCACTTTACCCCCGCCCGTACGGATTTCTCCGTCCCTTTTTCCATCCTTTAACCCCCAGGGACGGAGAAATCCGTACTTTGCGCACTCCCGCCGCTGCCCGCGCTCCCGCTCGTGAACACGCCGCCCGCCGCTAGTAAACATGCCGCCGCCCGCTCACCCGGAGATCAATGAACGGGAAAATCCATTCCCGTTCGTTGATCTTAGCCCCGCAATGATCCGCTGCTCTCCGATGGGCAGCGCGATCATTGTGAAACGATACAAACTTACCCAGCCTCCAAGTACTTCCTCCAAGCTTCCGGAAGGAGGCTTGGAGGTCGCATTAAAGCAAAAAGTTACTGTGGCCATCTTGTGGCCAAATAGTAAACTACACCCTACACATTTTTTACATACAAATAAATTACTTTTACACAAAAAATTAACTCATTACCTCCCACACTTCCAATTTTTTTTTTTTTTGTAATAAAAAAAAAATTAAAAATGTACAATAAAAAAAATACATAAATAGTTACCTTAGGGACTGAACTTTTTAAATATTTATGTCAGGAGGGTACAACACTGTTACTTTATAAACTATGGGCTTGTAATTAGGGATGGACGCAAAACTGAAAAAAATGCACCTTTATTTCCAAATAAAATATTGGCGCCAAACATTGTGATAGGGACATAATTTAAATGGTTTTATAACCGGGACAAAAGGGCAAATACATTTCATGGGTTTTAATTACAGTAGCATGCATTATTTAAAAACTATAATGGCCGAAAACTGAAAAATAATTAATTTTTTCCCCACATTTTTCCTATTTTCCCATTAAAACACATTTAGAATAAAATAATTCTTGGCATAATGTCCCACCTAAAGAAAGCCTAATTGGTGGTGGAAAAAACAAGATATAGATCGTTTAATTGTGATAAGTAATGATAAAGTTATAGACGAATGAATGGAAGGAGCGCTGAAAGGTGAAAATTGCTCTGGTGGTCAGGGGGTAAACCCCCTCAGTGGTGAAGTGGTTAAATGTAAAAACACATAAAAAACACATGGAAAACGCATATGCGTTTTCCATTAGCAAACCACAAACGTACGCAAAACGCTTGAAAAACGCATCTGCGATAAAAAATGCAAACGCACCAAAAACGCAATACAAAAACGCAAACGCACCTACGGAAAAATGCCGGATTTTCACTCTATGCTATCTGTGAATTTAGCCTGAAACTATCAATCGTGCATGTCGGTAAGATTTGTGTGTTCACACTGGAGCGATGTGATTTTGTAAAAATCCCCCACAGCATCTCTAGCATCTCTCAAAATCTCTAGCGCTTAAAAAGCTCTTGTAGTGTGGCCTGGTGCTTATATAGCTTTTTTTTAAACATTGCATCATTCTTTTAAGCTATGAAGCAAAGCAGAAATAATGGCCCTTTGAACTGTTCTGCAGTAAAACCTTATCTCAAGCTGTCCCTCAGTGTTTCTTGGCTGTTAAAGAGAATGCAGGAACCATGAGAGGAATGGGAAGGATAATTAGTGGTGTGTTTTGTGGTGTATTTTTACTTATACCCATGCTGGGTGGGAGAAATATCTCTGTAAATTACAATTTTTTGATTTTTTTTTTTTACACACAATTGTCTATTTACAGAGATATTTCTCCCACCCAGCATGGGTATGTGTAAAAATACACCACAAAACACATTATACTACTTCTGAGTATGGCGATACCACATGTGTGGCACTTTTTTGCACCCTAACTGCGCTAAGGGGCCCAACATCCTATGAGTACCTTTAGGATTTCACAGGTCATTTTGAGGCATTTGGTTTCTAGATTACTCCTCACGGTTTAGGGACCCTAAAATGCCAGGGCAGTATAGGAACCCCACAAGTGACCCCATTTTAGAAAGAAGACACCCCGAGGTATTCCGTTAGTAGTATGGTGAGTTTATAGAAGATTTTATTTTTTTGTCACAAGTTAGCGGAAATTGTTTTTTTTTTTTTCACAAAGTGTCATTTTCCACTAACTTGTGACAAAAAATAAAAACTTCTATGAACTCACTATACTACTAACGGAATACCTTGGGATGTCTTCTTTCTAAAATGGGGTCACTTGTGGGGTTCCTATACTGCCCTGGCATTTTAGAGGCCCTAAACATAAGGAGTAGTCTGGAAAGCAAATGCCTCAAAATGAACCGTGAATAGGACGTTGGGCCCCTTAGCGCACCTAGACTGCAAAAAAGTGTCACACATGTGGTATCGCCGTACTCAGGAGAAGTAGTATAATGTGTTTTGGGGTGTATTTTTACAGATACCCATGCCCATTACCAATTAGACTACTTCTCCTGAGTACGGCGATACCACGTGTGACACTTTTTTGCAGCCTAGGTGCGCTAAGGGGCCCAACGTCCTATTCACGGGTCATTTTGAGGCATTTTGATGACAGGTGGTCTATGAGGGGGTGAATTTTGTGGAACCGGTCATAAGCAGGGTGGCCTCTTAGATGACAGGTTGTATTGGGCCTGATCTGATGGATAGGAGTGCTAGGGGGGTGACAGGAGGTGATTGATGGGTGTCTCAGGGGGTGATTAGAGGGGAAAATAGATGCAATCAATGCACTGGGGAGGTGATCGGAAGGGGGTCTGAGGGGGATCTAAGGGTTTGGCCGAGTGATCATGAGCCCACACGGGGCAAATAAGGACCTGATCTGATGAGTAGGTGTGCTAGGGGGTGACAGGAGGTGATTGATGGGTGTCTCAAGGTGTGATTAGAGGGGGGAATAGATGCAAGCAATGCACTGGCAAGGAGATCAGGCTGGGGTCTGAGGGCGTTCTGAGCGTGTGGGCGGGTGATTGGGTGCCCTAGGGGCAGATAGGGGTCTGATCTGATGGGTAGCAGTGACAGGTGGTGACAGAGGGTGATTGATGGGTGATTGATGGGTAATTAGTGGGTGTTTAGAGGAGAGAACAGATGTAAACAATGCACTTGGGAGGTGATCTGATGGCGGGTTTGCGGGCGATCTGATGGTGTGGGTGGGTGATCAGATGGGTGGGTGATCAGATTGCCCGCAAGGGGCAGGTTAGGGGCTGATTGATGGGTGGCAGTGACAGGGGGTGACAGGGGGTGATTGATGGGTGATTGACAGGTGATTAGTGGGTTATTACAGGGAAGAACAGATGTAAATAATGCACTGGCGAATTGATAGGGGAGGGGGGGGGGTCTGAGGGCAATCTGAGCGTGTGGGCGGTTGATTGGGTGCCCGCAAGGGGCAGATTAGGGTCTAATCTGATGGGTAACAGTGACAGGTGGTGATATGAGGTGATTGATGGGTAATTAGTGGGTGTTCAGAGAAGAGAACAGATGTAAACAATGCACTTGGGAGGTTATCTGACGGCGGGTTTGCGGGCGATCTGATAGTGTGGGTGGGTGATCAGATTGCCCGCAAGGGGCAGGTTAGGGGCTGATTGATGGGTGGCAGTGACAGGGGGTGATTGATGGGTGATTGACAGGTGATCAGTGGGTTATTACAGGGGGGATAGATGCATACAGTACACAGGGGGGGGGGGGGGGTCTGGGGAGAATCTGAGGGGTGGGGGGGGTGATCAGGAGCACCAAGGGGGCAGTTAGGACCTAAAATAAAAAAAATAGCGTTGACAGATAGTGATAGGGAGTGATTGATTGGTGATTAGGGGAGTAATTGGGTGCAAACAGTGGTCTGGGGGGTGGGCAGGGGGTCTGAGGTGTGCTGTGGGCGATCAGAGGGAAGGGGGGGGGGGCAGGATCAGTGTGTTTGGTGCAGACTAGGCTGGCTGCAGCCTGCCCTGGTGGTCCCTCGGACACTGGGACCACCAGGGCAGGAGGCAGCCTGTATAATACACTTTGTATACATTACAAAGTGTATTATACACTTTGTGTGCGGCGATCGTGGGGTTAACAACCCGCCGGCGCTTCCGAACGGCCGGCGGGTTGTCGTCACGGGTGGGCAGAGCCAGTGACGCGATCGCTCCTCCGGCATGCCGAAAGGACGCAACGCCCATGGGCGTATTGCGGTCCTTTCGGCTGCCGCCGTTCATCGGCTGTGGGCGGTCTGCAAGTGGTTAAGGGCAGAAATCACATTTTATTGCTTAATTGGATGCCTAAAGTGCTTTAAAACATCTTGCATGTGTATACATCAATCAGGTAGTGTAATTAGTGTACTGCTTCACACTGACAGACCAAACTCACTGTGTAACGCACCGCAAACAGCTGTTTGTGTAGTGATGGCAGTGCTGGACTGGTGCGTGCGATGGCCAGAGTGCAGGTGATAGCGTTTTTCAAGCCCATATGGTCGCCGGGCTGAGGTAGCTCAATGACAGAACAACAGTGACTGTCCAGTTGATCGAATTTGGTCTGTCCACAATGAAGCAACGACCTTATTATCTTGGGTGTGAACCCCCCCCCCCCCGAGACACTCATATAGCTGGTGGTCATTACTTCATTGTGATACGCGAGCCCCTTCACCGCGGCAAGGTAACGATCACAAAGGGGAATTGACACATGTACATGCCTTTTATTTTGTTGTTGCAGCTTCAGTGCAGCCAGAAAAATTAGGCAGGCATGTACACGCACCAGAAAAATTATTATAGCGGCCGCTGCTAGCAGCATCCTTAAAAATTCAGGAATCCGCCTGGAGTACTGGACCCTGTTGGTGGTGGCGGAGAAGGCAGTCAAGCGGACTGCAGACAGAGATGCTGTGTGGGGACCGACTTAGTCTTGGAGCAGGCAGTCACACGGCGTGCAGGCAGAGATGCTGTGTGTGGAGAATGACTTAGTCTTCGGGCAGGCCTAACCGTTCTTTGCAGACCACGTGGTCAGATGGATCCTTGACCCAGTGCTGTGTGCCAGAGATGACACCACTTGCCTTTCAACATCACGTACAGTTTGGGTATCACCTTTTTTGAGAAATAATTGCAGCCTGGTATCTTCCCTTGCAGTATGTGGCCTTGCTTTTGTGTGCTGCTTTTCCTCAGGTGGTCATCCCATTGCAGTTTGTGCTTTCTCATCATGTGCCTTCGTAAGGAAGTTGTCCCTACGTGGGTCTTGGTCTTTCCACGGCTCAATTTTTGGTAGCAGAGAGTACAGATGGCATCGCTCTCATCTGAGGCAGACACACACAAAAATGTCCACACCACTGAGCCCTGGGGTGATGGCACTTTGGTGGTGGTGGCCGACAGAGTGTGGGGTGCCATAATCAGAGCAGGAGGAGGTAGATATGTCACGCTTCTGTGCGGAAGCTGAGGAAGATGAGGTGTTCTGTGTTAAATAGTGAACTTGTAATGAGTGGCGGGGACACCGCCGCAGCGGAGAGCGGCATGTCCGCCGCTTCCGCATCTCAGCTGGTGGCGGTCCCCGTCTCACAGACATGCAGGACGCCCCGGTCAGGTCCTTCTGCCGCGCACAGACTCCAGCGGTAGGACCTCTTTTCCTTGAGGAGAAGAGTCAGCTGACCTGCTGGTCAGCTGACCTCGGTGAGCTCACTGATTGGTTAGGACCTGAGGCGGGCCTTTGCAGGTATCTCCGTGTATTTAAACTCTGGCTCTTCAGTTGCTGGTTGTCTGTTGTTGCGAATACTTCGTGTTAGCGCTCAGACCTTTGATAGCTGTAATCTGTAGCATTCAATACCATTGTAAATCCTTTTTGTGTTTTTGAACCCTGCCTGTATTTCTGACTATTCTTCTGCCTTCCGATTCTGTACTCCGTCTATCTGATCTGTTGCCGATTTCCAGCCTGAACCTCTGACTCTGATTTTGCCTCCTGATTCTGTACCTTACCTGTCCGACCCTCTGCCGACCTTGGATTGTACTTGACCACAATTTTGCTTGACGATTCTGTACCGCTGCTGACCGACCCGTTGCCGACTTCGCTTGTACGACCACTCTCTGTCTGGAGATAGCCTCAGTCACCAAGGGCTATCACTGAAGGCGTACTACTGAAATTACTGTTTGCACCAATCACTACACTTGTGCAATAAAGTTTTATGTTTCCTGTTTTGTATATCTGTATTATTTGATGATACTGCAGATCATCAAATAATCAGATATCGGAAGTCTTGCTAACACTACATTGTTACAGCGGGGATTTACATTCGACACCAGTACCATTGCAAAAATAAACAGGTTTTAGTGACCCTAGGATATGATCTCTTTGGGTTAGGGGCCCAAAACTCACCAGCCCAAAGCCCCCTTAAACTCTGTACAAAGCCTGAAAATTTGGGGCTGCTCAGCCGTACCGTTCAGCAGAAACCTGCGCTTTTGTACCCTCAAAACCTAGGCCCCAATAAAAGCCTATGGGAGATTTTAGCACTTTTGCACTCCCATAACTCTGGTTTGCAGAGATGTAGGGAACCCAACGTTTGAGTTTTTTTAACTATGACTAAGGGCACATTGTAAGCCCGACACGCGTTAGTTGAACCTTGTGATTTTATTGCATTTGCCATGTGGAATTCCTGAATAAAGAATACCAGAGTTTTTCTACCACTGCTTGGTTTGCGGATCCTTCTGTACATATTTGTGGATTGGCTTGGCTTCCCAGATCCTGCATCCATTGACTGAACTAGTAGGGGCTTTGAGCGTTTTGAACTTTACAATTTGTCCAACGTTTGAGTGCAAGTACAACAATATGCCTTCTACCTGCATGCGACATGTCGTGAGCTTCAGACTTTGCTAACGGTCATGGCAGGGATTTACGTTCGTCACCGGCATCATTGACAAAAAAACAAGCTTTTGTGACCCTAGGCTATGACCTCTTTGGCCTAGGGGCCCCAAACTCACCAGTCCTGAACCCCACTTTGGAACGTTTGCACCCCCATAACTAGTTGGTTATCACCTGCCGACTTTAGCAGTTAATAGCAAAGGTCCCTTACATCCTAGCAACACCAAATTTGCAGGATATGTTAAAAAGATAGCAGGAAACAATATTTTATGTGCGGAGTATGCGAAATCTGAACTAAAAAAATGACGTGGGGTCCCCCCTACCGAGCTCTCAGTAACCCCTTGTCCCCCATGCAGGCTGGGATTGCCAGAATGCGGAGCCCCGGCCGCGTGGGGCTTCGCACCCTGAGCTATACCAGCCCGCATGGTCCATGGTATGGGGGGGCTCCGGGGGAGAGGGGCGGCCAAGCCTTCCCCTTTCCCCCCAAGCCCTTGTCCAATCCATGGACAAGGGGCTCTTCCCCACCTCCAGTGCCCCAGGAGGAGGTGGGGGCGATGACTCCCTGGGGGGGGTTTATGGTTGCATCTGGGAGTCCCCTTTAAGAAGGGGACCCCAGATGCCCACCCCCCTCCCAGAAGAAATGAGTATAGGAGTACAAAGTACCCCTTACCCATTTCCACAAAGGGCTAAATGAAATAAAAGCACAACGAAAAAAGTCCTTTAATTTTCTTAATTAACCAGAAATACTTACCTGTACCTTGCGATCTTCAATTAAGTTGATTGAAGATCTCCGCCACCCCCCACATAGCAGAGTAATGCGTCCTTTGGGACGCATAGCTGCCCACTCCCGCTGTCCTCCCTGCCTCCTCACCTCTCACCTAACCTGGCACCTAGTGCACCCATGGGTGCACCGGGTGCCAGCCTAGGTGGGGTTCGACAGTGAAGGCAGGTGGGGAGAGACAGCTGGAGCTGCAGCTATGCGCCCTGCACAGGACATATTCTAAGCTATAGTAACCGGTTCATCAATGATTCGGTTCTTTTTGATGAATTGAATCGAATGAATCAGCTCTTTTTTCTTTGAAACTTTAAAATCGATTTTCTCCCAAAAAAATGTCCTCTTGTTCCCCACTGTTCTTCTTAACATTCTGGTGTTTCTAGCTTTTAAGGGGGCTTTGCTATTAACCGCGGGCATTTAATTTTCCCACGGTCAAAAGGAGAATGTAAGGAAACGCGGAAAGGCCGCCGTCTCTCGAGGTGAGGCGGCTGTTTCCGCGTCCAGCATGGCGTCACAACGCGGAAAAAACGCTGCATGCCGCATAGGCAGTGCGGCGGAATCCGCATTGGTAACGGCGGAATCCGCATCAGAGGCGGCCCCCGCACTAGATACATTGCATGACAGTACTGGTGTGGCTGGGACTGATAGTCCACCAGGATTCAGACTTACACGCGCGCGAGCACAGAGGCAGAGTTTAAATAGCAGTTAGAAGGGTGTCGGCTGACCAGCTGGGTCAGCTGACAAATTCCACTGCTCTCATTGGACCAGCAATTAGGGAGGTCCTGGAAAGGTCCTAGAGTATATATACTGCTGGTTGTTCACTTGCTCCTTGTCTGGCGTGCGATCACATATGTGGGAGCACCCAGATCCGTAGTCAGATCCGCAAGTGTGCCGGGACCAGCTGGAGCTGTAATCCTACACTTAGCTAGATTCTGTTGATAGCTAAAGTACTAGTTTGATTGTGATTATATGTTATGACTTTTGCCTGCCTTGACTATCTTCCTGAACTCTGATCTTGTACCTCGATATTTCTGATACTCTGTTGCCGAACCCCGGCTTGTTCCTTGACTCTGCTTCTGCCTCCTGATTTTGTACCCCGATATATCTGATACCCTGTTGCTGAACCCTGTCTGTACTTTGACTCCGCCTTTGCCTCCTGATCTTGTACTTTATCTGTCCGTGTGTGTACGACCTGGCTTGTCCGACCTCGAGAACCGACCTTACTGTTAGAGGCGGTTCCTCGCTCTGTTAGTAATCCTTCCTCCTGAAGGTTACTTCCAGTCTGTCCTTCCTACTGTCAGTCTGACTCCTCCCGTCTTGGAGAGCTCAGGTCTGCGGAAGGAATCTGTGCAGTACCCCGTGCTGCACTGAGGCCTAGTCCTCTAAGTGTTACTGTTACACCAAACACTACACTCTACTCAGGTGAACAGAGGTTAGCTAGTATATCGGATTATCAGTGATACTGCAGATCACGTATAATCTGGTATACATCTGTATTCCCAGTGATTCTGCAGATCACTGGTAATCAGATCCTCTCTATGCTTCACCGATTGTTACAGAACGCCAGACCAAATACAAAATGGACGCAAACACTGATTGTCTGGGTGTACTTGCCGCTTCGGTGGACAACATCAATCAAGTACTGGGCACCCACATAACTCTTATTGATGCCCTATCAGGGTCTGTACAAACCCTCCAGACATCAGTGGATCATGTGCGATCCTCTCCCAGCTCTGACATACGTATGCCTGTCCCTGAAAGCTTTTCCGGCCACAGATCTGACTTCCGGAATTTTAGGAGTAGAGTATTGTCCTATTTTGAGTTGAGACCCCAATCTTCGGGTACTGAGACCCAGAGGGTCACGTTTATTAAAACTTTGTTGTCCGGCGACTCCCAGTCATGGGCATAAAGCCTGCCCACCGGAGACAAAGCGCTTACCTCTGTAGAGGAATTCTTTAAGGCTATGGCAGTAATTTACGACGATCCAGACCTTGCCTCGACTTCTGAGCGGAAGCTCAAGCTATTGCGTCAAGGCGAAGGTCCGGTCGAAGATTACGCGGCCGAGTTTAGGAGGTGGTCAGTTACGGCCAGGTGGGACACTCATGCCCTGTTAGATTGTTTCTTGTCAGGGCTGTCCGATGAGGTCTCTGACATGATGTTAAGTCAGCCCGAACCCAGAACAGTCGATGAGGCCATCTCAGCGGCCATCCGGATCGACCGCAGGCTGGGCTACCAAAGGCAGACCAGGGGTAGTTCCCGTGTCAGAAGGGTGTCTTACACCACAGCCCCAGTGATTCCACCTCCTACTGTTTCGTCTTCTCCGGTCTTGCTTCCATCCGAGCCGATACAGATTGGTCGGTCAAAATTGACCCAGGTGGAGCGAAGACGGAGAATGACCGAACAGCTGTGTCTGTATTGCGCTGAAGGGGGGCATATAGTACGAAACTGCCCTAATAAGCCGGGAAAACGCTACCGCCTGGGAGTGGTAGGGGGTAACACCCTGGGCGTCCGACTTTTTCCCTTAGAAGAAAAACGGTTGCTTCTTCCCTGCACCATTACGTGGGAAGATAAAACCGAGGTCACGGAAGCCTTTATCGATTCAGGCTCCGCGGCAAATTTTATGGATTTTGAGTTTGCTAAGAAATTGGGTATTCCACTCACACCGGTACAACCACCCATCCAGGTTACGGCAGTGGATGACTCTCCTCTGCAAGGGAGTCACCCACTGTCTCAGACACCAGAGGTGGGAGTCACCATAGGGGTTCTGCACTGGGAAAAATTACAATTCTTTGTGTTGCATATGTCTACTTCCACCATTATACTCGGCATGCCGTGGTTGCACCTTCATTCTCCACACATCGATTGGGCCACCGGCCAACTAGTTTCTTGGTCAGCACGCTGCTTTCAGCAATGTTTAGGGAAGGTGACACTGGGCCAAACCAGGGTTCATGTACAAGGGGTACCTGAGCAATATTTAGAATATTCTGATGTGTTCTGTCCCAAGGCAGCAGACAAATTACCCCCACATCGCTCTTTTGATTGCCCCATTGATATCCGTTCTGGTTGTATGCCTCCTTGGGGTCATCTGTACAATTTATCTGGCCCAGAAAAGTTGGCCATGCAAGAATATATCCGTGAGAATTTGGCCAAGGGTTTCATTCGTCCGTCCCGATCGCCTGCTGGAGCAGGTTTCTTTTTCGTTAAAAAGAAAGACGGGGGCCTGCGGCCCTGTATCGATTACCGGGGACTGAATAAAATCACGGTAAAGAACCGATATCCGTTACCCCTGATAGACGATTTATTTACGCAGGTCACAGACGCCAAGATCTTCTCAAAACTGGATTTACGGGGGGCGTACAACCTGGTACGCATAAGAAAGGGTGATGAGTGGAAAACGGCCTTTAACACGCCAGACGGGCATTACGAGTACCTAGTGATGCCCTTTGGGTTATGTAATGCCCCGGC
Organism: Hyperolius riggenbachi; assembly: GCF_040937935.1. Taxonomy (NCBI): domain Eukaryota; kingdom Metazoa; phylum Chordata; class Amphibia; order Anura; family Hyperoliidae; genus Hyperolius; species Hyperolius riggenbachi. Next base: position 81,623,847 of record NC_090651.1, read on the forward strand.
CGTTTTCCAGGAACTCATCAACGAGGTCTTCAGAGAGGTGTTGGGGAGATTCGTGCTGGTCTATCTAGACGATATACTTGTTTTCTCCAACAACCTCTCTGAGCACAGAACGCATGTGAAATTCGTACTCTGCAAACTAAGACAAAACTCGTTATACGCTAAACTTGAGAAATGTATTTTCGAAGTAACATCTGTCGCCTTTCTGGGTTACATTATTTCCCCCACGGGCCTGTGTATGGACCCCGCCAAAGTCTCTGCTGTGTTAGAGTGGCCCCAACCCGTGGGGTTAAAATCTTTACAGCGGTTCTTAGGCTTCGCGAACTATTACAGAAGGTTCATAAAGGGGTATTCCACGGTCATTTCACCCCTCACCAGTCTTACTAAAAAAGGGGCAGATACTAACCACTGGACTCCAGAAGCTCTACGAGCATTCTCCACTCTGAAAGACTTGTTTTGCTCAGCACCCATTCTGAGGCACGTTGACACTTCTTACCCCTTTATTGTTGAGGTGGACGCCTCAGAGGTCGGGGTAGGGGCTGTGCTATCTCAGCGATCAGGGTTGCAGGGAAGATTACATCCCTGTGCCTATTTCTCTCGTAGGTTCTCTCCGGCAGAGAGAAACTACGATATAGGCAACAGAGAGCTCCTTGCCATTAAACTTGCCTTTGAGGAGTGGCGTTATTGGCTGGAAGGAGCAGAGCATATGATTACGGTATACACCGATCACAAGAACCTGGAATACATCGAGGGGGCTAAGAGGTTAAGTCCCCGTCAGGCTCGATGGTCGTTATTTTTTTCGAGGTTCAGGTTCCTGATTACATACACCCCGGGCAGCAAGAACGTTAAGGCAGATGCTCTGTCCAGATGCTTTGAGCCAGAGACAGCCCAGCCTCCTGCCCCAGAGTCCATTATCCCACAGAGGCTAGTGTTAGCGGCAGCTGAGACTTGGGAGGACTGGACAGAGACCCTGAGGCCTTTTCAGCAGGATGTCCCCGAAGGGAAACCTGAAGGGGTGATGTTTGTACCCCTACCCTTTCGTCTCCGCACTTTGCAGATGTTTCATTCTCACAAGAATGCGGGACACCCTGGGGCATCTAGAACTCAGGATCTAGTATCCAGGTGTGCTTGGTGGCCTTCTTTAGCAGCAGACTGCAAGGAGTTCGTTAGGGAGTGTGCAGTTTGCGCTAAGAGTAAACCCTCCCGGCTGGCACCTGTGGGTACCTTGCAGCCTTTACCCACCCCGAGTGAGCCATGGACTCATTTGTCCATGGATTTTGTGGGCGAACTTCCCAAGTCAGAAGGTATGTCGGTCATTTGGGTGGTAGTCGACCGCTTCAGTAAAATGGCCCATTTCGTGACCTTGAAAGGACACCCCTCGGCCCAGGAATTGGCCGACTTGTTTATTACACATGTCTTCCGGCTGCACGGCATTCCGGAGAACATAGTGTCGGATCGGGGAGTCCAGTTCGTTTCTAGATTCTGGAGGGCATTCTGCCAACAAATGGGCATGAAGCTGTCATTTTCATCGGGCTACCACCCACAGACCAATGGGCAGACGGAGAGAATCAACCAGTCATTGGAGCAATTTTTGAGGTGCTATGTTGCGGAGACGCAGAGCGACTGGGTCAAGTTTCTGCCCTTCGCGGAGTTCGCACAAAACAATTTGAAAAGCTCCTCCACCGGATTCTCTCCATTCCAGGTTGTGTCTGGTAGATTGCTCAAGTTCTCACCATTGCCAGTGGCCTCCACCCCGTTTCCAGCTCTGGAGGCCTGGCAGAGGTCTTTTAAGGACATTTGGCGTACGGTGAGAAATAGTTTACAAAAGGCGTTTCTTACTCAGAAGGGTCAAGCTGACAAGAAACGTTCAGTAGAGTGGAGCTTCCAGCCAGGAGACTTGGTTTGGGTGTCCACACGTCATTTGGCCCTGAAACAGCCCTCAGATAAATTGGGCCCCAGGTTTGTCGGTCCATTTCCGGTAGTAAGAAAGATTAATAATGTTACGTATACCGTCGACCTTCCCACCAGCATGCGGGGGGGGGTAAGGTCCTTCCATGTGTCCCTTCTTAAACCAGCAGTCCAGATGGGTCCCACTCCTCCTCCTCCCGTGTTGGTAGATGCCCAACCTGAATATGAAATGGAAAAAATATTAGATTCTCGCAAAGTACAAAACTCGGTACAGTACCTCGTACATTGGAAAGGGTATGGCATCGAGGAGAGGCGATGGGTACCTGGGAACCGTATGCATGCGGATGAGTTGGTGAGGGAGTTTCATGCCTTACACCCCGAGAAACCTGGTAGGAGTTGTCCGGAGTCCACTCCTCAGGGGGGGGGGGGGGGGTACTGTAAGGAAACGCGGAAAGGCCACCGTCTCTCGAGGTGAGGCGGCTGTTTCCGCGTCCAGCATGCCGCATAGGCAGTGCGGCGGAATCCGCATTGGTAACGGCGGAATCCGCATCAGAGGTGGCCCCCGCACTAGATACATTGCATGACAGTACTGGTGTGGCTGGGACTGATAGTCCACCAGGATTCAGACTTACACGCGCGCGAGCACAGAGGCAGAGTTTAAATAGCAGTTAGAAGGGTGTCGGCTGACCAGCTGGGTCAGCTGACAAATTCCACTGCTCTCATTGGACCAGCAATTAGGGAGGTCCTGGAAAGGTCCTAGAGTATATATACTGCTGGTTGTTCACTTGCTCCTTGTCTGGCGTGCGATCACATATGTGGGAGCACCCAGATCCGTAGTCAGATCCGCAAGTGTGCCGGGACCAGCTGGAGCTGTAATCCTACACTTAGCTAGATTCTGTTGATAGCTAAAGTACTAGTTTGATTGTGATTATATGTTATGACTTTTGCCTGCCTTGACTATCCTCCTGAACTCTGATCTTGTACCTCGATATTTCTGATACTCTGTTGCCGAACCCCGGCTTGTTCCTTGACTCTGCTTCTGCCTCCTGATTTTGTACCCCGATATATCTGATACCCCGTTGCTGAACCCTGCCTGTACTTTGACTCCGCCTTTGCCTCCTGATCTTGTACTTTATCTGTCCATGTGTGTACGACCTGGCTTGTCCGACCTCGAGAACCGACCTTACTGTTAGAGGCGGTTCCTCGCTCTGTTAGTAATCCTTCCTCCTGAAGGTTACTTCCAGTCTGTCCTTCCTACTGTCAGTCTGACTCCTCCCGTCTTGGAGAGCTCAGGTCTGCGGAAGGAATCTGTGCAGTACCCCGTGCTGCACTGAGGCCTAGTCCTCTAAGTGTTACTGTTACACCAAACACTACACTCTACTCAGGTGAACAGAGGTTAGCTAGTATATCGGATTATCAGTGATACTGCAGATCACGTATAATCTGGTATACATCTGTATTCCCAGTGATTCTGCAGATCACTGGTAATCAGATCCTCTCTGTGCTTCACCGATCGTTACAGAGAATTTCTCAAAAACGATAAGGTCTTCTTGACATTTTTTTTCCTCTTCTAGTCACTGCCCTCCTCTACATACCCTGCAAATTTGGTGTTTCTACTATGTAAGGGGACTTTGCTATTAACCTCCTGAGCGGTATGGACGAGCTCAGCTCGTCCATCACCGCCGGAGGGTGCCGCTCAGGCCCTGCTGGGCCGATTTTGATCAAATAAAGTGCAGCACACGCAGCCGGCACTTTGCCAGCCGCGTGTGCTGCCTGATCTGCGCCGCTCTGCGGCGATCCGCCGCGAGCAGCGGTGAAAGAGTGTCCCCCCAGCCGCCCGAGCCCTGCGCAGCCGGACCAATCAGTTCCGGCCAGCGCTAAGGGCTGGATCGGAGGCGGCTGACGTCAGGACGTCGGCTGACGTCCATGACGTCACTCCGCTCGTCGCCATGGCGACGAGGAAAGCCAAACAAGGAAGGCTGCTCATTGCGGCCTTCCTTGTTTATTCTGGGCGCCAGAGGCGATCGGAAGAACGCCTCCGGAGCGCCCTCTAGTGGGCTTTCATGCAGCCAACTTTCAGTTGGCTGCATGAAATAGTTTTTTATTAATTAAAAAAAAAAAACCTCCCGCAGCCTCCCTGGCGATCTCAATAGAACGCCGGGGAGGTTAACCGATAAATTCGGCGAGCGTTTAATTTTCCCACGATCAGAAGCAGAATTTTAAAATCGATTTTCTCAAAAACTATAAGGTCTTTTTGAAAAAAAAAATTCTCTTGTAGTCACTGAAAAAACTCAGGTGTTAGACCCCTCGAAACATCTTTTCCATTACTTTTGTGGCCAGCATAAATGTTTGTAGTTTTCAAAGTTTGCCTCCCCATTGAAGTCTATTGTGGTTCGCAAAGTTCGTACGACCCCGAACTTTTGAGAAAGTTCGAGTTCGAGGTTCGCAAACCTAAAATCGGTTCGAGCCATCTCTACTCCACACTAGCACCCTTTGTGTCCAAGTAGGTTCTTGCTCCTGTCACATGTAGTGGATCCTTCATACAGGCATGTAACATGTGGGACTGATATTTAATGGCAGGTCTAATCACTCAGCAACCACTTAATCCCCAGATGAAATTCACTGCAGATTCTTGGATTTTGTCAGGTCAAAAGTAAATATTGGCTTGTTTATACTACACCTTAGCAAGCAGAGAGCTGGTACCTACACAATCTGTTCGTAGTTGTCCATTATATTACATAGAAGTAAGATTAGCCAATCAAAACTGGATGTGTGTGCACCCTAAAAAATCAGATGGAAGAGACTAAAACAGCTTAAAAAAGATCATATGGAAGAGACTAAAGGGGCTTCAAAAAAAAAAAAAAAAAAAACTGGAGCCAAGGTGGAATTCATCCTGTCGGCGCAGGCGCCGTCTGGCGACGGATGGGGAAAATCGAACTTTTCATTGTACCGTGTATAGACACCATTAGTCATCACTGCAAAGTACCATAAGTCGGTGGAGGTGTATAACAGACAGGGGTGGGCAAACTACGGCCTGCAGGCCACATCCGGCCCGCGCGGCCATTTCATCTGGTCTGCCGAGGCAGGGCTGGATTTTGGGTCCCCTCAGGAGGTATAGACTCCGTGCCAGTTCACCAGCCGCAGCTCACATCCTGTCTGTGGGAGAGTTTGAGCAGGCAGAGCAGGGCTACAGGAAAATGGCGTCCGAAGCCCTGCACTGGAGACTACTTGTGTGTCCAGTACAGGGCTTTGGGCACTATTTTCCCGTAGACCTGCTCTGCCTGTCAGCGTGGGAAGTTTGCAGCCGGACTTGCTGCACAAAAGATGATCAGGGAGCTACGCTGGCCTAGAGAGGAGTCTTCTGCCACATGAGTAAATATTTTTTCTTTACAGGTGCACCACTAGCACCAGGGTTATTAGGGAGCACTGATGGGGGGAAACATAAAAGAGCCCTGCCTACGTGCATTTTCTAGAAAAATGCTGCCACATTAGATGTATTTTCTAGTTAAACTCTGTCGGAGGGGGTTTGCCTGCTGTCCCTGGGCCCTTGCTGTTTGTGGGTGAGGGAAAAGTTGTCTAATTATCTTTAGAGTCACTTTGCTTCTGTTTTGGGAGAAAACTTGGGCCTACTGTCTTTGCCTTACGCTGTTACTTTACAGTTAGCTCTGGCCACTTGTCATGGCCACACCCATTTTTTACTGCAGCAAGCTTTGCATCATAGGTGTTGCCCTAGGAGGGTGATTTGGGGTGCTGAAGCACCCCCTAAAATTGTCCAAGCACCCCTAAAGTACCCCCCAGCGTGAACTGACTTTCGGCGTCTAATAGACGTCTTTTCACCGGCAGCAGCAGCCCGTAGCTCATAGCACAACTCCGGCAGGGGCAGAGCAGGGCTACGGTAAAATGGTGTCCGAAGCCCTGCTCTGGAGACAATGGCTATCATTCATAAAGCATTTCCGCATGCGGTAATGCCTAAAACAGCTGACTTTACCGCAAACGTAGCAAAATCTGCATTCATAAAGGCTCCTTCCGCATCAAAAGCTGACATTACCGAGCAAAGAGATAAATCACCGCCTTGTGCGGTGATTATTGTAAAAAATATAGCAAAATGTTAATTCATAAAGATCACCGCAAGCGGTGTGAGGTCGGGAAGTACTGCTCCCTCTGATGTGGCGATAACAATGTAAGTGAATGGAGACACACAGACCTCCCAGGCAGCTGTAGCAGAGCGGAACAAGGAGAAATGTATCAACTCGGCTGCTTCCATGTCTCCGCAAGCCTACCGCCTGCCTACCGCCAGCTTAGTTCTGGGAATCTTCGCACTGCTACCGCAACTGCATACATTTTTATGAATCAGCAGCCAGAAGTCTAAAACACCGGCAGCGGTGTTTTCCCGCACTGATTCTCCTTACCGACAGCTCATTTATGAATGATAGCCTTTGCGTCTGCAGTGCAGGGCTTCGGGCGCCATTTTCCCATAACCCTGCTCTCAGCGCGGGAGTTTCAGTTCAGGAAGTCGGGGACGTTGCTGGCTGAGTGCAGAGGATCGTGGGAGCTGCGCGCCAGACGGTGGCCAGGACAGGAGGTCTTCTGCAGGTGAGTAAATGTTTTTTTTCATTTTTTTGTTTTTTTTATGGGCAAATCTGCCACATGATTGAACGTGTTTTCTGGGCAAATCTGCCACATGATTGAACGTGTTTTCTTGGCTAGTCTGCTGACTTGATTGAACGTATTTTCTGGGCAAATCTGCTCACAGAAAACCTGCACAATTATGTGAATTTTCTGGGGAAAGGGTCACTAAAACTTGGGCCCAGTGTCTTTGCGCATTTTAAAATACTTTTAAATTACAGTTAGCTCCGCCCTCATCCAGTCATGGCCACACCCATTTATTGCCACGGAGCCACAGCTCATCAGCTACCTCAGAAGTTGGTCCAGCACCTGCATAGCACCCCCCCCCCCCCCCCTGGAGCCGCCACTGCTTTGCATGCTGCACTCCTGCTTTATTTCTGCCCACATCCTCTTGTGGCTACACCCATTCTTTGCCTTTGCGTAGTTTTCATACCACACTCCTGGTCTTGATCCTCTGATTAAGGGCTGGTTCAGACGGGCGTCTGCAGAGCGTTTACCACCAGCGTTTGGGACTTGGCGGTAAAGAGCGTTTGTACCAGGCTTTTACCGCCGTTTACGCGGTGTTCAGGTCCCGATTTTCCCTGGTGTTCAAGGTGACACTGGGGCAGCTAACCGCCACGGGTAATGTTCCCATAGGGGAAGAAAAACGCCAACCTCATCTGAGAGCTACGTGAAGGCTGCTGAAAGCCCGACAGCGTAGCCACCGCAACCCCAGCAAACGCGACAGAAAGGCGGGCGTGTTAACCAGCCCCAAGTTAACACAACAGTTCTCTCATATTTGAAGGCTTAGGGCTGGTTCAGACGTCTAGTTCGGGGGCGGCGGTACGGCGATTGACGGCTTTGCGCCGCGATCGGCGTCTCTCGTCCCTGCAGGGGGACATAAAGCTGCGGCGGCTAGCCGTACCCTCGACGCCATATGCTGCTTCTAGGGCCGGCCAATACGACGCGTTAAATCAGGAACGAAACGGCGCGTTTGCGCACTTAACGGTAACCGCGCGATGCTAATCGCTCCCATTCACTTGAATGGGAGCATTTAGCCAACGAGTCCTGAACACTTAGCAGTAAACGCTGCCAAGCGTCCGTGCAATTCAGCCCTTACTCACCCAGTGTGGGTGAGTTGGAAAACATCTATTTTTTACCAGCATAAAAAAAGGGGTGTGCTCCACCCTGCAGGTGAGCACTGCTCTCTCTCATGCCAGGCTCCTGGATGAGGAGGTATATGTTAGGAACGATACTTTTGTTACCTTTACCTTTACCTTACCAGTAGTGTCCTACATACTCCCACATAAGAGCCAAAAGGCTCTTTTTAATGATGAATTTTCTGCCATGCCTATGCCCGATATTGAGCATATGTCATTCACCTTCTGGTCATTGCAACATTCCCAACACAAAGACTTTATTTTACAATAACCTGGCTACATAGATTCAACGGCAAAGTCTTTCTCCTAAATAAGTACCTTAACCTTATTTACATTAGAGAAGAAGGCTTCTCACAGGCAATGTTGGGTCAGACCAACTGATTTGCATAGCTCCGCCTCCTCCCGAACCCTATCTGCCTGTGCGGAAACGTTTAGGGGTCTGAGGCACAGACTTGTGCAGCAGCTTATTATGCCAAATAAATATGGTGCATGTGTGTCTCTTCTAAATAGCACCACTAGGGGGCGATATTGAATAATTTTGCCGTGTGATTCTTCCCTCGCTTCTCTCCCTCTAATCAGCTGTACACTGCTATTTACTCCCAGCTCCTCCGTCCCTCCAGCCAATAGAATGAGAGAGGCAGCCGAGGAGCCGCCCTCACAACAAGTTCAGGCCAGCTGCAGCCCACATAGGGTATCATTCATAAAGCATTTCCGCATGCGGAAATGCTAAAAACAGCTGACTTTACCGACCACTCGGCAAAGTCAGCATTCATAAAGGCTCTTTCCGCATGAAAAAAAGACATACCGAGCAGAGTGATAAATCACCGCCTTGTGCGGTGATTAACGGAACAAATGTAGCAAAATGTTAATTCATAAAGAATACCGCCAGCGGTGTCAGGTCGGAAAGTCCCGCTCCCTCTGATGTGGCGATACCAATGCAAGTGAATGGAGACACACAGACCTCCCAGGCAGCTGCAGCAGAGCGGAACACGGAGAAATGTATCAACTCGGCAGCTTCCGTGTCTCCGCCTGCCTACCGCCAGCCTAGTTCGGGGAATCTCCGCACTGCCACCGCACCTACACACTTCTTTATGAATGCCCACCCAGAAGTCTAAAGTACCGGTTGCGGAGAAGAACGGTGTTTTCCCGCACTACCGACAGCCTCTTTATGAATGATACCCATAGTGAGAGAATATTGCTCGGCTCCCGACTCCTCACAGTACGTGTGACAGGCAGGGGCTCTGGCAGCACAGGAGGACACAGCAGTGTCAGCTAAGCCTGGCCTCACACACCAGTCACTCCAGCCTGCCCTGTGCTGCAGAGGCTGTGCCTGTGTAACCCCCTCCTGTTATCAGCTCAGCTCTGCCAGAGGGAAATAAGTGCAGCAGACAAGCAACACAAACGTAACAAATCAGTCAAGCTGCACAACACTGCTACTATTACATGATGTCTGACAGAGCTTAGGCTAGTTGTGTAGAATGACATTTCCATTATAAGTGCCCTGAAGTATCCCCCTAAAATGCCTGTCTGTTGTGTAAAGTGCAGAGGTTTACTTTATGTGCATGATTAATGAAACAAGTTTATCCTTGTAAAGACTGGTATGCTTTTACAGTGGTCCTGAACTCTGAACTTCCTCTCTGCTGTAAAAGATAAGCAACAGCAGCAACCTTTAAAGGGACCCTGAGCAGTGCCTGAATTTAAAAGATTGCACTTACTTGGGGCTTCCTCCAGCCCACCGCAGGCAACGAGGTCCCCCGGCGTCCTCCTTGCTCCTCTCCAAGCGCCTCTGCCGGCCCCCGTTACCGGCGACACCCGGGTCGGGTGTCGGACCGGCACTTCCTGGATCCATACGCTGCTCGTCATCATGCCAGTCGCTACGCATCATCACAGAGGCCGGCGTGACAGGTCTGCGCATGCGCGGTTTCCTGCATATGCACAGACCTGCCACGCTGGCCGCTGTGATGACGCGTAGCAGCTGGTGTGATGACCAGCAGCGTAAGGATTCAGGAAGAGCCAGCTCCACACCCGACCCGAGTGTCGCTGGTAACGGGGCCCGGCGGAAGCGCAAGGAGAGGAGCCAGGAGGATGCCAGGTAAGTGCAATCTTTTAAATTCGGGCACTGCTCAGGTTCCCTTTAAAGAAAAAAACATCTCTTTGTTACAGCTGATACAAATCCTGCAATAAATCTGCAGTGTTTACTTCCTGCTTTCATGGAAGCAGACATATTGTTAACATCCTGTGTTTGCCAATCAGCTCTCTGCTGTGGTAGGAGCTGACACAGCTGAAGAGATCAAATTTCAACTTGTGATTATTGACAGATGAGGGGGCAGTTAGACTGAACTCTCTAAATACATACAGGATGCATTTCTGTAGGTTTACCTTCTGTCCTGTGCAAGAGTTCAGTTCCACTTTAACCACTTGACGACCATCAGTGTTAAACCCCCCTAAAGACCAGGCTCTTTTTGGCTGCACTGGGCTGTGCAGGCTTTTCCGCCTCCTGCACAGCCCAGCTAAGGAGCCCAGCGATCGGACTCACCTCCTATTTTTGTCCGTAAAGGGAAATGCTGCCGGAGGTGTCCGATCGCTGTTGCCACTTTTTTTTTTTGTTTCTTCTGCCTCATAGAGAGGCTCTCTCTCCCTCTGCCCCCCCCCCCCTCCTTCCTCCATCCCCTCCACCTGTAGAAATGAACAGGACGGAGATCCGTCCTGTTCTCCACCTCTCATAGGCATCAGCCTATGAGAGGACGGCGATCCCCGGCCAATCAGAGGCCAGGGATCGCCAATCACGTACAGCGCTGCTGGAGACCACAGCGCTGTACGGATGTAAACAAAGGGGATCTTTTTCCCCTTTCGTTTACAAACACTCTGCTAGCCTCAATCGGCTGCTAGCAGGCTAATCACGGAGCTCCGCTCTGTGAACTGTCAGGGAACGATCACGCATGCGTGTGGCCGTTCCCTGGGAAACTGCAGCTCCAGGACTTGATGCCAATCGGCGCCCGCCGTGGTCACGCCCATGGGCATGACGCGGTTGTTATGTAGTTAAAGTTTAGCTAAGACTAATGGTACACAAGCATTTAAATTCCATGTATAGTTTCCTGCCGTGGGCTCCCTAAGGGCCTGACTCCACTGATGCAGTTGTGTACGCTTTTCAGCAACACATCAATGTTACAGATAACTGCGTTAGTGGGCTCAGGCCCTTAGTGTGCATCCAGTTCTGTTTGTTCCTCCTCTGCCATACCAGGTAGTTGGGACGACTGCACATGTGCGGCTATGGCTGTGTGTGTGCTTGGTCTTATTCCCTTAGATGGGAGTGCTCTGAGCCTGCGCAGTTACAAGGCAATGAATGCTTTTGGCCATGGGAACGAGGCCAAGCACATGTGTGGCTAGGGCCGAGCATGCGCAGTAATCCCCAAATACCAGGGTGGGCAGCGGAGGAATGGATGGGACTGGACACACATTATTATTTAGTATTTATATAGCACCGACATCTTCCGCAGCGCTGTACAGAGTATATATAGTCTTGTCACTAACTGTCCCTCAGAGGAGCTCACAATCTAGTCCCTACCATAGTCATATGTCTACATCGTGTAGTGTATGTATTGTAGTCTAGGGCCAATTTAGGAGGAAGCCAATTAACTTATCTGTATGTTTTGGGGTTGTGGGAGGAAACCGGAGTGCACGGAGGAAACCCACGCAGACACAGGGACATACCTCTCAACTTTTTGTGATTAGAAAGAGGGACACTTAAGCCATGCCCCTGCCACACCCCTGATCACACCCTTAGTCACGCATACCATAAAGATTTTATGAGAAAAATATGTTTTATAATTCAAACCACACTTGTTCTTTATATCCTGGTTCATTTTCCTTCATATTAACATATTAAAATTAGTAATATATCAATTTAAAGGATGGGAATAAAGAGTCAATCAAACACATGTTTTAGTTGATAAATATATATATTTGCATAGAAAGAGAGACTAAGTCCTGAAAGAGGAACAAATGAGGAGGAAAGAGGGACAGGGCTCCTAAAGAGGGACAGTTGGGAGCTGTGCAGGGAGAACATACAAACTCCTTGCAGATGCTGACCTGGCTGGGATTGAAACCAGGGATACAGCGATGTAAGGCGAGAGCACTAACTACTATGCCACCGAGGGAGACTAAAGCCTACAGGGGGCTGGAGGAAGACCCAGGTAAGTATAAATGTTTGTGTACCATGGATCAGTGTGCATGATTGACTTGTGTATATATAGCACTGGGTGAGGGTTTTTGCTGGAGTTGTAAATAGTTTTTTCTGCCTTGTGGAAATAGGTAATACATTTTTTTTTAAATTAATAACTCATAAAAACATTTTTACATTTGTCAATTTGAGGCAGTTGCTTAGTCTATTGGGGGCACACGGTGGCTGCATCTGTTTATTGGGGCTTCTAACAATAGAGGGGTGTGAAGTGACCTGTTGCATTTACGGACCGTTTCTACTATCGCGAATTCGCATGCTTTTGCCGCATGCGAATTCGTATAGCCAATACAAGTGGATGGGACTGTTTCCACTTGTCAGGATTCCTTTGCGTTTTTCTGTGCAGAAAAAATCTGCACGGCAGAGCCATCAGAATTCGCATACCACATACCGCTATATGATTCGCATACAATGTATTTAATAGGGAATTTGCATGCGGTTTTGGTATGCGAATTTTCATGCGAATTCGCATACGATTTCGCATGGAATCAATGGAAAAGCACGCAGGCACCGCCATTATTATTATTATTATTATTTAGTATTTATATAGCGCCGACATATTACGCAGTGCTGTACAGTGTATATATATATATCTTGTCACTAACTGTCCCTCAAAGAAGCTCACAATCTAATCCCTACCATTGCCATATGTCTATATTATGTAGTGTAAGTACTGTAGTCTAGGGCCAATTTTAGGGGTAGCCAATTAACTTATCCGTATGTTTTTGGAATGTGGGAGGAAACCGGGGTGCCCGGAGGAAACCCTCGCAGACACGGAGAGAACATACAAACTCTTTGCAGATAGTGCCCTGGCTGGGATTCGAACCAGGGACCCAGCGCTGCAAGGCGAGAGAATTAACCACTACACCACCGTGCCGCCATGGTTAAATTCGCATACATCGTCATCCATGCGAAAGCGTATGCTAATTCGCATGAAAATTTGCATATAGCCGCATTCGAAATTCGCATCCGCATGTGAATTTTTACCGCGGCGATTCCCACCGCACAAGTGGAAACGGGCCCTAACTAATGTAGCCTAAAAAAAAAAGTAAAATATGTGACCACACCCACAACTTAGCTCCACCCACAACACCTCTGAAAGTGCGCTTCTGTCTCCGCCCCCTGTCCATCCAAAATGTTGGGTGTCCAGGCTTTTAGGAGCTTTTGACCTTAAAAAATTTGAAATAATGTTGGCAACCCTGCTGGATGGAGACGCACACTGCTGTCATGCTGTTAGGCATCCAACTGTCACTTGCTGCAGACATTATCGATTCGAGAAGAAATGGGTGAGTTCTTCCGAGGGTAGAAGAGGGTGTCCTCCACTGGTAATAGGGTGAGATAGAGGAATGGCTTGTAGCTAATATTCAGGACGTCTGTCTGCTCTGGACATATTATTACAGTATATTTCATGATAGATTCGCCTGTATTTAGCATTTACATTTTTCTGCTGCGCTTTTGCAGAGTACAGTGAATAGAGTGACCTATGCATTGCACTTAATGCACGTGGAAGGGGACCGGATGGAAACTCATACAAGGACAGAAAAAACATACTACCTCCATGCATATAGTGTCTTGAATCAAAACGCAGTATATGCAGCATGTATTTTGAGCTCATCAGATGCTAACTAAGAGGTGCCCATACACAGAGGCAAAGCTAAGGAGCAATGGGCCCCAGTGCAAATTTGACATGCCCCCTCTCCAGCACTTTATACATAACAATTGATGCAGTGCACCAAAACCTGCCAAGGACAACCACAGTGTTAGAGGTGCAAGAAGGGGATGGGGATCAGTCTGTTAACCACTTCGGGACCAGCACCCTCTGCTCCTTTAAGCAGGGCCGGGCCGAGGCATAGGCTGGAGAGGCTCCAGCCTCAGGGCGCAGTGTAGGAGGGGGCGCACAATTCATTCAGCTGTCATTCCTAATTGTGTTTGAAGCAGAAAGAAATAAGAAAAGGGGATACATGGCAGTGACTGCAAGCCATATAACTAGATATTAAGGTGTTGGGGAGGTTGTGGGCCCTGTGGCACCTCTTAGTCTAATAGCAATCAGTGAGTGACAGCTGGGGTGGCAGGGATGAAGGGGCGCACTTTGGTGTCTCAGCCTTGGGTGCTGGAGGACCTTGTCCCGCCTCTGCGCTTAAGGACCAGAGGGTGCTGGTCCAGTAAACCGGCGCTTGCCGACGAATCGCCGCTAAAATCCGCCGCTCACGCCGCTCTGTCCCCGCCGCAGGCTGCTCTCTCTGCCGTCGGTATGATGGCAGAATGCTGTGCGCCGGTCAGGAGCAGCTTTTATTGGCTCCTGACCCTGTCACTCCATGCAAGCCAATGGGAACAGCTTACATGAATGACAGGGCCAGGAGCCAATGATAACGGCTCCTGCCCGGCTCACAGTGCTCTGCCGTCATAGAGGCGGCAGGGCAGCATATGGCGGCGGAGATCGAGCGGCGGGGACGGGCGGGGGCGCGCAATCAATGGGACGTAGAGTTTATGTCAGGTCAGAACCGCAGCACCCCCTGCCTGCCGTAGATTTATACTGCAGCGGTCCGCAGGTAGTTAATGATCACTACTATTCAAAGCATCTATAGCAGTGATTATTTCCAGCATAGGACTAATAAAGAGCTATTACTGTGGTTGAGGGAGGTCCCCTATTGGTACACCACTGCCCATACACTTGTCACAACATGTCTGCCCCATCGTGAATTAAATAGATTATGGACTGTAATTGATTGAGGCCGGGTGCACACATGGCAGAAACGCTTGCGGAGTGTAAAACGCTGCAATGTTAGTCTATGGGACGCAGAAGGACCAGCGTTCCACCTGCGATTTACAGTAAGCATTCTGCAGACGCTTGCAGTGTTGCATAATATGCAGGCTGGCTGCCAAAACGCACATAATGATAGTCTATGGAGACGCATATGCATTGCGTTTTCCATGCGTTTTTCATTAAAATTTAAAGATCTGTGACGTATTTCCGCTTCCTAACGATTTGCATATATTTAAATGTAAAAACACATAAAAAAACACATGGAAAACGCATATGCGTTTTCCATTAGCAAACCACAAACGTACGCAAAACACTTGAAAAACGCAGCTGCGATAAAAAATGCAAACGCACCAAAAACGCAATACAAAAACGCAAACGCACCTACGGAAAATGCCGGATTTTCACTCTATGCTATCTGTGAATCTAGCCTGAAACTATCAATCGTGCATGTCGGTAAGATTTGTGTGTTCACACTGGAGCGATGTGATTTTGTAAAAATCCCCCACAGCATCTCTAGCATCTCTCAAAATCTCTAGCGCTTAAAAAGCTCTTGTAGTGTGGCCTGGTGCTTATATAGCTTTTTTTTAAAACATTGCCTCATTCTGTCATAGTTGCAGTTTGAAAAACCACACTCTTTCTTTTAAGCTATGAAGCAAAGCAGAAATAATGGCCCTTTGAACTGTTCTGCAGTAAAACCTTATCTCAAGCTGTCCCTCAGTGTTTCTTGGCTGTTAAAGAGAATGCAGGAACCATGAGAGGAATGGGAAGGCTAATTAGGGCCCAGAGCCTTCCCTTTAGGGCCCATTCACACTAGAAGTGCTTTTCTGAGTGTGAATGGGCCCTTACTTAGGTAAGTATCTGTTTGTTTGTTTGTTTGTTTGTTTGTTTTTTTAATGACTTCAGAGTTTAGACTCTCTTTAAGTGCTTCAGAAAACAGGATTGTATTCAACCCAGTGGGCTGAATAGCTCAGAGAAGCTCTTTTGCGTAGATATCAAGTGAAGTTTTTTTTAACTCTACCTGTACTGTAAAACCACATGAGACTCTTTTCTTTGCTACTAATGTTGTATATTTCTTAGCTGTACTATACATACAATTCACTATCCCATAAGTTTATTTTGGCTTCAGGTTGGCTTTAGATCATGGATGCATAGAGTACCTGTATCTGAAGCTCCCCATGATCGGGGGCATTGTGCCTCTTGAGAGTCAACCGTACCAGCTGCATATGGGTATATAAGGTAGATATAATTTATATCTGAAACTTGAGATGAGATGGGGGCACTGCGTCTCCCAGGATCCCGCTGCAGCAGTACCATATGGATATATACTGTATATGTAATCTGTATCTGAGACATCTCATTGTTGGGACGGGGAAGGAAATAAGGTCATGTATAAAGCGTTTGAGCGGCCCTCAGAATAATGAATTGGTAAAGGGATTTATTTTTAGCGGCTCTATTAGGCTCTTCTAGTAGCGGGCTCAAGCGCTGAGCACAGGTTATTAAGTGGCCTGTCTGAATGTACATCAAACGTGTCCCTGGTGGGAGCCCATGTTAAATTCCATCATTAAAACCTATTACGGAGCTATCAAACTCCTCCATAATTCCCTCTAATGACCTCATTTCCCTAAGTGTCACGGTGCAGCGTCGTGTCCCGTTCTGCTGACTGCAGAAATCAATGTCTAAAGAGATGAAAAGGTTCAGGGCCGGTAGCAGGGGACCCAGAAAACGCTGCGCTATTCCCCGTCCTATCCAGTCTATTAGCGTCCTCTGTCACACGCCAGCTATGGCGCTGATTGAAGGCCGGAGAGAGACCAGATAGGAGCCGGTGAGTCAGCGCCGGCCGTCGCGCCTCTCTGTTTTACGGCTCCTGTTATTAAGGCCGGGGTATATAAAAATGGATTATTGCATTAAAAGTTCAAAATGTTCTCTCTGTTTAGCCAGTTCGGCTCGGTAAAAAAATAAAAAAAACATCCGGAAGAAAGAGAGAGAGAGGGAAGGAGAGCAGAAAAAAAAATCCTCCCCCTTTTCTGGCCTAGAAATCATTTCGTAAATACAAAAAGTGGCCCCGGGGCTATTGGTGCCCAGGCACTCATTTTTAGAGTGGATAATTGACTTCTTTCAGTTGATAATTCATAGCTTGCATATGTTACCTAATACATCAAGCGCGAGAGAGTCCACACAGCCCCGAGCGCCGCGCGGCGTCCGGATGATGGATGACTGCATTATGGCCTTCTGAATGAATTATGTCTGACAAATACCTTGAGCAGGAGAGCCTGTCGCTCTATATCTATCCTAATCTGCCAGGAATTAGGACTATTTCCACATTAAAGAGAAAAAAAAGAGGAGGAATTAATGGAGCAATTGTGCTATTAAAAATGTATAACAGCTCGCCTTAACTCATCGATCATCAGACGCGACGCTACTTTCTAGGCGCTGTTCGCGTGAAAAAACAGGTCAGGATTATTATGACAGACATTCGCTCTTCCGTCAGCGCTCTCCTCGCACGCTGGCGAATGTGCGAATGGAACGACGGGCTGCGGTGGTCGGTGGCATCCGTGTTGTTTCTTGGTGGTATATTGTCCAAATAAATGAGTTGGCAAAGAGTTACATTAACCGAGCCATTGTATATGTAATAGACAGCGCAGGATTCAGCAGAATACTGGCCAAATCCTATTGCCACCTACTGAAACATCTGCAGATGCAAACATCTTATAGGCTCTATTACATTAAAGGACAACTGAAGTGAGAGGAATACAGAAGCTGCCATATTTACTTCCTTTTGAACAATACCAGTTGCCTGGCAGCCCTGCTGGTCTATTTGGCTGCGGTAGTGTCTGAATAATACCAGAAACAAGCATGCAGCTTAATCTTGTCAGATCGGACAATAATGTCAGAAGCACCATATCTGCTGCATGCTTGTTCAGGGTCCATAGCTAAGTATTTGAGGCAGAGGATCAGCAGGACAGCCATGCAACTGGTATTGCTTAAAAGGAAATCAATATGTCAGCCTCCATATCCCTCGCCCTACAGTTGTCCTTTAACCCTTGCTGGGAAACAGTGGGGTAGGTGAGGAGCAAGGGGCCCTATTGCGCATTTTACATTGGGCCCCATGGGCTCTATTGATATGAAGCTCCAAAACCTAACAAGGACAGTTTTAGTGTCAGAGAGGTGTAAGAGTAAGGAAACAGTTAGTTAAGAATAACTAAGAGTAAGGAAACAGTTAGTTAAGGATAACTACTATTCAAAGCACATATGAAGGTGTTCATAATCAGCATAGCACCATTGCAAAGCTAATAATATGGATGAAGGAGGGCCCCTAATGAGCCCCACTGGTCCAGAAGCCCGCATGCGCTCGCAACCTCTGCATCGCCTATTGCTACGCTACTGCTGGGAAAGATATTGTGTCCATGGATGTCCATAGAAAAAAGTGTGGGGCAAAGTCGAAAAGTGGGGCGGAAAAAAAAATGGGTGTAAAAGGCGTGGCCATGGACGAGGATGTGGGTGTGGTCACGGGTGGAGCCAAATTTACATGAACTTAGCAATGGTGGGACATTAGACTAAGACTATGGTAGGGATTAGATTGTGAGCGCTTCCAACAGAGGTGCCCCCCAGTTTAGGTAGTAACAGGGATCCCCCATGTGTAGTGACAGGGACCCCCCAGTTTAGGTAGTGACAGGTGCCTTCCAGTTTAGGTAGTGAGTTTAGGTAGTGAAAGGTGCCCCCCCAGTTTAGGCGGTGACAGGTGAACCCCCGGATTAGGTAGCGACAGGTGCCCCCCCAGTTTAGGTAGTGGCGGGTGCCCCCTAGTTTAGGTAGTGACAGGTTCTCCCCAGTTTAGGTAGTGACAGGTACCCCCTCATGTTTAGTGACAGGGACCCCACTTACCGTCAGTCACCCCAGCAGCCAGTGTCAGACCTCAGAATCAGCTGAAGACCAGTGAGAGCAGGCGCATGGCACCCCTGTGGACACGGCGCTGCATGATATCAATTCTGCATATTAGTGAGGTGTCCTGGCGCCTGCACTTAAAAGTCGCCGTCTGATCGGAGGTCTGCTGCTGGCTGCTGTGTTACATTATATGCACTGGGTAAGGGGGGGGGGGTGGCGGCTGACGGCCAGGGGAGGGGGCGGCCGCCCCATTTTGCCTCTGTGCGGACCGCCCATGAGTGTGACCATATTTAAGAAAGTTATTGGTGGTGATGGAGCACCAGGAATGAATGACTCTTTAGGCAATAGGGATCCATAATAAGCCTTATATTTTAAGATAACTCTAGATTGGAAATGGAAAACTGGTCAGGATTAAAAAAAATATATATATTAATAAACCATCTAATTTTATATGGTTGGGCTGGCAGAGAGCAGGGACAATCCACCTGCAGGAAAGCAGTAGTTACCATTTCTTTTTCTTCCTGGTAAAGCAGCAGGTTTTCCCTCTGAGGGCTGGTGCACACAGAGCGGTTTTTCCAGCATTTCTGCAGCCGCTTGCGGCTGCGGATCCGGTTGGTCAATGTATCTCAATGGGGTGGTGCACACCAGAGCGGGAGGCGTTTTTGCAGAAACGAAAAATGCCGGGGTGAGGCATTTTTTGGATTTCGGATGCGTTTCTGCCTCAATGTTAAGTATAGGAAAAACGCAAACCGCTCTGAAAAATGCCTGTTCAGAGCGGTTTTGCCGGCGTTTTTGTCACAGAAGCTGTTTAGTAACAGCTTTACTGTAACAATATATGAAATGTACTATACTGAAATCCGCTGCAGCAATCCGCAAAACGCTAGCAAAACGCCATAGATAAATAAGAAAAAGCGTTTCAAAATCTGCTAGCATTTTGCGGATCTGCTAGCGGTTTTTGGTGTGCACCAGGCCTGAAAGCATAGACCGGACTGTGCGCAGCTAAGGGAAGATTTTGCTGCCAAGATGCAAGAGGGTAAGTACTCGGGTGATTAATACTTCAAACCAATTCCGTAGGAATATTTTTCCTCTCAATGCACAGTTAACCATTTCAGCCCAAGGGTTGTTTTCACCTTAATAGAAGAGAGGAATTTTTACATTTCAGCGCTTCTCCCTTTCATTCCCCAATAACATTATCACTACTTATAACAACAAAATGATGTTGTTTTTTCCACCACTAATTAGGCTTTCTTTAGGTTGTACATTATGCTAAGAATGTTTTTATTCTAACATCAATTTAATGGGAATAATAAGAAAAAAAATGAAAAATAAAACATTATTTCCCTGTTTTCAGCCATCTTAGTTTTAAAATAAAACATTCTACTGTGGATAAAAGCCACACATTTTATTTTCCCATTTGTCCCGGTTATTGCAACGTTTAAATTATATCCCTAGTACAATGTATGGTGACAATATTTTATTTGGAAATAAAGGTGCATTTTATCAGTTTTACATCACTAATCACATGCCCATATTTGAATAGTATTATACCCTCTTGACATACATATTAAAAATGTTTAGCCCCTAATGTATATAGATGTAATTTTCCTATTTGACCACAAGATGTATTCGCACATGACTTCCTATAAGCCAGGGGTCCCCAAACGTTTTGGGTTGAGGGCCGGGTCAACATACTTTAGACTGCTGGGGGGCGGAGTATACATAAAATGATGTAGAAATCTTTGTTGGCCAGACAGTGATGCATACCCAGGTGACAACCTGCAGTCCAATTGAACAGCAGTGTCACCTGATGTGGAATTTGATTGGAAACCAGCGAATTACTGCTTTCTGGCTTCCATGTGGATGAGTGGTGCCAGCACTGCTATTCTATATGCGGACCAACAATATTTAAAGATGTAGCTGACCGCATCTATAAGTAATACATTTTGTGTGCGGGGGGCCAGTAAAAAAGCCTCAGGGGGCCACATTCGGCCTGCATGCCTTAGTTTGAGGCCCACTGCTATAAGCGTTCAATAAGTACGCTTAAAGGGAACCTTAACCGGCGGGGAAAAATAAATTCACTTACCTGGGGGCTTTCCCAAGCCTCCTGCAGCCGTCCTGTGCCCGCGCCGGTCCTTCGGTGCCCTCCGGTCTCCCTCCGCCGCTAAGTTTCGTTTTCGGCCGACCGCCAGTCGTCCTCCAGCAAAGCGTCCTCTTCTTCTGCATTCCCCGTCGTAAAGAGCCGTAAAGCGTGTCCACAGGACGGCTGCAGGAGGCTTGGGAAAGCCCCCAGGTAAGTGAATTTATTTTCCCCCGCCGGTTAAGGTTCCCTTTAAGAAGTAATGTGTAGCTGTGTTACTCGCAAGTGACGCATGCATCTCATTGATGCCTGCGATCATGGTGGCCTAGCGGGGAGATGAATGTATGGGAACCTTGTTTCTAACAATCGGCAGCGGGAGCTGCGGAAACTAGCAAGCGGGAGGCAGCATGGCGGCACCAATTGAGAATGATCACTGTTTTTGAACAATGGCCCTCGACCACCTTTGTTGTGTTGGTGAGAGATCAGACTGGTGGATCATCTTGGCCGTATGCAGATTGAGTGTGCGTTTTTCTACAACTCACCCCATCTGCTCCATGCCTCTCCAGCGCCATCAGTCCTCCTCCATAGCAGCAGAACACATTGCTAGCAAGGCTTTAGTCAGGCTTTAAGAGGCAGGGGCAAATCCAAGATTTTCCAGGGGGGGATTCCTGAAAGCGGCATGTGGGCGTGGCCAAAACATGATGTGCGTGGAGCCAAATACTAGCAGTTTCTAGAATAAATTGCACCCAGGGCGAGGGCGTAAAATGTGCCCCAATGTGGAGACAGGTATAGGTGCCCACAGTATAGGTAGCCAGCCGAGTATAGGTAGCCCATATAGTTGCCCCCAGTATAGGTTAGATAGGTATATGGCTCCAGTATAGGTTAGATAGGTATATGGCTCCAGTATAGGTTAGATAGTTATATGGCTCCAGTATAGGTTAGATAGGTATAGACCTCCAGTATAGGTTAGATAGGTATATACCCCCAGTATAGATTAGATAGGTATATGTCCCCCAGTATAGGTTAGATAGGTATATGCCCCCCAGTATAGATTAGACAGGTACATGCCCCTCAGTATAGCTTAGATAGGTATATGCCCCAGTATAGGCTAGATAGGTATATGTCCCCCAGTATAGGTTAGATAGGTATATGCCCCCCAGTATAGATTAGATAGGTATATGCCCCCCAGTATAGATTAGATAGGTATATGCCCCTCAGTATAGCTTAGATAGGTATATGCCCCAGTATAGGTTAGATAGGTATATTCCCCAGTAAAGGTTAGATAGGTATATGCCCCAGTATAGGTTAGATAGGTATATGCCCCAGTATAGGCTAGATAGGTATATGTCCCCCAGTATAGGTTAGATAGGTATATGCCCCCCAGTATAGGTTAGATAGTTATATGGCTCCAGTATAGGTTAGATAGGTATATACCTCCAGTATAGGTTAGATAGGTATATACCTCCAGTATAGGTTAGATAGGTATAGACCTCCAGTATAGGTTAGATAGGTATATACCCCCAGTATAGATTAGATAGGTATATGTCCCCCAGTATAGGTTAGATAGGTATATGCCCCCCAGTATAGATTAGACAGGTACATGCCCCTCAGTATAGCTTAGATAGGTATATGCCCCAGTATAGGCTAGATAGGTATATGTCCCCCAGTATAGGTTAGATAGGTATATGCCCCCCAGTATAGATTAGATAGGTATATGCCCCCCAGTATAGATTAGATAGGTATATGCCCCTCAGTATAGCTTAGATAGGTATATGCCCCAGTATAGGTTAGATAGGTATATTCCCCAGTAAAGGTTAGATAGGTATATGCCCCAGTATAGGTTAGATAGGTATATGCCCCAGTATAGGTTAGATAGGTATATGCCTCCAGTATAGATTAGATAGGTATATGCCCGCAGTATAGATTAGATAGGTATATGCCCCCAGTATAGCTTAGATAGGTATATGCCCCAGTATAGATTAGATAGGTATATGCCCCCAGTATAGATTAGATAGGTATATGGCTCCAGTATAGGTTAGATAGGTATATGCCCCCAGTATAGCTTAGATAGGTATATGCCCCAGTATAGATTAGACAGGTATATGCCCCAGTATAGATTAGATAGGTATATGCCCCCCAGTATAGATTAGATAGGTATATGCCCCTCAGTATAGCTTAGATAGGTATATGCCCCTCAGTATAGCTTAGATAGGTACATGCCCCAGTATAGATTAGATAGGTATATGCCCCAGTATAGATTAGATAGGTATATGCCCCCCAGTATAGATTAGATAGGTATATGCCCCCCAGTATAGATTAGATAGGTATATGCCCCTCAGTATAGCTTAGATAGGTACATGCCCCAGTATAGGTTAGATAGGTCTATGCCCCAGTATAGGTTGGATAGGTAGGCGGGGAGGGGGGGGGGGAGCGGGGAGAGATGAGTTTCCACTTACCTGCCTTCATCCTGCACGCAGCTTCTATCTTCTGCTTGTCCCGGCGCGCGTCGGTAAGAGCTCCCCCTGTGATGACATGCGGTACGTCATCACAGGGGGCGCTGTTACCATAGCGACAGACGCCGGGACAGGAAGTACATGGAAGCCGCGCAAGATCCAGGCACCGTAAGTGTCTTCTCTCCCCGCAGCTCTACCCGCCGCCAGCAGCAACCGACCCGAGGCCCCCCGCAGCGCCGCACACATATCCTTCTGGTCACGGGGTGGTGTTCCAGACACCCGGAATACCCCGTTCGGTGCGCCAGTGAGAGGGGTCATTGGTTCTTTTTGCTGTGAATGCTGCTGCCTGTTTTTGAAGTCTGTAAGGCAGGGGTCACACTTGTCTTTCAATTTTCTGCATGTGTGTTTTCCTGTGATCATTTGTATGCAGAAAAATGTGAACATTTTCACAGCAGCTAAGGTAATTGATAGAGACAACTGACAAAATGTGCAGAATTATCCTGCCAGATATGAGCAAAAAACACATTCAAATGTGAACTAGCCCATTGATTACCATGAGTTCTCAGTTTTAATCAATTTTTCTGTGTAGAAAACATGCAAGAAAATAGAGAAGTGTGACCCCTACTCTAACAACCAGTGCAGAGGGCAACCGTCAGGTCCTATGGAGTGTACGCAATAAAATGCAATAAGCAGAATTACAGCCATAAAGCTTTACTCACAATGAGTAGATCATAATGCATTGAATGTAATGTATTGCAATGTGCTCTACTCATCATGCGTTCAAACTTTCAATTCAGGTTTAACCACTTCACCACTGAGGGGGTTTACCCCCTGACCACCAGAGCAATTTTCACCTTTCAGCGCTCCTTCCATTCATTCGTCTATAACTTTATTATTACTTATCACAATTAAACGATCTATATCTTGTTTTTTCCACCACTAATTAGGCTTTCTTTAGGTGGGACATTATGCCAAGAATTATTTTATTCTAAATGTGTTTTAATGGGAAAATAGGAAAAATTTGGGAAAAAAATTAATTATTTTTCAGGTTTTTGCCATTATAGTTTTTAATTAATGCATGCTACTGTAATTAAAACCCATGAAATGTATTTGCCCTTTTGTCCTGGTTATAAAACTGCTATAAAATTGTCCCTATCACAATGTTTGGCGCCAATATTTTATTTGGAAATAAAGGTGCATTTTTTTCAGTTTTACGGCCATCCCTAATTACAAGCCCATAGTTTATAAAGTAACAGTGTTGTACCCACCTGACATAAATATTTAAAAAGTTCAGTCCCTAAGGTAACTATTTATGTATTTTTTATTGTACATTTTTTTATTTATTTTTTTAATTACAAAAAAATAAAAATTGGGAGTGTGGGAGGTAATGAGTTAATTTTTTAAAAGTAAAGTAAAAGTAATTTATTTGTATGTGAAAAATGTGTAGGGTGTAGTTTTACTATTTGGCCACAAGATGGCCACAGTAACTTTTTGTTTTAATGCGACCTCCAAGCGTCCTTCCGGAAGCTTGGAGGAAGTACTTGGAGGCTGGGTAAGATCACAATGATCGCGCTGCCCATCGGAGAGCAGCGGATCATTGCGGGGCTTAGATCAACGAATGGGAATGGATTTTCCTGTTCATTGATCTCCGGGCGAGCGGGCGGCGGCGTGTTTACTAGCGGCGGGCGGCGTGTTTACGAGCGGGAGCGCGGACAGCGGCGGCAGTGCGCAAAGTACGGATTTCTCCATCCCTGGGGGTTAAAGGATGGAAAAAGGGACGGAGAAATTCGTACGGGCGGGGGGAAAGTGGTTAAGTGAACCTCCAGACTAAAAATCTACTCAGCAGCACAGAAAAGGTTTGGTGTTTCTTTAACAGTTTCACAGCATCAAAACTTTGTTTTTCTTACCCAAGCCTCATTTTTAGCTGCACAGAAGTAAGGCCCCGTTCACACTGCACGCGTTTCCAGCCGCGTTTTGGAAACGCGTGCAGGTGGCCGACACGCACGACATCAGATATTGCATAGAGTGCAATGTCTGATGTTCACACTGCATGCGTTCCGGACCTGTGCGGTCCGGGAACGCATGCTGCACGCATTTTTTGTAAAAACGCATGGCTGTCCCATTCACTTTTCAGTGATGGGATCAGCCACGCAATGCATACGAACGCGGATGGCGTGCGTTCGTACGCGTTGCGGTCCGCATGCGTTGCGGTCTGCATTCTGCAGTCTGGGCCTAAGAAGAAGAAAATCTGCCCAGGCATGTTTCCCCTGATGCTGTGCAAAGCATGATGGGATTTCTGATGTTGTTCTCCTGCTGTTTTGGAGCAAATTTTTTTTTTTTTAATTTCAGATTTGAAGCCTAGCGCGCACAGCTGGGAGGGGTGAGCAGGACACAGGACAGTTGGAACTGTGTCTCATGCTCCTAGTCACTTCCTTTCAACCAAAAAGATGGCTGCCCCCATGAAAAAGATGGATGCCCCATGAAATCACAAACATGTGCCTGTTCTTTTAAAACAGGGTAAGAGATTATATTACTTATCCATTTTAATTACAGTGACATAACTAATGTAACTTAATGACAGTATGTTTGTTTAGGCTGAAGTTCCCTTTTAACACAGTTTATTGCATACACCTCTATTTCTCTAAACAGGTGGTGGCATTCACAACCATTGATCATTCAGGATTCCAGAATCTGTTGACCTCCCCAGTACATGTAGCAAATATGCCCCCAGTATTAGGAAGACCCAGTCCATCTGTCCAGTATAGTCAGATGTGCCCCCAGTATTAGGTAGTTATACTCCCTAGTATAGATAGTCACGTGTGTTCCCAGTATTAGGTAGCCTTCCCCATGTATGCAGAGTATGCGGTGTGGGCTGGAAAAGTTACTCCTTGCTAGATCTTCAGCCTGTCGCACAGTCACAGCATCTCCTCTCTGACTCCAGTGGTGTAAGTAATGAGAGGTGCCACTAATGAGCGTCATAGAGAAGAGCAGCTGGGCACAGGCTGAACCTAGAGGTAACTATTCCAGATATTTGCATCTGGCTGGTGCCTCCCGAGCCTTTGCCTTGGCCCTGGTAATCCCTGTTATGTATTGGAATTCCTACTGCATTTGCCTTCATAGTTGAAGCTGGACTGACTGGAAGTTATTTGCTTATTGCTATTAACCCATTAGCAGCTTCAATAGAGTTATTTGAGATAAGTGCACTTTTCACCACAGTGGGCAGAACTCGTTGTGCTGTAAATTCTTGGAATGCTTTGATCTCTCTATCTACTAGCAGAAAATATAGAAACTGAAAGCAGAAATCCTCTGTTATTTTCCCACACTGCCCCCTAGTGACAGGTGGCCACAAATATACATTACATGAGTACTCATTAGAAGCAAGGAAAAGTAACAAATAAGAAATAAAAATGTGCTAAAATAAATTGGCCTGGAGCAATAGCAAGCCTCTAAATACATTGGCTGCTAAAGGGTTAATACACATAGGGCCATATCCTATTCAAGGTGATAAGTAGCTTGCAGATGCGAGCTACTTCTCACCTTGCCATCGCGCGAGGATTACCGGCAAATCCTATTGCCCATAACCTTCGCGCGATGGCCGATCGTTAGGGCGCATTACTCAGGCGAAAGCCTGAGCGATGCTTCCTTTTACCGGGCGATGGGGAGTGAGGTTTACGCTGTGGTGCTGTCCATCAGCACCACGGCCTCACTCCCCACACATGCGCACTCGCCCGCTGAACATCGCCGATATCTTCCGCCGCAGCATATGTGGGTCTCCTTTAATAAGGAGACCCCCAGAGCTTCCCGTTGGGGTCTCCGCACACTTTAGAAGCCCCCGCGCAGCTCTGCAAAGGCTCCCCTGTCATTATACGTACCGCTGCCGCTCACCCGACGCCTCTTGCCGCAAAATCCGTCGTGTAATTACAGTGTATCTGACACTGTAATTACTGTGCGCATAGAAGGAGCCCGGGCAATAAAATGGCTCAGACAGCGGACCGATGGGGAGCCCGGCTGCAGATTCAAAGATGCTTTGCCCAGGCTCCTATGCGGACAGTAATTACAGTGTTAGATACACTGTAATTACGTGACGAATTTTGTGGCGAGCGGCGTCGGGTGATCGGCAGCGGTACGTATAATGACGGGAGCCTTTGCAGAGCTGCGCAGGGGCTTCTTAAGTGTGCGGCGACCTGACGGGGAGCTCCTTATTAAAGGAGACCCCCAGATGCTGCCGCGACGACGTGCGTTAGCTGCTTTAGACCTGCTTTTTGCAGGTCTAAGCTAACGCTCATGTCTGCCGGGAAGCATCCTGGAGGCATGAACAGGGTAATTGGATACCGTGTTAAGAACTCGTTGGGCGATTAAATTGCCCAAGCGAGTTCTTTTCCGCCTGGGGGGGGTCTAAAGTTTAGTAAGATTAGGCGATGCCCCCATCGCCTAAGTTAAGAACTCGCCAGTGCTTAGCGCTGGCGAGTTCAGCAATAGAATATGGCCCATAATATCTTACCACTAGATAAGAATTTTAAGAACATGCGTCTACTAACTCTATAAACAATAAAAAAAATACTGTAAATGATACAGCAGCACTCAGTACCAAGCTGCAGGTACAAATGCAGTTTAAAGTAGACCCAAACTAAAAATACAAGATTTCAGAAATAAAATCTTTTTCTATTTTCTAAATTATAATAATAAATAGCAGCCTTTTTTCAACTGCATGATGACAAATATAAAATATTTGACATTTATTGGAGAAACCCCTCCTTTCCTTTCATATTGCCGGCAAATAATCTGGCAAACTGGTGGAGTAGGTGATGTCCGGCAATGGCGGAATTGCTAATGGCTGCCACCTGTATAACCCTATTTATGCAAAGAGGAGGGTGAAAAGCATGCACTGAAATGCTCATAGGCTTGAAGGAGTGTTTATTTATATTTGTATGTGTCAGAGTGGTGCAACTAAATATTTTGAATTAAAAAAATGTTTGGTTTGGGTCCGCTTTAAAATCTTGGAATTTAAGAGCGAGAGGGGCATATGCATAACACTCCAGTAAAGTTGCTGTGTGTAGGGAGCACGCTGCAATGTTAACCTTATTATGTTGACAAGGTAGCAATTTGTACACTATTAGTGTGCTAGTAATTTTAATCACTCAAATTTTTTCTGTGTTTGAGAAAGAACAGGAAGTTAGATGAAATCAACTCAAAGTTTGAGGAAATTCCATCTTTGACAGTTGCCATGGAAACAGGTGTCCCCATTAACCTCCCTGGCGGTATGATATGTGCGGCTGCGCGGCCGCGGGAGGGTTTTTTTCAAAAAATTTTTAGCATGTAGCTAGCCTAGCGCTAGCTACATGCTTCCCCCCTCCCTGCGGCGTCCCTCCGTAGTCTCCGATCGCCGCCGGCGCCGCTTGCCCATAAGGAAATCCCATTCTGAACGGGATTTCCTTGAGGGCTTCCCCCGTCGCCATGGCGACGAACGGAGTGACGACATCGACATCGCCGACATCACAGGGAATCCCAATCCACCCCATAGCGCAGCCTGGCGGCGATTGGCCAGGCTGCGCAAGGGGTATGCGGGGGGGGCTGTATCGCGGCGGGATGCGGCGCATCGGGGGCGGCGATCAGATCAAAAAAATGATGTAAATCGGCATAGCAGGGCCTGAGCGGCATACTCCGGCGGCTTACCCCATGTCACACACGGGGTTACCGCCAAGGAGGTTAAGAGATTTCTCTCCAATTCTTGTTCCAGTGACAGCCGTAAAATTCTTTCAATTTGCTTTGTGTTCTGTGCCAGTGCCGACTGTTGCAGTTACAGGAGTTGAGAGGATATTTCCCATTGGGACCTAGACAGCCGTAAAAACATTACAAGGGTTATAACACCTGGTCACAGGATCCAAAAATAAAAAGTTTTGCCCATAATCACCCTGTAATAAAGGGACCAGTGATTCTAGTTTACAATCAGAAGTTACAAAAATCAGGCTCTTTAAGTCTGGAAAAAAAAAGACTTGAAGGCTATTAACTATGCATCCAAGATTAGTATGACGTATGAGTATGACAAGTCAGATGGTTGTTTCAAGACCTGCAGAAAAGTTAAAGAGACATTGATTGGCAATGAAAGCCCATTTCACAATAAGTATTATATATAGGCAGGAGTTCAGTGAAAAATGGTGTGGGTTAAAGAACGGCGAATGGAGACGCCGATAAAGTTATTTAAAACGCTATTTAGCGTTTTATTCAAACCGCGCTGCAGCTTACCCCTCCTGCCTGTAGTGAAGTCCCAGCATAGATCCAGCAGACTTAGCAGGATGATCGGCTCAGGCAAGTGCCTGCAGCCACAATGATGACAGAGGCAGGACTGTGCGCTTAGGGCCCCATAGTTCCGGTAGTGTTACCGCTCCTCTGCCTGACCAGCTTGCACTGTGCTCCATATGATTTGTGGTCAGGTGGGGAGCGGTAACAGCACGGAAGTATGGGGCTGTCAGCGCACAGTCCAGCCTTTGTAATCATCACTTCTGCAGCCACTTGCCTGAGCTGAAAGTCTGCTGGCTCTATGGTGGGATAGGCAGGAGGGGTAAGCTGCAGTGCGCTTTGAATAAAACGCTAAATATCATTTTAAATAACTTACAATGTAAGTTACTGCGCTGCACCAACTGTATGGTTAACAGTTAAAACGCTAAATAGCTTTAACAATTAAACTTAATGCGGCGCCATTATTATTCACCTGGCACTATGCGCCATTTTTATCTGCTCCGGTAGACAGGGGAGGATCCTTTATACAAGATCCCCCATCCCATTTGGCCACCTCTCCATGCCATGCTATGGACTAGTGGGGAGCCCCGGGCGGCAGCAGAGATGCTTTTGCTGCAGCATCCTATATAATCATAGCCCTGTCACTGCGTCCTCCTGTGTCCCTGTGTTGTGCCTGGCGCACATTCACAGCATGCAGACGGGCTTAAAACAGAGAGGAGGACATGTGCAGGGGGACAGGCGGCGATGGTCGTGAAGGTGCGCACACGGGGGGATAGTGGCCGAGGCCTAGCACCCGTTTTTCAAAGAGCGGGCTTTTTAACTAGCTCTGTATAATACTAGTGAAATGAAACCCTGGCGAAAGCATCTTTGAATTTGCCGCCAATGTTTCATATTGATATCTATAGCAACCAATGGAATTCCTTAAACGGGAGGAATCCCCTTGGTTACTATAGAAACCATTATGAAACCCTGGCAGCAAATTCAAAGATGCTTTAGTTGAGGGTTTCACTAGTGGGGAGCGGTGGTTGTGGTGGTGGACCCGGTGGGTCGATGCACCTGCAGCAGAAAGCAATAGTGCCAGGAGAACGCTATAGTGGGAGAGAATGGAGCGCCTGGAAGAAGTGCGGTGGACATTGGGAGAGGGTGTCTGGCAATGTAGTGATAGGAGAAAATGAATTGCAAGCACTCTAAAGGCTCATACACACATCAGACTATAGTCTTTGGAAAATGAAAGATCACAGACCAATCTTACCACCCTTCATGTAGTATGAGAGCCATACCCTACACAGTCTTTTCTATGGCGCTGAACTCCCCATAAAAAAAAAATCTTTGCAAGATGCTGCACACACAGATGCTGTACAGACACAAAAGATCAGTATCTGCAAAAGATCTGTTCCTGCCAAAAATCCATTCCTGCAAATTGCAATGATAGTCTATGAGATCTGCAGATCATCATACACACATGATTTAACTGACATTCATCTGCAGATCAAGCAATCATCCGCATATCTGAAAATCCATCCTGGTGGATCTGATCTGCAGATAAATGTCAGTTAAATCATGTGTGTATGATGATCTGCAGATCTCATAGACTATCATTGCAATTTGCAGGAATGGATTTTTGGCAGGAACAGATCTTTTGCAGATACTGATCTTTTGTGTCTGTACAGCATCTGTGTGTGCAGCATCTTGCAAAGATTTTTTTCTGATGTGGAGTTCAGCTCCATAGAAAAGACTGTGTAGAGTATGGCTCTCATACTACATAAAGGGTGGTAAGATTGGTCTGTGATCTTTCATTTTCCAAAGACTATAGTCTGATGTGTGTATGCACCTTTAGACTAAGCTAGCTAGACCTGGTTAATACTGGCTGCAAATTAAAGGCACATACTGTGCCCACTACAGCTACAACAGGTGCTAAGAAACAATTATACTCTTTACTTCATCTTCTTTAAAGGTCAACTGACGTAAGGAGAATATGGAGGCTGCCATATTTGTGTCCTTTTAAACAACACCAGTTGCCTGGCAGCCCCACTGGTCTATTTGGATGCAGTAATGCCTGAATACCACCAGAAACAAGCATCCAGCTAATTTTGTCAGATCTAGCAATAATGTCAGAAACACCTGATATGCTGCATGCTTGTTTAAGGGCTATGGCTAAAAGTATTAGAGGCAGAGGATCAGTAGGACAGCCAGGCAACTGGTATTGCTTGAAAGGAAATAAATAGGGCAGCCTCCATATCGCTCTCACTTCAGTTGTCCTTTAAGAGAGACATCAGTTCCACATATTGTAACACGTCAGCAGACACCACTTGTAGACTGTCTTATGTCCCCACCTACCCAAATTAAAAACTACCCAATGATTTGAGAACAGGCCTGCAAATAGTGACTCGGGAGCTAGCTTAGCTAAAGGGAGGGTGTGCAGCGCAGGTGGTATTCCAAGTACTCGCGGGGGGACCACCTGCAGCTGCACCCAGAGGAACGAACGTAGCGCGCAATGGCGAGTGGTTAGCAATGTAGGCGGCAAGCAAAGGTGCACAGAGTGCATGAGAGCGAGGTAAAAGTGATCTGGTGCTGAAGAACCGCACTACAAAATCACCCGGCAGGTAAGAGCAATGCTCAGAAGAATGTCTGTTATTCACCTGAGCAAGGCTTTACTCACTCAGTCATTGGACAAGTAAAACCACCAAAGCACTCAGTGACCTTATCACCTGGAACTGCATGTGGCCCCTTATGTGTTTCTCTCATGTGTTGGCACTCTTTACCTGTTTATCTCATTAATTATTTCTTATGGGCAGGACCGGTTTTAGATTTTTTGCTGCCTGAGGCAAACTTGTGAGGATGCACCCCCACCACCCAATTTGGAATGATCGCACAGCACCCAACAATTTACACTGCTTAATTTGATGTTCTCACATGACATGCTGCAGCTCAACACAATAGCACACTAGCCGGCAGTGAGTCTGTGACAAACAAACTGCTCGCCCTCAGACGCTCTATTCCTCCTCAGGAAGGTACATACAGTACAAAAATGCTGCCCCTGAAATCTCTGCGCCTGATGCAAATGTTTCACCTTGCTTCATGAGAGAACAGGCCCTGCTCATGGGGCCTATTACACAGAGCAGCTTTAAAGAGACTCTGTACTGAAAAAAAAGTCCCCTGGAGGTTACTTACCTCGGAAGGTGGAAGCCTTAGCGTCGCTTCCCTCTCCCCTGTAGCTGCAGGCAAGCCAGCGCTGGCTCCCCCGAAGCGTCCCACAATCCTCGTTCGACAAGCCTGACAAGGCTTGATATATTTACCTTCCCTGGTTCCAGCGGGTGGCACTGTTGCAGCTCTCAGCACGGAAATGGACGATCTCCATCAGGTCCGCTCTACTACGCAGGCACAGGAGACTTGCGCCTGCGCAGTAGAGCAGCCGACAGCGATCGGCTATTTCTGCCTATCTCCGAGTGGAGAGCCGATACTGCACCTGCGCTGGAGCCAGGATGGTAAATATGTACATCCCTGCTGTGCGGAGGGGAACAACGAGACCGCCGTGGGACACAGGAGGACGGGGGAAGCCTCGATAGGATCCAGAGGCTTCCCCCACCCGAGGTGAGTACCCCCACAGGTAGTGCTTGGCAATTTTATCAGTACTAAAGACAGGGGGGGCAGTGCGCATTACCTTATTAGCACAGCGCATTTTACCAGGGTTGAGTGCGTATTGCTATGATAATGTGCAGTACATTTGCAGCGTTCGGTTTGTTGCCATAGCGTGTCGTGCTGTTTGGGTAACGTACTGCCCCTCTGTCACGGACATGACTTGGTACAAGCAGCCCTGTCGGCCATGGAGAAAGATGCTGGACAAAGGAAGAAAGGGCTCCAGCAGGCAGGTGAGCCAGCAACACTCACCACAGGCCTGGGGGTACACTATACAAGGGGGAGACCTGCGGCTGCACACATTTCCACGAGATTTCATGCTTAAAGCAAGACTGAAGCAAGAATAAACTTAGGAGATAATGAACTGTATGTGTAGTACAGCTAAGAAATACAACACTAGTAGCAAGGAAAAGATTCTCAGTGTTTTCCAGTACAGGAAGTGTTAAAAAACTTCAGTTGTTGTCTATGAAAAAGAGCTTCTGTGAGCCCTTTGACCAAACTTGGGCCAATTACAGTGCTGTTTTCTGAAACTGATACATCAAAGAGACAGTGAGAGACAGGTTGAGATAAGGTTTTGCTGCATGGAAGTTCAAAGAGTGATTAGATTTGCTCTGTTTTATAGTTTAAAATACAGAGTGTGGTTTGTAAACTGCAAATATAACAGACTGATTCAATGTTATATAAAAAAGCTATACAGATGAAAATAAAAATATGAGACTCTTTTGTTTGCTACTAAAGTTCTATTTATTATCCGTACTACACACACAATTCATTATATCACCCGCTTCAGGTTTGGTTTAAATTCCATTCATTTTTCTTCTTTGTACCCAAGTTGCCAGCACCTATTCAGAAAGGAGACCTTGGGCTAAACTCGCTAACACTGCTACTGCCTACTGAGCGCGCTTTTGTGGCTGCAGCTTGAGAGCTTTGATTCTGCCAGGTGAAAAGCGCAATATGAATGTTACTTGTCTTGTCTAATATAGCAATAATGTGTATAGTAGGGCACATACTAATCCTCACTGTGTTACAGCCTTAAAATGGGATAACTGCACAAGAAATGTGAAGGATATGTACCTGTGTACAATGTATATCACTGCAGTTTACGCAATATTGTCAGTTCTTGATGATTTTCCTACTATACATGTGTTTTATCTTGAGACTGGGTGGAATACAGTCCTGTTTTCTGAAGCAAAGAAACGGTAAAAGACAGCTTCAGATAAGTCTTTACTGCAGGGAATTTCGATGGGCCGTTAGCTCTGCTCTGTTTGGTTTGTAAACTGTAAATATGACAGAATGTTGCAATGTTATATAAAAAAAAAAATAGCTATATAACTGAAAATAAAAACAAGACTCTTTTATTTGCTACTAATGTTCTATCAATTATCCGTACTATACATACAATTCATTATATCATAAGGTTTTTTTACTCTTCATTGTCACTTTAACCATTTCAGCCGCGCAGACGTGATCCTCACGTCCAGGCGGCTGCTCTGCTGCGGAGCCGTGCTTCGGCGCGCTCCCGCGCGCAATCGCAGGCACGCCCCATGCCCCTGTGCTGTCCCCCAGTAGCCCTGGGATCAGTGAACGGGAACATGGTTCCAAATCACCCATCCGTGTCCCCAGCAGAAAAACCGAAGCGCTCTTACTAGAGGCTTCAGTCTTTGGCCTAGTGCACACCAGAGTGGTTCGGCAGCGGTTTTCGATCCGCTTGCGGATGTGGAAACGCTTGGGTAATGTATTTCAATGGGGTGGTTCACACCAGAGCGGGAGGCATTTTGCTGAAACGCATACTCCCGGGCTGCTGCAGATTTTGGATTACGGAGGCGTTTCTGCCTCCAATGTAAAGTATAGGAAAAATGCAAACCGCACTGAAAAACGGCAGTTCAGAGCGGTTTGCCAGGCGTTTTTTGTTACAGTAGCTGTTCAGTAACAGCTTTACTGTAACAATATATGAAATCTACTACACCAAAAACACTTCCCAAAACCGCAAAATGCTAGGTGAAACGCTACAGAAAAAGAAGAAAAAGCATTTCAAAATCTGCTAGCATTTTGCGGACCTGCTAGCGGTTTTTGGTGTGCAAATAAAATTTTCTGCGTCCTCCTTGTGCTTCCGGTGATCGAGAAGCACAAGGAGAAAAAAAATAAACTCATCTACATATTTTTTACATTACAATTTACACATATAATAACATTAAAAAATTAACTGTTTATTTCCCACACCAAAATATTACCCAAATAACATTTTTAATGGAAAAAAACAATTACAATTAAAAAAAAAAAACATAAATAGTTACCTAAGGGTCTGAACTTTTTAAATATGCATTTGAAGGGGTTATATTACGAACATTTTTTAAAATTATAGGCTTGTAAATAGTGATGACGCAAAACGGAAAAAATGCACCTTTATTTACAAATAAAATATTGGCGCCATACATAGTGATAGGGACAAAACTTAAATGGTGTCATAACCGAGACAAACGGGCAAATAAAATACATAGGTTTTAATTATGGTAGCGTGGATTATTTTAAAGCTATAATGGACAAAAACTGAAAAATAATGTATTTTTTCCATTTTTTTTATTAATCCTGTTAAAATGCATTTATAAAAACATAATTCTTATCAAAATGTACCACCCAAAGAAAGCCTAATTAGTGGCGGAAAAAAAGAGATATAGATCAATAAATTGTGTTAAGAAGTGATAAAGTTATTTGCGAATGAATGGGAGGTGAAAATTGCTCTGATGCATAAGGTGAAAAATCCCCACGGGCTAAAATGGTTAAAGAGACTCTGTACTAAAAAAAAAAAAAAGGGGGGGGGCCCCTGGGGGTACTTACCTCGGAAGGGGGAAGCCTCTGGATCCTATCGAGGCTTACCCCATCCTCCTCCGTCTCAAGTCGACTGCGCAGTAGAGCGGACCCGACTGGAATCAACTATTTCCGCCTGATCCTGAGCTGAGAGCCGCGTGAGAGTATTGGTATACTAGCATTAACAGGGACCCCAATCGACAGCGGTTGCAGCGGTGGTGGACCCGAATGGACAGAGGCAGGTGAGTATTTTGCAAGACATACACAGCGAGCAGCCTAATGAGAAGTGACACAATCCATTCTCATAGGCTAGCATCTATTCCATCAGCCTTTATCCGGTCCATCTGGAAGAGTCGTATGGGACCCAAACTTGTGTTCCGGTGCAAGCACCGCATTGCACCACAGAAATCAGCCTTAATATGACACCATGCCACGATGCAGCAACAGGGTCATACGCATAGCGTCATAGTATATGCAGGGTCATATGCATTCCCCTGACTAGTGACGTACTCGCTACTGGACATAAGCAACAGGGTCACGTGCATAGCGCCTCCCTTCAACTAGTGTCGTACTCCATGCTGGGCATGGGCGACAGGGTCATGTGTATAGCACCTCCCCATGACTAGTGACATACTCCCTGCTGGGCATGGGCGACAGGGTCATGTGCATAGCACCTCTCCCTGAGTAGTGACATACTCCCTGCTGGGCGTGGGCAACAGGGTCATGTGCATAGCACCGCCAGCTGACTAGTGACATACTCCCTGCTGGGCATGGGTGACAGGGTCATATGTGTTGGTAGTAGATCATTACTAGCTAAACTGCAGTATAGTAAAGCAACCACAAGACGTCACTGTGTATGCAATGTGCTCCAATGATCTCTATGGTATTGTGATTTCCTGTATGAGTGTTCCTCGCTGCATGTTTTTCTTCTGTAAAGAGTTCTAACTGGGTGCCGATCTGTGTGTACAGATTATTGTGCTCCATCAATATGCATAGTGTCCCTCCCAACTAGTGACGTACTCCCTGCTGGGCATGGGCAACAGGGTCATATGCACAGCGCCGCCCCCCCAATTAGTGATGTACTCCATGCTGGGCATGGGAGACAGGGATATATTCATAGCGCCGCCCACCGACTAGTGATGTACTCCCTGCATGCTCCTTGCGATGGGAATCCGGAAGAGAAGTGTAACGTGGAACGACACATTGCTCAAGTGGAAAAAAGGGCCTCAAAGTGTTGAAATGAGAAAAAAAACCATCAAGCTACAATACTCTTCTGTGCACTTCCGCATACCCCGAAGCAGGAAGTGACTGCAAGCGTGCGCCACTTTATGCTTGCCCAGATGCCAGATGGCGAATACCATGTAGTAACGCAGTATTCCCCAAAGGCATGCATGCAGCACCGCACCACCGCTTTGCAGTGTGAAACCAGCCTCAGGGTCGAGCTCGATGCTGATGGACTACACTACTTTGATGTGTGCCTGTATCTTATAGCAAACCTGAAGCAAAAAAAAAAAAAAAAAACTTATGATATAATGAATTGCATCTGTATTATGGATAATGAATAGAACATTAGTAGCAATGAAAAGAGTATCATATTTTTATTTTCAGTTATAAAGCTTTTTTTAAATAACATTGCATCATTCTGTCATATTTGAGACTTTTTTCTTTGCTACTAATGTTCAATTCCTTTAGGTAGCCATACACTGGTCGATTTGCCATCAGATTCGACCAACAGATAGATCCCTCTCTGATCAGATTCGATCAGAGAGGGATCGTATGGCCACCTTTACTGCAAAAAGATTGTGAATCGATTTCAGCCTGAAACCGATCACAATCTGTGAAGCTGCCGCTGCTGAGCTATAGTAACTAATTTCTGCTTACATTTGCTTTTATGCTATGTCAAATCCGCCACTGA
The DNA here is from genome assembly GCF_040937935.1 of Hyperolius riggenbachi. Lineage (NCBI taxonomy): Eukaryota > Metazoa > Chordata > Amphibia > Anura > Hyperoliidae > Hyperolius > Hyperolius riggenbachi. Next base: position 81,661,523 of record NC_090651.1, read on the forward strand.
TAATCTTATATTGAGCTGAGGGCTTTAGGATTTGGCTGATGTACATATATGTTTCACATAGAAGAGGGGGCTGCACATAGAATGGGAGGGGGGAGCTGTAGCACATGGAAGGGAAGCACAAAAAAGATGGCTTAGGGGTTGAAAAAGTATAAAATCCGGCCTTGGTCTTGAATCGCCCATCTATCGTTTCTTGTTCATGTTAAATCGGGATTTTCAGCCATAAAGATAGATATGACAGTGCAGTTCTGCATAATCCATTTCAGGCAGGAGAAAAAAAAGAGTAAGGGAGGAAATGACATCAAGATTGGCTTCAGTCAGAGGCAGTAAAGATGGAAAATGCTTGGAACAGTTTTCTCTTTATTTACTATATGAAATTCACTGACATCAAAACCTGGACAGTACAATACGTATGTTATGTAAGTAGAACAAGTATTTACTGGTATCTACTCATTTGTGTATTTTTTCCCTGGGATAGTATGGCTGTCCCTGCTGCTTTAAATAATGATTAGCTTAGTATATAGACAGGCCTCTGTCACACCTCCTGCTAAGCCCCGCCAATCCCAAATCACACATACCATAAGCAATTCACAAATAAAATATAGTTTCATCATTCCAACCACTCTGGTACAAATTATTATGACATTTTAATAAAGGCCGGATAGTGTAATGGTTAAGGGCTCTGCCTCTGACACAGGTGACCTGGGTTTGAATCCCCTGTTCAGTAAACCTGCACCTATTCAGTGAGGAGACCTTGGGCAAGACTCCCTATCACTGCTACTGCCTATTGTATGCACCTTATTGGCTGCAGCTCAAGTGCTTTAAAGTGAACCTAAAGCCGATAAAAAAAAATGAGATTAACTCACCTGGGGCCTCCCTCAGCCCCCTGCAGCCGATCGGTGCCCTCGCAGCTCCGCTCCGATGTCCCAGGACCCGCCAGCGAGCACTTCCAGTTTCGTCGTCACTGGCCAACAGGCATGGGAACGCGAGTGATTGTTCGTGTTCCCAGCTTGTATATCGCCCCCTATGCTGCTATTGCGGCCAGGAGGTCACAATAGCAGCATAGGGGGCGATATACAAGCTGGGAACGCGAACAATCACTCGCGTTCCCATGCTTGTCGGCCGGTAACGGCGAGTGACGGCGAAACCGGAAGTGCTCGCCGGCGGGTCCTGGGACATCGGAGCGGAGCTGCGAGGGCACCGATCGGCTGCAGGGGGCTGAGGGAGGCCCCAGGTGAGTTAATATCATTTTTTTTTATCGGCTTTAGGTTCACTTTAAGACCACCAGGAGAAAAGCATAATATAAATGTTATTTGTCTTGTACATATTAAGCAATATATCAGTTTAAAGAATGGGAATAAAGTTTAAAATCGCATAAACATATTTGTAGCACACATATACATATACTTACACAGATCTCTACATCAGTCCCAAAAGAAAAAACAGATAAGGAAGAAAGAGAGAGAAATAGGGATAATTAGTTCCAAGATAGGGATTAGCCCTTCTCAGTTGGTAGGTTAGCTATGCACGGCTCTCTAAGCAATTTGGATTGTTGCAGCTGCTAAAGTATTCCTCAGAAAAGATGCAAATACTGTACATATGGAGTGTGAAAATAGTTTTATTCTTTCTTCTCATCCTGATCTTTTCAGAATAGGACACAGATGTTTGTGTGTGTGGAGCTTTCCTGCCATCTGCTGGCCATGTCTGGTTCAACCACTTTAGTTTCTGTAATCGTTGCCAGATATAGGGGTATATTCACTAACCCAGTGTTCTCTAACCCTGGCCCTGGCCCAATAACAGTGTTATGAAAATCCTCTCCGAGGTAGTTAACCCCCTTGGCGGTATGAAAAATACCGCCAGGGGGCAGCGCAGCAGTTTTTTTTAAAAAAATTTTTTTTTAAATCATGTAGCGAGCCCAGGGCTCGCTACATGATAGCCGCTGCTCAGCGGCATCCCCCCGCCCCGCCGATCGTCTCCGGCGATAGGCGATCAGGAAATCCCGTTCAAAGAACGGGATTTCCTGGAGGGCTTCCCCCGTCGCCATGGCGACGGGGCGGGATGACGTCACCGACGTCAGCGACGTCATTGGGAGACCCGATCCACCCCTTGGCGCTGCCTGGCACTGATTGGCCAGGCAGCGCAGGGGTCTGGGGGGGGGGCGCGCGCCGCACCGGATAGCGGCGATCGGGCGCGCGGCGGCGGCGATCGGGGTGCTGGCGCAGCTAGCAAAGTGCTAGCTGCGTCCAGCAAAAAAAAAATTATGTAAATCGGCCCAGCAGGGCCTGAGCGGCACCCTCCGGCGGCTTACCCCGTGTCACACACGGGGTTACCGCTAAGGAGGTTAATCAGCTCTGCTGAGACACTAAAACCCCACTTATGAATGTTAGTGGTTTCCTGCAAAACATGTACTTCTGGTGGGCCTTGAGGACAGAGTTTGGGGAATCTACACTGGCCTACAATAAAACTGGCATGCACAGTGAGCATAGGGCGGTTTTACCAGTAGTTCCGACAGTTTGGCAGTGTTCGTTGCGTTATTAGCGCACCCCATGTTAGCTAGGTAAGGCATCTGCTGCCAGGGTACCATGGGTTGTGCAAGTGTTGTAGTACCTTGGTAATGTAAGCATTAGAGATGTCCTGAACGGTTCGCACGCAAACCTATTCACGCAAGCAATGAGGATTCGCGTTCGCATAAGATCGCTAACTTTATGCGAATTTGACTCGCCCCCTATACTACATTATTGGGCTAAACTTTGACCCTCTACATCACAGTCAGCAGACACATGGCAGCCAATCAGGCTGCACTCCCTCCTGGAGCTCCCCCCCCCCCCCCCCCCCATATAAGGCAGCAGCGTCGGCCATGTTCTCACTCTGTGTGCTGCTGTTTTACTGAGAGAAGGGAGAGAGGTTACTGCAGAGATAGGGAAAGCTTAGTTAGGCTCTTGTTAGCTTGCTCCTTGCTGATATTTGTAACTGAAAAGCACCACCAAAACAGCTTTTGAGAGCTAATGTTCCTGTGATCTGTTTTTTTTTTTTTTTGTGTGGCCCACTGACACTTGCATATACAGCCCTGTCTGTCACAGCTGGCCCTTGCTAATTGCTATACTGTGCCAGGCCCAGCACATTCAGCGCCTAGTGTGACTGCTGCACATCGTTTTATAATACCAGTCACTGCATACCTTTCACTGCATCCGTGTGACCGCACGCTGTTTTATATACCAGCAGCGAGTGCATCCATTTTCACTGCACCTCTGTGACTGCACATTGTTATACCAGCAGTCACTGCAACCTTTTCACCGCACCTGTGTGACTGCACATTGTTATACCAGCAGTCACTGCATACCTTTCACTGCATCTGTGTGACTGCACGCTGTTTTATATACCAGTCACTGCATACCTTTCACTGCATCTGTGTGACCGCACACTATTTTATATACCAGCAGTCAGTGCATCCATTTTCACTGCGCCTGTGGGACTGCACATTGTTATACTAGCAGTCACTGCAACCTTTTCACTGTACCTGTGTGACTGCACATTGTTATACCAGCAGTCACTGCATACCTTTCACTGCACCTGTGTGACTGCACATTGTTATACCAGCAGTCACTGCAACCTTTTCACTGCACCTGTGTGACTGCACATTGTTATACCAACAGTCACTGCAACCTTTTCACTGCACCTGTGTGACTGCACATTGTTATACCAACAGTCACTGCATACCTTTCACTGCATCTGTGTGACTGCATATTGTATTATACCAGTTGTCAGTGTATACCTTTCACTGCATCTGTGTGACTGCACATTGTATTAGTCAAGTCAGTGCATACCTTTCACTTGACCCCCCCTCCCCCCCCCCCCCCCCAATATGGACAAAACAAAAGGCAGAGACAGGCCACCCGGCAGGTCTGTTCGAGGTCGTGATGACGTGATTTCGTGTGGCCCTGGACCAAAGTACAGTGTTCAGAAGGCATGTGCCATCAACTCCCAAGATTGCCAGGACGTAGTTGACTATGTAACACAGAAGACCTCATCTTCCTCAGCTTCCGCATGGAACCGTGACATATCTTCCTCTGCAGCCACCACTGCTACTACTAGCATCACATCCGCTCCATTTGACAGTTCGCAGGAGTTATTTGGTGGGGAATTAACTGATTCACAGCCATTATTGTTACAAGATGACGGCGCTAAGCATTTTACATCACCACCTCATATGTCTGAGTTAGGCGTCAGTATAGACGTAAGGTGAGAGGATGATGATGAAGTACCTGTTGTTGGTGCAGTTTTGGAGGTGCCTGATACAGTACAAGCGAAGCTGTGGAGGATGATTATGATGATGATACTGCCATGGATGTCACATGTGTTCCCAATAGAAAAGATGAACAGGGGGACAGTTCAGAGGGGGAGTCCGAGAGAGGAGTAGGAGGAGACAAGTTTCTGAAAGAAGCAGAGGGAGAGGGAAACAGCTCATGTCCGGCGGCACGTATCGCCACCTATGGACAGCCAGCCAACATGCCCTTCAAGGTCTGCTGCTGACGCCACCACCAAAGTGCCATCATTCCAGGGCTCAGCGGTGTGGAATGTTTTTTGTGTGTCTGCCTCAAATGAGAGCAATGCTATCTGTACTCTCTGCCAGCAAAAATTGAGTCGTGGAAAGACCAAGACCCTCGTAGGGATAACTGCCTTACGAAGGCACATGGTGAGAAAGCACAAACGGCAATGGGATGACCACCTGAGGAAAAGCAGCACACAAATGCAAAGCCACCCTCTGCCTCCTCTTCCTCCTTCCTGCAGCATTTTCAGCCGCTTTATCCCTTGCACCTTCACAGCCACCTTCCTCCACTCCGCCTCTCACCTTGAGCGGTTCCTGCTCCTCTGCCCACAGCAGCCAGGTGTCTGTTAAGGAAATCTTTGAGCGGAAGAAGCCAATGTTTGCCAGTCACCTCCTTGCCCGGCGTCTGACAGCTGGCTTGGCGGAACTGTTAGCTCGCCGGTTGTTACCATACCAGCTGGTGGACTCTGAGGCCTTCCAAAAATTTGTGGCGATTGGGACACTGCAGTGGAAGATTCCAGGCTGCAATAACTTTTCTCAAAAGGCAATACCCAAACTGCCAAACTGTACCGTGATGTTGAAAGGCAAGAAGTGTCATCTCTGGCACACAGCGTTAGGTCAAGGGTCCTTCTGACCACGAATGCCTGGTCTGCAAAGCAGGGTCAGGGCAGGTACATTACTTATACGGCACATTGGGTCAACCTGGTGACCTCTCGCCAGCAAGGAGTACGTGGCTGTGCAGCAGACCTAGTTGTGACACCTCCACGGCTTGCAGGCAGGCCTGCTGCCACCTCCTCTCCTTCTCCTCCTCCTTCTCCTGCTACATCCTCTTCGCTGTCATCCTCCTCCTCCTCGGCTGAGTGGCAGTGCCACTCTACTAGTGCTGTGATCTCCTCTCCAACTACACACCCCCAGCTCCCCAGGGCCTATGCTGCATGCCAGGAACAACGGTGTCACGCCATCTTGGACATGTCTTGCATCAAATCCGAGAGTCACACTGGAGCAGCTCTCCTGGCTGCTCTAAACAAACAGGTGGATCAGTGGCTGACCCCGCACCAACCGGCAATGTGGTGTGTGACAACGGCAGCAATCTCATTTCGGCTTTGAGTTTGGGAAAGTTGACACATGTACCCTGCATGGCACATGTGCTCAATCTTATAATCCAAAGATTTGTGTCTAAGTACCCAGGCTTACAGGTCCTGAAGCAGTCCAGGAAGGTGTGTGGGCATTTCAGGCATTCCTACACGGCCATGGCGCACTTGGGCGATATTCAGAGGAGAAACAACTTGCCGGTGAGGCGCTTGATTTGTGATAGCCCTTCTCGCTGGAATTCAACGCTCCTCGTGTTTGACCACCTGCTACAAGAGGAGAAAGCCGTCAACGAGTATCTGTACAGCTACAGTGAAAGGTCATGCTCTGGGGAGCTGGGGGTTTTCTGGATGAAGTACTGGACACTCATGCGTAATGCCTGCAGGCTCATGCGTCCGTTTGAGGAGGTGACAAACCTGGTGAGTCACAGTGAAGGCGCCATCAGCGACTTGATCCCATACGCTTTCTTCCTGGAGCGTGCCATGCGTAGAGTGGTGGATCAAGCTGTAGAGGAGCGTGAACAGGAAGAGGAGGAAGAGTTTGGGAAACATCACCTGCGACATCATCAACACCTGCGGCATCACAGAGGAGGGGGTGGAGGAGTCGTCTGGGGAAGAGGAGTCAGAGAAGGAAGGTGGCTTTGAGGAGGAGGTGGAAGAACAACCATAGTAGGCGTCGCAGGGGGCTTGTGCTGCTCACCTTTCCCGTGGTACTGTTCGTGGCTGGGGGGAGGAGGAGAACTTACCTGACATCACTGAGGAAGAGTGTAACAATTGTGGAACTTTCTCCGTGATCAGCGCACAACGCGTGCGCTGATACGGCGGAAATCCTCCACAAGCGTCTAATTGCACGAACCCAGCAAAAGGTGCTACGCACCCGTAGAGGGAAATTCCTGTCGGCAGATGGCGCTGAGGAGTGCAGAGGAACCAATCCTCTGTACCTCCACAGATTCCAGACAGGAATTGTACGAAGAGAAGCGATTGCGAATGAGAACGAGCAAAGGGACAGATTGTATGTGTGTGCGACAATCTAGTCGCCACCCCGCGACAGCGCACACACAACAGCAGATACGAAACAGAAACGCAACCGCAAGAAAGGCGATTGCCAAAAGTGACATAAGGCAGATCTGAACAGAATACGAGGATAGCAAAGGCACAGCAAATCATACAATGAGGAGATACGGAAAATAAACGTTAACTGAACGCGAACACCGCACTCATTCGCAACAGTGCACGCGTTCATGCGCGGTCTGCACGTGATAAGCACAATAGAGACAAGCACGCCTAACTAACCATCGACAGACAAACATGTAACAGAGGACGCGAGCACTTGCTTAACGGTTACCTAACCGAGCCCCCAGCAAGCGTTCGTAGCAGACAAGAAAGACACACGAAAACAGGGACAAGCGAGAGATAGGATCCACAGCACTAGCGAAAGTGGCTAGCGCAATCCAGGAAGACAGAACAGAAGGATCCACAGTACTAGCGCAGGATGCTAGTGCGATCCAGGTACAGAGTAGCAGAACAGAAGGATCCACAGCACTAGTGAAAGTGGCTAGCGCGATCCAGGTACAGAGTAGCAGAACAGAAGGATCCACAGCACTAGCGGAAAGTGGCTAGCGCGATCCAAGGAGACAGAACAGAAGGATCCACAGCGCTAGCGCAAGATGCTAGTGCGATCCAAGTGAGACAGATCAGAAGAGATAGCTGGTAGCAACCGCTGCACCAGCTATACTCCAAGAACAGAGATCAGAACGATTTCCTGTCGACCACCGCTGGGACAGGACAATCGCAACAGAACAAACAAAAACAGATAAGCAATCCTAACTGCAATAGGGGAACCTGCCTAGCGCAGTTTCAGAAATTACTCTAAGCTGAACTTCAAACAAAGAGTAGTGCTACGTACACACATGCGACAACGATCGTTCGTTGAGAACGACGAACGAACTTTTAATTGATGAAAGAACGACCTAAGTAAAGTTAGTTTTAAAAGGTGTGTAACGATCTGATCGTTAGAACGAACGTTACATCAAAAAAAGCAACTATTGCACCTGCGCATAAAAATGAGAAGTTTCACGAAGAAATAGTGAAATGCGCATGTCAAGCCTAGTACGAACGATCGTTTCCAACGATGTACTACTTTTGTAAACGATCGTCGTTGGTTAAAATCCGCCGAGACAGAACTTTCTTTTGTAGCGATTTGGCTCGTTCGTCGTTTGCCTTAATAGTCGGTGGTTCGTTTTTTGTAACGATCGTCGTTGGTAAAGATCGGGGAACGATCGTTACAAACGACTATAGTCGCATGTGTGTACGCACCTTAAGGCTGACACTCCTCCAGGAGTGTTTCACAGGAAGGAATCCTTATGACCACCCAAGCATTGTGGGAAACACATAGTACTTATAGTACACGCCTCCAATGAATGTGGCCAGGCAATTTGCATGACAACGTATGCAAATTCCTCAGCAAGCACAAGCTGCAAAACTGACAGAAGCTCTCCTTTCCAGAGTCCTGCAGCATGCAAACCTAAACAATGGTCAAAAAGCTGCCTGCCTGCACAGGCAGCTGAGCAGATCACTACAGTGAGCAAGACGAGATGGCTAGTACGTCGGCATCCAACTTTGTGCAGATGGTGTCCAGCCTGTTGAGGGACCCCTGTATAAAAAAAGTCAAGGGGAATGACCTGTACTGGGTAGCGACGCTACTAGACCCTCGGTATAAGCACAAAGTGGCAGAGATGTTACCAAATAACCACAAGGCTGAAAGGATGCAGCACTAGCAACACAATTTGGGAGGTATGCTTTACAGTAGGGCTGCACGGTTTTTCGGTTTAAAACCAAAACCGCGGTTCGTGGCAAGACGATCACTGTGCGCGGATTGGGGCCGCCTTCAGAAATTTTTGGGCCCCATACTGGACAAACAAACTGCCCCCCCCCCCTCGGACCCCCCCCCCCCCCCCCCGCCCCCCCCAAAAAAATAAGAAAAAATTATCATACCATACAATATCACAAATGCAATACAGAGCCAATGCTCAATCACCAACAAATTGTACTCCTTTCTTTTACAAAACATAAAATATGCACAGTTGCCATTACTGAAAATGTACTGAAACTTTTGAATGCTATAAAACCACCACAAAATAGTCAAACAACCACAGTCTTCAAAGAAAAAATGCATAAGCACTATGTAATTGGGGGGAAAAATTCTCTAGACTGGGTTCACACCGTCACAAAAAAAATGTTGAGTTTAAAGAGAACCCGAGGAGTGTTTAAAGAATGTTATCTGCATACAGAGGCTGGATCTGCCTATACAGCCCAGCCTCTGTTGCTATCCCAAACCCCACTAAGGCCCCCCTGCACTCTGCAATCCCTCATAAATCACAGCCGTGCTGTGCGGCTGTGTTTACATCTGTAGTGTCAGTCTCAGCTGCTCCCCCGCCTCCTGCAGAGCTCCGGTCCTTGCCCCCGTCCCTTCCCTCCAATCAGCAGGGAGGGAAGGGATGCAGTCGGGGACTGGAGTTCTGCAGGAGGCGGGGAGAGCAGCAGACTGACACTATAGAGATAAACACAGCCAGCTCTGACAAGCTGTTTGTCAGCAGCGTGGCTGTGATTTATGAGGGATTGCAGAGTGCAGGGGGACCTTAGGGGGGTTTGGGATAGCAACAGAGGCTGGGCTGTATAGGCAGATCCAGCCTCTGTATGCAGATAATATTCTTCAAACCCACCTCGGGTTCTCTTTAAAGGGGCACTATTGCTAAATGTATCTATTTTAGACCTTTTAGCATACATATGTGTTGTTGGAGGATTGTTTTTTCACATTATGCACTCTTTTGCAAATGTTTTTTTTTCCTGTCAATAAACATTTAGAGACATGCATTGACGTCAGTTGTTTTACCTTTCCGACGCCAATGCAGCCTATACCATTCTGAAAGAGGGAGGCATCTTATCCTGTATAGTGAGTGGCCGTTATTTTCCACCCCCTTTTCCTATGCAGGCAATGAAACGGACACTTAGGGCCCTTTTCCACCAGCGCGTTTGCACTGGCTGAATCGCAAAGTCGCAAACCGCTAGCGATTTTACAATCGCTACGGTTTGCTTTTTAACATAGGAATCGCGGTAGTTCATTTCCACTACCGCGATTCGTTTTTTACCCGAACGCGCGGCGGAGCGATATTTGCCGCGATTTTGCTATGCAGTGCATAGCATAGCAAAATCGCGGCCGCAAAACATCGGGGAATCGCCGGTTTTGCGATTCAGCAATCGCTAGCATTCAGCGTGAACGCTAGCGACTGCAGGTGGAAAAGGGCCCTTTTATTGTTGTCCGTTTCCATGGTAACCTGACCGGCTTTTTGCTCTGCACAGGCTTGCGGTGGCGGCATCAAAGAGCTCACACAAGCCCTGTAGCTGTGTGTTGCTCTTGTTTGCAAATTGATGTGTATTCATTTATTTAATTTCTGCAAACAAGAGCAACACAGCTACAGGGCTTGTGTGAGCTCCTTGATGCCGCCACCGCAAGCCTGCGCAGAGCAAAAAGCCGGTCAGGTTACCACGGAAACGGACAACAATAAGTGTCCGTTTCATTGCCTGCATAGGAAAAGGGGTCCTTGGTGGCCGGGCAGCATACACACAGCCACTCACAATAGTACGCAGCACGGAGGAGGCTGCATCCATCTCTTTACGGCGGCTGCTGTAAGCTAAGTAACTGCTGGATAGAGCAGTTACAAGATGGGCAAAAATAAATGAGATGGCCAGAGGGGTGGAAATAACGGCCACTCACTATACAGGATAAGATGCCTCCCACTTTCAGAATGGTATAGGATGCATTGGCGTCGGAAAGGTAAAACAACTGACGTCAATGCATGTCTCTAAATGTTTATTGACAGGAAAAAAAAACATTTGCAAAAGAGTGCATAATGTGATAAAACAATCCTCCAACAACACATATGTATGCTAAAGGATCTAAAATAGATAAATTTAGCAATAGTGCCCCTTTAACGAAACAAAACTGATGCAAGCGTATTCTATGCAAAGAAACAAAAATTGTTTACATCAATCCGTTTAACAGATTTGTTAATTCTGTTCTGACGCTGAAAAGCAAGTTTAAAGAGGAACTGTAACGACAAAACGGCCCCTGGGGGGTACTCACCTCGGGTGGGGGAAGCCTCCGGATCCTAATGAGGCTTCCCACGCCGTCCTCCATCCGTCAGGGGTCTCGCTGCAGCCCTCCATGCAGCGGTGACGTAATATTTACCTTCCTGGCTCCTGCGCAGGCGCTCTGACGGCTGACGGCTCCGAAGTAGGCGGAAATACCCGATCGCCGTCGGGTCTGCTCTACTGCGCAGGCGCAAGTTTCCGGCGCCTGCGCAGTAGAGCGGACCCGACGGAGATCGGGTATTTCCGTCTATTTTCGTGCCGAAAGTCGCCACAGCGCCCCGTTTTAGCCAGCAAAGGTAAATATTGAACTGACAGTCGGCACAGTCGCCGGCTGTTCGGAGGGCTGCAGTGAGACCCCCGTGGGACAGAGGACGGCGTGGGAAGCCTCATTAGGATCCGGAGGCTTCCCCCACCCGAGGTGAGTACCCCCCAGGGGATCTTTTTAATGTTACAGAGTCTCTTTAAGCCCTGTATGATAATTCCAGATCGGCTGGATCCATGATGGGTATACCGAGCGGGAGGCGTGGAATGAAACGGAACTCATGGATGAAAAACTGATGGTCCAATGTTACAAACAGATCAATTTAAAACTGAATCAGATCAGTTTTAACAGAATCAGTTTTTTGATAGGTGCAGTTTGAACCCAGCCTTAGTAAATTTACATCACAAAAGAGTCTAAAAATCCCATATAAAAGGCAACAGAAAAAGCACCATCAATTTAATACTTACCTGGTGCTGTCTTCTCTTCTCTTCAGCACGGGGGCATCAAGCTTTACAGTGCAGCAAAACTGAGCCACCCCCAGTGCCACTCTACAAGTGTCCTTTAAAAGTAAATTAAAACAAAATATTTTTAAGTTTGATAGATAACCTAGAGTCCTCCCTTAAATAGTACACGTAGCCAGGAGCCCCTTTTAGATAGTATAGGTAGCTGGATAGCTGGAGTCCTCCTTTAGATAGTATATGTAACCTGGAATCCTCCTTACATAGTATAGGTAATCTGGAGTCCTCCCTTAGATAATATAGGTAGCCGGAGTCCTCCTTTAGATAGTATAGATAGCCGGAGTCCCTGCTCTTAGATAGTATAGGTAACCTGGAGTCCTCTTTTAGATAGTATAGGTAGCCGGAGTCCTCTTTTAGATAGTATAGGTAACCTGGAATCCTCCCTTATGCTGGGCATACACGGAATAGATTATGCGCCGGCTCGATCCCGGCGCATCCCCGCTTGTCTCCACCGGCGCCTGGATCGATCCCCGCTCGTCCCCACGGGTGCTCCCTTATCTTTCACTCGACTCCCCGCTATTGTCCGCCCGTGGGGATCGAGCGGGGTCATCGGATCTGTCAGAAATTATCAATCGAGCCATCAGCGGCTCGATTGATAAGAAAGAAACTGACTGTGTATTCCCAGCATTAGATAGTATAGGTAACCTGGAGTCCTCCTTTAGATAGCATAGATAGCTGGAGTACTCATTCACATAGTATAGGTAACCAGGAGTCATCCCTTAGTATAGATAACCAGGAGGCCTCCTTAAGATAGTATAGGTAGCCCAGAGCCCCCGCTAGATAGTATAGATAACACAAAGTCACCCATAGATAAGATATGTAGCAAGGATGCTGCCATATTGGGCAGCATGTTGGCGTTGTGGTTAGTGCTGTCGCCTTGCAGTGCTGGGTCCCTGGTTTGAATTCCAGCCAGGGCATCTATCTGCACGATGTTTGTATGTTTTCCTTGCGTCTACATGGTTTTCATCCAGACACTCTTGTTTCCTCCCACATCCCCATAACATACAGACAAGTTTATTGGTTTCACCTTCAATTGGCTCTAGATGACACAAGTGTGTTGTCATGCGCAGATCACTCCTGGCTGCCTGCGCACTACCGCTTGAGTCCGGCAACCTGGACTGAGCTGCAGTGGAAGATTTATTGTATATAGGAGGAGAACTGGGGAAGCGGTGGGCATGAGGTCTGCACCTAATACATGCGTGCTTCCCCCGTTTTTAATATATGTTACGGCCAGAACCCGAAGTCTGGCCACTTCGGGTTCTGGCCGGTCAGAATGCGAAGTGGCTGGCTCATGCGGCCAATGTGGGAAACGGGCTTCAATTTCGGACTTTGGCCGGCCAGAACACGTTGTGACTTCACGTGGCCGGGCAAGTCCCGAAGCCCCGCTCACCGCCGCCAGGAAGCTCCGCTCACCTCTCCTCCCCCGCTGCCGCTACATATACTCAGTCAGACCTCCGATCAGGGCGACTGTAGCAGGGAGGCAGAGACAGGCATAGCAGGCTGCCAGCTCACGCGAGACCTGCAGGACCCGAACACTTCAATGCAGAAGTGACGTGACGTCATTGAACACTTCTGCATATAAAGTGTATGGGTCCGGGCGGGTAGCGTGCGCGCTGCTCTGCCTTTCTCTGCCTCTCTGGTCGCCCTGATCGGAGGTCTGAATAGCGCCTCCAGGAAAGCTCCCCCAGCCCAGCAGGGCACCCACAGCCATGCACAGCCCCCCCAGCAAAGCACCCACAGCCCCCCCAGCAAAGCACCCACAGCCATGCACAGCCCCCCCAGCAAAGCACCCCCAGCCATGCACAGCCCCCCCCCAGCAAAGCACCCACAGCCATGCACAGCCCCCCCAGCAAAGCACCCACAGCCCCCACCAGCAAAGCACCCACAGCCATGCACAGCCCCCCCCCCCCCAGCAAAGCACCCACAGCCATGCACAGCCCCTCCAGCAAATCACCCACAGCCATGCACAGCCCCCCAGTAGAGCACCCACAGCCATGCACAGCCCCCCAGCAGAGCACCCACAGCCATGCAAAGCACCCAGCAAAGACCCCCCCAGCCATGCACAGCACCCCAGCATAGCACCCACAGCCATACACAGCCCCCCAGCAGAGCACCCACAGCCATACACAGTCCCCCAGCAGAGCACCCACAGCCATACACAGCCCCCCCAGCAGAGCACCCACAGCCCCCCAGCAGAGCACCCACAGCCATACACAGCCCCCCAGCAGAGCACCCACAGCCATACACAGCCCCCCAGCAGAGCACCCACAGCCATACACAGCCCCCCAGCAGAGCACCCACAGCCATGCACAGCCCCCAGCAGAGCACCCCCAGCCATGCATCCCCCCCTCACCTGTGACTAATCGCCACTGTAATTTGATCTCTCTCCTGTGTCACCTGACTGCCACAGCAGAGCAGCAAATTTAAAAGCACAGGATGGTAACAATATTCCTGCTCCCAAGAAAGCAGGAAGTAGACACACTGCTGATTTATTGCAGGATTTGTATCAGCTGTAACTAAGAAATGCTTTTCTTTAAAAAAAAAGATTATGCTGTATCTTTCAGAGCAGAGAGGAAGTTCCGAGTGCCATTCATGGTGACCGGACAGGACCCGCGATGTTCTGGGATTTCTGCGTTTTGGACTTTGGCCATTTCTAGAACTGGCCGGCCAATGTCAGAAATTCCCAGCATTTTGGACTTTGGCCGACATAAATTCTGCCAGTTCTAGAAATGGCCGGCCAATTCTAGAATTGGCCGATTTCTGGTTTTGGCCGTAACATATATATCGTTCGGCTCTGGTATCCATTAAAGAATATACAAGATGAAAAAAAAAGTTCAGCTTTCCTTACATGAGGCTTCTTCCAGGCCCTAGTAGTCTATCAATCCCAGCACTGCAGTTTGGCCACACTCCACGGTGCCGATCTCCTGTCCGTAACATTGCCCAAGCAGGGTTACTGGTATCTGCACCTCTCGCTTTCACACTCCTGCTGCTGGGAGTGTTCTGCGCTTGGGTAATCGATGTTTCAGGCAGGACAGCAACAGCGTGGAGGGAGGCCAAACTGCAGCTTTGGAACTGATAGACTTCTAGGGTCTGGAAGAAGCCCCAGGTAATTAAAGCTGCACTTTCACCTCAGATATCCTTTAATTAACCCATTCGCGTTCCGTCGTTTTCACTTGAGCAATGTTCACCTCCGATTCATTAGCCTATAACTTTATCACTACTTATCACAATGAACTGATCTATATCTTGTTTTTTCCGCCACCAATTAGGCTTTCTTTGGGGGGTACATTTTGCTAAGAGCCACTTTACTGTAAATGCATTTTAACAGGAAGAATAAGAAAAAACGGAAAAAATTCATTATTTCTCAGTTTTCAGCCATTATAGTTTTAAAATAATACATGCCTCCATAATTAAAACTCACGTTTTGTATTTGCCCATATGTCCCCGTTATTACACCAAAATTATGTCCCTATCACAATGTATGGCGACAATATTTTATTTGAAAATAAAGGTGCATTTTTTCCGTTTTGCATCTATCACTACTTACAAGTTTAAAATAAAAAAAATATAGAAATATTTCATCTTTACATTGATATTTAAAAAGTTTAGACCCTTAGGTAAATATTTACATGTTTTTGTTTTTTTATTGTAATTTTTTTTTTTTTTTTTTTTTATATTAAACATTTTATTTGGGTATTTTTGGGAGGGTGGGATGTAAACCATATTTTTCTAATGTAATTGTGTGTTGATTTAAATTTTTTTTATTTTTTGTTGTAGTTTTACTTTTTGGCCACAAGATGGCGGCCATGAGTTTGTTTACATGACGTCACTCTAAGCGTAACACACGCTTAGAGTGACGCATCGGGGAGGGAACAGCCAGAAAAGGCGCAGCTTCCGAGAGAAGCTGTCGCTTTTTCAGCGGGGGAGAGGAATCAGTGATCGGGCACCGTAGCCCGATTCACTGATTGCCTGGCTAACGAACCGCGGGCCGGGAGCGCGTGTGCACAAAACTACGTCCAGGAACCAAAATAGGTTAAGCAGTGTCCATACTTGTGACCATAAGGCCCGGTTCACACTTTCGTTTTTTTCTGGACCGGACCGTATACTGTACAAACGGACCAGATATGAATGGATACATTGTTATCCAATGTATCCATTCACACCCGTCCGTCTGGATCCGTACAGTTTTTGCGGTCCGGCCTCCGGTCTGGAAAAATCCAGCAGGAGCTATTTTTCCTGAATGCTCCCGCAGCCGGAACTGAAAAAGACATTTTAGCAGCACAACAGGAACTAATGAAAAACGGAAGTTGTCACCACACTGACTATAGAATGGCCGCTTGCTGCAGGCGTCCTATGCCACATGGAGTGTGCTGGCTTGCACAGATGGGGGAGATGCAGGAGCTGATTGAGGAAAACAGCCCACGGTAATGTTTGCTTTGTGGGCTCGTGTCATGTATCTGTGTGCTCCATCTCTCCCCTAGGCACTGACCCATAGTCCCCAACCATCCCGTTTTCGTCGGGACTGACCCGATTTGGGAGGGCTCTCCCGCTATCCCGCTTTGACCCCCAGAGCAGGGACGGATCTAGGGGGGGGGGCAAGCGGGTATCTTGCCCGAGGCGCAGCTTGTTGAATTCTTAAAAAGGCAGCAAAATTTGGATGGGGAATGGCAGTTTAGGTGCCAAACCCTGACCTTGCCCCAGGCGCAACTTGGTCTAGATCCGTGCCTGCCCCAGTGTCCCAGCTGGGGAGTCAGATGCAGGGGCGGACTGACTATTTGTGCAGGAAAGGAGGCAGCCAGTGAAAGGGAGCTGGTGGCAAAGTGGCGGAGAAGGGGGGAAGTCTCCCCCCCTTTCCCTCACCTTGGGGCTCCCTTTCCTGGCTCTCCCTTCCGGATTAATGTGTCTCCTCGGATGGCGCAGCGGCTGACAGCGGGCGGGGAGGACTTACCACTGTTACGCAGCAGTCCGGAGAGAGCTGGGATCTGTGCGCTGCAAGTCTGGCCTACTCAAGACCAGACTAGCGGCGGACAGATCACAGCTCCCTCTGCCGGCTGGAAGAAAAGCGGTAAGTCCTCCCCGCCCGCTGTCAGCCGCTGCGCCATCTGAGGAGACACATTAATCCGGAAGGGAGAGCCAGGAAAGGGAGCCCCAAGGTGAGAGAAGGGGGGGGGGGGGGGGACTTCCCCCCTTCTCCGCCACTTTGCCACCAGCTCCCTTTCACTGGCTGCCTCCCTTCCTGGGGGCACCTATACACCTGGCTGCATATACTGGGGGCACCTATACACCTGGCTGCATATACTGGGGAGACCTACACACCTGGCTACATATACTGGGGACACATACACCTGGCTACATATACTGGAGAGACCTACACACCTGGCTACATATACTGGGGACACATACACCTGGCTACATATACTGGGGAGACATACACACCTGGCTGCATATACTGGGGACACCTATACACCTGGCTACATATACTGGGGACACCTATACACATGGCTGCATATACTGGGGACACCTATACACCTGGCTATACTGGGGACACCTATACACCTGGCTATACTGGGGGCACCTATACACCTGGCTACATATACTGGGGACACCTATACACCTGGCTGCATATACTGGGGAGACCTATACACCTGGCTATACTGGGGAGACCTATACACCTGGCTGCATATACTGGGGACACCTATACACCTGGCTACATATACTGGGGACACCTATACACCTGGCTATACTGGGGAGACCTATACACCTGGCTACATATACTGGGGAGACCTATACACCTGGCTATACTGGGGAGACCTATACACCTGGCTGCATATACTGGGGAGACACTTTAAATTGATATATTACTAATTTTAAAATGTTAATATAAAGGAAAATGAACCAGGATAGAAAGGACCAGTGTGGTTTGAATCATAAAACCACATATTTTTCATAGGAAATCTTTATGGTATGAGTGACTAGGGGTGTGGCGGGGGCGTGATCAGGGGTGTGGCAGGGGTGTGGCTTAAGTGTCCCTCTTTCTCATCTCAAAATGTTGGGAGGTATGCCTGACCCAAGGAAAAAGTCTTTGCCCTGCATGCACAGTTCAGTTCTCATGTACTGCTGGCAGCTGCTATGAGTGCAGCACGCCGCTCAAGAAGCCACTGGGAGCGCAGACACGTCATTCTAAATAAATTGCTCATATGTTTTATGCAAACGGCCTGAACTGCGCATCTGGGCAGACTTTTACTAGTTCAAACACACTGACCCCCTAGTCTGGACCAAGTTGTAGCTGAACGGATTTGTGAGTAGAGATGTGGCAACCGGTTCCCGAACCGTTCGCCGGCGAACATCTCTGGATACATGGGGCTTTTACTACTTCCGGGTCGCTCTGACCCAGAGTAGTACGCCTGCGCTGCCCGGCGAAGCGCGTCCTAGATCGCGCTCCTGTTCCCGGACACTTTCTGCGCATGTGCGTGACGTCATGAACGACGTCACGCTCATGTGCAGAAAGTGCCCGGCAACAGGAGCGCGATCTAGGACGTGCTTCGCCGGGCAGCGCAGGCGTACTACTCCGGGTCAGAGCGACCCGGAAGTAGTAAAAGCCCCAGTTCGCAACATCTCTATTTGTGGGGGGCAGAGAATGGAGGACACAGTCTGTGTCCATAGATTGCATTTTGGACAAATAGTATGGACACTGCTTCATTACAATTACCCAGGATTTCATTAAACTGCTTTTTTTTTTTTTTTTTTTTACTTTAGACTTCCTTTTAACTTACCTGGGGCTTCTTGCAGCCCCCTGCAGTCACCCTGTGCCCGCACTGTCCTTTCGGGGCGACCCCCATCAAAGCTTCCAGCCACGCACCTCATCACATCCCTATACACAGCAGCATTCTGTGCATGTGCAGTATGGGAAAATCGTTTCTGCTCATAAGTTGAATGTTCCTGTGATGACCAGCCAGCTTTGAGAGGGTTACCACTGCTGACTGGAGGGTGTACACGGGATGACTATATGGGGCTTCAAGTAGCCCCAGATAAATTAAACTGCAATTTTTTACTTTAATAACCCTTGAAAGGATACCAGAGCCAAAAGGAATTGGAAAAACAGGGGGAGCAGGCATGTATTGTTCTCATGTCCGTTCTATTCCAGCCCCTTCCTGTGTGTTACCTAATTGCCCCCTTGCACCCCCTTCCAGGTAGGCAAGTTGCACATGTGCGTGTCACGGGTACGTTGTGCATTGCTCCTGGCCGTGATTGCGCGATATAGGACTTGCGCAGCCGGGCCAGTGCCTGCGCACTACTGCAACTTACTCACTGCCCCAGTTGCACAGAAGAGGCTGCAGGGGGGCATTTAGGTGACAAAGGAGGGAGACGCTAATGGCTCTGGTATCTTTTAAAGTGTACCTGAGATGGTACACTGGGCCTCATTTATACTGACCTGGGGATTCCTCCAGCCCCATGAGGAATGTGGCCTCCCTTACCATCCTCTTCACCCCCTTTGTTCTGACGCTTTGACTCCTGGTAATCAATTCAGTCACCGTGCCAGTCGTAGGCTTCTACGTATGCTTGTGGTACTACTGCGCAGACACAGAATGCCCGTCTTTGGGAGCGAAACAAGGGGTGCATGCACGGTCAACTCGCGTATGCGCAGAGGAGTGCGGCTGGACGGATTACTGGGATGCATAGTGCAAGAAGGACAAGGAGTGAGGCCACAGTGCTCATGGGGATGCAGGAAGATCCAGGTAACTATAAATAAACATAATCTAAAATTCACTTTAAAATAAGCCCCATTAAGATGTATCTTAAAATAATAAACCTTCAAAAAAAATCCCACCCACCCATCAATACATACTTTTTTCAAGAGCCTGGCTGTGCAGTGCTCTGTGCTGTCTGTGTGTAGAGCAGAGAGTCAGTCACACATGCTATCTGGCTGTTAGCTGATCTCTCTCCATTTCTCCTGTGCAGTGCTCTGTGCTGTCTGTGTGTAGAGCAGAGAGTCAGTCACACATGCTATCTGGCTGTTAGCTGATCTCTCTCCATTTCTCCACCTCCCATCAGCCCCTGCGCAGTGTAAGGAAGAGACATGGAGGGTGGAGCTGAGCTGGTGTTGGACAGCAAGGAAACAGGAACTAGAATCCACCACCAGCTCAGGGAGGAGGGACAAGGAGGAGAGAGTCTGGAGAGTAGAGATGGGAAGTTCGGATCTTTTCAATGATCCGGATGATTCGAATCGGATCATTGAAAAGATCCGGATCGATCCGAATCTCGGATCATTTTACTAAGGAAGCATTCGGGGGTTGAAATGAGTAGCAGGGCAGGAGAAGGGGAGGGGGGTGGACACACAGAGAAGGGGAGAAGATGCACAGGGGGCAGGGAGTGGACAGAGAAGGGAGGAGGGAAGCAGAGAGCAGATATGTTTGTGTGCACACAATACCCACATGCTGCAATCATATGCTTTACATATATTTCACCTACATGTTCATCTGTATACCTTGAATGGAAACGTTGCACAGTGAAAGAAAGCATTCCCCAAAGATAAGTGCAGCTGTTTAGTGCCGAGTGCAGGAGGATCATATTACGCTGCAATCACAGTGTCTACAAAGTTACTGAGCTGTGCTGAGCTGAGCCAAAAGTTTCCAATGTGTTCACCGTGCACAACTACGAACAGACAACCTATAATTAATGAGCAGCACGTAATAGCCAGTATGTGTGCTCTACACATATCTGGCAGTGGCACCCATGTCCCCTCTACCTGTCCCTGCAAGGCTGGCTCCCCTGAGTCCCCTCCAACAGAGCGATCCATCTCAGCTCTGCTTCCAGGACCCCGCTGCCCGCTGAGAGGGGGCGTGTCGCTCCTGGCCCCGCCCCTTTTGCGAACCGAATCACTCATTTTGATGATTCGGATGATTCGACTCACAAAATAGATTCGGATCAAAGATCTGAATCGTTCATGATCCGGACAACACTACTGGAGAGAGCAGTGTGATGTAGAGATGGGAAGTTCGGATCTTTTCAATGATCCGGATGATTTGAATCGGATCATTGAAAAGATTCGGATCTTTGATCCGAATCTCGGATCATTTTACTACCGAAGCATTCGGGGGTGAAATGAATAGCAGGACAGGTCTTTCCCTGCTGTGGACAGGAGAAGGGGAGGGGGGTGGACACACAGAGAAGGGGAGAAGATGGACATAGGGCAGGGAGTGGACAGAGAAGGGAGGAGGGACGAGCAGAGAGCAGAAATGTTTGCTTGCACACAATACCCACATGCTGCAATCATATGCTTTACATATATTTCACCTATATGTTCATCTGTGTACTTTGAAAGCAAACGTCGCACAGTGAAAGAAAGCATTCCCCATAGCATTCCCAGAAGTGAAGTGCAGCTGTTTAGAGCAGTGCAAGAGGATCGTATTGCCCTGCAATCACAGTGCCTGCAAAGTTACTGAGCTGTGCTGAGCCAAAAGCTTCCAATGTGTTCACTGTGCACAACTGCGGAACAGACAGCCTATAATGGGCAGCACATTGCAGCCAGTATGTGTGCTCTACACATATCTGGCAGTGGCACCCATGTCCCCTCTCATCTACCTGTGGCTGTGCAAGGCTGCCTCCCCTTCAACAGAGCGATCCATCTCTGCTCTGCTTCCAGGACCCCGCTGCCCGCTGAGGGGGGGGGGGGGCGCGGGTCGCTCCTGGCCCGCCCCTTTTGCGATCCGAATCACTCATTTTGATGATTCGGATGATTCGACTCACAAAATAGATTCGGATCAAAGATCCGAATCGTTCATGATCTGGACAACACTAGTGTGATGAGACCAGCCACACAGTCACAGCATCCCGCCCCCTCCCTCCCCCCCAGCAAACAGCGTGAGTAGGGAGAGATTCAAAGCAATGCAGCAGCAGCAGGGATGGATGAGGGAAACGTACAGTACATTACTGCAGCAGCTGGGGCCCAGTTTGTGGGATTCTGTGTCCACAGGGCCCTAGAATTAACAAGGCCCCTCCCTGCTCTCATGTCAATCATGTGCTGTAGTCGGCCCTGGCCAGAAGCAGTGAATATGTATAAGTGTTAATTAGCGGGGGCCGGATCCACTCGAGCGAGCGGCCGGGCACATACAGCTTTACTAATCACTGGATAGCGATGGAATGACGGCAGCGGTAGGCGGAGCTGTACAGAGCATACAGCTCCGCCTACCGCTGCCATCATTCCATTGCTCCGCCTACCGCTGCCGTCATTCCATTGCGGACTGGGCAGTGTGGACCGGGGAAAAAAAAACAACCCCTTCTCCGCCACCACCAACAGGGTCCAGGACTCTAGGCGGATTCCTGAATTTTTAAGGCCGCTTCTAGCAGCGGCCGCTATTAATAATTTTTCTGGTGCTTGTACATGCCTGCCTAATTTTTCTGGCTGCACTGCGGCTGCAACAACAAAACAAAAGGCATATACATGTGTCAATTCCCCTTCGTGATCATTACCTTGCCGCGGTGAAGGGGCTTGTGTATCACAATGAAGCAATTACCTATTTGAGTGTGTTGGGGGACACACCCAAGAAAATAAGATCGTTGCTTCATTGTGGACAGACCAAATTCGATCAGCTGGACAGTCACTTTTGTTCTGTCATTGAGCTACCTCAGCCCGACCATATGGGCTGGAAAGCCGCAATGGCCTGCACTCTCGCCAACGTGCGCACCAGCACGGCCATCTGTTTGCGGTGCGTTGCACAGTGAGTTTGGTCTGTCAACAACAACAACAAATAACATTTGTAAAGCGCTTTTCAGTCTAGAGTTGAATAGTTCCAGGGATGGTGCTGTCTTTAGGCCATGTCGTTGGATAAGTGTACCGAGTGGCAACATGTAGATTGCAAACAGCAGAGGGGATATGATTGATCCTTGTGGCACTCCGAATAGTAGAGGTACAGGTTTGGACATTATAGGTCCTAGGGATACTCTCTGTGTTCTGTCAGTCAGGAATGATCTGAACCACTGGAGGACTGATCCACTGATGCCACAGTACTCCTGCAGTCTGTTAAGCAGGATTTCATGGTCAACTGTATCAAAAGCCGCTGAAAGATCCAACAGGATTAGGATGGAGCATTCCCCACTGTCCCTTGCCATGAGCAGATCGTTGCAGACTTGGATGAGGGCTGTTTCACAGCTGTGGTGTTTCTTAAAGCCAGATTGTAGAGGGTCCAGGATGTTGTTTACTGACAGCCTGGTTTCAAGTTGCAGATAGACAGCCTTTTCAATAACTTTACTTAAGAAGGGGAGGTTGGAGACAGGTCTGTAGCTGCTCATTGCATCTGGATCCATGAAAGGTTTTTTAAGAAGGGGCTTGATGATTCCTTCTTTTAGAGAGGTAGGAAACCTCCCTGCTTGCAGAGAGCAATTTACTATTTTGTGAAATGCTGGACCAAGCAGGTCAGGGCATTTCAGCATATGTTTAGTTGGTCCAGGTCCAGGTCGCAGGTTGTCTGGATGAGTCGACGGAGGATGTCTGAGATCTCTTCCTCACTAATACTTTTGAAGTCAGTCCAGGGTGTTAGGTTGTTTTTGCAACTAATTCCAGGGATTGCATAAGTCTAATGGCCCATACTCACGGGCAACATTTCTGGCATGTCGCTAGCACACGGGAGCGTGTGAGCTAGAGATGCCGGCGACAGCTCGTCGCCAGGTCCCTCCGCATACACACGGCGGAGGGACCTGGCAACTAATGCGGCGGAAACTGTGCTGTTGTTCCTCCCCCCGCCGGAAGTTCTAGGTATTCCCTGGTTGTCGCTGTCGCTAGTCCGCAACTGTCGCCAGGCGATTGACCGCGCCAATTGCCTGGCGACAGCAGCGACGAGCGATGGTTCGGGGGGCTTACCCCATGCAACGCCTCACACTCACAGGCGACCTGTCGCCGCAACACGCGCGAGCTGCGTGTTGCGGCGACAATTGTAGCCCGTGAGTATGGGCCATTAGATGCTGTGTGTGAACAGACTGGGTCTCCTAATGGCACTACAGCTGAAAGAGAACGGTCTCACTGCGTGCAACCTGCACTGCACAGGAGACCTGTTCAGCTATGTATGGGCCTTAAACTTGAAAGTTCAAATTCTTATATTTGCAACCACAGAAAAAAGTTCGCACAGGCCTCACTTTGCCAATATCAAAAATTATATACTTTATTGTGAAATAGAGCAATCAGTAACTGTGTAGAGCTTCCACTACATATAAAAAAAACATTAAAAACACTTTAAGAGCAACAGAGATTCCACAGCAATACCCCCAACTCACCTCAGTTCCGCTCCATTCACACACCCATGCCATCATTCCACAAGGACTCATGCTAGTATAAGTATTGTAGTAATAATCGGCCTCTAAACAATTTGCACGTGCTAATTGAAAACCCCTGTTTGCTTTGACAGACCAGGCTTTTAAAGATCCAATGTGACAGCACACTATCCCAGAGTTGCTAGACAGTTACTGGTTAGTGATATTGCAGATTTGGCCAGCAGTTAGTACTACTATGCACAATGAATGCAGTCCAGCTTTTGCCACAATCAGATTCAGCTTTCAAATGTACAGCAAAGCAGCCCAAGTTGATAAACTGAGAAAAGCAGCAGTTGGTCGCCTCAGCGCAGCGTTAGACAGGCAGTTAGTAGCTTCAGCATATCGTTAGACAAGCGTTGCATGCATGATAGCAAGAGTCCGTTTGACACAGGAGCTCAGCTTATGGGATCACCGTCTCTCTTATTATATCAAGTCCCCAGTGGTATACGATACCTCTCTTCCGGGGCTTTCCACAGCGCAGCGTGATCCCGTGGATAAGGGCAGGTGGTGGTGGTTAGTATGATAGATCTACCCGCATGCGTCTGTGCATCAACGCACGAGCGACGGTTCGGGGGGCCCGCCCGTGCAACGCCTCACACTCACAGGTGACCTGTCGCCGCAACACGCGCGCGCTGCGTGTTGCGGCGACAATTGTAGCCCGTGAGTATGGGCCATTAGATGCTGTGGACTGAATGAGAGACCGAGTAGTGTAAGTGTGAAGCAGTACACTACTTACACTACCTGATCCATGTCTACACACGCAAGATGTTTTCAAGCACTTTATGTCTCCAATTTAGGAATGCAATGTGATTTCTGCCCTTTAGGGATTATAACCCTGCTGTGCGTCAAATCCGTAATTTTCCCCGGGACTTTTGCCATGTATCCCACTCCGCCATGCCCCCCTCCATGAGTTAGACCCCTTGAAACATCTTTTCCATCACTTTTGTGGCCAGAATTAGTGTTTGTAGTTTTGAAAGTTCACCTGCCCATTGAAGTCTATTGCGGTTCGCGATGTTCGCCGGTTCGCAAACTTTTTCGCAAGTTTGTTTGTGAACCAAAATCCGCGGGTTCACGACATCTCTAGGGCATTACCGAGGTAACATGGGTCACGCTAATTGCGCAACATACGCTACCTAACTTATCTGCAAGTATATGCAGCACTAGACACCTCTAAAGGTGGCCACAGTCTGTATAATGTTCACCCGTTTTGTCAAATGATTGGTATCTTCCCAAATGGATAGGGGAGTAGCAGCTGCATTACTCTATTTTTAGCAAATGTCAACAGAAATCTGTTTAGACATTTGCCATAGCTACCTTTGTAAAGGTGGCCATTTAGCAAATAATCTGACCATAGCTCCCAACTGTCCCTCTTTTGGAGCGGCATTCCCTCTTTGGAAACCAAGTCCCTCTGTCCCTCTTTCCTCCTCATTTGTCCCTCTTTTAGGACTCATGTACAGATCTATGTAAATATATGTATTTTTCTACAGAAAAATTTGCTTAAAGGGGTTCTTTCACGAAAAAAGTAGGCAGTTAAAAAATGTGACAGATGACAGGTTTTGGGCCAGTCCATCTTTTTAAGGGGGATTCTCGGGGCTTTCTTTGTTTTCAACAGCATTTCCTGAACAGCAGTTTAACTGCCAAAATAGCAAGATACCAGCCTGCCTCCCTACTCACTTGCACACTATTTTGTCAGTTAGACTTTGCAACTGCTGTTCAGGAAATGCTGTTGAAAACAAAGAAAGCCCTGAGAATCCCCCTTAAAAAGATGGACTTGCCCAAAACCTGTCATCTGTCACATTTTTTAACTGCCTACTTTTTTCGCGAAATAACCCCTTTAATTGATTCTATTATTATAATTATTATTATAAAACAACATATTTTTCTTATGAAATCTTTATGGCATGAGTGATTAGGGGTGTGGTAGGGGCATGGTTAGAGGGGTGGCAGGGGTGTGGCTTAAGTGTCCCTTTTTCTTATCTCAAAAAGTTGGGAGGTATGCTTCTTTATTTTTTTATAGTTTCATTCAAAGCGAAAAAAAAGATTGTATTTAATTAATCCCCAGTTTTAAAAAAAATCCACATTGTGATTGTTTTGTAACCAGTTATGACTATATCTATTACAAAATCCACTGCAATGATCAACCATTTCTGTCAAGAAACAATGGATAATGCAATCGTCTAGGATCGATTGGGGAGAGCAAAAAAGGCCTTGCCTGGGACACCAAAATGGCCAAAACCAGCCCTATGTTTAACACTATAGACTACATCCATATAATACAACCTGTTCCCACCTTTAAAGGAGTAATCAAGCAACTCCTGCTACCCATAGTACTACTTACTCGGGGCTTCCTCCAGCCCCTGGCAGCCCCTATGTCCCTCGCCGCCGCTCCGGTGGCTCCCGTTCCCCGAGCGTCAATCACCTCCACGTGGTCCGGAACGTACTGCGCAGGCTGTGCGGTACTATGGATAGCAGGAGTTGCTTGACAACTCCTTTAAAGTGGACTCTTGCACAGGACAGAACTAAAACATAGAGAAATGTACCCTGTATGCATTTTGAGAGTTCAGCCTGTTTAATTCCCCCTCATTTGAGTCTAAACACAAGTTGATTGTGAATGTAATTTGACCTCTCCCGGTTCACATGACTGCCACGGCAGATAAGGCAGATAAGCTCATTTGAAAGAACAGTATGTTAACAATACAGTGGTATGAAAAACTATTTGCCCCCTTCCTGATTTCTTATTCTTTTGCATGTTTGTCACACTTAAATGTTTCTGCTCATCAAAAATCGTTAACTATTAGTCAAAGATAACCTAATTGAACACAAAATGCAGTTTTAAATGATGGTTTTTATTATTTAGTCAGAAAAAAAAACCCAAATCTACATGGCCCTGTGTGAAAAAAAGTGATTGCCCCCCCTTGTTAAAAAATAACTTAAAGGTGGTTTATTACACCTGAGTTCAATTTCTGTAGTCACCCCCAGGCCTGATTACTGCCACACCTGTTTCAATCAAGAAATCACTTAAATAGGAGCTATCTGACACAGAGAAGTAGACCAAAAGCACCTCAAAAGCTAGACATCATGCCAAGATCCAAAGAAATTCAGGAACAAATGAGAACAAAAGTACTGTAATTGAAATCTATCAGTCTGGTAAAGGTTATAAAGCCATTTCTAAAGCTTTGGGACTCCAGCAAACCACAGTGAGAGCCATTATCCACAAATAGCAAACACATGGAACAGTGATGAACCTTCCCAGGAGTGGCCGGCCGACCAAAATTACCCAAGCAGCGCAGAGAAAACTCATCCGAGAGGCCACAAAAGACCCCAGGACAACATCTAAAGAACTGCAGGCCTCACTTGCCTCAATTAAGGTCAGTGTTCACGACTCCACCATAAGAAAGAGACTGGGCAAAAACGGCCTGCATGGAAGATATCCAAGGCGCAAACCACTTTTAAGCAAAAAGAACATTAAGGCTTGTCTCAATTTTGCTAAAAAAATCTCAATGATTGCCAAGACTTTTGGGAAAATACCTTGTGGACCGACGAGACAAAAGTTGAACTTTTTGGAAGGTGCGTGTCCCGTTACATCTGGCGTAGAAGTAACACAGCATTTCAGCAGAAGAACATCATACCAATAGTAAAATATGCTGGTGGTAGTGTGATGGTCTGGGGTTGATTTGCTGCTTCAGGACCTGGAAGGCATGCTGTGATAGATGGAACCATGAATTCTACTGTCTGCCAAAAAATCCTGAAGGAGAATGTCCGGCCATCTGTTCGTCAACTCAAGCTGAAGCGATCTTGGGTGCTGCAGCAGGACAATGACCCAAAACACACCAGCAAATTCACCTCTGAATGGCTGAAGAAAAACAAAATGAAGACTTTGGAGAGGCCTAGTCAAAGTCCTGACCTGAATCCTATTGAGATTTTGTGGCATGACCTTAAAAAGGCGGTTCATGATGAAAACCCTCAAATAAAGCTGAATTACAACAATTCTGCAAAGATGAGTGGGCCAAAATTCCTCCAGAGCGCTGTAAAAGACTCGTTGCAAGTTATCGTAAATGCTTGATTGCAGTTATTGCTGCTAAGGGTGGCCTAACCAGTTATTAGGTTCAGGGGGCAATTTATTTTTCACACAGGGCCATGTAGGTTTTGAGGTTTTTTTTCTCACTAAATAATAAAAACCATCATTTAAAACTGCATTTTGTGTTCAATTATGTTATCTTTGACTAATAGTTAATGGTTTTTGATGAGCAGAAACATTTAAGTGTGACAAACATGCAAAAGAATAAGAAATCAGGAAGGGGGCAAATAGTTTTTCACACCACTGTATGTCTGCTTCCATGAATCAGGAAGTAGAAACAGTGCAGATATATTTTAGGATTTGTATCAGCTGTAACAAAGAAATGTTTTTCTTTAAAGGTTATTATGCTGTTGCGTATCTTTTAGAGCAAAGAGGAAGTTCAGAGTTCAGGTCCGCTTTAAATATGGTGTCTCTACAGTCACTCACTCTCTTTTCGTGGGGAAATGCCTGCATGCAGTAAGTAGAGAGCAGGGGTAACAGGAAAAAGGGCACATGCGGCAAGTGGACTAATTGGGCGCCGCCATAGGCGCCAATAGAAAATATCGGTGTTTGGGCACTCTAAGTTCAGGTCCACTTTAAGCAAACTTACCTAAGAAGAGGGAAACTTCTCGAACCTCCAGAAGCCTCCCCTGGCCTCCAAGGCCCCACCGTCACTGGTCAGAATCCTCTTTTAGGTCTCTTTGTTGTGCAGGAGTGCAGCCTTGCTACACCTGGGGGAGTAAGGCTGCACCTGCGCAGTAGCACGGAGCCGCTCATGGACAAGCAGTTTTCGGCTTACTGCACAAACCGGCTGTGTACTGGTCCAGTACAGAGGTGCTTATCGTGACCTTGAGACTGTACTGGTAAGTGTAAAATTCAGAATTTTTATACAACTGTCTTTCCTTCT
This sequence comes from Hyperolius riggenbachi, assembly GCF_040937935.1. Taxonomy (NCBI): domain Eukaryota; kingdom Metazoa; phylum Chordata; class Amphibia; order Anura; family Hyperoliidae; genus Hyperolius; species Hyperolius riggenbachi. The sequence continues at coordinate 81,690,352 of NC_090651.1, forward strand.
GTCTATAGGCCTATCCCCTGGTACACTATCCCGGGCCATAGTTGGCTCAATCTTCCTTCAGCTTAACATTTTTATCCTGTATACCCTCCCATCCCCTTTACCCACTAGGATATTTATTTCTCTCCTCACACTTCCTCCCCACCCCCACCTCACCACCCCCCGCCCATACATTTCAATAGACGATATTAATTACTGTAAAAATAACACTCAACAATATGTACATTACTCTGAGGACACGTTATTTGTCTCTGTCTTTTCAGTGCGTACTCCTATTTTTTATTGCCTGAGGAAGCGGGAATATACCTGCGAAACGTGTTGAAAAAAAACCCCTGGAGTGTACCAATAAATTTGATTGTTTTGAATACACAGTTTTTGTGTCTGCTTATGGGGGGTAAGTCCACCACTGCCTCCTAAGCAATTTTAAAAGTTTTAAGAATTGATTTTATCCTGTTAGTGCCTCTGTTCTTCATTATGTTATAATTGTTTTTTCACTTTTACATATACAGTAGAATCTTGTTATACTAAACGCTGACATAGTGATCCTCAGGCTATAGTAAACTCAGTCCCCACTCCCAGGTCCTGACCATGCACCTGTACAAATATACAATGTATAAAAAAACCTGAGAAGTAAATTTCTGATATAGTAAATTACTTGGCCAGGTCCCTTGGAGTTTACCATAAGGGCCCATTCCACTGAGCCAGCAAGCGTCTACTGAGAAGCATGCCAGAACTACTGCAACCCGCAGTACTCGACTAGCGCGACCGTTACTAAGGTAACATGCATTACCAACAAGTGTAACTGTTAGTAGCACACATTACCTTAGCAACCAGTAGTGCAGGTAGTAAGGGTAATATCGGGGAGAGATGTCTGTGCACAGCAATATTACCGCGCTTTACTGCATCAGGCCCTAGATGACAAGACACAGGACATTTATATCACTGTTTTCTCTTGGCAGACGGCAGCCACTAAAGGCACACTTAGTAGCAGTGTTAGGGAGTCTTGCCCAAGGTCTCCTTACTAGGGCTGCTCAAATCCGGATCCGGGAGAAACCTGTATAGTTGTTATCCGGATATCTCCCAGAAAACCTGGGCGGGGGGGGGGGGGGTGTCAAGCTTACCGGTCTGACGTCTTCTTCGTCTGTCCCTGGCACCTCCCACGATGCGGTCCACGTTACTACAAACACTTCCTCCTTCCGGGTTGGAGGAAGTGTTTGTAGTCACGTGATGCGTGTGGAACGCATCGTGGGAGGCGCCAGGGACGGACGAAGAAGACGTCAGACAGGTAAGCTTGACCCGTCCCCCCGCCCAGCTCGCACAGATTTACTGGGAGATATCCAGATAGCAACTATCCGGGTTTCTCCCGGATCCGGATTTGAGCAGCAGTGGCGTTCCTGCCATTGGGCGCAGGAGGGTGGAGCACCCCGGGTGACGGACGTCCCAGGGGGTGTCACCAAGACCTCCCACAGAGGCCATGTCGCAGGAGGGGGAAGCAGCAAAAGAAGGAGGGGCAGCAGGGACAGCGGCGGGGAGGGGGGCCAGACCCCCCACCTCCCTCACCTGGGTCCCCTCCTTCCTGTGCTTCCCCCCTCCAGATTAGAGCGGCAGATAAGAGCGGCAAGGAGCAGCGGGAGAGGAATTACTCACCTGCTTCCTGCGTTCCAGGCGATGGAGCGCAGCGTCAACGTCACATGACACTGGTCTCTGCCTTCTCCACAGCTCACTATGCTTCGCAAGACTTCGCAAGACTTTATGTGGAGAAGAGATGCGCCAGCTCCTCAAGCTATAGCTCGTATGGTGAGTATCACATACGTAACTGTGTTTTATGGCTGTAATACTGGGTGCTCAGCTAAAGGGCTCATAGGATAGTGTGACCAGTAGCATGTGCTGCCTACTAAAGACTAGAGCAGTGGTCCTCAATGTGGCCCCCCAAGGCTTTTTCACTGGCCCCCAAACACAAAATGTATAACTTATAGATGTGGCCTATTGCACCTTTAAACATCGGCGCCCCGCATCTAGAATACCAGTGCTGGCACCACCCGTCCTCATACTGTAGAAGCCAGTGAGCAGTAATTTGCTGGCTTCCAATCCAATTCTGCATCGGGTGACTCTGCTGTCCAACTGGACGGCAGGTTGTCACCTGGGTATGCTTCACTGTCTGGTGCACAAAGACGTTCTTCGGGTGCCACATAACTGAATGGCACCTGCTGGGAGTTCTCCTCCAGGCATGACTGGGGGGAAACCATACCTAGATTCAACGTAATGTTTTTCAACAACACTTTATGTATGTTCCAGCCCCCCAGCAGTCTGAAGTATGTTGACCCTGCCTTTGAACGAAAAAGTTTGGGGACCCCTGGCCTAGAGGCTACACTGAGGCTTCAGGATGCAGGTGATAATAAAGTATATAGCAGAACACTAGGTATCCTCAGAGGTGCACCCGAGTGTCACAATAAATGGAGATGGATAGCAGACGGATAACAGTTCAAAGAGAAGCAGGGGGGAATCAACAGGTGCCTGGAGATGATAACAGGTACCACCACAGGTGCAACTACATGAGTGTCCCCACTCACCCATGTGTAGACAATAGCAAGACAGGGTGACTCTCAGCAGAACAACTGTGGGAATGCTACCTGCAGCAAACCAAAATCACAAATAGCATAGTTACCAAGGTCTCCATAGCCGCTGGGAGCCTGAAAACTGAGGATCTCTTGAAATAAGCACCCCATCCAGGGTCTACTTGTTGGTGCAATAAATAATGTAGGGTCCGGTCAACACATTCGTGCTATGACCAGGATAGCGAAGATAGGGTCAGAAACGATCAGAGGGCAAAATCCAGGTACCTAGGTGGAGGGTCCTGTCTGCTGAGAGGAACATAGATGGCCAGTTCTGGTGGTCCAACCTCTCGCTGGTCTCGGGGTGCGTTGTGGAAGAGGGCTTGAGGCTTGAGGGCATCAGTTCAGCAGGGATTCCAGCAGCCTCTAAGTGGCTCCGACCTTCTTCTAAGGATCGGCTGACATAGTTGCGCCCACCATGTTGGACATTCATAGAGAACTGAAACCTCCAATACCTGATGGAGGCCTTCTGGAGAGAGAGGGTGACCAGTCTCATTGCACATCTCCTCTGAATAGTGGATCGAGCAAGGTCCGCTAACAACTGCACCATTGATGGGCATCCAAGTTTCATGCTGCTTCCAAGAGTAGATCTCTCACTGACTCGAAATGCAATTTGAGAACAACATCCCGGAGAGGTCAGCATTGCTAGGCCTAGCCAAAGCCCTGTGAATTCTCAGTATGCAGAATGATCCCTAGTCAAGCTGCAAAATCATGGCACAAAACGGGTTCAAGGCCATGGGCTTTAGATCTGTCACCGACTCCGATAGACGGCGGATGTTTGCCCTCCTGCTTCTTTTTTCCACATCTTCCAGTTTAGGCTCCAAAGTCTCAATCCGAGCAGCTTGCTAATCGATTTGGGTTTTATCAGCCTCCAGCACTTCAGTGATGGTGTCCGCCTGCTTCTCAAGATCTAGTACTCTGCCTCCAAGCTCACGGATTTGCTGGGAGATGTCACGAACAGCCTCCCGGAGTTCCACCTTGAACACCTTCTTAATATTTTCTATCAAGTTTTCCTGCGAGTGTGGATGAGGCGGGGTTCGCTCAATGTTCTTGAGCTGGTTGAAGATCTGAGGGATTTGCCTGTCTGGAGTGGTGAGGCCACACTTTGATTTCCCTATCAATATGTTTTTTAAGGGTGTTGTGCTGCTGGAGAGTGAAGCCGAGAGAGATATTCAGTGAATATGCCCCATTCTCTCAAAAGTCTTGTGATTTTTTTCAGTTGCCACTTTGAAAATCTAAGCCGTTTTTAGGATGAAGAGACTCTTGGCAAACCCTGATACACAAAACCTCAGAAATGAAAGTGGGCGTATTTTTATTTTCTCATGACTTTACTTCCCACCCAGTTCATTTTCTGCTGCTTCTAAATACAGTATAATCGCTTAATAATAATAAACTCTGGTATAGTAAACATTCTGGTATAGTAAACTATCTGTCCAGGTCCCGGCTAATTTCCATTATAAGTCTATGGGGGCAACACCCAGTATAGTAAACTCCTGTATAATAAAACGTCTCTTATAGTACACGTTTTTTTCACCCCTACATGATGCAGACAGTAGGCGGCGCATGCGTCATATATCAGTGTGGAACCCATGGTCGGCTGCTTTCTTCAGGCTGGTTACATAGCTCCCCCTCTGTCCCTCTTTCCTCCTCATTTGTCCCTCTGTTAGGGCTTTGTCCCTCTTTCTATGTACATATATATATTTCTCTACTAAAAACATGTTTGGTTAAACTTTATTCCCAGCTTTTAAATTGATGTATTACTAATTTTAAAATGTTAATATGAAGGAAAATGAACCTGGATAGAAAGGACCAGTGTGAATTATAAAAAAAAATATTTTTCTTATGAAATCTTTATGGTATGCGTGACTAGGGGTGTGACAGGGGTGAGGCAGTGGCGTGGCTTAAATGTCCTTCTTTCTCATCTCAAAAAGTTGGGAGGTATGTGGTTGCAAGTGAGTTGATGCCTGATAACATTGGTAAGACTAGAAAGATGGCACCGGCGCTGGATATACAGGTCTGTACAAATAGGCAGCCTGGGGAAAATGATGAATAATGTGTGCATAAACAGAAGAGTATGCAGTGTTACTACTTCCATTTTCCAATCACCAATAAAAGTATTGTCACAGTCCTCACACAGGATTGTACACACTCCCAGGTATCTCTTGCCTTATGAGCGATTATGCTCCTGGTAGCGTGTGGGTTGCTCTACAGGCTACTTTCACTTGTAGTACAGATCAGAGCAGGCCTACTCGACTCACTGCAAAACTAAGGAGAGAAGAATGCTAAGTCCCGCCCGCGGAGGTATTGGAGCCACTTGCGTTACAGATGTGAGTGCCTTTATCATGATTGGCTGCATTTTTGCTTCATGATTGGGTCAAGTATGAGCAGAAAGTTTTGCAGGACATGTGCTGCAAGTCCTGCCCGCGGAGGTGTCAGAGCCACTCAGAGGAAGATAGTGGCTGCCTCTATTCAGTGATGGCTGCAGTTTTTAAGGAGCCCTGGATACTGTACTAGCGATTTGTCCAACCTGGCTATGTAGCCCTAAGGTATACTTAACCTTGTAGTCCACCAAATGTGCATGTGCTCGTACTGTACCCCCAGCATAGCTCCCAACTGTCCCTCTTTTGGAGGGACAGTCCCTCTATGGCAACCCAATCCCTCTGTCCCTCTTTCTTCCTCATTTGTCCCTCTTTCAAGACTGATGTACAATTCTACATAAATATAGGTATTTTTGAAATGAAAATGTGTTTAATTGATTCTAAACTTTATTCCCATCCTTAAAATTGATTTATTTCTTTTTTCACCTGTTATATGAAGGATAATGAACCAAGATAGAAAGCTCCAGTGTGGTTTGAATTATAAAACAACATAATTTTCTTATGAAACCTTTATGGTATGCATGACTAGGGTTGTGTCGAGGGTGTGATTAGGGGTGAGGTAGGGGCATGGCTTTAGTGTCCCTCTTTCTTATATCAAAAAGTTGGGAGATATGCCTCCAATGGGAGCACAGAGTTGCTCCTTTGCATCAGAAAATGTACCAGGGCATGCTGGGGCAATTTCTAAAACAATTTCTGATCTAGCAAACTTCTAATTTAGTAAACCACTTTTCCTGGTCCCTTGGAGTTTACTATAAGGAGATTATACTGTAGTGCATAGGTGCCCAATAGATTGATCACAATCTACCAGTAGAGCGCGACCGCCTATTTGGTAGATTGTGGCCGTGTGGCCACGTCCCATAAAATTTTGCGGCCGCTGGCCAATAGGAAGCAGGGGAGGAGAGAGGCAACGGCTGAGAGGCCAGGAGCGGTTCTGCCATGACGCAACGTCATGGCTGGGGGTGGCGCCGGGCACAACACATACACGCACGCACCACTCACTCACGCTGCCCGCCGGAGCGCTCCTGCTCTGCAGCTGAAAGAGGGGAGACCAGACACCGCCGCTGGAGCTGGAAGGAGGTAAGTGATTATTAAGCAGACCTATACCTATCCCCAGAGCAGGGACAAGGTCCTCCAGCACCCAAGGCTGAGACACCAAAATGCGCCCCTCCATCCCTCCCACCCCAGCTGTCACACACTGATTGCTATTAGACTAAGAGGGCCAAAGGGCCCACAACCTCCCCAACACCTAAATATCTAGTTATCTGGCTTGCAGTCACTGCTATGTATCCCCTTTTCTTATTTCTTTCTGATTCATACACAATTAGGAATGACAGCTGAATGAATTGTGCGCCCCCTCCTACACTGCGCCCTGAGGCTGGAGCCTCTCCAGCCTATGCCTCGGCCCGGCCCTGCCTATCCCTAACTACCTATACTGAAGGGACCTATCTATATCCAGCTACCTATACTGAAGGGACCTATCTATACCCAGCTACTTATACTGAAGGGACCTATATATACCCAGTTACCTGTATTGAAGGGATCTATCTATAACCAGCTACTTATACCGAAGGGACCTATCTATACCCAGCTACCTATACTGAAGCTATACCAAGCTACAGATACTGAAGGGACGTATACCCAGCTACCTATACTGAAAGGACCTATACCCAGCTACCTATACTGAAGGCTCATATACCTTGCTACCTATCAGTGTTGCTTGTGAATTTTCGCCTATGTCATTTTCGCATCGAAAATCCCATTTTCAAATTCGGTGAATTTTCGCAAAAATCTTCAGAAATATTCGTGTTTTCGACCAGCATCGAAAATTGTATGCGGACGCTTATGCGGAAAAATGTCCGCAATAATCCGCATGGAAATTCATTGTATGCGGACGCTTATGCCCTTATGCGGAAAAAAGACCGCAATAATCCGCATGTAAATTCATTCTATGCGGACGCTTATACCTTTATGCGGAAAAATGTCCTCAATAATCCGCAAGAAAATTCGTAAGCAGACGCTTATGCCCTTATGCGGAAAAATGTCCGCAATAATGCGCAAGAAACTTCTCTGTATGCGGATGCTAATGCCCTTATGCGGAAAAATGGCAGCAATAATACGCAAGTAACGTGAAAATGACGGGCGAAAATTAACGCGAAAAAATTTGATCGAAAATTCGCCTGTCGAAACGAAATTAGTTGAAAATTCGGCGAAACGAATGTTTGCATTTTCGCTCATCACTGCTTCCTATACTGAAGGGACCTGTACCCAGCTACCTATACTGAAGGGACCTATACCCGAAGGGACCTATACCCAGCCAGGGCCGGCGCTACCATAGAGGCAAAGGGGGCAATTGCCCCAGGGCCCCCAAGTTCTCCTGGGCCCCCCAGGGCTCCGCTTGACTTGTGCTCTCTAGGGCCCCAGCAAAGCGTTGTCAACACAGTGCTGCGTAATATGTTGGTGCTTTATAAATACAATAAATAAATAATAAACATAGCAGGTCAACTGTCCTAGTGTACTGCTCCATCCATTCTCTCTGTCTTCATCCCCGCCCACTGTCTCTTCTCCATGAACCATTGCAGGTCATTAGGCAATAACATGTGGCAGGTCACTGGGAAGAGGCAGTCCTGCAAGGATGAAGATGAGAGTGCATGGACTGGAGCAGTGTTATGCTGACAAAAATGGTGCAGGGGCCCCGGTAGTACAATAAAGTTCAGGGGGGAGATCTGATGAGAGTGCAACAGTTGACTCAGGGCCCAGCGCTGTGAATATGTTGTGGGGGTGGGGTCAGGGGGCCCCAAAGGGTAATTTTGCCCCATTGGGGCTTGAACCGGCCCTGTACCCAGCTACCTATACTAAAGGAATCTATACCTAGCGAAGGCACCTATTCCGAGCTACCTATACTGGAGGCACCTATACTTAGCTACCTATAGTGGAGGCAGGGGAGGACTGGCCAGGGGGGACGGGGGGAGATTTCCCCCCCAGGCTGCCTCTCATTTAATGATTTAGGGCTGGTACTGTGCCTGGTGAATTCAGGTTTTTGTATAAGGCAATGTGAAACACTAGGCTGAATGAGGGAAATAAATGCCCAATTACAGAGCAATTGCAGGACGGGCAAGCTAGTAAGTATACACAGCATGATACAGAGCAGAGGCTTGCCTGCAGGGTCCGTGGGAAAAAAACCTGTCTGGTCTCTCACCATTGTTAACTGCATGTGCACAGCTACATAAGATGTTGTCTAGGTTGAAAAGTTTTCGACAGTCCCTAGACTCCAGAAGGGCTGCTTGCAGACAGTCCCTAGACTCCAGAAGGGCTGCTTGCAGGACTTGTGTAAGTGATAGAAACCCTAACCGTTGTAACTAAAAATGTATTATGTGCCCCCCGGAGCCAGTGCATTTATACTTTACCTGTCACGCTGTCCCTCGAGTGTCCTTGCAGTATTTCCCACGTGACTACCGACATATAGCACATGGGGCACGTGTGTGATGTCATTTGGGCTGGGGCTGCTGTGAAAACGGGCCTCTAGTTTGTGTTTTCCCCCCAGGCCAAAATGTCCCAGTTCTCCCCTGAGTGGAGGCACTTGTATCTGGGGGCTGTTCATAACGGGGGGGGGGGGGGGGGGAGATTCTGCAACACTTGAAATGTTGGTAGATCTCCTGGACTCGGCACATTTTAAAGTAGCTCGTGAGCCGAAAAAGTGTGGGCACCCCTGCTGTAGTGTCTGAGACAGCTGTAAGTGCTAAAAATGACCAGTAGATGGTACCATACTCATATGCTTTGCATCTATAAGCATTAAACAGACACTGAAGCGAAAAAAAAAATGATGATATTATGATTTGTATGTGTAGCACAGCTAAGAAATAAAACATTAAGATCAGATACATCAGTCTAATTGTTTCCAGTACAGGAAGAGTTAAGAAACTCCAGTTGTTATCTCTATACAAAAAAAGCCATTAATCTCTACAACTTTCAAAGTCGTGGAGAGGGCTGTTTGATACTGTGGATCATGAAATACTAATCCAGCGACTGAAGAATTACTGTGGCCTAAGGGGTACTGTTCTTAGCTGGTTTCAGACCTTCCTATCTGGCAGGACACAGCAAGTATGTCTGGGCACACACTACTTTAATCCAGTGCCACTTCCCTATGGAGTTCCACAGGGTTCTGTACTATCACCATTACTCTTTGCAGTCTACATGCTCCCACTGGGCAAAATAATCCAGAACTATGGCCTAGGATACCATTGTTATGCAGATGACACACAACTGTATCTGTCCTTCAAGCCTGGCACTCAAGACCCATCAGCATCCATAAATGCGTGTCTAGTGGATTTACAAAATTGGATGAACACCAGCTGGCTGAGGCTGAACTCTGACAAAACAGAGGTGTTGGTGGTAGGTGGTCCACACATGATGGATAAAGTTCAAAACGCTCACCACCTCAAACTAGCAATTGGGGGAGATACTGTACAGTATAAAGACTCTGTGCGAAACATTGGGGTGATCCTTGATATGTGCATAGCTTAGTGCCTAAGAGTACCCAAAATATCCCCCTTCCCCTTAATACTAAATAATAAAGACCAGGACTGCTTATTGACAAATGGAATTATTTATTAAGGCCAAAGCAGCCCTTAATTATAATAACAAAATAATTCTGTATAAAATATATAACTTTACTAAGTAAAACACCAACAATGTAAACATGTTGAGGGCAAGAGCTCCGGAATAAACTTTTACAAAACTTAAGGACGAACCACCTTTTGCAATGCAGCCTGCAGTATGCCGGCCCCCGCCGCATGGACCGGCTCAGGGACAGCTGCATGCTTGCACCTCCCCGTTTCTCTTAGCAGACGCCCTTCAAGAACCTTCAAAACAGAGCTGGGAAGATTTTAATTACCACCACCATCATTAATTGCACCAATCTCCGGAGCCCTACACCCTGTCAGCTGCAATGACAAACCACCAACAACATATAGAACCAGAAACACATAATAAAAGGGAGGGTGGGTGGGAAAACACGTCCGTCTGCCTCACTGTCTCCTGTGCGTCTGCCCATCCCCGCTGACGTCACTTCCTCCTAGCGCGTCACTTCCCCGCTCCCTCCACAGCGCGTCACCTTCCGGGGCGCGCTCCCGGCCACAACATTAGCCCGCCCCTACAAGCCACTTAACCCTCTGCCTGCCAAGCTAGCCCTATCATGTGGGCCCTACGCTTTATCTGGCTACGCTGCAAACGCTACAGGCCATGCTTGATATGTGCATAGCTTAGTGCCTAAGAGTACCCAAAATATCCCCCTTCCCCTTAATACTAAATAATAAAGACCAGGACTGCTTATTGACAAATGGAATTATTTATTAAGGCCAAAGCAGCCCTTAATTATAATAACAAAATAATTCTGTATAAAATATATAACTTTACTAAGTAAAACACCAACAATGTAAACATGTTGAGGGCAAGAGCTCCGGAATAAACTTTTACAAAACTTAAGGACGAACCACCTTTTGCAATGCAGCCTGCAGTATGCCGGCCCCCGCCGCATGGACCGGCTCAGGGACAGCTGCATGCTTGCTCCTCCCCGTTTCTCTTAGCAGAAGCCCTTCAAGAACCTTCAAAACAGAGCTGGGAAGATTTTAATTACCACCACCATCATTAATTGCACCAATCTCCGGAGCCCTACACCCTGCCAAACCACTCGGGCGTGAAACCTTACGCCCGGGAGGCCCGCAAATACAGAGCCCTCTGAATACCGTCACTCAAAGCTAACGTCCATAGGTCCGTCCCGATGTCGCTAAGGTGGACCCCATCCCTTGCTAGAAAAGACTCCGTGTCCGTCTCCAATTCTATATGCCGTACCGCCACCCCCCCCCGTTGCTAACAACAAAACGGGACACTTCCCTGTTTAACTTCTTCCTAGCCCTGTTAACACGCTCTACAGACCTTGCCAATCTCCAGCTTTTTCTAGCTATAACTTCTGACCAAACTACTATTGTGGCCGGGCACTCAATTCTGATTGTCATGAAGTCGGATTTGATATCTTTAATGATTTGCCGCGTAGTCCGAGCAGCCAAATCATTGCCCCCCACATGCAAAACTAAAATGTCTGGTGCCTTATCCCAAGCCACAAACTGCCGAAACTCCGGCAGCACTCTATGCCACAACATTCCTGGCACTCCGATCCATCTTATGCGAGCCTGATCCCGAGGAAAGCCCAACTGCCGACCTTCTGCTCGAACCTGCGCCCTCCTAGCACCATGAGCCACATATGAGTGCCCGAAGATCCAAACCAGACACGAAGAATCGCCTGTAAAACAAAGAAAAAGAGGGGGACACACAACACCCAACCACCACCAGTAATAACAAAAACAGCAACAAAAAGAAAATAGAAAATTTTTTACACTCAAACCAAGTGTGGTCGCACATAAGACAAAAATCTCGACGATTCCCATCTACCAATCTTTTTTATGATAGTGTCATCCAACCCCCAACGGGCCGCCTCTGTTGCGGCCCCGATACGGAAAGAATGTGATGCATACTCTAAAGGGGGGGCCCCCACCCTCTCGAGGCCTTTTCGTAAAACTGACACAAATTGATATTTCGTCAAGGGGGTCCCATCCAAATGACAGAGAAACGATGGGCATCCATTCGGGCGCGCCCTTGAAAAAACCCGCCAACACTCTTACCGGGCACAGGGTATGGCCAGGTATGCAGTGCAACACAATAGTACGGCCCTTGCCGACTTTGTCCGTCTTTGAACGACGCAGAAAAATTTCAACTGTTTCGCTTAACAGCACAACTTCATCCGATAGGATTCCCGACGCTGTTACTTTATTAGGGCTCACCAACTCGCTAATCCGGAATGCTCCGAAGAAAGCCAGCACGAATGCCGCTGTGAACAAAAAGGCCTCGAACGGGGAATTGCAAATTACCGGCAATGCCGCCACCAGAGAGGCAAGAAGCTCAAACGTGATTGGGCGACGTGCATCCCTCTTCACTGGGCTAGACCTGAAACCCCTCAAAGCCAATTTTACCCGGAAATCTTTTGTGATGTCGACTTCCCCCCGTAGCTTAAACAAAAAGGCCAAAGCCGACACCTTCTTGGCCATGGCCGAGGGCGAAACCCCCGCCGTGCCATTCTCCACCAAAAATTGGAACAGCTGGCACAATCTATCCGACCCTGACGGTGAGTGTCCCGCCTGGGCGGACAGCTTATCCCATTGCTCCCAAACTGCTGAATATGCGGACCATGTTCCCTCAGCCAGAGCATGAGACATCCATTGCTCTACCGTTCGAAAGGAACCTCCCACAATTCTTGTGGGCAAGGAATTCCGGATTGCGCCGCTCCAGGGACGAGGCTTCTGAACCGATGCCACTGAAATCGAGAAAGCGCATCTGCTACGTCATTCTCGGTTCCGGGCAAGTGTGCTGCATAAATAAACATATTAAGCCGCAGGCAGATTAGGACCAGATGTCGCAACAGCCGAATGGCCGGTGGTGACGATGCTGAGACTCGATTGATAGCCGTTACTACCCCCAAATTGTCACAATTGAATTTGATTTTCTTGTTGGCCAGATGAGCCCCCCATAACTCCACCGACACCACTATAGGGAATAATTCGAGAAGCAACAAATTCTTTGTGTAACCCGCTTCCCTCCAGGCCTCCGGCCATTCGGCTGCGCTCCACTCTCCTGCAAAAAATGCCCCATACCCATGTGTGCCCGACGCGTCGGTGAAGAGCTCCAGGTCATGATTCTGAATGCTCTCCTCCATCCACACCGATCGGCCGTTAAAATCAGAAAGGAAATGCTGCCACATCCTCAGATCGTCTTTATGTTCTCTGCACAAACGCACCCGATGATGTGGGGAAGAAACCCCAGCGGTTGCCATTGCTAGCTTTCTACATAGGATTCGTCCCATGGGGATAATCCTGCAGGCAAAGTTGAGTTTTCCTAACACTGACTGGAGCATGCGCAAAGTAATTTTTTTATGGGCCAAAACATCCTGAATAACCGCCTGCAAATCCAAAACCTTCTCCTCTGGCAACCGGCACTCCATTGCTAATGAATCAATTGTAATACCCAGAAATTTTAACTCCGTCTGAGGCCCTTCTGTTTTCTCCTCTGCTAGGGGAATCCCAAAACTTGCACAAATCTGACGCATAGTTGCCAACAGGTATGCACACTCCGATGAATCGCCCCTACCCATGAACAAGAAGTCGTCCAAGTAGTGTATTGCTGACCCTACCCCAGACTCATCTCTTACCACCCATTCGATAAACGAACTAAACTTTTCGAAGTAGGAGCAGGATATGGAGCAACCCATCGGCAGACAACAATCGATGAAATACTTGCCCTCCCAAAAACAACCCAAAAGATGAAAACTTTCCCTATGGACCGGGAGCAACCGAAAAGCGGACTCGACGTCCGTTTTAGCGAGCAACGCGCCACGCCCCAATCGCCTAACCCACCGCACAGCCACATCGAAAGACGTATACGCCACTGCCGCATCCTCCGGATCAATTCCATCGTTGACAGATCTACCCTTCGGGTGCGACAGGTGGTGTATGAGGCGGAAAGAGCCCGGCTCTTTTTTGGGAACTATACCCAGAGGGGAAACAATCAAATCCTTCAAAGGGGGGGAGTTAAAAGGCCCCGCCATCCGGCCTAAACGCACCTCCTTCTCCAATTTGGCCGAGACTACCTCCGGACAGCCAGAAACAGATTTTAAATTTCGAAAAGGTGGAAAAGAACGAGCAGCACCCGTACTGGGAATACGGAAGCCCTCCGAAAAACCCTGTCGTAAAAATTCAGCCGTATCCGTGTCCGGATACCTATTTAGGTACTGCTCCATCCTTTTGAGAATTACTGGGGTCCTCCCTCTTTCCGGAAGGCTCCCCACTCCTGCTCCTACCCTGTTTGTAACACCTTGACCCAGGATGCCCACCTCCGCAGTTAGCACATTCGTGCTTAAAACGGCAGGAGCTTCCAAACTTGCAGGAGCTGTCGTTGTACTTCCAACACACTCCTGGGCGCTTGTTGGCCAGCTGCCCCGAATTGCCGGAGTTGCTGGCCCCCCCTTGAAAGGGCTGGGAACTTTTGCTGGCTGGGATCATCAGCTTCATCCATAAGATGACATCCTTGTGGTCCCATCGAATCTCCGGACGCACTGCCTTCCGTTGACGAAACTCCTCGTCATAGCGAAGCCACGAATTGCCTCCGTATGACCTATAAGCTTCCCCGATACTATCCTGATAGCCGAACAAAGCCGAACACCATTCCGGCTGTTTTTCGCCTATCACACTCGCTAGAATGGCGAAAGCTTGCGACCAATTTTGATGTGTGCGTGGTATAAGCCTATAACGCCTACGCTCCTCTTCTTCTTTTTTGCTGTCGTCCGGCTTACCCCGATCTAAATTAAATTTGGAAAGTTGCAATAAAGAAAAAATCTCGACATATTCGCCCTTCCAGATTTTTTCTTTTACCTCTTTTTTTAAGTGTGTGCCCAATGAGGCTTCCAAGCAAAGGTATACCTCACCCTTCGCCGAGTCTGACAACCTAACCGTGTCACTTTCTTTGTCCGCCACTATAGCAACCTCTACTGGTGCCGCAACGGGGTTCACCACCGGGACTGCCGGTAATGCTACCGGGGTCATTGGAAGTATCGCTTGGGGAGAAGGCGCTATCGCAGGTCCCACCATTGCGGTCGAAACCGCAGGTGCACCCCATGCCACCGCCGGGGAAGCTATATTAGCCACCCCACCCCCCACACTCCCTTGTAACGCGTCTCGAATTCCCAGCAATAACGTGTTCACGAACGATAATGCCGGAGCCATGGCACCATCGTTCGATATTTGTGGTGGAACCAAACCCATAGAAGCGGTCGGTACCAAGCCGCTTGTAACCCCAGCATTAAAGGTAGCAGGAAGTGTAGTAGTGAAATTTGCCTCACCTGGCTGCACCGGACGTCCGTCCCGACCAGCCGAATCCCTGGATCGATCCGAAGACCCTCCAGCCTCCTCCTCGGAATGCGACGACACTTCGTCCTCAGGCGACTCATTGCCACGTCCAGAATGACTGGCGCCATTGGCAGGGGCCGAACCACCTTGCCTGCTCGAAGATCTGCTGCCGGATGAAGATTGCTGGCTCCGCACGGCCGAGCTGCGCGAGCCGCCATTGCCCCTGCTACTCGAACTGCGGCCTTTTTGCTGCGCCTGTCCATGTGGCTGGGACACCTTCTTCCCTTTTCCTTTTCCTTTCCCTTTGCTGTGCGGGCGTTTGGCCTGGGCCTGGTAAGGCACAGCCGCGCCTCCGTGGTGAACAGCGGACCCTGGGGATATTGAGGGGCCCTGTTGTTCATCCGCCCTATGATGGGTGGCGGATGCCCTGAGTCCCGATGGCCCGGGCTGCTGTGTGTCTCCTGTTGACCCCTTGTGGGGCTCCCTGTCCGCAGGCATGTCATGTGGTCCCGGCTGCTCAGAGTCCCCTGTACTGGACGCCGCTGGCGCTCCTGCCGGGCCCTGGCCCTGTTTTGGTGGCCGCTTGGCGGAGGGTGCTGGCGGGGTCTGCATGGGGCTGCCAGGCCGCCTGTTTGCCCGAGGGGTTGGATCTGGGCTGAGTCTGACTGGGGGGCGGGTGACACGCGCGCTGGTGCGGGGAGCCGCTCCGCCTGCCGACATTGCTGCCATCTGGATGGCCACCCACTGTGGCCCGCGCGCCTCTGCCTCGCTCCTGACTGTCCGCAGGAGCTCCTCTATACTGTCCCCCATGGCGAACTTACTTTGCAGGCAGCGGCGAAAACACGTCCGTCTGCCTCACTGTCTCCTGTGCGTCTGCCCATCCCCGCTGACGTCACTTCCTCCTAGCGCGTCACTTCCCCGCTCCCTCCACAGCGCGTCACCTTCCGGGGCGCGCTCCCGGCCACAACATTAGCCCGCCCCTACAAGCCACTTAACCCTCTGCCTGCCAAGCTAGCCCTATCATGTGGGCCCTACGCTTTATCTGGCTACGCTGCAAACGCTACAGGCCATGCTGGATGGAAATCTAAAACTCAAACAGCAGATATCAGCTGTCGTCAAGTCTTCCTTCTTCCATCTAAGAAATATAGCGAAAATCAAACACCTTATCCCAGCTGAAGACCTACCTGCCCTGGTTCATGCATTTGTATCCTCCCGCCTAGACTACTGCAACGCCCTGTTCATCGGATCTACAGAAAAGGTTCTGCGCCCCTTACAGCTAGTACAGAATGCTGCAGCCAGACTCCTAGCCAATGCCCCCCGCAGCTCACACATCACCCCAGTACTGCAAACTCTTCACTGGTTGCCAGTAAAATGGAGAATCAATTTTAAGATCTGCCTGCTGACATTCAAGGCTCTACACCACATGGGACCCAAATACATAGCGGATCTATTGGAACTTTATGCCCCTCCATGCACCCTCCGCTCTGCCAACAAGATGAAGCTGATTATTCCCAGTATACACTTAATATTTGGTGCTCGGGCCTTTTCCTACGCAGCCCCTACTCTATGGAACTCACTTCCACAATCAGTACGAGAGGCTCCCTCTCTGGAAAGCTTTAAAAAAAGGCTAAAAACTCACCTCTTTTCCGTAGCCTTTGAGACTGCATAGTGCAGGGTCACAGCGCTTTGAGTCCCCAGGGAGAAAAGCACTATATAAATATTATTGTTATTGTTGTTATTGTTACTTAATGCTGAACCACGTTAGAGCTGCTAGGACTGAAAGTAATCAGCACAGAACTAAACATGAACAATTCTCCCATTGCTTACTGCCACTATACTTATAACGTCCTTAACTTGTAATATTCACACTGTCTGTCCTTGTATTGTTTTTGTTTGTGTTTGTTAAGCAACTGCCAAGACAAATTCCTTGTAGGTGCAAACTTACTTGGCGAAAATAAATTGATTCTGATTCTGATCTGACTTTTATTATCTCAACTGTTCCTGGACTATTTACTTTTCCTCTGATAGAGGAGAGGTCATTACTTCACAGACTGCTCTGAAAGACTCATTTTGAATGCTGAGTGTTGTGTAATCTGCACATATTATAGAATGATGCAATGTTAGAAAAAACACTATATACCTGAAAATAAAAGTATGAGAATATTTTCTTTGCTGCTAATCTTCTAGTAATTATTCATAGTACACAACCAATTCACTATATCATATTTTTTTTCCGCTTCAGTGTCTCTTTAAGCAGTATCTGTAGTCTTAATGGAGACTTCTGCAGATTCTACTACACATTCTGCCCTTCTTACTGCTATAGCTATTTGGAAAGGGAAAACTTTTCTATGGGCTTTTTTTTCTGTTGTACTTAATGCAGAGCAGCAGTGGAGTGTTATGTATTACCTGCTTATGGTGGCGGGAAGGTCTTCCTCACATTTCTTCAGTGTATAATAAGTGTACGGAAGCCGCATGGTGTTTGGCTGTATGGTGCTTGTACACTGAATGGAGTGAGGTGAGGAGGACCTTCTCACCACTAGAAGCAGGAAACTCTAAGCTGCCATAATGCAAGATTTAGACCAGTTCTCCCAGTTAGCATGATATATTGCCAGGGTATCATTTAGGTTATGATAAATATAATCTATAAGGCGTATTTCTTCCACTCTGTGTACAATTTGTGTAAAGGACACGACACCCTAGTAGACCTCCAATTTTGAGCAATAGCCCAGAGTATTGAGCATATAAAAACATAATACACCCGTTTCCAGTTTTGAGGAACACTACCATTGGGAGCTACCGTGTTTCCCCTGAAGTAAGACAACCCCTGAAAGTAAGCCCTAGCAGGAATTCCTAGCATGCTTGAAATATAAGACATCCCCCGAATGTAATCCCTAGGAGCAGCCCACATGACACCAGCAAGTCACGCTCAATACAAAGCATGGATACAGGAGAAAAGCAGTATAATGTGAGTTCTACAGTCCTGTACATGTGTGTCTGGCAATTTGTGTTTTTATTGGAGCCAGCCCTCCTAATCTGTCGTGATAAGCAGCAGCAGCACTTCACCTCTTCACCTTTTCCCAGGACACACAGTTTATCCTATGCTCTGGGGAGCCTGACAGAGTTCTCTGCCAGCAAAAAATAGACTCTTATGGCCCATACTCACGGGCAACTAAACTGCCTGTCGCTTGCACACGGGAGCGTGTGCGCGACAGGCCAGCGACAGCTCGTCGCCAGGTCCTTCCGCATACACACGGCGGAGGGACCTGGCAACTGATGCGGCGGAAGCTGTCACTGTTGTCCCTCCCCCCGCCGGAAGCGCCGTCTATTTGTTATTATGTTGCTTTCGCTAGTCCGCGTACTCACGCGGACTAGCGACAGTTGCGGCGGAGTTGCGGCGGCGACTGTTGCCAGGCGATTGAAAGTTTCAATCGCCTGGCGACATCAGCGACGGGCGACAGTTCGGGGTGCGTGCGCGCGCAACGCCGCATACTCACGGGCGACAATTGTAGCCCGTGAGTATGGGCCATTACCCACATGATCAGCAGAATCAATTTCTTGTGAGAGCTAATATCAGCCAACCACAAGCTCTGAGCATGCTGCTTGTGTTTCAGCATGGCATGCAGTATATTCATTTTGTATAGTAAAAATACCAGTGTTTCCCCCAAAAATAAGACATCCTCTTAAAATAAGCCCTAGCACATTTTTTAGAGCAAATATTAATATAAGACAGTGGCCTCAATTCACTAAGCTTATCTCCTGTCTTTAATAACGTTTCTCTAGTTATCACCATGGTGACGAGGCATGTAGTACTCAGGAAACATTTTACCTCAGGCAAACCTAAAGTTAACTCTTCTGTCTTTAAGTTAACTCTTCAATCCTTAAAATAACTCCAAAGTTAAAGACAGGTTGTTAATTAACTGCGTGTGAAAATAACTACAGAGGAGGTAACTTAACTACAGAGGAGGTAACTTAACTACAGAGGAGGTAAATTAACTACAGAGGAGGTAACTTAAGGATTGAAGAGATAAAATAACTCTCTCACTGTGTGGAGGTAAGTTTTCTCTTGCCTTATTATCTCCAGCATGATCTTAGTGAATTGAGGCCAGTGTCTTATTTTCGGGGAAACACGGTAGTAACAAACAGTGTTGGGCCTTTAATTCCACCGTAGTGGATGAGAGATGGCTCAATTGCTTCCTCAGCCGTTCAGAAAGAACCTTGACTACTGGACATACCCAAAAGATATGAGAAAACAACCCTTCCCTCTGACAACCCTTAAAACAAAGATGGGAAATAGAGGGAAAGATCCTATGAAGTCTCAAGGGCGCTCTATACCATTGTGCAATAGTAGTACAGAGGCGCCAACAGGGTAAAAACAATATTTCTTTAAAATGGATAAAATGAAGTAGGTAGCGGTGGACTTACCCCTCCAAAACAGACACAAAAAAATGCTGTTTTAAGCAAAAATCAGTTTATTTACATACTCCGAACAAGGTGCAACGCGTTTTGCAGGTATATTCCACTTCCTCAGGCAATTAATAGGAGCATATCACCAATGCGGTCCGGTACGTAGCCTGGCGCCTCTGTGTCTCCACTCCTGGTGGAGGGGAATTCTTCCTTTTTCCCGATCTACAGAGAGCGAGTTCTTGAGTGGGGACAGGTCTAATCTCCTCACCTGCCTTCATAGTGGTTACCTGGACGGTAACCCTTGTTTGTGAGTATAACCTACCTATACTTACCGTCCATACCCAATTTACAGAACATACTACACTATACTGGGCTCTCGGCGTCTTCCCTTCTATACCATCGTGACTAACTTTAAGGCCGTATCTCTAATCATAGGAGTTCTGGTAGCACTCAGAAGGTTCGATCCTATTCTGCGCCACTCCTCCAGCCTAAAATCCAACTGTAATTCTGTTTCCCAGTCCTCCATAATTTTAGTTTTAACAATATGTATCAGCCCAATCATATGAGAATATAAATAGGAAATTGTCCCTTTACATAAAGTAGAGGATAAATAGAAATTTTCCTAAAATGTTCAATTGAGCAAAACATAAGGGCCAGAATGCTTTCACTATCATTATCTATGCAGAGTAATTTATGTTTGGGTATTTAAGAGGACATTTTGCTTAATCCTGTTTCTGGATTGGGGGGGCTGTCTAAGTATGATTCTGTCTAGTTAAAACTTTGTAGTAACTCTGCCTAATCATTATTTTGAAGGGCTTTAATTAAGATTATGTGACAGTCTGCCTGTAAAATTGTCTCTAATTATGTTTGAGGGGCGGTACTAATTGTTTTATGGGGGATCTGCCTGATTAATTAAAATCTAAGAGGTGGACATTTTATTTTATTATATGACTGTATGTAACCAGGGATTTTTTTTTTTTTTTTTTGCTAAAGAGGGGTAGTCATCCAAAGTTTTGCTGGGCAGGCCCACTCTCTTTGAATTACACCACTAGTGTGTTCATGTAAATTTGGCTCTGCCCATGACTCATCATAAGTCCTTGGCTGCTTCCAAGTGCCCAAGGATGTCCCAGATTAACAACACCCCTGTACAGTTCACTTCAGTATCAATGACTGGGTATTAGGGGGTCATCCCATGTGGCCAATAAGGTGTAGTGGAGTCATAAGTATTTATGGTAGCATGTGTGTGGGTTACATGAGCAGGGGCCACATAAGCTTATCATAACTAGGAGTGTCAAACATTTGCCAGGTCCCTTGGTTAAGGAGGTGGCTGATGGTGTTTACTCTAGTTGGCACCTTAATTGGCAGTCATGGCCATCGTGTTTTTTATTGTTTTTCTTCCCTTTTTCCTACCAATTCACCTTGTTTTCCCCTTTGAAGGTGTGCCGTGTGGTCCGCTGTAGCCTGATACATTGGTGCAGGTCATGGGGAGTTTTCTCCACCTTGCCTCTGCCTGGGTCTGTGCAGGTACAGGCCTTGTGGAGTCCACCGCTGGAGGTCAGAGCTCCACTCAGGTAGAAAGACATTGCGCTTGATCGAGAAACATTTGGCCTCGCTGGATGCCGGCGCCATCCAACTATCGGCTGCTGCTGCTCCACCGCAGCAGGTACACCTCTGGTTCAGCCCCTTCATGATGCCATCCACTGAACCGGAGGTAATGGCCACCACAACTGGATGCTTCTGTGGCAGCCACGTTATCTTGACCAGCCCTGCTGAATGGTGCCCAGGAGTCCGGACCCACCACAGAAATGAACACTACTGCACCTTTTGAACTGGAGCACCTTGGCCAGCACTGGCAGATGCCAGATGTCAGCAATCTGGATCCTCAGGAGAAGAATTGAGTAGTCACTGCTGACTCTTCGCCTCCCTCTGCCCCCGTCCACTCATGTTTCCTTAGGGATGACAGATCGTTGCCAAGTGCGACTGGTTGCGCCGTAGTATAGCAGCCTCGGCTCTTGACTTTCTGACATAATTCACCCCATCCTTCCAGAACCTGTATGAGCCAAAATCTAAACCACTCTTTCCTGTGGTTCCAAAAGTGATAATCTATTACTTTACTTTAGATATATACAACTAATCTTGCAGAAAACTCAGAGCCTAATATAATGTAGTATGTATTGGAAAAGAGAAGTAAATATGAATCGTAAGTATTATACTTACAAACCAGGGTTACCACCAAGGCAACCACTGAAAAAGCAGGTGGGGAGTTTAGGCCTGTACCCACTCAGGACTAAGATGTCGCTCTCTGTGGATAGAAGAAGAAGAGGGTGTAACACCCCTCCATCAAGGGTGGATATCTTAATTTGTAGAGATGCACAGAGGCACCAAAAAGATACAATTCGCTAAAAACGTTTATAACGTTCGGGAGGCGGTGGTGGACCTACCAACCCAAAACAGACACAATGCTGTCGTTTGAGGTATAAACAATTTATTCACATACTCCTAGAACAAATGGCGATGCGTTTCGCAGTCAAAACACAGCTTCGTCAGGCAATAAACAACAGGAGTATCACACAGCTAGGGGTCCAATATACGCTTGGCACCTCTGGGGTCCAATATACGCTTGGCACAGAGGTGCCAAGTGTATGTTGGACCCCTAGCTGTGTGATACTCCTGTTGTTTATTGCCTGAAGAAGCGGGGTTTTGCCTGCGAAACGCGTCGCCATTTGTTCTAGGAGTATGTGAATACATTGTTTCTACCTCAATCGACAGCATTGTGTCTGTTTTGGGTTGGTTGGTCCACCACTGCCTCCCGAAAGTTTTAAACGTTTTTAGCGAATTTTATCCTTTTGGCGCCTCTGTACATCTCTACAAATACAACCAATCTTGATTGGCCAATTTCCTCACTTCTATGTAGTATGAGAGCCAACAGATTTTGAATACTTTGAACAGATTGTGAAGGTAAGCTCTCATTCTACATGGAAGTGGTAACATTGGCTAATCAAGATGTGGGCCATTGTTAAACATACAATTCCATTAAAATTATGTAAGGATCATTTATGGGGGCTGGGTTGTGGTAGGACATGGTTCAGCAGAAAGGGGGATCAGTCACAGCAGTTATGGGACAGAAGAAGTTGGGGAAATGTTTTAGGAAAGAGATGGTTCAGTATAATTATTATTATTTGTTGTATTTATAAAGCGCCAACATATTACGCTGAATGGAAATGCTTGCTGCAGCGGTCATGTTGCAGCGGGAATCTAGTAGGTACGTTCTGAACACCAGGAATTTGTACTCATATATTACAATAACATCTCTTTGAATAACCTAGCATCACATTATGTATCAGTGTTGCCCAATTCATGTCATGATATTATAGCAGTGTTACTGGAATACCCAGCAGGGGGTTCTGTAGTCACAGAAAAGAACAGGAAACAGTGACCATTTATTTTTCTGTAGATAGATGCAAACACACCTTGTGCTGCTACACTGTCAAGAGTTGAACTCAGTGATGCTTATTTTGAATTTACATTGTTGAATAGGCTTTTTGTGTTGTCTCCCTTTTGCCACACAGAGGATAAGACAAACAGGGTTACATTGCTAAGCAAATAGGCGGGAGACGCACAGCCGGTTTTACTAGCAGACAGTATTATTTGTCACTAGTAATTAGCATTCTGGGAGGATGCGACATGATGCTTTAATTATGGTGGAAATATGGAGATGAAAGTGTTTTTCAGTCTGCAGATCCGGTTTGTGTAATCTGTGAATATATATTACCTCATTTGAGGTGGCAGCACCATGGAGGATGCTGGGAGACGCAGAAGGGCACTCCGACTCTAGGAACACAAACCCAGTGACGCTGATTGATCACGACAGATGCACACAAACCTGGATGAATTGTCCTCAGCCACCAGTCATGTTGAAAACAACAATTATAAATGGTGTTCCAAGGCAAATGCAATTTTACCACTTTCATTTGCACTTGTCGTGATAAATAACGCCCAGCAGGTTTTACAACTTAGACAATGGAATATGCGCTGCATGACAGGTTCCCACCGATCACGAACCTTTATTAAAGGTTAACTCATGTTCTCCAATCATGAAACTCTGTTAAAGATTATATTCTCCTCTCTTGGACCTCAATGTTGCAATCTTAGTTCAACACACTAACCATGGTCACTTGAGGGCTTCAATCCCTGATAGATTTATCATTCATTTACATGTTGTATGTAAATACTCCCCTATACATTTCCTAGCTTGTTTCCAGATACCAACCCAACCGCAATTTCAGATCTGCACATGAGCTTCTTTTGTCCTCCTCTAGAATCATCTCCTTGCTTATACAAGATTTCTCACATGCTTCACCATTCCTCTGGAATGCCCTTCTGCAGCACATCTGCCACTCTCCAACCTTTAAAACCTTTAAACGATCTTTCATAACTCACTTTTTCCGACAAGCATATGCCATTCCCCATTTGACGTATTGCCAAGTTTTACTCCTTACTAGAATAATCTAAACACACACTGCTTGTATGTATATTGCATACTCGCCCACCGAGAAATCATGGTGCACTTGTCATGGTCAAAGCACGTTTAGTCCGAAAATGGCATTGAAACATGGCTATAGAAAAATGGCCCTTACTGTCTTGGTTTTCATATTGATAGTTTGTATGTGAGATTTTAACGCTAGATGGCACCCTTTCTGTATGTTCAAAACAAAAACAAACAAACACAGAACATTTATATCGCGCTTTTCTCCTGGCGGACTCAAAGCGCCAGAGCTGCAGCCACTAGGACGCGCTCTATAGGCAGTAGTAGTGTTAGGGAGACTTGCCCAAGGTCTCCTACTGAATAGGTGCTGGCTTACTGAACAGGCAGAGCCGAGATTCGAACCCAGGTCTCCTGTGTCAGAGGCAAAGCCCTTAACCATTACACTATCGTATGTTCAGGCTTGATGGGCAGCTCTAGAGATTACAGTAAACCAAAAAATCCCGGGATCCAATACCAGTAGTGCAAACTGCAACTACCACCTTAGAAATTAAGGGCTAGATGTACTCACACTTCTCTGAATGTTAATGACAGCAACCACTTTCAATGCGTACAGAAGAATCAAGGCCAGATTTATACTTTATGTGCCCCTAGGCCAAGTATGCTGTGGTTTCCCTTGCATGTGCTGCAGCCAGGGCCTGTTATCTCATGAAGCAAGGTGAAACATTTGCATCAGGTGCAGAGATTACACTAACAGCGAGAGGAGAGAGGAGAGCGAGGTGAAGAGGTTGTCATTGGGGAAAAGAAGCTTGTTGTGCTGTGTGAGGAGTCTGATAGTGAGTGAGAAGGGGGGAGGCAAGAGAGATGGGGAGGCAATTGTCAAGTGCTGTGTGATCGTTCCAAATCGGGAAGGCGAGGGGAAGATGCATCCTCACAAGTTTGCCTCAGGCAGCGAAAAAAGTCTAGAACCGGCCCTGGTTGCAGCAACCCTCCCATTCTATGTGCAGCCCCCCTTCCATGTATACCATTCATGTATGTAGCCCCTCTCTTTAATGATCAGCTTCCTTGGGCACTAGCTTCCTTTTTTCATGTGTTGCTCCCTATTTTCAGCCTCCTCTTATGTAACAACTTTATTTTCATATCCAGGTGCCTTTGTGGGTTTAGCTTGAAATACGGTCCTGAGAAGATTCCTGCTTCTGCATCGGACTGGGGTATCCAACCCTTGTGGAAGCTCTCCAGGTAGGTAGAACTCTCCTCCATGAAGGAAGTAAGCAAAGGCAGACTCTCAAAGAGGGGGAGAAAACTAAAATAATAGACAATTCAACAGAGGTGTAAACAGTAGTTAACTGGTGGGTGGAGGTGCCCAAGAAAGAAAATACATTAACCACTTCAGGACCACAGGCTTACACCCCACAAGTGACCAGGTCATTTTCACAAATCAGTGCTGTTCAGCCTTGACAGCTTGCTGCACAGCCATACATACAACATACAACACAAAGTCTTACCTCTTTTTCTTGTTCTCAACAGGACATTCTATTTGGAGGAATCATAATAATTTAATTAAAAAAAAACATTTTCCCCAGAATTCAGTTCTGTATAAACATGCTGTCTCCAGAGTCACTCTCTCTTCCTGGGGAAATGCCTGCATGCAGCAACAAGAGAGCCGGGGTAGCAGGAAAAAAAGGCACATGCAGCCAGTGGCGTAGCTGAAGAGCTGTGGGTCCTGATGCAAGTTTTACAATGCGGCCCCCCAAGCAATCTATACATAACAATTGATACAGCGCACCAAAACCTGCCAATGGTAACCACAGTGTCAGAGGTGCAAGAAGGGGATGGGGAACAGTTTGTTAATGATTACCACTATTCAAATTATCTATAGGAGTGATTATTATGAGCACAGGACCAATAGAGAGCTAAAACTGTAGTTGAGGGAGGGCCCTTCGGAGCCCCTCTGGCCCAAGGGCCCCGATGCGGTCACAACCTCTGCAACCCCTATTGCTAAGCTTCTGCATGCAGCAAATGAACTAATTGGGTGCCGCCATATGCGCCAATAGAAAATATTGGTGTTTCGGAGCGGTGCACCCAAATATATATGTATAGGGCACTGCAGATGCCCAAATGCCGATATCTTGCGGAGCCCGAGATTTTCCTTTTTTTTTTTTTTGCGGATGCAATGGGGGTGTGCAGTGGCGTAGATAAGGAGCTGTAGGCCCCGATGCAAATTTTACAATGGGGCCCCCCAAGGACTCTATACATAACAATTGATACGACGCACCAAAACCTGCCAATGGCAACTACAGTGTCAGAGGTGCAAGAAGGGGATAGAGAGGAGTTTGTTAATGATTATCACTATTCAAAGTATCTATAGAAGTGATTATTATGAGCACAGGACCAATAGAGAGCTAATACTGTAGTTGAGGGAGGGCCCTTCAGGCCCCCTTTGGCCCAAGGGCCCCGATGCGGTCGCAACCTCTGCAACCCCTATTGCTATGCCCCTGGGGGTGTGTGGTTGCAGCAGTAACTAGTGTGTGCAGGTAGGGGAGTTTAGATTTACGTAGGTAATGTGTGGGGGTTGAGGAGTTTAGGTAGGTAGTGTGTGCGGGTAGGGGAATTTAGGTTTAGGTTGGTAGCGTGTGCGGGTAGGGGAATTTAGGTTTAGGTTGGTAGTGTGTGCAGCTGGGGGAATTTAGGTTGCTACTGCTAGTGTGTGCAGCTGGGGGAGTTTAGGTTGGTAGTGTGTGCGGGTGGGGGAGTTTAGGTTTAGGTTGGTAGTGTGTGCGGGTGGGGGAGTTTAGGTTGGTAGTGTGTGCGGGTGAGGGAGTTTAGGTTTTAGCCAGGTAGTGTGTAGGGGTGCAGCTAAGTTTTTTGTGGCCCCAAGTGGACTGTAGTAAGTGGCCCTACCCTGCGCCGCGGCGAAAAATGGGTGTGGTTATCTCGCATAAGTGGGCGTGGCCATGACATGTGGGTGGAGCAGGAGGGTGGATTGGGGCGGGGCTGTTTGCGGGGGAAAATGGATGTGGGGGTGATTGAGGCGCGCGTAGCGCCGAAAGATGGGCGTGGCCATGACATTGTATGGGCGGAGCTTAACCGTAGCACAGCAAATATAGCCAACTATGACCATTAAATAATAAATGCAGCAACAGTTACCCCAGACACCAGAAAATAAAAACGCAATTTGGGCCACATTTCAGCAGAAATCAAACGCAATTAGGGCACAGTTCAGCAGAAATCAAACGCAATTAGGGCACATTTTCAGCAGAAATCAAACGCAATTAGGGCACATTTTCAGCATAAATCAAACGCAATTAGGGCACATTTTCAGCATAAATCAAACGCAATTAGGGCACAGTTCAGCAGAAATCAAACACAATTAGGGCCACATTTTCATCAGAAATCAAACGCAATTAGGGCACAGTTCAGCAGAAATCAAACGCAATTAGGGCACATTTTCAGCAGAAATCAAACGCAATTAGGGCACATTTTCAGCAGAAATCAAACGCAATTAGGGCACATTTTCAGCATAAATCAAACGCAATTAGGGCACAGTTCAGCAGAAATCAAACACAATTAGGGCCACATTTTCAGCAGAAATCAATCGCAATTAGAGCACAGATCAGCAGAAATCAATCGCAATTAGAGCACAGATCAGCAGAAATCAATCGCAATTAGAGCACAGATCAGCAGAAATCAATCGCAATAAGAGCACAGATCAGCAGAAATCAATCGCAATTAGAGCACAGTTCAGCAGAAATCAATCGCAATAAGAGCACAGATCAGCAGAAATCAATCACAATTAGAGCACAGTTCAGCAGAAATCAATCGCAATAAGAGCACAGATCAGCAGAAAACAATCGCAATTAGAGCACAGATCAGCAGAAATCAATCGCAATAAGAGCAGAGATCAGCAGAAATCAATCGCAATTAGAGCACAGATCAGCAGAAATCAATCGCAATTAGAGCACAGATCAGCAGAAGTCAATCGCAATTAGAGCACAGATCAGCAGAAATCAATCGCAATTAGAGCACAGATCAGCAGAAATCAATCGCAATTAGAGCACAGTTCAGCAGAAATCAATCGCAATTAGAGCACAGATCAGCAGAAATCAATCGCAATAAGAGCACAGATCAGCAGAAATCAATCACAATTAGAGCACAGATCAGCAGAAATCAATCGCAATTAGAGCACAGTTCAGCAGAAATCAATCGCAATTAGAGCACAGATCAGCAGAAATCAATCGCAATTAGAGCACAGTTCAGCAGAAATCAATCGCAATTAGAGCACAGTTCAGCAGAAATCAATCGCAATTAGAGCACAGATCAGCAGAAATCAATCGCAATTAGGGCTGCAAAAAGAAAAGAATTTACTCACCTGGCACTGAAGTCTTCTCTCCCCGTCTCCTCTCCTGGCCGGCTCCTCAGGCGCGCAGTTCCCAGTTCCCACGAAGCTCCCTCCCTCCTCCAATCTCCCGCGCTGATTCATGCAGGGCTACGGGAAGATGGTCTCCAGAGCAGGGCTTCGGCGGCGGCCATCTTCCCGTAGCCCTGCTCTGCTCTGACAGCCCCGCGAGCTGTGGGAAAACGAAACAGTGACGTCACGCTGACGTCACGGAGCCGCCGAGGCCCCTAAGATCTTGAGGCCCCAAGCGACCGTTTGGTTCGCTTTATGCCTCACGGCGCCCCTGGTAGTGTGTGGGGGTTGAGGAGTTTAGGTTTAGGTTGGTAGTGTGTGAGTGGAGGAGTTTAGTATTAGCCAGGTATTGTGTGGTGGTTGAGGAGTTTAGGTTTAGGTAGGTAGTGTGTGCGGGTGGGGAAGTTTAGGTTTAAGTTGGTAGTGTGTGCGGGTGGGGGAGTTTAGGTTTAGGTTGGTAGTGTGTGTGAGTGGAGGAGTTTAGTATTAGCCAGGTAGTGTGGTGGTTGTTGAGGAGCTTAGGTTTAGGTTGGTAGTGTGTGCGGGTGCGGGTGTTTAGGTTGGTAGTGTGTGCGGGTGGGGGAGTTTAGGTTTAGGTTGGTAGTGTGTGCGGGTGGGGGAGTTTAGGTTGGTAGTGTGTGCGGGTGGGGAAGTTTAGGTTTAGGTTGGTAGTGTGGGGAAGTTTAGGTTTAGGTGGGTAGTGTGTGCAGGTGGGGGAGTTAAGGTTTAGGTTCGTAGTGTATGCGAGGGGGGGGGGTTAGGTTTAGATAGGTAGTGGGTGCTGGTGGGTGGGTTTAGGTTTAGGTTGGTAATGTGTGCGGGTGGGGGAGTTTAGGTTTAGGTAGGTAGTGTGTGTGTGTGGATGGGGGACTTTAGGTATTAGCCAGGTAGTGTGTGCGGGTGGGGAAGTTTAGCTTTAGGTAGGTAGTGTGTGCAAGTAGGGAAGTTGTTTAGGTAAGTAGTGTGTGCGGGTGGGGGAGTTTAGGTTTAAGTAAGTAGTGTGTGCGGGTGGGGGAGTTTAGGTTTACATAGGTAGTGTGTGTGGGTGGTACAGTTTAGGTTTCGGTAGGCAGTGTGTGTGGATGGGGGACTTTAGGTATTGGCCAGGTTGTGTGTGCGGGTAGGGGAGTATAGGTTCAGGTAGGTAGTGTGTGCGGTTGAGGGAGTTTAGGTAGGTAGTGTGTGCAGATGGGAAAGTTTAGGTATTAGACAGATAGTGTGTGCGGGTGGGGGAGTTTAGGCATTAGGTAGGTAGTTTTATGAGGCGGGGGGAGGGTAAGGTTAGGCATCTGGTGGGAGAGTAGGGTTAGGTTTGGTAATAGTAAAATATCGGTATTAAATACTTATATTTCACTATCTGCATTCCTGCGCGCCCAAATTTCCAGGCGCCTTTCATGTATGGACGTGAGAGCCGGACACAGTGAGTAAACCAAATACGTTAATGTTTTTGTAGAGCTGGATGTCTATCCTGCAAGTCTGTTATGCCTAATACACACGGTGAGATTTTCTGGTAGATTTACTGCCAAATCTACTATTTCCAGCATGTCCAATCTGATTTCCAATAGATGTTCCATAGAAGTGAATGGAAAATTTATTGGAAATCAGATTGGACATGCTGGAAATAGTCGATCTGGCAGAAAATGTAATTGTGTGTATTAGGCATTATGCTTCCTCAGGTCAATAAGATATTGTGCCTGGTGGTTGCAATGTAAAAGGCTCCTTTTACATTGCAGGCACAAGCTTTTATTCAGTAGGGTCAACTTGCAAAACGCATTGTCTACGCATTGTTACAAAAAAACTTTTCTATTAGTCATCACAAGACTGGCTCTTGTATCAGGAGAGGTAAGCCAACCTCTTCCTCTCCTTTTTAATGTATTTTATTTTTGTGAGTGCCTCCACCCACCAGTTATTTAGCTCTGTATGTTAGGATTTCATCTAGATATGTGCTGTACAGCCCCATCCACCAATCTCTGGCCTATAAGTAACCTATTCTGTAAGACATGATGTGATGGCTGCTTACAAGACCTCAGTGTCTACAAATAGACTGCTTGGAATATTAAAGCCATGGATTCTCAGGCACTGGTGGTATGACAGTGACAATAAACGCCAGCTGGATTCCTTTTTAACTACCATTTTTTTTCCATATGTGATGTTTCCATGCTGTGTGCAGTTTGCCCGGGATGCGATGTGTCTGCACAGAGTTAATTCTGTCGCTAGGAAGCTGGGGGTGGAGGCTGGGGTTCAGGGAGCCCAGAAGACTTTTCTTTACCACTGAATGAGTCAGGTTGATTCTTCTCTCCATATTAGTGACAATAGAGCTTTGTCCTCCATTTTAAAACCTTCTGTTTGTGCTGAGAGCCGAGAAGGAATTCAAGGCTGACCCTGCGCTGAGTGTGCACCGCAGAACTCGCTCAAACGTCCTTGAGTTCATATACAGTCTGAAAATGTTGCTGGATCATATTGAGTAAAGTAAAATAGTCTGCAGAGGCCACCCCAGTACTGAGCCCCCTTGTTCCTTTCAAGCAGGATGGAGACACAAAATGGCACCACAGATGGAGGGGATATGTCACAATACATATGCAACTAATAGTCTTTCTCCCACAAATTAAACGCACCATCATGTGGTACACCTACCCCCAGGGCCGGTTCCAGACTTTTTAATGCCTGAGGCAAACTTGTGAGGATGCATCTCCCCCCCCCCCCCCCCCCCGCCTTCCCAATTTGAAATGATTGCACAGCACCTGACAATTGCCTCCCCATCTTTCTTGCCTCTCCCCTCCTCACTCACTGTCAGACTCCTCACACAGCACAACAGATTCCTCACACAGCACAACAAGCTGCTTTTCCCCAATGATGACCTCTTCACCTCGCTCTCCTCTCGCTGTTAGTGTAGCCACAGTACAAACATGCTGCCCCTGCAATCTCTGCGCCTGATGCACATGTTTCCCCTTGCTTCATGAGAGAACCGGCCCTGCCTGCCCCTGGGGGAACGGGGACTGGGATCATCGGGCACATGAACTTGTCATAGTTAATCCATTATAGTGAGTTTTGGCATTTAAAGAATTCTAAACAATGAAATCTCATGAATTATCCCTTCTTGGGCCTGATTCATGTAGCTCCAGTAAAACTGCCACGTGCAGGTATTACATGGCAATATTACCGGTACTAAGGCCAGCAGGATACCGCACATTGCCCAATGCTCACAGTAGGCCTGGAACCCACTACAAATCGCAAATCGCTAGCGCAATCGCTAGTGTTTTTCATTGACGTTTTGTAAGCGATTTCAGGAGCGTTTTCTGGCGGTTTTGAAGTGTAAGCTTTTTTTGCCAGCGATTGTGATAGCGATTTTAATTCTGATTGGTCCTTTCAATTTATTTTAATTTTTTTACAGTTTGCAGTAATTTAAAATCGCAAACAAATTGCTATGTGTAGCGATTCATGAGACAATTTGCTAGCGCTTCAATACTTTACATTGAATGGCAAATGCTCCCAAAATGCTGCATGTCCTGCAATTACGATTTTGCAAATCGCAATTGCTACTGTGGAATTTGTTTTATTTATTTACTTGGCAGAGCATTTAGAAAAGTCACTAGCGATTTAAAGTGCTCCCTAAATGCTCAAAAATCGTTCTTATGGATTCCAGCCCTTATGCACTATTCGCACAACCTGCAGTACTATGCTGGCGTTAGTACTGGTAATATTGCCGTTCTCTGCATGCCCGTTTCTAAGGCCGTGCAGCCCGTGCCGCCGCCCTGAGCACTGTTGGGAGGGGGGCGCTGTAATGGAGGGGGGAGCCGCAGCCGTGTGGAGGGCAGCCCGACCTCTCCCTCCCTCCCTCTCCCCAGGCTGCCCTCCGTGCTCCCCCCTCGGAGTGCAGAGTGAGCGCGCAGGGAAGCGCTGTACACAACTATTCACCTCTCAGGTTCCAATCGCCGCTCACTCGCCGCTGGTCTCCACTCTGCATAGACGCTGATACACACGTTAAACAGGAAGCAGCGTGTGTATAAGCGTCTAAGCAGAAAGGAGTAGACCGGCGGCTAGTGAGCGGCGATTGGAACCTGGGAGGCGAGTAGTTGTGTACAGCGCTTCCCTGCGCGCTCACTCTGCATTTGAGGGGGGAGCACGGAGGGCGGCCCGGGGAGAGGAAGCGAGGGAGAGGTCGGGCTGCCCTCCCCGCGGCTGACTCCCCCGCCATCATGGGGGGCACTTACCTACCTAACTTATACTGGGGGAAACTACCTATCTAACCTATACTGGGGGGCACCTACCTATCTAACCTATACTGGGAGCACCTACCTATCTAACTATACTGGGGGGCACCTACCTAATTTAACCTATACTGGGGGGCACCTACCTATCTAACCTATACTGGGGGCACCTACCTATCTAACCTATACTGGGGGGCACCTACCTATCTAACTTATACTGGGGGGCACCTACCTAATCTAACCTATACTGGGGGGCAGCTACCTAATCCAACGTATACTGGGGGGGGGGCAGCTACCTAATCTAACCTATACTGGGGGGGGCACCTACCTATCTAACCTATACTGGGGGGCAGCTACCTATCTAACCTATACTGCACCCTCGCCCTGGGTGCATTTTAGCTTAGAAACTGCACTGGTTCTCTGACTGTGTTTACCGAAGCTACGTTAATCAGGTTCCTTAACTGTGTTTATCACATAACTTATTTTTCCTTATAGTTGAGTTTAAAAACAAGCAAGTTGAGTTCATTCAAGTGGAAAGCTTTGTGAATCAGCCCTTAGGTCACATTCATTTAAAAATGATACTGAAATGACCTGGGTAGAAAAGGGCAGATACTCATCTATGGAGAGGGAAGGATCTGAATCCTATAGAGCCTTCCCGTTCGTCCCTTGGTGTCCTGGTTTCAGCTCTGGTTGCCCTCTTGCAAATATTTGACCAACCTGCCGAATACACCTTACGCATGCGCAGTACAGAACCACTCATCTTCACAAGCACTTAGGGACACGAGTGCTTCTGATGCCTTATGAGAGCTCCCAGAGTCAGCAAATTCAAATGGGCGGCTGCACTGGAAAAAGGACAGTGAGGTATAAATGGGAAGGCTCTATAAGATCCAGAGCCTTTCCTTTTTATAGGTGAGTATCTTCTTTTTTTCTCCCCCAGGATCTATGCTAAGATCATTAAGTACCACACAGGACATGTCATTATTGTTGTACTAGGGACAATGCCTATACTGGGAAAGATATATCATCCAAGACCACATTTAGAATACT
The DNA here is from genome assembly GCF_040937935.1 of Hyperolius riggenbachi. Classification (NCBI taxonomy): domain Eukaryota; kingdom Metazoa; phylum Chordata; class Amphibia; order Anura; family Hyperoliidae; genus Hyperolius; species Hyperolius riggenbachi. The sequence goes on from NC_090651.1 coordinate 81,723,836, forward strand.
ACCCAAGGGGGAAGAGTCCGTATGAAGTATCGAAACACTGCTTGATTACATCTACAACCGGGAGGCTGGATAAGAATTACAAGGGGGAGACAGCGACGGGCTGTGGGATTAATACATCAGCTCCTTTAGCTTGTCATTGTTTTTAGGATGTTTTTAAGGGGAGTGTGATCTCCACCACAGTTTATATTTGTATGTTACCAATAAATTAAGTATATGCATTGCATGCGAAGATACCCTGGTTTATTGTTGGTTTTTGAGTGATTCAGGATACCAGTGTATCTCCTCATATTGAGTAGTGCGGCTTAAAAACGTTGACCACCCAATAATTGATTATTTGATTGATACAACGACTTTATCGCTTAATGGACTCCAACATGTTATTATGAACTTTCAGACGTTCTACCTCATTTCGCATCTTTTACTTATTCTATCCAACCAATTTGTTCAGCTGTCAGATATTTTTATTTGCCAGCTCCAATGTATATTTGTGTGTATAGTTTTTTTTTTATAATAAAACTAACAATTTTGCCCTTGTTACCTGATTATTCTGATCTATGCTAGAACTATATGTGCTCAAGAAGAGACACACTACCGCATTGTCTTCATTTTATAAATTGCTGATTTGGCTAGTTAGGTTGCCTTTAACAATTTCTTCCTTTTAGGAATATCTAGTCTGAGGTCTCTCCCCCTCATCAGTCTGGAGAGTGGCGGCAGCAAAACCCGATTTCCAACACTAAGTACATAAATTTTACCGCTTGTACATATAATGGAGATGTAATCATGTATAGGCACACTAACTAATATTAAATGTTTACTTTGCTGACAATGGATTTGCCTCCAGAAGCCTCTAGTGGAGGGGTCCCCAAACATTTTCGGTCGAGGGCCGGGCCAACATACTTCAGACTGCTGAAGGGCCGGAGTATACATAAAATGATGTCTTTGCGAGCCAGAAAGTAAAGCATACCCAGGTGACAACCTGAAGTCCAATTGGACAGCAGTGTCACCTGATGTGGAATATGATTGGAAACCAGCAAATTACTGCTTTCTGGCTTCCATGTGGATGGGTGGTGCCAGCACTGCTATTTTATTTGTGGACCACCAATATTTAAAGATGTAGCTGTCTAGCTGACCGCATCTATAAGTAATACATTTTGTGTGTGGGGGGCCGGTAAAAGAGCCTCAGGGGGCCGCATTCAGCCCACGGGCCTTAGTTTGAGGACCACTGCGTCTAGTGAATGAGACCTGAATGGCAACTGTGGCAATAATATGATGGGATTGGCGGGTGTTTGTCACATTGCCAGTAGTGGCTGCATAGTGTAATGCTTCTGACACTGGAGACCAGGATTCCAATCTCAGCTCTTCCTATTCAGTAAGCCAGCACCTATTCAGTAAGGAGACCTTGGGCAAGACCCCCTAACAGTGCTACTGCTTATGGAGCGCGCACTAGTGGCTGCTTTGAATCCACCAGGAGAAAAGCCCAATATAAATGTTATATGTGCCTTAAATATGCATTATGTAAAGGTTGCTTAAATGCTCCTCATCCCACTTCAGTGTATACAGGAAAACAGCTTGTATCAGATGCTGTAAGTGATATTTGCAGCCTGAAGAAAGAAAATAAGATTCTCTTGTAAAAATCCATTTATTGAAGCTGTACAGCCCATATTCTCGCACTTACATAATGTATTTCTTTAATGATACCATTACCCCACGCGTTTCGCTATCTATCTCCAGCGGTGACGTGCTAAACCTTTATTTCATGTTGACGCTAATTACGTTTTTAGCTGAAGCATAAAAAAACAATTGTGGAGCAAATTCTCCTGCGAGACGAAGGGATACAAATATTTTCATCTGTTAAATCCAATTTTATTCTAATTGCGGTACAGGATGGAAGTCAGTTATGTATGCATGAAATGAACATTATCAATATTTATATTCCAGGCAAGGAACATTCGCTGTGTACCGTGCTCTGCTTGCCTTTACTAATCACAACAATATCCAGGAATGGCAAGTCATTACTCACAGACAATGCTGGAGGGAATGGTGCGCAGCTCAGGAGGACTGGGGATTAATGTGGCATCTCTTTAGTATTTGGGTAAATGAGGATGACTCAGAGCAATAAGGGGCGATTAATAGCAATGATGTACAGCAGCAAAGTAGCTGTCAGCAGGACGGGTTTATCAAAACCAGTGCGAGCAAAACTGGGTCAGAAAATGGAGCAGATGTCTTGATCAAGAACTGTGATTGGTTGTTCTAAGTAACTTCTTCACCTGCGCATCTGTTTCACACGAGGTTTGCTTTAACTCTGCACATGTTTTGGTCAATGTGCCCCAATATGTACTACTAAAGGTCTGTATGGTAAGTCAGGGTGTTAGTCTAAAGTGAGGCTCATAGTCTTTCTCTGATGTGTGCTTGTGGCTGGGATGCCAGTCTTCCTTTGAGTGTGAGGCTATGGTCAGGATGTCAGTCTTCCTCTGAGTGTGAGTCAACGGTGAGGATGTTAGACTTCTTTTGAGTGTGAGTCTATGGTCAGGATGTTAGACCTCCTTTGAGTGTGAGTCTGTGGTCAGGATGTCAGTCTTCCTCTGAGTGTGAGTCTATGGTGAGGATGTTAGACTTCCTCTGAGTGTGAGTCTATGGTCAGGATGTCAGTCTTCTTCTGAGTGTGAGCCTATGGTCAGGATGTCAGTCTTCCTCTGAGTGTGAGTCTACGGTGAGGATGTTAGTCTTCTTCTGAGTGTGAGTCTATGGTCAGGATGTTAGATTTCCTCTGAGTGTGAGTCTATGGTCAGGATGTTAGACTTCCTCTAAATGTGTGTGTCTATGGTCAGGTTGTCAGTCTTCCTCTGAGTGTGAGTCTATAGTCAGGATGTTAGACTTCCTCTGAGTGTGAGTCTGTGGTCAGGATGTCAGTCTTCTTCTGAGTGTCAGTCTATGGTCAGGATGTTAGACTTCCTCTGAGTGTGAGTCTGTGGTCAGGATGTCAGTCTTCTTCTGAGTGTGAGCCTATGGTCAGGATGTTAGACTTCCTCTGAGTGTGAGCCTATGGTCAGGATGTTAGACTTCCTTTGAGTGTGAGTCTATGATCAGAATGTCAGTCTTCCGCTGAGTGTGAGTCTGTGGTCAGTATGTCAGTCTTCTTCTGAGTGTGAGTCTATGGTCAGGATGTTAGACTTCCTCTGAGTGTGAGTCTGGGGTCAGTATGTCAGTCTTCTTCTGAGTGTGAGCCTACTATGGTCAGGATGTTAGACTTCCTCTGAGTGTGAGTCTGTGGTCAGTATGTCAGTCTTCTTCTGAGTGTGAGCCTACTATGGTCAGGATGTTAGACTTCCTCTGAGTGTGAGTCTGTGGTCAGTATGTCAGTCTTCTTCTGAGTGTGAGCCTATGGTCAGGATGGCAGTCTTCCTCTGAGTGTTAGGAAGTGGTCTTTAGTTGATGTGTAAATGCATTCCTCTCAGCACATGACCTAAAAATAATGTGATATTAATAACTTCTGTTTTAAGAAGCTAGTCTTAAAGCCTGGTAAACACATACAATTGGTTAGATAATGATTGGCCGATTTTACCACTTTTGTTTATTATGAGAGTTTACCTACACAATCTGCTTATAGTATTCAAAATCTGTTGAGCCTCATAGTACACGGAAGTGGTAAAATTGGCCAGTCACTTGCCAATGAAAATTAAACCTAACACACACCTTCAACTTTGATTGGCCAATCACTGGACCATTTGGCCCCCTCCATGTAGTATGAGAGGTTCCCTACACAATCTGCTCATAGTATTCAAAATCTGTTGACCCGCATATTACATGGAGGTGGTAAAATCAGCCAATCAAAAATTGGCGAAAGGTGTGTACCAAGCTTTAGGATTTTCAGTCTATGGTGGAGCTGAAACTGTACCTCTACCATGGTGCCCACAAGCTAGGATCACGGACTTTATGAAGCCATTTAGACGTGACTTACCATATCCCCCTTTGATCCATGTCACTGTCTATGAGTCATCGATTCATTATTTTGCTTTGAGGAATAACTGATAATGATGAGACACAAGATGTTTTCTGCCATTCGCTGGATACTTGAATCACTTGTTTGTATCTGCTGGCAGATGGAGGGGAGAGCGGTTATCTGTGCATGCTAGTCTCTCGCCATGTTAGTACACAGAGTCTGCCATCTGCTCTTTCTGCTCTGTAGCTTGAAGTCACCGAGGCCCAGTTTAATTATCACTGTGAACAGCCTAATCACTAGCACCAGTGCCTCTTCAGTGTGATAACTTTTTAATGGCCTAAGCAAACAAGTCAAATGACTTCCGTATATTTGGCCTCATTACGCGACATCTGTCAAAAAGTCATGTTGCTGTTCTGCTCTGACACCAGTTCCTCTTGTTATTGTTTATATCATGCTGATATCCCAGAGGTACAGCTGTTCTAAAGGGAAGCTTTAACCAGAGAGCATGTGCTGTGAAAATATAGGAGCATGAGAAAACGAATTTTCACCAAACACATTGAAATCCATGGGCACATAAATCAGAAAGATATGATGTGACATCTTGCCTGAACAACTTTTAAGGAGAGATCCTAGTTCTTATTGGAATACATTACCCTCAAGACCTATTCCAATCTGAACCATTGGCTATATACAAATAAATCCCTAAATTAATAATACCACACTTGGTGTTGTTGTTTATATATCTTTCCTCTCACGGATGAGACAGACGAGAACAAAAAATATCTTGGATATATGACCCTGTAGGAGGCTAAAACTTGGACGGAAACACTCATTCACAAGCTGGGACCAGTAGAGTAGTTTAGTTATTTAGTTTTGTTTGATGTTATACCTTATGTTTTGACTACTAATAGTATATTGACTTGAGAAGATATTGGATTTTTCTGCATAGATCTCACCTTTCACTTTAATCCATGCTGTTTCTGTCAGTATGGACAGATGTCTACATTTTATATTAGCGTGGAGAGAGTCCCTGGAATCTAAGTGGGGAGGTTAAGTCCTTCCATTTTCCAGGTAGATTTTCACCTTTTCATCACAATTCAGAAATAATGTGACATCTCTGAATAAACGTCACTAATGGAGAGATCTTATTCATTAACTTAAACATAATATTAATACTCAATGCTCAATGTTATTTCTCTTTCCTCATATATCTTAGTAATTAACATAGTTCATAAAACTCTTGATATACGTTGATATATAAATACCTGCATGTATGTATGTTGAATATACGTGCAAATATGGTTAGATATATATATGCGTGTATATGTGGGTACACATGTAAGTATATGCGTACGCATATATACACTTTATAGAACATAACATAAGATAATAGATGACATACAGTACCTTTTTCTATATGAGACCCTTCAAAAATATCTAAACATTACTTTACGGAATGTATAAAACATGTATGCGTACATTGATATATTTTATGCGTATCTAACAGCAAAATACCATCTCAAAACATGCGTATTTATTTACGCCATAATAACCCGAGACCAGACTACCACGCTAAATATACATAATTTACTGGCCTGTCCAACAGCGTATGAATATGTATTTGTATTATGATATGCATTCATCTAAATACTTCTTAATAGTTACTGAATGCGTACATTCGTCTTAATCATACGTATCTATCTACGCATTATTAATTATCCTTTATCGGTTCACTACGAGAAGTACGCATAATATTCATATTGATATACATCCGCATAATAATAGAATTTATATGTATCTGATTACGCGTTTGTCTAATGCTCGGATATACGCGTATACTAATGCCGACAACGCGTATTTTTACACGCCTTCTTCATACCTTTCTCAATTTCCTAATATCTAATATCTTACATTTATTAATGCAGATTAAATCTGCAATAATACACAACATAGAATAACGATTGCTTGACCATATGCATACAATGCAACTAATGAATGCCTACTTAAGAGCTTTTTCATCATCAACATATGCTATCGACTGCAGATTATATAAATATAAACATAAATGTAAATGTAAATTTTAACTTCTGGTAAGATATTTTGGTGAAATGTAGACATTAGTACTGTATGAAAAAGATATAATGTTACTGTGTTCTACTGTTGCTGTACACACCTTTATCTAACAATTCATGACTTCTCATTGACAGTTTTATAAAAATTCATGTTATGCAAAACTCTACTGAACTCATAACATTGTTAAAATGTTTGTAAAATTATACTTTGAAAAATCCAATAAAAAACTATTGAAACAGAAATCCATGGGCACAAGTCAAGAAAACACATTTTTGCACATACACTCACCTAAAGGATTATTAGGAACACCATACTAATACGGTGTTTGACCCCCTTTCGCCTTCAGAACTGCCTTAATTCTACATGGGCGTGGCATTGATTCAACAAGGTGCTGAAAGCATTCTTTAGAAATGTTGGCCCATATTGATAGGATAGCATCTTGCAGTTGATGGAGATCTGTGGGATGCACATCCAGGGCACGAAGCTCACGTTCCATCACATCCCAAAGATGCTCTATTAGGTTGACTGTGGGGGCCATTTTAGTACAGTGAACTCATAGTCATGTTCAAGAAACCAATTTGAAATGATTCGAGCTTTGTGACATGGTGCTAATATTATCCTGATGGAAGTAGCCATCAGAGGATGGGAACATGGTGGTCATGAAGGGAGGGACATGGTCAGAAACAATGCTCAGGTAGCCCGTGGCATTTAACTACCTAACCACCATGTCACACCAATGGGCAAGACCGCGGCGGCAGCCCCAGGACCGCCTAACGCCAATTGGCGTCAAGTCCTGGGGCCGGCTACTGCAGGAGATCGCGCGCAGGCTGTGCGCGCATCTCCTGCTTAAGAGGTGGCGCTCCGCCCCGCCTTTAGTCTCCGAGCGGCGATCACCATCTTTCTACTAAGTACAGCACTGCAATCCACGGCAGCGCTGTACTGGGGACAGCCGTGTGACACAGCTGTCCCCCTGGGGCAGCAGAGAGCGATTGTCTCTCATAGGCTGAAGCCTATGACAGCCGTTCGCTGTGATTGGCTGGCAGGGGTGGGTGGGAGGGAGAAGGAAAAAAAATACATTTATTTAATACACATAAATAGCAATACATATTTTTAAAAAAACAAACAACTGGGGGGTGATCAGACCCCACCAACAGAGAGTATGATGGATCCATGTTCTCATTCTGTTTACGCCAAATTCTGACTCTATTGAGACTCATCAGACCAGGCAACATTTTTTTAGTCTTCAACTGTCTAATTTTGGTGAGCTCATGCAAATTGTAGGCTCTTTTTCCTATTTGTAGTGGAGATGAATGGTACCCGGTGGGGTCTTCTGCTGTGTATGTGCAAAGCATGCATGCAAAATCATTTTTTTCCAAATGCATTAAAGTCAATGGGCATGAATAAACGCATTTTTAAGAATGTTCTCGTTTTCTGGAAAATGTGTATATAGCAAAAATTCCATTACATTTTAGCTGAAATTTCCAGTCAGGCGAAAATTCACATTTCAATGCGAAAATGGCTGTGGCAAAAATTGGAGGTCATCCCAAGCTGGGAACAAGTTCTTCCGCTAGGAATTCCTATTTTTTAATCATATATCCATGTCTTCTTTATGGCAGTTCTATATGTACAGTGCGTGGTGTTAAAAGCAGAAAAAAAACCTGTAAATGAGGATTTTATTGTGGTAGTAGAATATTGGTAAATGTACCAATATTCGACAACCTGATTGGTATAGTGAACTATCGGCAATATTTGCTGAGCTTTCTCTATGTCCTAACTTCTCCCTACTCTCGCACAGAACCCTCCTCCCCAGGCAACTAATAACCTCCCCCATAGGCAATTAATAACTCCCCCCCAGACAACTAATTACCCTCCCTCCCAGGCAACTAATCACCCCCAACTAATAATCCTCCCCATGCCTAACAACTAATAACCCCCCAGCCAAAAATGGGCGCGCGCTAAATAGTCCACTATGGGAACTGTGGCGTCAGTTATTGGTAGCTGCAGTTCCCATAGCGGACGCCCATGTTTGGCTACCATTAACTGCTCCGAGTACAGTAGTTGAAAAATACGTTCCCCAGTGTTTGTGTTCATTTCTCCATTCCAACTTGTGGTGATTCCAGATTCTTGCACATTTCTGTATCTTCCCTCAGCACAGACTCATCATTCCTTTACCTCATAATTCTGTTACAGAAGACGCCGGATAATAATATGCAGTTCATTCACGCTGGGCCTGGAATAATGACAATCAATAAACACAGTCAATAGTCTCTCCGCTCTTTGTGTACTTTCATTTAGCGGTGCACATTGCGACCCTTAGCTGGTTTTATGTCTTTATCTTTCAGCAAATCAATTTCTTCTTGTTGATGTGAATATCTGAGAGGATTTGATGACATGGAAGTGGGAAGCTGCTGGGTAATCAACAGGAATATAAAAATAAATAACTATGGAAAATGGTACAATTACACTTCTTGTATTTTGCTGCCACACTGCATTCGGAGTCATCTGCTAAAAAGGAGACCTCTCAGTCTGAAATATAAGTTTATATAATACATAATTACCTTGGTGTGACTGTTCACTAACCTCACAGAGTGATTCATGGTATCCAATGTACAAGCCCACGTATAAACCAAGATGCAATGGCCTCCCCCATATCTCTCTTCCTGTTCTCCCTTATGTCCCTCTACTAAACCTTCCACACTTCTCTTTACCTCCCTTCCCCCCTTCATCTTTCCCATCTCCTTCCCCTTTATCTTCTTTTTTTCTGAATCCTCCATTCTAGCATACTGATGGGTTTTGCTCCGCCTCCAATCCCCACTGGACAAAGTAAATATAAGAGCTAATGTGCACTGGTCCAGTATTCTTTTTATCCTGTCCTCCTCCATTGGATGTAGCCCCTTCTTTTAAACAAAGTCTGAGATAAATTCTTAGCCATTCTAGATATTAAGAATGGAGGTTCGGAGGCCGATCCATCACAGCGAATCAAGAGAGGGTTGACATGATGAGTCTTCTCACCATTCAAGAAGATGCCATTCTTTTAGATCTATCCCACAGAGATTCACCTTCTTGCTGAAGTTCTAGAAGTAGATCTAGAAGACTCTCAAGATCACAGGATTAAATTCCCCACCATCTTTTCTCGGCCCTCCCACCCATTCTTTTCTAGGCCAGATTTATACTTTTTGTGCCCCTAGGCCAAGTATGTTGTGACTCCTCTTTCTTGTACAGCAGTGCCCATCCCATTCCATGTGCAGCTATGTAACGATTGTGGAACTTTCTCCGTGATCAGCACACAACGCGTGCGCTGATACGGCAGAAATCCTCCACAAGCGTATAATTGCAGGAACCCAGCAAAAGGTGCTACGCACCCTTAGAGGGAAATTCCTGTTGGCAGATGGCGCTGGGGAGTGCAGAGGAACCAATCCTCTGTACCTCCACAAATGCCAGACAGGAATTGTATGAAGCACAGAACGCAATCGCAAGGGAAGCGATTGCGAATGAGAACGAGCAAAGGGACAGGTTGTATGTGTGTGCGCCAATCTAGTCGCCACCCCGCGACAGCGCACACACAACAGCAGATACGAAACAGAAATGCAACTGCAAGAAAGGCGATTGCCAAAAGTGACACAAGGCAGATCAGAACAGAATACGAGGATAGCAAAGGCACAGCAAATCATACAATGAGGAGATACGGAAAATAACAAACGCTAACTGAACGCGAACACCGCACTCATTCGCAACAGTGCACGCGTTCATGCGCGGTCTCCACGTGATAAGCACAATAGAGGCAAGCACTCCTAACTAACCATTGACAGACAAACATGTAACAGAGGACGCGAGCGCTTGCTTAACGGTTACCTCACCGAGCCTCCAGCAAGCGTTCGTAGCAGACAAGACAGACACACGAAAACAGGGACAAGCGAGAGATAGGATCCACAGCACTAGCGAAAGTGGCTAGCGCGATCCAGGAAGACAGAACAGAAGGATCCACAGTACTAGCGCAGGATGCTAGTGCGATCCAGGTACAGAGTAGCAGAACAGAAGGATCCACAGCACTAGCGCTAGGCGAGTGCGATTCAGGCAGACAGAGTAGCAGAACAGAAGGATCCACAGCACTAGCGCAGGATGCTAGTGCGATCCAGGAAGGCAGAACAGAAGGATCCACAGCACTAGCGGAAAGTGGCTAGCGCGATCCAAGGAGACAGAACAGAAGGATCCACAGCGCTAGCGCAAGATGCTAGTGCGATCCAAGTGAGACAGATCAGAAGAGATAGCTGGTAGCAACCGCTGCACCAGCTATACTCCAAGAACAGAGATCAGAACGATTTCCTGTCGACCACCGCTGGGACAGGACAATCGCAACAGAACAAACAAAACAGATAAGCAATCCTAACTGCACTAGGGGAACCTGCCTAGCGCAGTTTCAGAAATTACTCTAAGCTGAACTTCAAACAAAGAGTAAGGCTGACACTCCTCCAGGAGTGTTTCACAGGAAGGAATCCTTATGACCAGCCAAGCATTGTGGGAAACACATAGTACTTATAGTACACGCCTCCAATGAATGTGGCCAGGCAATTTGCATGACAACGTATGCAAATTCCTCAGCAAACACAAGCTGCAAAACTGACAGAAGCTCTCCTTTCCAGAGTGCTGCAGCATGCAAACCTAAACAATGGTCAAAAAAGCTGCGTGCCTGCACAGGCAGCTGAGCAAATCATTACAAGCTACCTCTTGCATGTGTACCCATGTACAGCAGCCCCTTTCTTTTATAAATGGTTCCCTTGTGCTTGTGCATCATTTTCCCTTTTTCATGTGTTGCTCCCCATTTTCAGCTTCCTCTTTCATATGTAGCAACCCTTCTTTCATGTCCAGGTGCCCCCCTTTTCAGCCTTTCCAGAAATCTAGCCCTGCTTCTCCTGCACCATCTTTTTAATTTATTTGTTGTCACTTTATCAGTGCTTCAACCTCATACTTGGACTTTATTAATTGATTACGGATAGCACTCTCTGGAAATGCGGAACCCATGTAAGTTGCAAAATTCTTACCATTTTGATGGTCTTTTCCACAATCCAACTAGTGCATCATCTATAATCAGAAAAAAAATACTAATCGAGCAAAATCGAGCAGAAAAACGGTCGGATGGAAAATCGAGCGGAAAAACCTATCGTGTGTAGCCAGCGTAACAGAAAAGATGCAGCCTGTGGCAGCATTCCAGCAATTCCTCCAGCTGAACAATCTACCATAAGAGCCCACAATGCAACAAATCAGGTGTGCATTCACTCATAATTACTTTTTGGGGGGAAAAACATATATCTACAGACAATGAGGCAATGCTGCTGTGGGAAATGTAATGTTCCCCAAACATGTCAATTTATTTATGGCCAGCTTGAAGAAAAGTTTTTTCTCAATCTGCGAAGTGAAACCTTGGGCCACTTCCAGTTTACAGATGATAAACTGCTAATCTGTAAATCTATTATTTACAGCCAAACTGTGAGATATAGCAGCCTATGTTCCAATACAGAGGACAGAAACAAACGACTCCTGTTCCTGTGGAACATATTCATAAATCAGGAACATTACGCACAAATGGTGAAGCAGATCCACAGGACTGTGCCTAGAGAGTAACTTATGAGGTGTGACCAGCAGCCTAAAAGCAACCGACACTGTAAGGCTGTGTTCACATGACGACGGATGCACATTAGTGCATTCCAAGAGTATCCTGCACCAGCACCGCTGTGCATCCGTTGCTGCACACCGCTCGGGTCGCCGCTTCTGCTACCGCTGGAATGACGATTTGAGCCCCCGCTTCTGGGGTCTACGTTTGGGGAGCCCCAGCAGTATACTTCTGCCGGGGTTCCCATCAGTATTGCGTGTCCCAGGTGGCAGCAGAAGCAGTGAGCCGAGCGGTAGCAAGGAGAAGATAACAGGAGAAGGCAGAAGATGGCAGCTGCAGAAGAAGGGCAGGTGACAGATAAAGGCAGAAGAAGGCGACAGGACTGAAAAACATTTACAATAGTCAACCTAGTGGCAACAAACACTGTCCGTTCTCACAGCCAGGTTTCTATTGATTCCATCAGCATCTGCCCCATTGACAATCTCAGTGTCTGGAATTATCGTGTATTGCACAATCCTCAGTCTGCTCATCAGAACTGAACTTATGGATCTGATTGAGGCTCCCTGCACACTGCATGCGCTTCTGATTTTTAATCGTTTTTTTAAATCTGATTCCGATTTTGAATCGTTACTGCATGCTGCGTTTTTGACTCCGTTTTTCTGTTGATTGCATTCAGGGAAAAACGGAATTGCAAATTGAAATCGGAAAACTGATTTGCAGTGTGCAGGGAGCCTAAAACAGACATATATGAACTGATCATATTTCCTTGCATAGGATGCATTCATATGTCCGTTGATCTGTTTAGTTCCGCTCCGTTAAACTGAATGATTTTAGTTTCAGTGTGAACCCAGCCTAATTGTGTTCGCCTACAACCCATACTTGAAGGGGACCTAAAGTGAAATTAAATTGGAAGTCATGGGGGAGCAGCATCTGCGATTGCGGGAGGCAGAGCTGTGGGGGACCCAACTACTAACCTTCCCTTCCTCCGATACAGGGGACTTTACTTCAGATCAGGTATTTTTGTAACTACACTTGTTATGGATGGGAAGATCATGATGGTGGCCTGGTATGAGACCTGCTTAAATGTCTTCTGCATGCACCAAATACAGGTACAGAATTTACAACAATATTATCACATACTAGACGAGTTCTCCTGTGCATCATCTGATGTGACCTACGTGATGCTAAGAACAAAATTCCCCTCCACAGGGTTCAGTATGAGAGGAAAATAACAGAAGCTGCACACAAGAATGGCTCATCAATGGGAATGTCGGGGATGCCCCAGTGGGGTCAGAACTTCCAGGAATCCAGCCACAGCATTTCATAAAATGAAAGTGATAAAAAGCATGCATGAAAAAAGGGCGCCAGGAAAAAAGGGCCCGGTTGGATAACGAAATAGGGCCGATGGATAACGAAATCTTAATCATTATAAATATAGTTATTGAATGTGGTTAACAATAAATATCGTTTTAAAACAGACGGGAGATAATAACGAAAATATATTAAAGTTAAAAATCGTTACGTAACTCAACAATACAGCTTAACCCAACCCTACTCTCACACAGAACCCTCCCCTGATGGTGCCTAATACTAACCACTCCCCTGGTGGCGCCTAACTCTAACAACCCCCTCCTTAAAGCGGAACTGAATATTGCAAAAAAAAAAAAAAAAAAAACAGTTTCACTTACCTGGGGCTTCCCCAAGCCCCCAGCAGCCGTCTTGTCCTGTGCCGGTCCTGCATGCTCCTCCGTTCTCCCGCCTCCAGCTAGTTTCAGGCAACTGCACCTGCACGCCCTAGGCTATGCGTAGCTTTCCGCACATTCCAGCATGCAATAGCATCCTACTCTAATAGCGCAGGACTCTATAGCGGGCGGGAACACAAAGAAAGCAACATTTGGCCCAGGGCACGCAGGCGCAGTTCCTGTCAACTTACAAGTCGACAGTAACAAAACTAGCTGGCGGCGGCAGAACGCCGGGGCAAACGCAGGATTTTTAAGGGTGGGATTACTGAAAGGTCCAGAAGCACTTATGTCCCTGAGTGCTTCCGTAGACAGGTGGCTCCATACTGCCCATGCACAAAAGTGCGCTGGCGTATTACGGAGCTGCCTATCTTTGGAAGTACTGAAGGACACGAGTGTTTCTGAGGGCTTCTGGAAGCAGAAAATTTGAACAGGGGACAGCGCTGGAACAACTCCCCAAGAGAGAAACAGGAGATAGACTTAGTTTGGACAATTCAGTGGAATATGCCACATAGTGTCAAATAGCGCAAGCTATAGCCATATGATGCAGGGATATATGCGTCTGCGGAAGATGTTGGCGCTATATAAAAACTAAATAATAATAATATTAGCATCTGTAAATAAACTACAGATCAATTCAGGATAGAAACAAATTTCAAGTCTCACAAACCAATTTCAGTAGAAGGGTACATATATTGTCAGTATGTAGATCAATACATCAGTTCCAAGGCTTGAAAAGGGACAAAAGAATTTGGCACCAAAAAACCTGTTCCTCTGTAAAAGGAACAGCTAGTACCCAGTTTTTACAAAACTTTCAAAGAGATACAAAGGGCTCATTCACACAAGGCAACGCATGCATGAACGCAATTTCATACATGCATTGCAATGTGCTAAATCGCATAGGTCAGCAGCTTCCATTTTATTAAAAAAAAAAAAGAATGACAATGCATACGTCGTGTGCGATGATGTTCCCGGCTAAGTTAAATCGCAGCACACGGGAACACAAACTGTAGTAAATGGTAACATGGAAGTCTATAGACTTTCATGCTACCTGCATTGCTGGCATTATGTGTGGTGCTACTACAACCACCATATCCTAGAAAAGTTAAACCAGGCCTCACTTGCCAGTATCAAAAATTAGCTTTATTGTGAACAATATTCAAGAATGTGCATCGAACCATATGTGTGGTGCTGTCTGTCATGACTCACCGCACATAGTGTGAATGAGCCCTAAAGCAATACCAATACCATCTGCTATCTAAATAGTATCTTCAGCAATGAATAGACAAACCAAACCTTTGAAGTTGTGATGGGCCTTTTAACACCTACATTTACAACACAGCATAGAAAGCAAACATATCTCCACATTTAATGTTCATATCAGAAGACACAGTTTTTGTCACAAAGGTGGAATACATGGCAGCACTGACACATCCAACCAGAATTAGGGAAAGGGGGAAAACAAGGATGAATGAGGGAGAGAGGAGGAGTGAAGAGTCTAAGATAGAGCAGAGAGCGTATCTGTATTGCAGTCCCACATCACACAGCGGCTACTTGCCTGTAATGTGTCTCCTGTCCCTGCCAGCCTCTCACACAAGTCAGTAATCAGCCCTCCTGGAGTCTAGGGACTGTCAAAAACTTTTCAACCTGTGAAATACCTTATGTAGCTGTGCAGATGCAGTCTTTACAATGGAGAGAGAGAGCTGAGTTTTTCCCACAGACCCTGCAGGAGGCAAGCCTCTGTATATTTACCAGCTTGCCCGCTTTAGCAATTTCAGGGATTTTTTTTTAAAGGTACAGGAGTCTCAAGGGGGTATTCCATACATCGGTAACCCCCGGCTAAATGAGCCAGTGGAACGGAGAACTGTGCAGGACCGGCATGGGACAGGACGGCTGCTGGGGGCTTGAGGAAGCCCCAGGTAAGTGAAACGGTTTGTTTTTTAGCAATATTCAGTTCCACAGAAATGTTTCTCTTTTTGGACAAAAGACTAAAAGGCCTCCTATAGATGCCTACCCCCATTAAACTGTTCAGATCAGATTACCCAGAATCCTTTGGCTCACATTTACTATGTGCAGACATACTTCTGCATTTCCTGCTTCCTCTTCCCATGTATGTTTCACTATACAGCTGATGGAGGCACAGCGCGGTACATTGACGCAGGAAAACATTATCCACAGCAAATTGCTCCTAGTCAGAGAAAGTAAATGAGATTTTTCCAAATGATAGTACAAGAATAACTGCCGCTGAGTTGTGCTACAGCCATTTACATGATTGGTAACTGGCATTTAAAGAACTAATTACATAGCAACCGCAGTGTCTGTCTTCCAGCAGAGACTCATACAAATATAGATTATGAAAATGGGAAAACAGAGCCTTATTACAAAAGACTGACTGGCTGTCCAGCTGCTGTGTAATGGCTGTGACCTAGATATTAGTCCATCAGCACCCTATCATTGTTGTGCCATAGACAGAGCGGACATACTCCAGAACAGCTGGCCTGCTTATCTAGAGGTCCAGGCATGGGCGTAACAATAGGGCCTGCAGCCCCTGCTCCCATGGGGGTTCTCGGGCCCCCCCTGGGTCTTGCTCAGGGCCGTTTTGACGGGCTGGAGGGGACGCAGCATGAGAGAAAAGCCATGGCCACACTCGGCGTGGAGGGGTACGCCCCCCCCCCCCTCCCTCACCTCAGGCTCTCCCCTCTGTGCTCCCCTCCAGTTCAAATTACTGTCTGGGCAGCGGCGGGCAGCGGGCAGATACATACCTTCCTTGCGTTCCACCGGGAATGATGCTGTTTCTACCGTCTGATGTCACTTCCTGTATAAACAAGAAGTAGCGTCAGACACTAGAGCGAGGAGTATCTGCGGTGGAACACAAGGAAGGTATGTATCTGCCCGCCCCCCAGACACTAATTTAAGCTGGAGGGGAGCGCAGAGGGGAGAGCCCGAGTTGAGGGAGGGGGAGCAGAGGAAGGAACAGTGTGGCCATGGCTTTCCCCTCATGCTGCGTCCCCTCCAGCCCCCCAAAATGGTCCTGAGCGGGCCCCGGGGGGGGGGGGGGGCCGTCAGAATCTCTGCAGTGGGGCCCGATGGCTCCTAGTTACGCCCCTGGGTCCAGGCACTCTATGCCACACCAAGCCTGAGAGAGTCTTATGTTTTAGGACTGTTAAACTATGGAGCTAAAACCCCATTTACACTTAATCAGTTGGTACGCGTTGTTTTTTTTCTCCTCCATAGCAGTGCATTGTGAAAAAGATTTCAGTTAAAACGCGTTAAGTGTGAAAGGTGCCATAGGAAAACATGGGACTTACTTTGAAAATCAGTTGACCTTTCAGTTATAACTGAGAGCAACTGATTAAGTGTAAACGGGGCCTTAAAGTGTAACTGTGGGGCACAAAATCAAAAATCAATTCTTTATTTTTATCTGGTAAACAAGTAATAAGTATGTTAACCAGGCATATGTTGGTAAATGATCATTCCCCAGTATACCTGACTCTTATTTGGTACATTGCCGCACAAAGGAAGTTGCAGGGCATGCTGGGTTGTCCTTTTTTGCTTCTCTACTTTCACCTCAGACTTAACTAATGCAGCCTGATTGGCTGAAGCCTCTTTCCCTCCTGTTTTCCCCTCCCACACCTCTGTACCTCTCTGATTGGTTAATATTTCTCATGCTGAGACAATGCACTTTCTATTGCAGAGCTGGGTGAGAGTGCCTGAAGACTGGGAGGAGGCCGGGCAATGCATACACAATCAGGCAGAGGAGAGTAAGGGAGGAAATGACATCAGGATTGGCTTCAAGATAGACACAGTTAAAATGGAGAATGCTAAGAAAGATTTTCTCTTTTTTTGCTATAGAAAAGTCACTAAAATCAAAACGTGGATGGTGTAATACACATGTTATGTAAGTAGAGCAAGTATTTATCTGCTTATATATGTATTTTTTTTCTGAGATAGTATGGCTGACAGCTCCCCTTTAGATGGACAACAGAGTAACCACCAAGCAACTCGGGGTGACCCAAAACCACTAGGAAAGTATAGGGGACTAAAGAGACTGAAAAGCCCTCCTACTAAACAAGCAATGCTTAGTGTGGTTTGCCTTCTTAAAACAGAAGGTACTTACAGTAATTCGGATTTAGGTGTGTAACTGTGGTTACCCACAATGCACACTGCTAAATATGCAAATTATCTCTGTATGCCTCTGAAGCCAGTGACTCTACTTGTATTTCTCACAAGGTGGGTTTCCATTAATCTACAAAACAGATCAAATGGCTGCAACATCCTTCTCCCATGGTAAGCAGTAACCCCACTTATAAATGACTGGTAATACTGAAGTGAGCTGCAAAAATGAATGAATGATACTCACCTATGTACACAGAATGCTCTGGATCCCATAAAACATTCCTGGTCCTTTCTCTGTCCCCTCGTTCTACTGCCGGGTCCAAGTAAAGTTCTTCGACTAGCTTGGTTGACTACATCTTCAGCCCTTCTTGGGCAGCCTTTGGGACTACTTAAATACTTCCAAAGACAAGCACATCCGTAATGCACACACAACAGTCAGGGATGCAAGTGCTTATGAAGCCTTTCTGAGGATTCCCAAAGAGGCGAGGACTCTTGAAGGGGCAGAATGTGGGACACTGGTGGAACAAGGGCACAAAGAGAGGACAAGGCTCTGTGGGATCCAGAACCTTCCTTCTGCATAGGTGAGTTTTTTCCAGCTCGATTCACATATGCTTTGAGTGGCTGATGTTGAGAACAAATGTTCTGGTGCAGAGTAGGAGTCTGATGAAGAGTCTTGTAAAACTGGAGGCAGAATCAGAAGAACAAATAGGCTGGTAGTGCATGTAAAACCTATGAGGCCCCAGTGCAGAACCTGGAATAGCTACTCCAAAGTCAGATAACCGTCCAGATCACCACTGGAGGCAGGTCTCTTCCATGCACTAAGTACATTTTCCTGAAGCCCCCTTACTCAATGAGGGATTTAAAAACGTCCTCAGAGAGGAATTGTAATCATCAGCAAGTTCTCTTATTAAGACTTCTTCCTTGGTTTATAGTTAGATAGTTATTTGGGTTGAAAAAAGACATACGCCCATCGAGTTCAACCAGAGAACAAAGTACAACACCAGCCTGCTCCCTCACATATCCCTGTTGATCCAGAGGGTTTTCTTATTCTAGAAAAGCTGTTATTCAAGAGCTATGCCTCGCACTTACTATTGCTAAGGCTACCGTACATGTGTTGGAGTGCTCAGGGAAATCAGGAGGAATGAGTGAGGCCTCCAACCATGAACAATTCATAAATCAACAAACACTAACATAAACTGTATTCATATTCAGTAATGAGAAACCAAGAGCCAATGTTTCGAGACCATGCCGAGACCACGCTGGGGACCTGGTCTCAAAATACTGGCTCTTGGGTTCTCATTTCAGAATACAAATAAAATTAATAAGTGTACATTTTTGTTTGAACTATTCTAGAAAATATCCAACTCCCCTCCATAATAGTACAGTTCCTTGTAAGGAACCAGCCGTGTAGGATATAGCAGGCTGAGTCCTGCATGATGCTCAGACATCATGTAGAATGAACACCTGTAGGACAAAATCTTGGGCCCCACCCAATATCTATGTGTCTTCTGCACTCCAATACCACCAATACCATACCAATATTCCTTCCTCTGCTCCACTGACTCAAGCAATGCCAAAAACCTCAGTGTCATCCACTTCTTATGGTGGCCACACTTGTTAAGGGGAGAAAAGGGTTGAAGGTGGCTATACTTGTTTAATGAGTTGGTGGCCATCAGGAACTTTGGGGAGTGCAATAGCAGGGGCATGGCTAGCTCCAAAGATTAGTGGCATGTGCCCTGGATCTATTCTGGGGTGCCCTGAATATCCCCCAGGCAGAGTCAGCTGTGATGCATCAATGGCAAGCATGCTGGGAGCTGTGGTGCATCAATCAAGGCTATGTTGGGTGCTGTGGTGCCTCTAGGTATACTGGTTGCTGTGGTGCCATGCTGGGCACTGTGATGCCTTTATGGGGGCATGCAGGGAGCTGTGGTTCTTCTATGGGAGTTGTGGTGCCACAATGGAAGGCCCATGGGAGCATGGGAGGGGGTCCACTAGAAGGTCAGGGAATGCTATGGGGGAACTGCCAGATAACCTGGCAGCAGGCCGGCCCACCCAGCAGAAAGTCAGACCAACCAACACAGAAGCCTGGTAACTCTGCCTAGTTATATTTAAGTGACACTGCCTATTTACGTGATATGCTGCATTTTTGTGTGTGTATGTGTGTATTAATAGAGAGGGGGCTTCATACAACATTTTGCTGGGCAGGCCTACTTAGACCGCTGTTAAGTTCATGTAAATTTGGCTCCACCTATGACCACTCCCACATTCTGGTGTGTGGCCATGCCCATTTTACAGCTGGATTGCTCTTAGGATACTAGCAATCCCCCCTCAGACCAGGCCAGTGCAATGTCTGGGGCCAGGCAAAAGTTGAGACACCAGAATGTCTGCAGGCATCCTGCAGCTCACAGAACTGCCCTCTTTCTTTCCCTGCTACAGTTGACTTTAGATGGAGCAGCAGTGTGTGTACAGAGCATAGAGCAGCAGAGTGTGTACAGAGCATGGAGCAGCAGCGTGTATACAGAACGTGTAGCAGTAGCGTGTGTACAGAGCATGGAACAGCTCTGAGTCAGGTATGAGCACCGCCCTGTGCCCTGCTGTGTGAATTATTCACTTTCCCCTTCATTAGCAATGTTGGCTGTCCTCATTGTTATCTGTATCGAATTGCTCCTGATCGATCCCGTTGTCGGTTGGGAAATTGCATTATGTGTACCCAGCATGATGTCCTACCTTATTATTATACTGTATTGTGCGTGGCTGAGGGAGACCTTTCAGGAATCCCCCCCCCCCCCCCTCCTTGAAAATCCTTAGTTTGCTCCTGTAAATAAATACATTTTGAGAATGCACACATTTTAGAGACAATGTTAAAACCCCAGCTCACCCTCCTCAGTTTTAATATTTGATGACGCTGTTCCAGAAAAATTCCCTTTTAAAAAGTCAGTCCTATGACCCAGAAGCAAAAGACTGAGTTGCCAGCAGAATGGGACCTTCTGCCTATGCACATCGCCATCACCTGTCCCCTTCCCTTTCTTCCCTCTTGTTGAGGACCAGGGCCGGATTTAGGCCAAGGCCAACCTAGGGCACCACAGGAGCAGGGGCACCAAAGCAGCAGGCTAAACTTGTGCAGCATATGGAAGCTTGCAAATGCTGCAATGCAGGGAGATCAGGCGAGCACCTGACTGCAGTACTCTGCTGCTAGCCGCCTGTGCAGCAGCCACCTTGCTCTCTGTGCACGTTTGCATTGTGGCTGGCGGCCAGGGGAGGACTGGCCCAGGGGGACGGGGGGCAACTGCCCCCCGGGCCGCCCGAATCTTAAGTAATTAGGGCCAGCTGCTGCTATACGCAGCGGCCGCAGACATACAACAGGTGACAGGTTCGCAGTTGGGATCGCAACCTCGCGCGATATTTCCCGGCAAGTTGAAGTATCCAATCAGAGAAGGGGCTGAGGCGGCCGGCCGTGGTGTGCCCTTGTGCGTGGATGTGAGCGGCACAAGGACACAAATAGCTTAGGTCCTCTCCGGCCCGGTGGGTTGACCCTGCTTGACTCCACCCCCCGCCTGGAGCCATTGCCGCCCGCAACGTGCTGCTGTGCCTGCGGTGTCATCGGAGTGAGCTGTCTCACTCTTCAGCTTTCTGTGCTGGGGGGGCTGGGGGCCTGGAGCTGTGGGTACGAGTGGCTGGCTGAAGGAGTCGGACTCAGTCCTCCCCTGTGCTGCTGTGCCTGAGGTGTCGTCGGAGTGAGCTGTCTCACTCTTCAGCTTTCTGTGCTGGGGGGGCTGGAGCTGCGGCTACGAGTGGCTGGCTGGCTGTCCTGGCTGGAGGAGTTGGACACTCTGGAGGCTGGGAGTCGGAGATGCCACCTATAGCTGATTGCTGCTGTGGAGAAGGAGGAGGTGTAGGATAGGACTGAGGAGACAGGAGGATAGAGGAGGTCGGGTCCAGGTTGCCAGAGGAGAAGGTGGTTTTTATAAATTTTGTTTCTGTACTTCTTCTCCCTTCTTGTCACTGAGTTACTCACACTTTGCTGCATGCCTGCTACTGCTGTCAAATTCAATTCTCTGCCCAGGCCAGTGCCCTCTGAGTTTTTTTTTGTGTGATAATCTACCCCATTCTGACCCTGGCCTGAGGGGGAACTTTTTTCTTCTTGTGGTGTGACTGGCGGCAGGGGAGGGGGGAGGCAGGCAGTTAGGCACTGTCAAACAGGTAGTTGGAGGGGGGGGGGATGGGGTAGGTGTCAGACAAGTAGTTTGTATGGTGGGTGGGCAGGAGTGGGGTTAGGCATTACCAGGTAGGTAGGTTTGTGTGTGTGTGTGTGTGGGGGGGGTTGTTTAAAGGAGTTATCAGGCATTTTTAATGACATAAGTGCTACTTACCCGGGGCTTCCTCCAGCCCCACGCTCCCAGCATGTCCCTCGCCGCAGCTCTGCAGTCAGCCATTCGCTGCTGCTGCCTCCCAGTCCCCGGCGATGGCACCAGTCCGACCTGGATGTCGGCCTGTACTGCGCCTGTGCGAGCAGCACTGTCAATCACCGCCACGTGGACCGGAGTGTACTGCACAGGCGCAGTAGTTCTGCGTCTGCACAGTACGCTCTGGTCCATGTGGCGGTGATTGACAGCGCCGCTCGCACAGGCGCAATCGGCCTGACGTCATCGCCGGGGGCTGGGAGGCAGTGGCAGCGAACAGCTGACTGCAGAGCTGCGGCAAGGGACATGCTGGGAGCTTGGGGTTGGACGAGCCCTGGGTAAGTAGCACTTATTTTCATAAAAAAAAAAAAAAAAGCCTGATAACTCCTTTAAGGTTAGGCATCAGAGACAGACAGGTAGATTGTGCGGAGAAATGGGGTTAGGCATCAGGTACATAGTGTGTGTGTGTATGTGTGTGTGTGTGTGGCTGTTAGTCATCACAATTTGAAGATTTGCACACAAGAAAGATATGGCTTTGGGCTGGGGATGCCGTGAAACGGGCCTCTAGTTTGTGTTGTCCCCCCAGGCCAAAAGGTCCCAGTCCTCCCCTGCTGGCGGCTATGGACTTGGTCAGCATTGGAGACTGAAAGGAAGAGGAACCTTCTGCACTGGAGACAAGCAGAGAAATTAGTGACACTGATGGCTGCTGCAGTGTGAAGGTGAGCTGGCTATCTATACTGAAAGGTGCTGGGGTTGGAAAAGGAGGGCTTAAGGGAGTCATCTGGATACCTATACTGGAGGGAAAGGAAGAGGGACCATCTGGCTACCTATATTGGGGGGTCATCAGATTACCTATAATAGAGGAAAGGGGGAGGGGGCATCTCGCTATCTATACTGAAGAGGGGCAGCTGGTGACAGTGGCCTTGGGCGGTAAAGAGTACAAATCCGGCCCTGTTGAGGACAGGATGGAATTGGGAAGCGTCGGCTCTAGCTAGTGCTCCCCCAATACCAGCCCGACAACCTCATGTGGATGATTATGGAACAGGGTTTGGAGTTTGGACAGAACACAGACTGCTATTCAGTTCAGTGAAGTTGCATCAGACATCGACACAGGAAGCCAGCATTGCAAAACCAGCCAGGGACGTAATAAAAAAAGAATGATACAAAACTGGTTTACATGCAAAGCACAAAACTCTGTGCATTATACTCCACACAGTATACATTAAAACGCAAGCTTTAAAGGAAGCCTGAAGTGAATCTGAAAAAAACATACCTAAGGAGAGGGAAGGCTCTTCCTGTTCCTCTCATGTTCCCCTCGTTCCAGCACTGGCTCCCCTGTTGAAATCTCCTGCTGCAGAAGGCTTTGGAAGTCTTTGAGAGACCAAGTACTCCCGAAGACCGGCGGCTCCGTACATGCGCATGAGCGACTACACCTCGCGAACATGCTCGCGCATCCGCAGTACGGAACTCATGAAAAATTCTGAAGCTTCCGCAGAGGTAAAGAGCAGTCTTTGACTGATGGATCGAAGACTGTGAACAGGGGAACCAGCGCTGGAACGAGGGGATCAGGAGAGGAAAGAGAAGGCTCTTTAGGACTCAGAGCCTTTCCCGCCCCTTAGGTAAATATCTGTTTTTTTTCCAGATTTGCTTCAGTGTCCCTTTAAAGTAAACCTGTAAGTTTTATAAACAAAAAGTTAGATATTTAGGAGAAGGAAGCCTGTGGTTCTCCACCTTGCCTTCCCAGCCCTTTGTCCTCTCGAAGCTCGCCGCACTGAGCTGTGCCATAGCATGGACCTGGTCAGGTTTCAGTAGAAAAAGCTGAGCTCAATAAAGTTTGTGTTACTGTGCAAGCGCAAGCTATCGACAAGGGCTTGTCGAATGTCGACTGTTTTGCGGAGGAAATGGTGATGGAATGGGCCAGTGGAGGAGGAAGGGGAAGCCTCTGGATTATCCAGAGGGTTCCCTCTGTTTAGGTGAGTACCCATTTGGGGCACTGTTTTCCCTACAGGTACACTTTAAAGTTTGTGGGGTACAGATAAGAAGGTTGACAGCCTCTGGGGATGCACTGTATATGGTGGCTCAAGATTTTACATGTTCGCATTGGCAGTAGCAAAAAGCTGAGCCTAGAATACCGCGTGCTGCCTCAGATGATTGTAATGTTCTTGCACAGATTGTGGTGGAATTAGAGCAAGTTATGGTGATTCTGGAGCAGATTGATTGAAACAGGAGGTTGGGCCATCAGATTATATCAACACACTCGTTGTCAGTTATGAACACTTTGTGTTGTTGTGTCATCTCTTGTTTCCTCTTGTATGTTTGCCCGAGTTTGATGCTCTGTGAGCAGCGTCTTCCATTAATTACAAATTAAGTTGACATCTTTCAAATCAAAACACATTTGCTTTCTTGCAAATTAATCAAATAAATCTGGAAGAATAAAACGTATGTGAGCCAATCTGCTGGGACTGCTGGAGCTTGGATTCCATCTAGGATCTGTTCTCACACAAGATGCAATGCAGCTCACAAGTTCTTAATGAAAACCCAAGACAAATATGACATAAGTATTTATACTTACCTGGGGCTTCCTCCAGCAACCTGTCGGTTGTCTGCGCAATCGTCATCCTGGAACCGCACATGCGCAGTGGAGTGCGACTGGACTGGATCTCGGACTCCACTGCGGGAGAACGTAGGAGAACAAAAGGACAGCAATCAAGCAGACGGCATTCAGGGAGCTGGAGGAAGCCCCAAGTAAGTATAAATCCTTATGTCCAATTTGTCTCTTTAAAGCAAACCTGATGTGAAAATAAACTGACAAGATAAGCAAAAAACTTACTTTAAAGTTTTGACTTTCAAATGAATGATAATATTTAGAATTCACACAGCCACATCTCAAACTATTTAACTTTTCATCTGTTCCCTGCTGTCACATGTATCTTTCTTCGGTCGCACAGGAATTTATGAAGATTCGTAAATTAAAGGGGAACTGAAGAGAGAGGTATATGGAGGCTGCCATGTTTATTTCCTGTTAAACAATACCAGTTGCCTGGCAGCCCTGCCGATCCTCTGCCTCTAATACTATTAGCCATAGCCCCTAAACAAGCATGCAGCAGATTAGGTGTTTCAGACTTTAAAGTCTGATCTGACAAGACTAGCTGCATGCTTGTTTCTGGTGTTATTCAGATACTACTGCAGAGAAATAGACCAGCAGGGCTTCCAGGCAACTGGTATTGATTAAAAGGAAATAAATATGGCAAAAATTGTATGAATCCGGTGCACAGGTAAATAAATATGGCAGCCTCCGTATACCTCTTACTTCAGTTCCCCTTTAACCGTGAGGCTCCCTGCACACTGCAAATCCATTTTGCGATTTGGATTTTCAATTCCGATTTTCTCTGAATGCAATCAACAGAAAAACGGAGGAAAAAACGCAGCATGCAGTAACGATTAAAAATCGGCATTGGATGTAAAAACCAATTAATAATCGGAATCGGATGCAGTGTGCAGGGAGCCTTAGAGTTTAAGTGTACCTGAGACAGCCTGATACTCTGGCGGAGGCCCGGGATGCGCATGCGCGACACAGCGCGACTTAGCCAAAGTACCAGGCCATCCAGCAGGGGACAGGAGCAGCCCAAGGAGAAGGCACAGGGCCAAGCGGCCTCAAGGGGGCTGGAAAAAGCTCCATGTGAGTATAAATCCTGAGATTTATTTTAAACTGTTTATAAATGTTCAATTAGTATTTTAGCTATTTTAAAGCATGACTTGAGGTGTATTCACAAAACATTGGTAAAGGGTGATCAGAAATTTTTCCTGAAACTTCTGACAGGTGGCGCATGTTGCAGCTAGTTGTACCCTGGCAATGTGCACATTACCTAGCTTATGATGGTCACGCTAAATGCTCAATGTGCGCTACCCTACTGTCAGAAGTATACCTGTAGGTAAAATTGCTAGGCGCCCCTTTAAAGCAAACCTGTGACAACAAAGGGCAAAAGTTACTTTCCTCTGAAGAGGAAAGTCTCAGGATGATCCAGAGGCTTCTTTGATCCTCCTGCAGCTTACTGCTGCTCGTCAGGACCCTCTTCTTCTTCATTGTCGTGCTCCCGCCCATGTACAAGCACAGCTGCACTGCGCAGATGCAATGATGCTTCTCGCCTGTGTGGTAGCACAGAGTTCATCATGCAGGTAGGAAAAAGCCATGCTTAAGCGATTCTGTGCTACTGAGCAGGCATAGGCCGTCATTGCACCTGCACAGTGCAGCCGCAGTCATACACAGATGGAAGTGTGGACTTTT
The DNA here is from genome assembly GCF_040937935.1 of Hyperolius riggenbachi. Classification (NCBI taxonomy): domain Eukaryota; kingdom Metazoa; phylum Chordata; class Amphibia; order Anura; family Hyperoliidae; genus Hyperolius; species Hyperolius riggenbachi. The sequence goes on from NC_090651.1 coordinate 81,749,997, forward strand.
GTGGAATATGTTTTGAGGGTCCCAGCGCCAGATCGTTGGGGGCGATGAGGATGGGGAAAGTCTTTGGATTATTTCTCACTACTAAGGTAAGTATCTGTCTTTTGCTCTTTTTTTTACCTTACAGGTACACTTTAACTATACACATTTGAAAGGTACAGATAGTAAATATCAGTTGTGGAAGGGAAGTCCAGATAACTGGAGTAAGGGAGACAGTTTTGGGTACCACACTATACAAAAAGGACGGAAAGTGATGATCTAGAAATGGTACAAAGATGGGCAACTAAATCAATCAGAGGGATGGAAGGTCTCAACTTAATTTACTTAGTTGGACAAGCTTATTAAGCTTGAAAATGAGAGGTGTCCTTATTAACATGTATAAATATATCAGAGGGCAAACAAAAGCTTGGTAGATGAACCTTTTGTCCCTAGGCTTATATACAGAACAAGGGGACATGATCTGTGTATAGAGGAAAACTGTTTTTGCCATCAAGTTAGAAAGGGGTTCTTTACAGTAACAGAGATTTAAAATCTGGAATATCTTACCACAGAAGGTAGTAAATTCTATATCCGCGTTTATAGAGGGCTTGTATGCTTTCCTTGCATCAAGGACATTCATGGCTATAATTGCTAGGTAATACCAGGCAGAGTTGATCCAGGGATTTATCTGATAATCATATGGAGTCTGAATTTTTCCCCTCTTAAGGCCAACTGTTTTTTATTCGGGATCAAATGGGATATTGTAACGATTGCGGAATCGTCTCCGTGGTCAGCGCACCAGACGTGCGCTGACGCGGCGGATTTCCTCCACAAGCGTATAATTGAGGACACCCAGGCTAGGTGCTATGCACCTGCAGAGGGAAATTCCTGTCGGCAGGTGGAGCTGTGGAGTGCAGAGGAACAGCTCCTCTGCCCTACCACACACGCCAGACAGGAATTGTACGAAGGGAAGAAACGCAATCACAAGAGAAGCGATTGAGAGTGAGCACAGAGACAGATTGTGTGTGTGTGCATAAAATTAGTCGCCAACCCGCGACTGTGCACACACCACAGCAGATAAGAAGCAGGAACGCGATCGCGAGAGGTGCGATCGCCAGACGTGACACAAGGTTACAGCAAGGCGGAGCACGAGAGTAGCAAAGGCACAGCAAATAATACAATAAGGAGATACGGAAAATAAACGCTAGCTAACCGCGAACACCGCACTCATTCGCAACAGTGCACGCGGTTATGCGCGGTCTCCACGTGATAAGCACAATAGAGACAAGCACGCCTAACTAACCATTAACAGACAAACATGAAACAGAGGACGCGAGCGCTTGCTTAACGGTTACCTCACCGAGCCTCCAGCAAGCGCAGCAGACAAGACAGACACACGAAAACAGGGACAAGCGACAGAAGGATCCCCAGCTCCCAGAAGACAGAACAGAAGGATCCCCAGCGCTAGCGAAAAGTAGCTAGCGCGATCCCAGGAGACAGAACAGAAGGATCCCCAGCGCTAGCGAAAAGTAGCCAGCGCGATCCCAGGAGACAGAACAGAAGGATCCCCAGCGCTAGCGAAAAGTAGCCAGCGCGATCCCAGGAGACAGAACAGAAGGATCCCCAGCGCTAGCGAAAAGTGGCTAGCGCGATCCCAGAAGACAGAACAGAAGGATCCACAGCACTAGCGCAAAGAGACTAGTGCGATCCAGAGAAGATAATAACAGAACAGAAGGGCCTACCAGTAGCAACCACTGCTCTGGTTAACACCCCACAGACAGACAGAACAGGCAATACAAATAATACAATCCTAACTAGACTAGGGAATCTGCCTAGCGCAGTCCCACGAATAACTCTAAACTAATCTTCAACGAGAAGTAGCATGGCTGACACTCCAGCAGTGTCCATCAGGAACAGACCATGGAAGGGAAATGTCCAGCAAAGCATTCTGGGAGCAGAATGCTTTTATAGTGCCAGTCATCAAAAGAAGGCAGGTAAGGGATTTGCATGACTAATGTATGCAAATCCCTCAGCAACACAAGCTGCACAACTGACAGAAGGTCTCCTTTCCAGAGTCCTGCAGCAAGCAAACCTAAACAATGGTCAAAAGGCTGCCTGCCTGCGCAGGCAGCTGAGCGGATTCTCACAGATATGAGCGGGTTCGGGACAGTGATCTTTTTTTGTTTGTTTGTGAATGGTTGAAGTTGATAGACAGGTGTCTTTTTTCAACCAAACTATTTAACCTACAGAATAAAGAGTTACATATTTCAAAGCCTAAGTCTGGGCTACTTTTTTTTTTATTGCATATTTGCTTTCTGTGGGAATGTCAGATGCAGCTTGGTTAGAAGCAATATTAGTCTGTAAACTCAATTCCTCCCCCTATCCTACCATCAGTCACAGGAGGCAGGAGCTAGAAGGAGGTACCAGCTAGTCTTTCACTATTTTAGCTTGGTGGGTGTGGCTATTTGGCCACAGAGCCGGTTCTAGATACAATGGGGCCCTGGGGAAAATGTAACCCGTGGGGCCCCCTGACAACTGGTTAAAGGAGCCAGGAAGGTGGACTGGGTGCTCATAGCAGGAAATGTTTATCTGGGGTCCAGTGCCCTGTCCCACACATAATTGTGCTAGAGGTGAATATTAACAAGTGCTTCCTCCCCCCAAGTATAGGTAGTAAATGTGCCCCAGTATTATACAATAACCAGATGTGCACCTCCCTACCCCCAGTATAGTAGCCAGATGTGTTTCCCTCCTCCCTCTCCCAGTATAGTAGCCAGATGTGCTTCCCTCCCCCCTCCCCCCAGTATAGTAGCCAGATGTGCTTCCCTCCCCCAGTATAGTAGCCAGATGTGCTTCCCTCCCCCCTCCCCCAGTATAGTAGCCAGATGTGCTTCCCTCCCCCAGTATAGTAGCCAATGTGCTTCCCTCCCCCAGTATAGTAGCCAGATGTGCTTCCCTCCTCCCTCCCCCCAGTATAGTAGCCAGATGTGCTTCCCTCCCCCAGTATAGTAGCCAGATGTGCTTCCCTCCCCCCTCCCCCAGTATAGTAGCCAGATGTGCTTCCCTCCCCCAGTATAGTAGCCAGATGTGCTTCCCTCCCCCAGTATAGTAGCCAGATGTGCTTCCCTCCTCCCTCCCCCCAGTATAGTAGCCAGATGTGCTTTCCTCCCCCAGTATAGTAGCCAGATGTGCTTCCCTCCCCCTCCCCCCAGTATAGTAGCCAGATGTGCCTCCCTCCTCCCTCCCCCAGTATAGTAGCCAGATTTGCCACTAATGACCCCCTAGGAAAGTTGCATGGATATCCCCCTTCACATCCCCCCCCCCCCCCCCCACCACACACACAGCAAAGTTGCAAGCATATCCCCAGTCCTCTGTGGGATCACACCTCCAAGTCACACTTTGGGAGGGGTTTCACCACAATATTAAAGGGATACTTAAGTGAATATAAAAAAAATGATTTTTACTCACCTGGGGCTTCCCTCAGCCCCCTGCAGCTGTCCGGTGCCCTCGCAGCCTCGCACCGATCTTCCTGTCCCCGCCGGCGGCTACCTCCGGGTTCGGCGACAGCTGCCGACAGGCTGGGAATGCGAGTGATTCTTCGTGTTCCCAGCCACAATATATCGCCCCCTATGCTGCTATTGCCTTCTTGCCACAATAGCAGCATAGTCACCATTCTGTTCGTGTTGCCTTGACAAAGGGGACCTAACGGGGCCCCGAAACGAATCGTTGGTCTTTGGAATGGAACTTTGTCACGATGTTTGAATAAATCTTGGATGCTTATTCTTCGAGTGTGCGGACCTCTTGAATTTTTCGTTTTAAGTTCAATCCTTGGTTACAGTTCCTCTTTAAGTACAAGTAGTTGGTTTAGTGGGTTACTAGTAACTACTCACGTAATTTGGTTAGCCAAAGATGTTAGGCAACTGTTGTACCATCATACGCCTTTTGAGGGACATTTTGTATTGGGGTCAGCAGCAGATATAGTTTGGTACAGAAGTCCCTCTCCAAGGATTAGTACAGTATAGCACAAATTTGGAAGAGGTGCCCAGTCCCTGTATGTTTACATTTGGTTCCTATCATTGTTGAATGAGTTAGCCTTAATTTTATCACCTGAGCAGTGCTGCTCGGATACCCCTTTTCAAAGTCCGGATCCGATTTGGATCCGGATACCCCGCTATCTGATCCAGGTCGGATATCCGAGTTCAAAATTTTCTGATCCGAATCGGATTTCCGACCCTAGTATTTGGGATATCCGGGCAAATTCAGATATCCGGATAGAAAAACCGTAAGTGGCCTTTAAATTGCTGTAAAAACTTTTTTTTAAGGTATATGAGGCATGTAGCATCATTATTTTGTAAAGGGGAACACTAATTGATGGTGTGGGGACTTAAAATCCCCCCCCCCCCAAAAAAAAAAGTGGCTGTCAATTAACATCAGGACTAGGTTCAAGACAGCGGTCGTGCAGCCCACATGGGGCTTGATTCACAAAAAGTGCTAACTGTTAGCACGGCCGTTTTCACGCGAATTTTCACATCGCGCGCGCTCGCAAAACGATAACATTTTCGCGCGCAAACGCGAATTTTCGCACAAAATCGATATCGTTTTTACATGAAAATTCGCGTTTGCATGCGAAAACGTTATCATTTCGCGCGAAAATTCGTGATCGAGTGCTAACTGTTAGCACAGTCGTTTTTCGCATGAATTTTCGCATTGCGCGCGATCGTGAATTTTCGCGCGAAACGATAACGTTTTTGCGCGCAAACATGAATTTTCATGTGAAAACAATATCAATTTCGTGCGAAAATTCGCGTTTGCGCGCGAAAACGTAATCATTTTGCGCGAAAATTCATGCGAATACGGCTGTGCTAACAGTTAGTACTCTTTTGTGATTCAAGCCCGTTGTTTCCAAAGTCCAACCGCACAACTGGGACATGGCAGTTTTCAGCCAAGATACCTCCAAAAAATTACGCAGCAATTGTGTTTTAGGTTAAATATAGGTGGTATCAGTGGCCTGTGGCACCCTGGCCTGGTGGTGGGAGCTGCACAAGCAGCAGGAGCAGGGCAATGCAGCAGCAGCAGGTGTAACTTGAGCCAGGAGCATGCCGGAAGTGGCACGTGGCAATTGGCACTTAGCACGTGGCACTTGGCACATGTCACGTGGCACTTGGCATTGCCACGTGTCACTTGACACGTGACGCGTGCAAGTGCCACACGTGACACTTGGCAGGTGACACATGGCAAGTGACACGTGGCAAGTGCTGAGTGACAGTCAGACAGCAGAGGAGAAGACACTAGTACACACTAACTGTCACACTGGCACTGCTCACAGCACAGCAGTTCTGTTTAAAGCTAACACAGTAGTACTACTACTCTAACAAATACTAGCACTGACTGCAGTACTACAGTACTAACTACACAATAACACAGTAATCCTATCCCCTAAACCCTAACCTAACCTATACCTAAGGCTAATAGCTGGCCAGCAGGCAGCAGCTGGCCTGGTCTGTGCACAGCACACACACAGACACATAGCAGCTGCCTGCAGCACACACTCTGTCACACAAATGACATCAAGCTAATTAAAGATTTAACAATAGTGTAGTGATGGTGAAGGGGTTAATCACTGAACAGCTTTTGGTTTATCACTGCTAGGCCAGCAGCACTGGAGCACACACTCTGACTGTCATACAATGACATCAATCAAGCTAATTAACGATTTAACAATAGTGTAGTGATAGTAGTGAAGAGGTTAATCACTGAACAGCTTATCACTGTGTACAGCCCTTGATACTAGGCCCAGCAGCACTGGAGCACACACTCTGACTGTCACACTATGACATCAATCAAGCTAATTAACGATTTAACAATAGTGTAGTGATAGTAGTGAAGGGGTTAATCACTGAACAGCTTTAGGTTTATAACTGTGTACAGCCCTTCTAGGCCCCCAGCACTGGAGCATGTCTCTCAGTGAGCATTCAGCAAGCTAAGACGATATGTCTCATCATGGCAGCCCTCCTTATATACAGGAGGGCTGGCCACCAGTGTTCCTTTCTGTGATTGGGTGCAAGGGTTTAGGCTGGGAGCCCTCTGATTGGCTCAATGAGGTCAGGTGGGGCTGCTCAGGGTTCCCCTCTGTGATTGGTTGCTAGGGCTTCTGCTGGAGGCCCTCTGATTGGCTCCAGGACATCATCTCCTTAGTTACAGTATTTCAGATCCGGATACCCGCAATATCCGCGGATATTCGGGTTATGCGGCCAAATATCCGCAGATAGCTAGCCGGATTTTTTTTTTAATCCGGAATCCGAATCGGATAGCGTAAAAAATCCGGAATCCTGATGATCAGCACTGCACCTGAGTGAGGCAAAAAATATCTAAAGCTCGCCATACAAGCATGAGGAGAGGGGGGGGGGAGCAGCCCAGATTCTTTAAAAATAATTTAAAGGTTAGAACTGTGGGTGACTTACCTCCCACACAACTTTGCAGAATTAGACTTGTATTGTGAAGCACGTTTTATTGGGACAAGCCTGTTTCTGAAGCGAACGCTGTGTAATCGCTGCTGTAAATAGGTTTTGAGTGTCAGATTTATGCTACACTGTTTGCCTTTTATTCTATACTTCACACCATATTTGTACTGCAGCCGGAGCTATAAATGGATGGTGTTTCCTCACATCGTACGATATCAGGAATTCCAGGTGGTGTAATAAGTAACCATAGCAACTAGTCGGGATAACTGAGCACTGTGACGGAGTGGGGAGTTTTGTCATCTGTACAGAAATAGCCTTCACACGTTATCGGGCTTCATTGTCAGCAGGCTTGTAATATATATATATATATATATAATGACACTATCAAGTGCCTAGCAATATACATCTACAGTGACTATACACTTATTAATTTTCCTGTCAATATCCATCAGGTTCAATGCGGCAAACAATGCCCCATCGTTCATTTTTCGTCCACAATCGATATTAGTCGATCATGCCGGTGGGTTAGGGTAGTGGCATTCAATACTAGGATGACAGACTTGCAGTATTAGCAGTGAGGTTTACACTTACCTGTCCGCCAGCGTGTGTTTTCTCTCCATTGCTCCTCTCTGTCTTTTCTCCCAGGGGCGGCCTGTATCCTTTGACAGACGCTAGTACCAAAACACTAGACATGATGGACATGGTCACATAAGCTAGGTGCGCCGTGCCTCTAGTGTTCAGCCTCTATTTTTGTCATGGGACATAGGCGCCTCAGGAGACAAGAGACATGGAGGAACAGCTGATGGCCATGGAGAGAAGACTCAAGCCGGTGGACAGGGGAGTATAACCACCGCTGCCTATACTCTGCACAGCCCTGGGAGCAGGGGGAATACATTAAATAGGAGAGACCTCGGGGGGGCCTGGTAGGCAGTGCTCAGCTGTGGAGGGATTCAATCCAGGGGGATCTGGGTAATATAGAGCCTCAGGCAAACACTGAAATTGCAACACCCCCCCCCCCCCCCGAAGCACCCTTCCCCTCTAAAACCAGCATTCTTTCTCACATGCATGTTTATGGTTGGCTATGTTTTTTGGCTTGGGATATTGCTGAATTTCCTTTTTTTAGAAATATATTTTCTTATTCCCCCTCTGCCCTCTTTTCTAACACTTAGCCAAGTGAGCACTACATACATAAATTAAGAAGCTATGTTCTCCAGAAAAAGAATGAATCTGAACTGAGGTCTGAGTGTTGAGGAAGTACAGGGGTGCAACACACGAGTAGGCAAGGCGCCCATAGTGCTGTGGCACCCATGGCAAAAGCCATGCCTGCACCACTCTAAATATGCCCCTGATTCAACCAGATAGATCTTATCAGATTAGGATCTTAGAGGGCTCTATCTGTTAGCCACATCAACCAGTGTATGGCTAGCCTTATTCTGGTGGAACACACATGCATAGGTAAGCAATCTCACGTTGCTCTTATTTGCCCAGTAGAAGGAAATAACATTCTTTTCTTTAGGAATTTTCTGAACCACAACATGTAAAAATATTGCTTTTATATTTACAGTGACAATTTTTTTTTTACCTTTCACCAATAGTACAACATGGTGGAACTGAATAATTACTTCTGTCATGCAACAAACCTTATCACAAACTAAGACAGGCGCTACTGACACTTATACAGCATGTTCTTTTCTTAACAGAAGACAAAACTTTATACACAAAAATGCTACAGTTTCTGCACTGCATATAATACCCCAACTACCAGTTCTTGTCTAGAAATTGCCCCACAAATGTCCCCAATCTTGGTGCCCATTGTAGCAAAACATCAGATAAAAAGCTTACAAATAGTACCAAAGTCTGTTTTCCTAGAGCGATTCTGTCTACAAGCTCTTTATTCTGTATTGGCTATTTTCTGATTGGATCTGCTTGTGTGAAGATTCTCTGTGATATAGGACTTAGTTATACTAAAAAGAAAACTTCCATTTTTCTAGAAAATGTTCCAACACCATTCCAGTCCTTCTCAACCAGGGTTCCCTGAAACCCCCACTGTTCTTTGAGGACCTTGCAGGGGTTCCCTGGCATTTTTGCCCTTCCTGGTAAGTTTCCTCAGTTGGCAGGTTGAAAAAGTTTCAAAATTATGTTCCTAGCTTCTTGATGTCCTCTTCACGGGACTGTTACAGCACATTACATTGGTGATGAATAAAATGTGGCATGTGGGATGCCAGAACTAAGCATGTGCGTACAGCAGATTAAGAGGAAAGAGAGAAAACACTAACCCTGGGTAACTATATTGGGGAATGTAACCGTGGAGGGCATGAAATGGGTGCTCTGTAAAGGAGAAACATGGAATGAGGGCTATGACAATAATAGTGTTTGACCTCACCCACTTTTAATGACCAATCCCCACTATAAAATAAATTTCCTCTCCCTCCCTCCGCTAATGCAGGGGTTCCCTGATATTGGAAAATGATTTGAAGGGTTCCTCCAAGGTAAAAAGGTTGAGAAAGGCTGCTCTATTCTAACAGGAACTTCTTCAAATGAGTGCCGGAGATTCCATGGCAATTTATGAGTCCAGGTATCTGCATTCTGCAGATAGAAATAGTTTGAGTACCTGGCTGAAGATGTGCACTGGCATTAAATGTCTGGGCAAACATGACTTCTCTTTGAATGATTCTGATTGGCTCATCCGAATGTTGTATTTAGACAAAGAATGGCAACCCTACACACCAGACACCATCAAACGTCAGATTGGCAAACAGAGACCTAGGTCAGGCTGTAATAATCCCCCTTTTCTGCCGGCTGGATCACCAACACCTCATTTAAGTGACGCGAAAGTCACCACATCATCACTTCACCTTCCATTGCTCTCCCTGCAGCTGTATTGGGAGTCGGACTCTTGCTGCAGCAAAGGTAGCTGTAAAAGATCTTCCTCTCTAGAGGCCTGTGGCTCTAAGTGACAGGGTCTCTTGGCAGGTTAAGCTGCACAGACTCTCCGCCTGAAGTAAACTTAGCAGCTGGCCCATTGGCCTCCATAGTAAAAAGTTTACACATCTTTGCATTATCGTGCACAGGGGAGGACTTTCGTGATGACACGGGGGAGTTGGTGGGACTGAGCTGGACTGCAGTCGTATCCTGAATCGTGTGCTCGCTGGTCTCAATTTCAAAGGCCGCATTTCCTGGCTTGATGAAGCCAATGTTGGATCCCGGCTTGCACTTCCTGGCGCCATGCGCAGGAGGTCTCCGGCTACAGATGCAGCAGGCCCCGAAGAACGCAAACGCCACAACCAGCAGGATGGGTCCGATAATAATGGGAGGGTTATTCATAGGCAGAAATGTCCCAAAAGCAAAGGCACCAACCAGAGTGATGTTTATCCCAGCGAGCATGATGCAGAGACCACAGGCGCAGCACAACGCTGGAGAGGGCAGCCCGTGGGGGCGGGTCTTTTTTTGCGCAGGTTTATGCGCCACTGAGGAGTTGCTTTTGTCTGTAAACATCATTGCCTTCTGTTATAACAGTTCCTTTTCTATGCTAATTTATGCCAGGCCCTGCAAAAAGAATAAGAGAAATATACTTTATCCAGCTATACAAGCATCAGGTGATAATATCAGAGATCATATAATAAAACATGTGAATTTCCCTCATGCATGCCTCTGGCCCCCTGTTCATCATTCTTTTCCCCTTTTGTACCTCTTAATGTTCCATCTCTGACTCCTTCTGACCCCTGACTCTCCTTCTGCCCCATGTGCCTCCTTCTGTCCCCATCCCCCTCCTGAGCTCCCAACGCAGCAGAAGCTGTGCACTCACCTCCCCGCCAGAGTCCAGCGATGTGCCTGTGCAACCATCCTGTCTGTCTCCTGCTCCCTCTAGTGCTGGCATCTCACTCTCCTACATGCAGTAGGAGATACCAGGCACTAGGCCGAGCGGATAGACAGAAGCACAGCACTGGACTTTGGCGCAGAGGTGAGAGCACAGCTTCTGCTGCAATATACTCTGCATTTACACACTGAGCTGGGGAGTGCAGGAAGGGGATGTGCAACGAAATGCGACATGACTGCTGTGTTGTTTGTATTTCGGGAACTCCCTGTATTCCATCTACCTTATATGGCACATGGTTTATATTCTTATTCATTAGTGTGTTTCTTGTTGTCTTTTGGGGGGGCATTAAGGGCAGGTGACACAGGACTTCTTACCTGGGGTGACCAAAAGGCTAAAAACGGCTCTGAGGTGTAAGGAGGTCAATTTTGGGGATGCACAACGTAAAAGGCTATAGAACTGTTGTTGCTCTGAAAGGGCACTTTTCATTAACACCAGCCGTCAGGAAGGCCAGATTACAGTATATAGCAAGTAAGAGGCCACACAAAATGATTGTTTTTGGCATTGGATGGGAGGAGTGTTAGGTCGCATTCACATTGCCTTTATAAATGTTCCGTTTAGTAGAAGGAAATGGAATGGATGCGATTGTGCAAGTGAGGCCACTACAACACCAGCTCTGGTCGGGTGGCCCCCTGTATTGTGTGGAAAAGAAAGGTCGGGGCTCTCCGCAGCCCATATAAGGCAACCCCCCCTATAATCACTCCTCTGCTTGTACCACAGACTTCCAGAGCTGCAATCTTCTCAAACAGCTCTGCTTGTACCTACCCAACAATCCCCCCCCCCCCCCCCCCGCAACCTCAGCGGAATGATAACGTTTTGCCTAGCTTGTTGTTAAAGGATACCCGAAGTGCCATGTGACATGATGTGATAGACATGTGTATGTACAGTGCCTAGCACACAAATAGCTATGCTGTGTTCCTTTTGTTCTTTCTCTGCCTGAAAGAGTTAAATATAAGGTATGCAAGTGGCGGACTCAGTCCTGACTCAGACAGGAAGTGACTACAGTGTGACCCTCACTGATAAGAAATTTCAACTATAAAACACTTTCCTAGCAGAAAATGGCTTCTGAGAGCAAAAAAGAGATAAAAAGGGGAATTTCTTATCAGTGAGGGTCACACTGTAGTCACTTCCTGTCTGAGTCAGGACTGAGTCAGCCACTTACATACCTGATATTTAACTCTTTCAGACAGAGAAAGAAAAAACTATTTAACTCTTTCAGACAGAGATAGAATAAAGGAACACAGAATAGTTATTTGCGTGTTTGGCATTGTACATACACATGTCTATCTCATCATGTCACATGTCACTTCGGGTATCCTTTAACTCCTTCGCTGGGCTGTGATTAAAACAAGCTTTTTAGCTGCAAAAGTTTTGGCTGAGACAACAAGGCAAAATCTTCTTTTTGTGGTTAGGAAATTAAAATAAGATATATCGATATCTGTTTGTAGCAGTGCTTTTATCCTCCAATTCTCAGTTATGCCAGAGATCATTCTCCCCAAACGTAGACATAAACATTGTGCTTTCGGAAGCATAAAGATAAGTGAACGATGCTGTCACTGAATGGAGCACCTGCACTGACTGACTAGAGAAATGCGCGATTACAGATGGTTAATCGCTTCATCTGAGCAAAATGGATTACACCGATGACACTTCTCCAAACAAACAGTGAGTCATGGCGTGAAATGAATCAAACACGCAGGATAAGACACATTCACTTCTCCCCCCCCCCCCCAGGATTAACCCTTCCGCAGCTGCCATAAGCGCTGGTCTCACTGGCTAACTCAATTCATGCTTCCCAGAAGACTGTTGGGATTTATTTGCCTGGTACTGAGAATAGAGAAAAGCAAGTGGAACTGATCAACCATCAATCTCTGTTGAAGGGTCTATAATAATCATCACATTGAAAAGATTTGATAAGCTATATGACTGCTCCAGATTTTCATTCATAATAGGAGCCAGCATAGGCCCCATCCACCCAATGTTTTGGTAATTAAAGTGTACCTAGATTGGTGAAAAAACTCGATATTACTTACCTGGGGCTTCTTCCAACCTCTGTAGCTTTACAGGTCTCCTCCCGGTTCGCTCTGTTGTGCACCTCCAAAAAATAGCCAGTAGTGGGCTATTGCGCATGTGCATCCCGGGCAGCGCATGTACAGTAGCCCATGAATTGCTCAGTTGACCAGCTTTTGAAGGGACACAGTGGCACAATGGATGGGAGCGTGAGAAAACCAAGGGACTCCTCTATACTTTAGTATGTCTCTTGGGTTACAGCTGGATCTGATATAGGTTTTTCAATAGGCTGAACATCTGAGAGCATTTATTTAGGGAGTTCAGGTCCTTCCCAGTTCAAGATATGATGTCAATGGAGGAAGCCTACCTCTACATGTGCCACGGTCCACATAAGTTAGTAGGGATTATAATTGAGGTGCAAATAACTTTGAGATAACTGAGACTTATGATACATAATTATGCAAATTACTTTACTCTAGAGCCCAGCAAACAGTGCCACACATGGACATCATTAATGTAATGAGAGGTGCTGGGAGGCTCATTCAAGAGTTACCTTAGTCAGTGAATAAAGTAAAGCTACCTCCAGTAGGTTTGCCCAGTATGGGGCCCAAAAATTACTGATGGCGGCCCTGTCCCACCTAGTCACAGAGGTGAAAGCTGCGACCTTGGCAATATGGCAGACATTGTGCCGGGGGTATGTGACACATTGCTGTGCCCTAGGTATGCCCCTGCAAAGAGGATTATGATGATTAATTAAGACATGCCCACACCACATTCCCGTCATGCAGATCATGAATAATTCAAGACTAAAACATATATTCACTTTTCAATTTTTCCTTGCTTGCCCTCTGTGCTATCTTCTCCTCACATGAATGATATCCACCAGCACCCGGCATGAATACACTGCACTGTACATTGTACATTCACCACAGGCCCTTCTTTTTACCTCAAGGACTTGATACTTCCTTTGCCAATTATTTATAAAGAAGTTATGTCTGATGAAATGCTAACTGCTTAGTGACAGAATAGTATGATTTCAGCTCTGGGTAAATCATGCTGTGCGCTTGATGAATATAGAGGAAACACTTCAACCCAGAAAACTGAATAGAATGTAATTGCAGTTGTTCACTGTAGACATTATACATAATAATCATAATATTCTAATGCTGCGGCCTTATCGGCCTGTTGTCTCTGTAATTCACCTCCAGCAATGGACGGGTGAAATTGGTACACTATGTTCAGACACACTGGATGCATTTACTGAACAGATGACTCTGGGAGGGTCTGGAAGATAAAACATGATTGGATGTGAGTTCAAGTACCCGTGAAGTGGCTAGCACGTCTCAGACTCATTTTATCCATGTTTTCAAAAGGGGATAAAAGCACTCGAAATTGCAATGTGCTCAGATCATGCAGCGTCTTGCGAAAACTTGCAATATTACAACCCAACCCTGATTTTCTCCACAACTTTGACTCAGACCTGTTTGGATTTTTCTTTAGTTGTCATATTGTACACCCTCTGATTTTTGTGATCTGCAGGAAATGGCACTGTTGGTATTATGAACATGCGCACCTTTTTCTATTGCTTGCCCTTTGGAGGAACAGTGTCATAGCCGCGTCATGAGCACAAGAGGAGGGAGAGGGCTATAGGAATACCTCCTTATCCTCTACAAGGTGAAGAATACCCAAAAAGCATGGAACGGCAGCATAGAAAAACACTGACCCAGGGCTTACACTTGTTAAAATTTGCATGCCAATTGTGAATGTGCGAAAACACCGTCACCGTAAAACTAATGAAAATCAATGGAGAATCCCACTTCTGCTAAAGTTTGCGAAATTGCTTTTGCATTTTTGCAGGTATCATGAATTTTGTACATCACATGCAAATTCCCATTGACTTTTATTAGCTGCGGTAAAAATAACACATGCAAAAATTTGCATACAAATGAGAATTTAAAGCCAAAAAAGTTCAGTTGTTTGCAATGATAAGTGTGAACTCTGCCAAAGGGAGACAACAGCTTTACATCCACACTCCCTAATAGGGTAAGGCCGGATCCACACTATGGGCTCGATTCACAAAGCCGTAATAAATGATATCACAGGCATGATATGCTTAGCGCGTGGGTTAGCGTGCGTACAGGTAAAATAAAAGTAAAGGTTTGCTCGCATTAAGTTTCCCGGTTCACACGCTAACCCTTATTTTAGTGCGTGAACGGGGAAGTTAATGCGCGCAAACCTTTACTTTTATGCGCGCAAACCTGTATTTTTAAAAAGTGCTCAGAAAATGCTAATCAATCACAAACCGCTCAGAAAAACGCTTATAGTGTGGATCCAGCCTAAAGTGAATTATAGGAAAAGAAAGTTCTGCTGCACTTTATTTGACTAGAAGTCCACTTTCACTGCTCTTGCACCTGTGCCACAGTGATCACCTGCATTGTTGGTTAGGAGTACTGATCTGCTAGATACCGTGCAATGGTGAGTTCTGCTGGGAGTATTTGGTGGCTCTTGCTTTGAGGCCAGATACCTTGCAATGATGGGGATTGCTGGGAGTATCAAGGGGTCCTGTGTTGAGGCCAGGAACTTTGCAATGCTGCTGGTTGCTCGGAGTTTCGGTGGATCTTGCTTTGAGGCCAGGTAACTTGCAATGGAGGGGCTGCTGGGAGAATAGGTGGTTCCTGCGATGAGGCCAGGTAACTTGCAAATGGCTGGGGGCGCCCCATCAAGCAGACATAATCCATTATTGTAGCATCATACATCAGCCATGCTGAGCAGTCTAGCTCCTTGCGGCACCTGATGCAGGTCACATGACTTGCAGGGACTGGAGCCGCGAGGAGATAGACTGTACAGCGCTTCTGCAGAGAGGAGTGAGGAGGATGCGTTCTGTTGCTATGGAGGGGGGAGGAGGAGGAGGGATGAAAGTGAGGCGCATGTCTGACCAGCTGTGAATGGATCTTACTTGCTAAACAGAAATTTCACATTCGAAGGTCCATACTACCTAACCATAGAGTATTAATAAAACATTTATAGGACCAGTATTGCGAAAAAAGTAGGCAGTTAAAATCTGACAGAACTGACAGGTTTTGGGCCAGTCCATCTCCTCATGGTGGATTCTCAGGGTTTTCTTTGTTTTCAACAGCAATTCCTGATCAGTAGTTTAACTGCCAAAATGGTAAGATACCAGCCGGCCTCCCTATTCACTTGCACACTATTTTGTCAGTTAGACTTTGCAACTGCTGTTCAGGAAATGCTGTTGAAAACAGAGAAAACCCTGAGAATCCCCCATGAGGAGATGGACTAGCCATTGGTTCTGTCAGATTTTAACTGCCGATGTTTTCAGGATAGTCGTCCTTGACTATCCTGAGAGGTTTGCTATGTGAACATTTAGATACTTACCTTCCATTTACATACTCGTTGTCGTACATCAGCCAGTTCCAGAGCGGGGATCCCTAAAGAGTGGCCTCCCTTTGCAAGTGCCCTAATGCTGAAGCAAATAACTGAGAATTTTCTGTGCAACAAAACTACTGTTGCCACGGTAACACAGAAACGTATTTGAACCCTTTGGCATAGGCTATATGACGTTTTGGCAGGCTGAAGTGAAATGGTCACTTATTAACATTCAGTCAACAGAATAGCTTCTGTAAAGCAGCACATGTTACATCATATTAACAAAACAAAACAAAAAAGTTTCTCTTTAAAGGGGAATACATTGTGATTTTTGGTAAATTTTAATAAAAGGTGAATTTCACTTTTGTTACAAATCTGCATAAAAAAATAGATGAGTCCTTGACTTCTTCTTATAGTCTTCTTATAGGATACCTTGGTGGTCACAAATTTTAAAAACAGGATGAGCAGGCAAGAAGGGGTCCTCATGCCCCCCCTCCCCCCGCTCCCCCCATTCTCCTCCAGCCCCTCTGTTCTCTTCTAAAGGTCCCGCGGCAAGGAGCGCTTTATATCATAACTACGAAGTGCACAAGCGCAGAATGCTCCCAGACATGGGTGCACGGTCAAGGACACACCTGCGCACTAGTCACTAGAGATGGCCCGAACCTCTAATTTTAGGTTCGCGAACTTCCGCAAAAGGTTCGGTTTGCGTGAACTTTCGCGAACCGCAATAGACTTCAATGGGGATGCGAACTTTGTAAACTAGAAACATTTATGCTGGCCACAAAAGTGATGGAAAAGATGTTTCAAGGGGTCTAACACCTGGAGGGGGGCATGGCGGAGTGGGATACACGCCAAAAGTCCCGGGGAAAAATCTGGATTTGACACAGAGCAGCGTTTTAAGGGCAGAAATCACATTGAATAATAAATTGTAAGACTAAAGTGCTTTAAAACATCTTGCACGTGTATACATCAATCAGGTAGTGTAATTAGATAACTGCTTCACACTGACACACCAAACTCACTGTGTAACGCACCGCAAACAGCTGTTTGTGTAGTGACGGCCGTGCTGGACTGGTGCGCACCATGGCGAGAGTGCAGGCCATGGCGGTGTTCAAGCCCATATGGTCGTCGGGCTGTGGTAGCTCAATGATAGAACAACAGTGACTGTCCAGCTGATCAAATTTGGTCTGTCCACAATGAAGCAACAACCTTATTTTCTTCTTGTATTTAGTTGTAGGCATAGGTAGGTGCCCCAGTAGTTAGCTAGGCATAGGTAGGAGTCCCAGTATAGGTAGGTAGGCATAGGTAGGTGCCCCAGTAGTTAGCTAGGCATAGGTAGGTGTCCTAGTATAGGTAGATAGGCATAGGTAGGTGTCCCAGTATAGGTAGATAGGCATAGGTAGGTGTCCCAGTATACTTAGATAGGCATAGGTAGGTGCCCCATTAGTTAGCTAGGCATAGGTAGGTGTCCCAGTATAGGTAGGTCGCCATAGGAAGGAGTCCCAGTATAGGTAGGTAGGCATAGGTAGCTGTGCCTCTATAGGTAGATAGGCATAGGTAGGTGTCCCAGTATAGGTAGATAGGCATAGGTAGGTGCCCCAGTAGTTAGCTAGGCATAGGTAGGAGTCCCAGTATAGGTAGGTAGGCATAGGTAGGTGTCCCAGTATCGGTAGGTAGGCATAGGTAGGAGTCCCAGTATAGGTAGGTAGGCATAGGTAGGTGTCCCAGTATAGGTAGGTAGACATAGGTAGGTGCCCCAGTAGTTAGCTAGGCATAGGTAGGAGTCCCAGTATAGGTAGGTAGGCATAGGTAGGAGTCCCAGTATAGGTAGGTAGGCATAGGTATGTGCTCTAGTATAGGTAGGTATGTAGGCATAAGTAGGTGTCCCCGTATAGGTAAGTAGGTGCCCCAGTAGTTAGGTAGGCATAGGTAGGTGTCCCAGTATAGATAGTTAGGCAGGGCCTGGCTGGCACAGTAATAACAATTACCAAGGTCCAGCTGCAACAGATAGGGCTGTATAATGCAGTGTCAGTGGGCAACACAAAAACAAAAAAAACACATCAGGAGAACATTAGCTCTCAAAAGAGCTGTTGAGGGGTGCTATTTTAGCAATAACAATCAGTCAGGAGCAAGCTAAGAAGCCTACAAGAGCCTAACTAATCTTTCCCTATGAGAGTCTGCCAGCAGCTGTCCCTTCACTAATTACTGCAGGCACACGAGTGAGTGTAAAAGCCAGCGCTGCCTGCCTTTTATAAGGGGAGGAGTGGCTCCAAGAGACAATGTGCCTGCTGACTGTGATGTAGAGGGTCAAAGTTGACCCTAATGGCGCACTATGGGGGCGAACCGAACTTCCGCGAACCGAACTTCCGCAAAAGTTCGCCTTCGAACCACTGAAAGTTCACCTGGAACCGTTCGCAGGCGAACCGTTCGGGCCATCTCTACTTGTCACCGACCTTACAGACCAGGAAATAAATTTGTCAGACCTTTAGAAGAGAACGGAGGGGATGGAGGAGAATGGGGAAGCAGTGGGCATGAGGACCGCTTCCTGCACATGCCTGCTCCCCCTGTGTTTAAAATCTGTGACCGCTAAGGTATCCTTTAAAACTTTTTTTTTTTTTTAATTGCAATTTCCATTTGAACCTTCAACCAGATAAGATATTCTATTGTGGAATGATTTTGTTTTTATATTTCCATAAATGCCTTGTAATGTATGCAGGCAAACTGAAAGCACAGTTTCTCTGACCAAAACTGGAAATTCCCTCTAACATTGTACTGGATTTTTTCTATTTCATGAATTAATATTTAACATGGTACAGCCCTGGTAGTCTGGTCACTCAGCATGGTAGGTTTTCTAACGAGAAAGCTCGGCACTACCTGGAGGCACTCTCTCTAACATCAACGTAAACAGAGCTGCAGTGCTCTCATTTTCTTGCTGTATAATTAATATGTAATATTTCACATTTAAGCTTAGAACTACCAATACTACTAGTAATATTTGAAGAAGAAAATGTTAGTATGCATCTATCTATAATACCTTTTTAACCATTTGAGGACCCAGCCTTTACCCCCCCTTAAGGACCAGCACTGATTTCTAAGATCTGTACTGGGTGGGCTCTACAGCCCCCAGCACAGATCAAATACCAGGCAGAGCGACCAGATCGCCCCCCTTTTTTCCCCACTAGGGGGATGATGTGCTGGGGGGGTCTGATCGCTCCTGCCTGCGTGTGGCTGGCGGGGGGGGGCACCTCAAAGCCCCCTCCACCGCAGGATTCCCCCTCTCCCTCTTCTCCCTCCCTGCCCCGGAGATCGGAGGCTGCACAGGAACAGATCTGTCCTGTGCAGCCTCTAACAGGCTCCTGCCTGCTATGTGACAGCGATCCCCGGCCGTTGATTGGCCGGGGATCGCTGATCTAGTACAACCCTGCTACTGTTAGCAGCGTTGTAAAAATGTAAACAAAGCGGATTATTTCCGCTTGTGTTTACATTTAGCCTGTGAGCTGCGATCGGCGGCCCGCAGGCTATTCACGGAGCCCCCCGCCGTGAATTGACAGGAAGCAGCTGCTAGCACGTGTTTCCTAATTAATTAGCCTGCAGCATCTGCGTCGCCGATCCTGCAGCTGCCACTTTGCCGACGCGCGTTATGAGTGCGCGGTCGGCAAGTGGTTAAACCTGAACTGAGCAGTTGGGACCTACTGGCAGGTTGCATATGATGTCAGAGACTTACACCACCCCCACTGTCCACACCTCTAGAGATATACCACCCCCAATGTCGGCATCCCTAAAGACCTACCCCACCACTGTCTACATTCCTACAGACTTACACCACTCACTGTCCACATCCCTAGAGACATACCACCCCACTGTCTACACTCCTAGAGATGCACATCACTCACTCTCCACATCCCTAGAGACATACCTCACTGTCCACACCCCTAGAGACATACCACCCCCACTGTCCACACCCCTAGAAACTTACAACACTTCCACTGTCCACGCCCCTAGAGACATACCACCCCCACTGTCCACACCCCTAGAGACATCCCACCCCCACTGTCCACATGCCTAGAGACATACCACCCCCACTGTCCACATCCCTAGAGACATGCCACCCCCACTGTCCACACCCCTAGAAACTTGCACCACTTTGACTGTCCACATCCCTAGAGACATACCACCCCCACTGTCTCTTCTAAAGTCCAGTGAAGTAATAAATTGAAAGAATCTTTACAAACTTCTGACTCTCCACATCCCTAGAGACATACCCCACTGTCCACACCCCTAGAAACTTACAACACTTCCACTGTCCACGTCCCTAGAGACATACCACCCCCACTGTCCACACCCCTAGAGACATCCCACCCCCACTGTCCACATGCCTAGAGACATACCACCCCCACTGTCCACACCCCTAGAGACATACCACCCCCATTGTCCACACGCCTAGAGACATACCACCCCCATTGTCCACACGCCTAGAGACATACCACCCCCACTGTCCACATCCCTAGAGACATACTACCCCCACTGTCCACATCCCTAGAGACATACCACCC